>NC_087080.1:5418576-6084256 GCF_026151205.1 Bolinopsis microptera | reverse complement strand
GCGCGGGAACGTACTATTTGCAAAATTTTACCGCACCTATATGTTGCCTCTGCACAGTTTCCATGATTATGCACCAGTATGAGAACTTCATTAGCTACATCATAGTTGTGCAGAGTTCGTTAACAAGATAACGGGCTTCAATCAATTAACCATACTTCACAGTATTAAAACTTAAAAGACGTGCAAATCCAAACTTAACTTTTGTATATTCAGACCACTGATTATGATATTAAGACCATTCGTAGATGATCACAGGCAGCATATAAGTGCGGAATCGCACTATTCCGTACCATCGGTCGATATTCGTTCTATCAGATTTGTGCACTTGGTACTGCTGTGTACAATACAAATATCGATATGCTCATAAATATGATTAGAGTCGAACTAGAGTTTTGAAATCTCTGATCTCAAGCAACGATCCTTTACGAGCTTGAAATCTATTCGTTTGTTTGTTTTCCATTTGTCTCATGTTGTTCCATTATGTGTGAATATAATCTCTATAATCCATATCTATGATCATTTAATTGACCTCATACTCAATTGTTAGTTAGCATAATTGTAGACTTAGCGGAGAGATAAAAGACTAACGTGGTAACTCGTACTCCGTTTTATAGATCTATATTGTAGAGTACGCTATATAAATATCTACTACGTACCACACTTTATATTTAATCACAAACGACTACTAACCGAGTACCGGTCTAGAGACTTGGCTGCTGAACCGGAAACAGTCGAATATCAATCTATTTTCCTGTTAGCTAGACCAGAACCTAGTGGCAAACAGTAGAGTTAAAACTATACTGAAAGGTTCTGGAATTTCTAAACGCTGGTTGCTAGATGTCAGAAAATTGTTTTATCTGCCATTGAACCTTGTGATCCTATAATGAGGACCCAGCAATAGCTGTTGGATCGGGTTGGATGAAAGGCAGAAACTATTTGTCGAACTTGAGTCTTGAGTACACTAACTGGACTCTAGTTCGACACGTAGGTACCGAAGTTCGACAGGGGCGATATCTGGCGAACTTAAGTTGTCGAACTATAGATGTGGATACTGGCGGGGAGGTGATAATTGTTTGTTTACATTAATAGTGAGCACATGTTAAGCAGGCTGAGGAGGTGATAATTGTTTGTTTACATTTTAGGTCGAGCACATGTTAAGCAGGCTGAGGAGGTGATACATATTTTGTATTATAGAAGGTTTGTAACACTTGTAACGCCTTCTTGTTACCCCCCTTTGAGGACCCCGAATTATTTTCTGAACGAAAGCTCAAAAATAACCGAGAAATCGACCTTCTTATTAACTCATTTTGATGACTGTTTCTGACCTAAAATTGCACGAAAAATCGATTTAGCTAGGTTTCAGAACCTATAAACACTTCCTTATCCCTCAAAATTGATGTTTTATAGTTAATACGACCAACAAGCAACATATATTTTGATCCTTCGGTTCTACTCATGACCTAGACAGTTAAGCTAAACCCGACAGATTGAGGCAATCCTCACCTTAACTGATCAAACTGGTACTAACACAATTTTCAGATATAAATGCTCTTTGCGATACGTTTATTGCAGCTTTGCAACTTGAGTGAAGACCAGAGTACGAAAACACACAGCAGGTAAGCAACTCACTTTTGGTGACTGTTCCTCACGAACATTCTGATCCTGTAACATATGAACAGGGAGATCGTCTCCTTAACAAATCGAACAGGTACTATCACAATTTCCAGAGCACAGCATGATAACAAAGTCAAAAGAAACACAATGAAGGTAGGTTACCAACACCACAATATAACAATCATACTGACAACTGAATTAAATGTATTCTGACGACGGGCAGCCCTGATGTGCTCCGTGGTCCTCAACGAGCGACCACTTGTAATAGAGGTGTTATGTCATGTGACACCGATCCGTCCAATCACAAACAGGAAAAGTGAGCAGATCGATATCGTGTGTTTACTTTCCTTATCTTTATTTGACCCTCTGTTCACATTGTTATCTCTACCACATCTTGACTCGGCAAGGTCCGCGTGCAATATCTGCACCGCGGTAAACACGCCATGATTACGTCATGAACTTGAAATAGTGTGATTGTTGTACACTTATATAACCGTGCCCATCGCCCACGTACATTACAAACTGTTGGGGGGGGGGGGGGGGGGTGGGGGCGGGGGATGGGGTTTAAGATAAACAACCGATCTTGATAGTGTGTTGGTCGCTCCTCCAACTGACTGTGATGCTAACCGTCCAGTCATGAACGGAACATTAACATTCTTTAGTTATAGCATGTTTCGGTTTCATTGTTCAATTGCGGAGATTAGTATTATTAAAAACATTTACTCTAATATGGGGGGGGGGGGGGGGGGGTCCAACCCGATGTCCGATATGAGGGTTGATGAGGCCAAAATCGGAATCGGAAAAATCGGAAAAATCGGAAAATTGAGAAATTTACAGAATCGATCTCTAAAACCTCTCAGAAGTGATATAATTCAACCAGAACCCCTACATATGCTATATTGTTATGAGAAAACGAACCAATTGGACATTCCAATAGTATGTTTTATGTGTTTTTCCACTGCACTGCAGGGGCTAGTATGCTCACTACTAGTTGAAGTTGTCATGTACTCCCAGACCCAGGTGCTTTGGCCTCTTGACGTGAGATCGATTGTTTCTGCTCATTAATTTTATCCCTGTTACTTGTTATTATGTATTAGTACAACACTAGGTACCGGGTTATATTTTGTCATTTTGTGGTCCCGTCTTTAAACATACCATAATATCACTAGTACACTGCACCTTAAATGTATAGTCAAGTACATTTGTATCGTAACACATGCTTGGCTGGGGGATCATGTTTTGTGTCCGTTCGGTACCCTATATGTTAAAAACGGACAAAAAGTAGGGCGGACAAAAACAGACAAAAACAGACAAAACATTTAGATGCCCTCCTCCTCCTCCCTAGTCTTCCTCCTCCTTCTCATCAGTCCTCCTCCTCCTCCTAAGTCTTCCTCCTCCTCCTGAGTCCGTCTCCTCCTGAGTCCTCTTCAGTCCTCTTCATGACTCCTCGTCCTCCTCCTCCTCCTCACCCTCCTCCTCAGTCCCCTCCTCCTCCTCAGTCCTACTCCCAGTCCTCCTCCTTCTCCTTCTCCTCCTCCTCCTCCTCCTCCACCTCCTCCTTTCTCCTCCTCATCCTCCTTGTTCTCCTCCTCCTCAGTCCTCCTCATAGTCGTCCTCCTCCTCCTGACTCCTCCTCCTCAGTCATCCTCCTCTTCTTCCTTAGTCCTCCTCCTCTTTCTCCTCCCCATCAGTCCTCATCTTCTGTCCTCCTCATAATCGTCCTCGTCCTCATCCTCTTTCTCACCCTCCTCCTCAGTCCCCTCTGAGTCCTACTCTTAGTCGTCCTCCTCCTCCTGACTCCTCCTCCTCCTCCTCCTTCTCCTCTTTCTTCTCCTCCTAATCAGTCCTCCTGCTCAGTCGTCGTCGTCCTCCTCCTCGTCCTTAGTCCTCGTCCTCGTCAGTCTTCCTCCTCAGTCCTCCTCAGTCCTCCTCCTCATCATCCTCCGCCTCCTCCTCCGCCTCCTCAGTCTCCTCCTCCTCATCCTCCTCCTCAGTCCTCCTCAGTCCTCCTCCTCATCATCCTAATCCTAAGTCCTCCTCCTTCTCCTCCTCATCAGTCCTCATCCTCAGTCCTCCACTAGTCGTCCTCGTCCTCGTCATTAGTCCTCCTCCTCCTCCTCTTCCTCCTCCTGAGTCCTCCTCCTCTTCCTCCTCCTGAGTCCTCCTTTGGAGTCCTCTTTCTCCTCCTCATCATCAGTCCTCCTCTTCTTCAGTTCTCCTCCTGAGTTCTCCTCCTGAGTCCTCCTTCTCCTCCTGAATCCTCCTCCTGAGTCATCCTCCTCCTCCTCCTCCTCCTCATTCTCCTCCTTATCCTCCTCCTTCGCAGTCCTCCTCCTCCTTCTCCTCTTCCTTCTCATCTTAATCAGTCCTCTTCCTTAGCCCTCGTTATCATCCTCCTAGTCCTCATCCTTAGTCCTCGTCCTCATCCTCCTCAGTCTTCCTCCTCAGTCTTCCTCCTCCTTCTCCTCATCAGTCCTCCTCCTCCTCAGCCTCATCCTCCTCATCCTCCTCCTTAGTCCTCCTCAGTCCCCAGTCCTCTTCCTACTCGTCAGTCCTCCTCAGCCTCCTCCTCCTCCTCCTCCTCATTAGTCCTCCTCAGTCCCCAGTCCTCTTCCTACTCGTCAGTCCTCCTCATCCTCCTCCTCCTCCTCAGTCCTTCTCCTCCTCGTCAGTCCTCCTCCTCCTCCTCAGTCCTTCTCGGTCCTTCTCCTCCTCGTCAGTCCTCCCCAGTCCTCCTCCTCTTCAGTTTTCCTCCTTCTCCTCCTCCTCCTCAGTCCTCCTCTTCTTCAGTCCTCATCCTCCTCCTCATCAGTTTACACAATTTATTGTTACTAAAATGTTTTTAAACGCATGTGAGTCTGTAACATATTGACATGTTTCTGTTACTGACTCAAAATGTGCTGTAGAATTTTTTTGTTTAACATAGTTTTACTCTCCAGTACTATGGAAAAGTTGTTACATGATAAATAAAGATTTTGATAAATAAAGTGATTTTCATCCCTTTTAATGTTATTAAAAATTGTGTAAACTATTCTTTGTATCTAAGAGATAACTGTGCTACCCATTTCTGCAGATAGCCTGTTACAAATTGTGGAGACAATTTAAATCAAAAGTTACTAAAGCGTTCGCTATTTGTTACGATTGTTATTACCAACCGTACCTCTTTCAATTGTGGACCGGGGTGGATGTTTCTGTCAAACAAGAGTTGATACGACAGTGTGTTTTTTTTTCCGGACGAAACGATTCTTGTTTGGAACAAGAAACTATTTTGGGGTTCTGGGACCACCACCAATCGATTTCTTGTCATATTTAAGTACAGAAATAGCTACCTATATCGCCTAGAAACCTCAGAGGGAAGATTTAAATTTTCCCGATTTTTCCGATATGAGGGTTGATGAGGCCAAAATCGGGATCGGAATGATCGGATTGGATCGGGTTGGACCCCCCCCCCAATATGAGGTCGCGATTATGAACTGAGTGAGATTCCAAATGATGAACTGTGCTTTAAGTTTACACCAACTGGAAGCAAAGGAATAATGCATATATCCATGAGTGCTCCTTTGCTTAACTTAGACCTTTAGACAGTAAGTGTTTGGAAACAGAATCTAGGACACGACTTCACTGACAAGAACTGTATGTTCCAGGAGGAGGCAGTATACAGGAGGACAAGCATGGTTATACCTGACAGAGTTGAAGTACTAGTTCAACATGGTGCAGTTCATTTTTGCCAGGTTAGACACTAAAAATTTCAATTTGTGCTTTGTAATTAGTCATTGCCGTTTTAAATATGTAAAATTGGAGTCCTTCTCACAATTGTAATAAGAGTTTGTGTAACTTTAAAATGTTGCACTTGCCCTCAAGTCAATGGAATTCATTTTGTGTGCGGGGTGTTTATTTTAGATGAGATAACACGGAAGTTCAAGTATTGATAAAATCGATAACGGGTAATAGGTGCGCTTTTGAAATGGTTCAGTGAACCCCTCTTTAGTTCGTTTACCAGCTGCATTTTATTTCGGATCATGGGTTAGAACTTTGCTGTACGCTATTAAAATTGCTATTCGAAATATACTTGTACTGAATGTAACTGGTAGATATTTTAGCTGGTACCGTACACATTCGTGTCGTTTTTTCCTGTTCAGTCCTCCTCCTCCTTTCCCCCCCCTCCTTTTTTTTCTCCACCTCAGTCCTCCTCCTCCTCAGTCCTCCTCCTCCGCAGTCCTCCTCAGTCCTCCTCCCCCTCCTCCTCCCCCTCTCCCTCAGTCCTCCTCCTCCTCCTCCTTTGTTTGTCTGTTTGTATCCATGCTACCATGATTACTATATCCGTGCTTAAAAATTAACTGTGTATGTATCGACGTGAATCTAATTTCCTCAAAGTCTTAGAATCTAAATATGCCGTTTTGGTGCACAAAGTGCGAGATCCCCGTCCAGTTCCTTGATAACAATCGTTACAAAAGTCACTTGGCTTCTAAGCACGGGTTGAAAAACCTTTTCAGTTGCGGTGGGTAAATACATAATCACCATTTTTTTCGTGCAAATCTTTTTGCCGCACATCTATGCTGGCAACAGTGCAAAATGCACTTCATGACGAACTACCGTCACTAGCGAAGTGCCAGAAAGCCATGCCCGCATGCTTCGCTTCCCATCCCAACACTAGGATCGTGATTGACTGTACCAAGGTATGATTTGAGTCCATTACCAGAATCAAATGAGCGGCTATAACTTTAGAGCTCAGACAAAATTATGACAGTCACAACAGATAAGTTGACACAACATTTCACTTTGAACGTGACCAGTGAATTTGTGTTCTCTACAGCAGTACAATTACGGCGTGGTGCGAATTGTGATGGTTAAAATTTCATTTTGTTATTGCAGCTGTAGCAATTGAAAATTCCTACAATCCACAGGTCCCAATTGAAGCTCCGTCCAACATTGAGTCGGGCGCCAGATGTTACAGCCATTATAAGTGTAAGTTCAGTCGATCATACCTTTCAATAATGCTGAACCTGCAACGTAAATTACAGATCTTCTGCTTTCGTACCTCATACAATTTCCCCTGCATAATCGTTCTGTCCATCTCCAGCTACGCACACAGCCAAGTTACTGATCGGAATTGCGCCCAGTGGGGTAATCACGTATGTCAGCCGCTGCTACCCTGGTGGCACAACCGATAAGGAAATTGTAGTGGATAGTGACATACTGCAGAAGGTGACTGTTGGTGACAACGTGATGGCTGACAAGGGGTTCCTCATTCATGACATTTTGCCTGAAGGTTAGTTTCAACCGTGCTACACTCGAAATATGAGATTTTTCTGAACGGGCCCCTATAACACTAACAGTTAAAACCAACTTAAATCGTAGTATTTATATTTTGTATGCTGATTGCGAATCACCCAAATGATGCTCCTCTTGCGAGATAACGTGCTATGACCTATGGTTTCTAATTTCTCGTTAAGGTTTCAGCATACGCTTAAGTTAGAAATCGGGTTTGTGTTAGGGTTAGGATCATTCTGGGTGGTTAAGGTTTCAGAGCCAGCTAGAAAACGTGTTGAAACGTCACTTAACAGTCTAGTTGTGTGTAGAGTGATTAATCATCGTCCGGTTAGTTAAGAATAAGCGGAATAAAAAGCGAATTAAATTTCAGGAGTTACACTAAACATCCCAGCGGGGATGTGGGGCAAGACTCAGTTCACGCCGGAAGAAGTAGCAGCCAGTAGGAAAGTCAGCATCGCCCGCATCCACGTGGAACGCTCTATTGGCTATCTGAAGCGGTACAAGATTTTGGGAAACAAAGTTGTGGCGAAGATGTTGCCTTATCTGAGCGACATCGCATTCGTGTGCGCCCAACTGGTCAATTTGAACCCTGTTTTTTTAAGGGAGGTCGACAACGATTTTTTTTAAATGACCAGGGCTACTTGAATAAATAAAAAATTATGTTATTATTCTGTTCCTGACTGGACGATAAGCACCACAGTCAGTTGGAGGTATATTTTATTTAAACCTGCTAATTGCAGGTATATTTTATTTAAACCTGCTAATTGCAGGTATATTTTATTTAAACCTGCTAACATTTCTTGTCAGAGAATTCGTGTCCTAGTTTTTATTGTCAAACACTTACCGTCCAAGTTAAGTTAGGGAGCACTCATGGGTATATTCCTTTGGTTCCAGTTGGTGTAAACTTAAAGCACAGTTCATCATTTGGAATTCCACTGAGTTGATAATCGCGACCACATATTACAGCAAACTGTACATATTACAGCAAACTGTACTTATCTCTGCAGTTCAGCCGAGACATACTATAACTAAAAAATTATGTTATTATTCTGTTCCTGACTGGACGATAAGCATCACAGTCAGTTGGAGGAGCGACCAACACACTATCAAGATCGGTTGTTTATCTTAAACCCCATCCCCGCCCCCCACCCCCCCCCCCCCCAACAGTTTGTAATGTACGTGGGCGATGGGCACGGTTATATAAGTGTACAACAATCACACTATTTCAAGTTCATGACGTAATCATGGCGTGTTTACCGCGGTGCAGATATTGCACGCGGACCTTGCCGAGTCAAGATGTGGTAGAGATAACAATGTGAACAGAGGGTCAAATAAAGATAAGGAAAGTAAACACACGATATCGATCTGCTCACTTTTCCTGTTTGTGATTGGACGGATCGGTGTCACATGACATAACACCTCTATTACAAGTGGTCGCTCGTTGAGGACCACGGAGCACATCAGGGCTGCCCGTCGTCAGAATACATTTAATTCAGTTGTCAGTATGATTGTTATATTGTGGTGTTGGTAACCTACCTTCATTGTGTTTCTTTTGACTTTGTTATCATGCTGTGCTCTGGAAATTGTGATAGTACCTGTTCGATTTGTTAAGGAGACGATCTCCCTGTTCATATGTTACAGGATCAGAATGTTCGTGAGGAACAGTCACCAAAAGTGAGTTGCTTACCTGCTGTGTGTTTTCGTACTCTGGTCTTCACTCAAGTTGCAAAGCTGCAATAAACGTATCGCAAAGAACATATATATCTGAAAATTGTGTTAGTACCAGTTTGATCAGTTAAGGTGAGGATTGCCTCAATCTGTCGGGTTCAGCTTAACTGTCTAGGTCATGAGTAGAACCGAAGGATCAAAATATATGTTGCTTGTTGGTCGTATTAACTATAAAACATCAATTTTGAGGGATAAGGAAGTGTTTATAGGTTCTGAAACCTAGCTAAATCGATTTTTCGTGCAATTTTAGGTCAGAAACAGTCATCAAAATGAGTTAATAAGAAGGTCGATTTCTCGGTTATTTTTGAGCTTTCGTTCAGAAAATAATTCGGGGTCCTCAAAGGGGGGTAACAAGAAGGCGTTACAAGTGTTACAAACCTTCTATAATACAAAATATGTATCACCTCCTCAGCCTGCTTAACATGTGCTCGACCTAAAATGTAAACAAACAATTATCACCTCCTCAGCCTGCTTAACATGTGCTCACTATTAATGTAAACAAACAATTATCACCTCCCCGCCAGTATCCACATCTATAATGCGTGTCACACTAGGGTACGTGAACCAAACATTTTTCATGACGTAACATTAAAAACATCGGAAAGACTATTACTTTTAAAAATCGGGAAGAACAATGTTTTGCAAATTTTAAACAAGTTAATTATGTAGTCGTCCCTGAGGCTAAAGGACCAAAGCTACGTACCAGAAGAAGTTAATGTTAGCAAACTATAGCTGATAGCAGTTCTATAAATGGTATAGCTGAACTCTCATGTCTCAACATTCCTATGTCTCAATAGGAATGTCAAATGATTGGATGTGTTATAGTGTGTACACTGCACCCTAAACAACTGTTCAGCAACTCGAAGAACAAGCATGAGCTTTACACGGCATGCTATTGAAGTACATGAAGCTACTGATGATGCTAATACGATGATAGCTTAGTAGTAAAGCTTTGAACTTGTCCTTCAACAAAACTGTTGAGGTAAAAGCAGAGGATACTGATATAATTTGCCTCCTTGTACATCGTTTTAGTGAGAATCACAATGAAACTGTAATGAATACAAGAAACGGCTCGCACCCAATCAGTAAAAATAAAATAGTAAATACCGTTGATGCCAACATAGTCCGTTGATGCCAACATAGTCATAAAAGGTATACTACTGTTTATTCACAGTTTCTCAGGCTGTAGCACGGTCAGCAGTGTATATGGCCTTAATAAAGAGACAATACAGAAAAAAATGCCGTTTCTTTTTATGAGGATCCTTTAGCACCATGACTCTTTGTGAAAGTCTCAACAAGTTAAGTTATTGCGGCTGGCCTCTCCTTGTGACATGTTACAGTTGCCAATCATGTTGAAAATTCTGGCCGCAAAGCCTTTTCCCCCGATTTTCTGAATGAGAAGAACTTGAGAGATTTTAAGTATCGAGTTGATTTTAGTATCTGAATACTCTGGTGGATTCGTGTAGTGTTTTTGAGTCTCATGATTTGATAGTCCAACAGCAAAATCTTACGAAGATAAGCCACTAGCAAAGCACTACAGGGAAAGTCACCCTCAGCACAAAGGCCCCCCAAAGCTAAAACTTGAAATCGTAGATAGAGGAACATCACTCATCAACAGAAAGATTAAAGAAGCCCGATTTTTAGTTGAAAAGAAACCAACACTCAACGATAAAACAGAGTTGAACAATCTAACACAGTTTTCAGTTGAGTGACGTGTAAATAGTAATATTTTCGTTTAAATTTCACTCCTCTGCTGTCCATTAATTTCTTTTATCTCTTTTAATCTTTTATCTCCTGTACACGTCACGCTATTCGTTAATTTTCAGATGAGCCGTATTTGATAAGTTTTGTCCGTTTTATGTTCATATTTGCTCTGATTTCGTTACAAACTATTTTACAGTAGATTACTATTTTACAGTTGTATATTTTGTTTGAAATAAATTTCGTCGTCAAATTTGTAATGTGAATATTGATCGTTATTTAAGGGGGCATACACCAAAACAGTGGTTTGTGCCGTCCAGACCAAATGACCTCATAGGCAGTTCAGTGACCTTCTAGCGCACCGTTTCCACATCAAAAAAAATCATTTTGAGAATACCCATTTTTGTAATCGACCATTTCCTGGTTAAGAGTGCAATTTTCGGAAATATAATTTTTTGGTTGAGACGCTATAATTTAGCTAATTATTGAGATAGCGAGCTAAAATTTTTCAAAAAATATGTTTTTGTACTGTTCTACATGGGTGTAAAATTTCATTACCGTATCTCAAAAGGCTGATGTGTTATAACCATTTAAAGTCAAAAAAGCTGAAATCGTCCTTTCAGGCTCATTTTGATCATAAGTCAGTCAGGGAACAAGGTCGTTTTTTATGCTTGACATGAAATTGTTCTCTGAACTCTGGCGCAGTTTTTGATGACCTCAAAAATGTGTTTACTCATTTGTAGTCAGATCTATTGGACCTCAAAGTTACAAGAAAAAAGTTATGATATTTTTATTTTTGCCAAAAAAATTATTCTGAAACCACAGAAACGAAGCTTGGACTCCAATTTTAGGTGAAAATGGTCCGCTTCAATGTGCTCTAAGACCCTGTATTGGTTAGGAAATCATTCTGGCGAACAAAAATCGTGCATTTTTTCCCCTGGGTGATTGTAAGATATTTGGTGTGTTTGCCTCAAACGTCCAAAGTTACTCGATTTGGGGCTAATATATTATGCCGGAGTTGGTAACAGTAAACAGAAGGCTTTGAAACATGATTTGGCAACAAATACTTGTTGAAAAGAGATGTTATAACTTAAAGTATAAAAACCAATGTTAAATTGTTTTACAAACAATAATAGTTAAACATGATACGATCACTTCTACATATTTACAACCTAAGCATAGCGTTCAACAGTTTTGTTTGTTTTGTTTGGACATATTTATAGATACATGAACATATTAACTAACAATTACATAAGTTAACTCATTAACGTGTAATTGAAGTGTACCTCCACACTTTCAATTCTAGTATTAGCAAGGCTGGTAGTGTAACTGAGTAAACAAACAGTTTCCGGTATAGATAGAGGGTTCAGGAATGCGTGAGTTTATACCGTTATTTCCATCCAGACCTCAACCAAGACATGGTGGTTTTTGCATGTCTAGGTCATAAAAAGGATGACCCGTAAACTGGACTGGGGACCCAGCATGGAAGTAGGGGGTGATCTCCCCCTGCGGGAGCGCTGCCCAAATTATCAATTTGTGCAGTCTTGTAGGAATTTTGCCTATATAAAGAAATTTGAAGAAAAATGTAACAAAACTGATACTGGAATAATAATGGAAACCTATTAGTTTTAGTAATACATCTGTGGTAGATTTACCTTGTAGAATTAAAATTAAAAACCATACATTTCATTATTGAAATATATTATATCTTTACTACATCAGGAATCTAATGTGAAAATAGCACCGACATTGTCATGAAGGAAATCAGAGCCCTATTGAGCGATCTAGAAGCGCAATTTACGTTCAAAGAGAAGCATCGTCTGAGGCCAAGGGCATGCACAAAATGTGACACAATCCGTAATTTTGCACATCTGGTTAAATTTACGATTGACAATTTCTCGGAACTGTTCAGTAAGTTAGAAATCTCTCTCCCGTTGTCAGTCCTGGAGGGTCTCTCATTGGAATATGACTTATGGTGTTGCAAATTAGACGGCACAAAAATGAGCAAACAGTGCACATTAAACTCATTTTCCAGCGACTTCTATTCAGACATTAGCTTCAAATACGGGCATCTCCGAACGCCCTGTAAAACACGTCAACAACAACCTGGCATAGAGCCTGCTGTTGAAGTTGCTGCAAGTGAATTTAATAATGAAGCAGAAACTATGACTTTGGAGAATAACACATGTTTCCTAGATAAAAGCTTTTTTGACAGTTTCAAATGCCACAAGTGTGGAGATTGGTTAGAGATTAAAAATGTCAGATCATTCAGTGTCAACAACTTGTGGGGTTCACTAGAAATAGAGTGCACCAAGTGCTACATCAACTGTCATTTGACTACTGTGGAAAATCCTCAAGCCACTCTAGCAAGATATCTTTCCTCTGTAGATGCCGTGGGAGGATTTGTTTCTACATCAGAGAAGCTCTTCCTCTGCAACGACTTGTTGCCACCCAGAACTTTTCATCATAGTGCGGCGGAAGTTGTTCACAGTTGACATACTAAGAATGCTAAAACTGAACGGTACCTTGGAGAAAAACTTTGTGGCCTGTGGGGGTTCGGTAGAAGAAACCAGCCAGCTCCATGATGCTCTTCATGATTGCAAGGCTTTGGCAAAGACAATGAGCACTTTGAAAGTGACTTTAGAAATTATGAGCTCTAGCTGCCGCTCTTTAGAGAGCGTTATTCAGCGTTGTACAAATCCCATGCTAAAAGCGGGTCTCATTACTGATACTGTCGCATTAAAAATGACAGAACAATTGTCATGTGAAAAGTATCTCAGTATGACTGACGAGGAAGTGACCAAAATGTTTTTAGCTCTGGGGGTTCGTCAAGCGTCCATAAAAATTTGCTTAAATAAACGTAGCCATTATATGACTTCAAGCAATTAGCTGTAACTGTAAAATGATGTACAGTTTTAATTTCAATTATAGTTCTGATATTTTTAATAATTTATAATCAAAGCACAAAGCTTAGTTTCTCTCTCGATGTCGACTACAAATTGATGTCCAGAAATTTAAAAGCATGTCTTATCTGTTAACAACTCCAGCATAATATATTAGCCCCAAATCGAGTAACTTTGGACGTTTGAGGCAAACACACCAAATATCTTACAATCACCCAGGGGAAAAAATGCACGATTTTTGTTCGCCAGAATGATTTCCTAACCAATACAGGGTCTTAGAGCACATTGAAGCGGACCATTTTCACCTAAAATTGGAGTCCAAGCTTCGTTTCTGTGGTTTCAGAATAATTTTTTTGACAAAAATAAAAATATCATAACTTTTTTCTTGTAACTTTGAGGTCCAATAGATCTGACTACAAATGAGTAAACACATTTTTGAGGTCATCAAAAACTGCGCCAGAGTTCAGAGAACAATTTCATGTCAAGCATAAAAAACGACCTTGTTCCCTGACTGACTTATGATCAAAATGAGCCTGAAAGGACGATTTCAGCTTTTTTGACTTTAAATGGTTATAACACATCAGCCTTTTGAGATACGGTAATGAAATTTTACAACCATGTAGAACAGTACAAAAACATATTTTTTGAAAAATTTTAGCTCGCTATCTCAATAATTAGCTAAATTATAGCGTCTCAACCAAAAAATTATATTTCCGAAAATTGCACTCTTAACCAGGAAATGGTCGATTACAAAAATGGGTATTCTCAAAATGATTTTTTTTGATGTGGAAACGGTGCGCTAGAAGGTCACTGAACTGCCTATGAGGTCATTTGGTCTGGACAGATTTGGTGTTTGCCCCCTTAAATTGAATTAGAATCTGTCTTCACTGAGTCTATTCAGAAACAATCAGAAATTTGAATAAAAGAACTATTTGAATACTAATAACTATAAGAAGTTTTGATTGTACAACAATTTTTACAAAATTTCAAATTTTAGTAAATTTTCGGCTGCCGGACAGTTGCGCCCAATCTAGGTCAACTTTAAGCTACCATGGGAAGATGATGAATCAAAACCAATTAAAAAACTGCTTGATCAGATACGCAGTTGCGCCCAATCAATCTTGAAATACTGTCTTGTGAGCTTTAGATCATATAGAGATATAGAGTCATAAACTTAGAGAAACATTATACTGGTAGAATACTATTTCTGTGTTATGCAATAATACTATTGGTTGAAATTGAACGAAACATGTTTTGAGGTATGGCTTCGGCCTATTTAACTGACAGGGGCGGCCACAAATCACTTTCATTGCTCACATATATATAATATATATACTTTTTGTGGAGAGGAATAGATGAAAGATACGTCGCAGCACCCACTCCCAGGCACTGGCGCTCATAATGATGTCTGGTGCGATGCCAAGCACACCCTTTATCGCATTGAATCACCTCACTGACACGACAGACATCATACTTCTCCTGAAAGGCGAAGCAGCAAAGGGTGCGGCCAGGCTGCAAGCTTATGGTAGCCTCACCCTTGAAACTATCGCCCACATAGAAAAGGAACTATCAAAAATCACACCACTATCAATTAAAAATTCATGGCAGATCTCAATATACCACTAGAGCAATGTGAGACATAACAACACCAACCATGATGCTGGGACGGCACTTCACCGTCACAACTCCTGGAGCTGATCAAACTGAATATATATAAACACCAATATCGCAAGTGAAACGATCACCTGCAAACACGTCAACATCATCAAAAATCTTAACACTACACTCAGCAACAACAGTCAAAATTACAGAACTGCAGTTCACCTCATCACGGGACACAGGGACACTGTGGCTTAACTAAACACCTAAAATCTATATGTTGCTTCTGTAGGTTATACTGATCATAACATAGCTCTACTCGTTCAGATCAGATATGATTTAACACCTGGATCCCCTCCAGATATGATTTAACACTTGGATCCCCTCCAGATATGATTTAACACTTGGATCCTCTCCAGATATGATTTAACACTTGGGTCTTGGATCCCCTCCAGATATGATTTAACACCTGGATCCCCTCCAGATATGATTTAACACTTGGATCCCCTCCAGATATGATTTAACACTTGGATCCCCTCCAGATATGATTTAACACTTGGATCCTCTCCAGATATGATTGAACACTTGGGTCTTGGATCCCCTCCAGATATGATTTAACACTTGGATCCCCTAGCCTCCAGATATGATTATAACACTTGGATCCCCTCCAGATATGATTTAACACTTGGATCCCCTCCAGATATGATTTAACACTTGTATCCCCTCCAGATATGATTTAACACTTGGATCCCCTCCAGATGTGATTTAACACTTGGATCCCCTTCAGATATGATTTAACACTTGGATCCCCTCCAGATATGATTTAACACTTGGATCCCCTCCAGATATGATTTAACACTTGGATCCCCTCCAGATTTGGCCAGTCATGACGTCACTACCGGACTACAACAAGATCACATTTGAACACTGTGTCCCGATCCCTTTGGTGGAGGTGGTGCCAGAAGCGAGCTCTGAAGCAGTTGACCTCATATCACAGTTCCTGGTGTACAATGCAGCTGACAGACTGCCGGCTGCTCAGGTTAGTGGGCTCTTGTCATGAGTGCCAAAGTTGTCCGTTATCACCCAACAGCTTATTACAGATTGTAAATCAATCAGTTTGTAAATCAACGCTATTTTGACATTGGTTTTTTGGATTGCTTCACAGTATCACCAGATTAACCGGTCGAATTAAAAAACTTTAAACCCAGCTAATAACTTAATGCCTCTAAAACCCCTCAGTCCCCTCTTAAACCCCTCAGTTCCCTCTTAAACCCCTCAGTTCCCTCTTAAACCCCTCAGTTCCCTCTTAAACCCCTCAGTTCCATCTAAACCCCTCAGTTCCCTCTAAACCCCCTCAGTCCCCTCTTAAACCCCTCAGTTCCCTCTAAACCCCCTCAGTTCCCTCTAAAACCCCTCAGTTCCCTCTTAAACCTCTCAGTTCCCTCTAAACCCCCTCAGTTCCCTCTTAAACCCCTCAGTTCCATCTAAACCCCTCAGTTCCCTCTAAACCCCCTCAGTCCCCTCTTAAACCCCTCAGTTCCCTCTAAACCCCCTCAGTTCCCTCTAAACCCCTCAGTTCCCTCTAAACCCCCTCAGTTCCCTCTAAACGCCCTCAGTTCCCTCTTAAACCCCCTCAATTCCCTCTAAAACCCCTCAGTTCCCTCTAAAAACCGGCCCTCTTAATCTCACCCTCCCAGGCACTCCTACACCCGTGGTTCTTCATAGAACCTCTACCAGCACACCACTCGGAACTACCTATTCCTACCCGTCACAACAAGAAAGCTGCTCATGATATTGACATTGATATCCCCGTGGAGAGGAAGATGTGTAACCCTGTCCTCTTTAACGTTAATGCGAAGTCTGTGGTGGAGTCTTAGCAGCTTATGTTAGAGTGTGTTAGAGTGTGTGGGAGTGGTGTTGGGGTGGTAACTGTGTTAGAGTGGTCACTTTCTTGGCTGAATTGTTTGGAGCACTGGTTCTCAGTGATACCAAGTTTGTTGCGGTACATTAGGCAGGATTACGTTGTCTAATGATGCATTATGTTCTATCTACATTTGTTTTCCAGTTATCAGATGACCGCTACTTGACCGCTTTTGATCTTTCGTCGAACCATACGTTGTCACAGCGTTAACTTGAACACAACGGAAAATATTTTGAAATCAAATTTTATTGTTAACTTTATATAGTTTTAATTTTTAAAGCTTTTCCGTATTTCTCACCTCCCAGCCCATTTTGTTATGTACAGTTAACATGTTTAATATTTATTATTAATGTAAATATTATTGTTCAGACGATCAGAAATATCAGTTATAATAGCAGACTTTATTACTTGTCATCACAAAATCTATTAAGAAATTTACTGCACCGCAGGCGGAGAAAAACTAAAATAATTCTCAGCTTCTATCAAAAATTATAGGTAAATCTCAACCAAGGGACTCCCAGAAGTGTTTGATATAATTGTACTAACTCAGTATTTCGGTCAGGAGTTCAAGCTTAAAACCTTAACTCAAATAGTGTCACCTTGGTATACTTTGAGAGCGTTTAAGCCAAGTATCCCAGGTAATCAATTGCAGTCTGAGGGCAAAAACCTGTCGACAGATGCCAATCTACGAGGGGAGGTTTTTCAAACTGGGTCTTTCTCCGGGTAAGCTATTTTGTGGAAGTTTGTTTGCGTCCAAATTTCTAGTCCTTAAAAAGGTTAGTTAATACTAGTTTATGCATCATTTAACTGCGTTAATACCACTCACACGTTAAACTCATTCAGTAAGAGCCCTGGATATGTAATCTGACAAGTACACATTGTACAAGTATGTGATATAAGCGTTAAGATCCATACAGACACATAATCTTCAGCTCGTGTGATTCCGCAATCTGCACCTTCAAAGCCATTACCTGCAGATAATTTAAACACAACACGTGTACACGTTTTGTTGGTCGCATAATACAGTCTGCTTCACACTACGTAACTTTCAGGTTTATCTTTGTCATGTTGCGGATAATTAGTCTAGCGACTGGATTCACGCACTGCTTTACAAGCAGTTTATAGGCGTGTCGAAGTGTTAAATATTGTTTAAGCCTATCCAGTGTCTTATAATACTTCTTGCATGTAAGATATTTGACATCGTGATTTATATCCCTGAACCCAACTCTTCAAATGTAGTTATGTCCAGCAGTTGATGCTGTCTTGTAATACGCAGCGCCTCCAGTAGTATGATTATATACAGACCCCCGCCTGAAAGGCTCATATCTAGACATGATAACTACCATCTGAGAGAAGAAGCCACTATCGTGTCTGGTGATAGGTGTAATACCCTGCCCCTTAACCCGCATTATTTACTTGACCACACATGACCTTTTAGCTGTGGTGATCATGTAAGCTCCCCTCTACCATATAGTATATACAACAAAAATATAGTATTTATATATATAATGACATTATTCACCGTTTACACCGCCACCAATACAGCCAGATTCTTGGGATCACAAATACAATGATTACCCCAAAGTATAATAATCGTATACAATACACAATGCCGCAAGACGCATGATCGCTATTAAACAATCCCTAATATATATAAATTCATTAGTTCCTTGCAGTTACACATCTCAGCAAGCAGTTGTAGGAGTACATTGTATTCAATATTACGTTTGAGAACGCCGGTAAGGCGAAGGGTCCCGATATGTACGGCGTCAAACTTATAATGAATAGCTGATTGTTACCTGAATTTTATGCGCGTTTTATTATTATTTTATACGTGGCGTCGTAGACGTTGTTACTGTATTAATCACGATGGTCTTGATAATGATAACTATAAGCATGATTGATCGGTCGATTTACATAGGATAATATGACTTATGTCATATTATCATAACAAAACACTGTATCAATTATTGCAATCTAATGGAATTGTATCAGGTTCTTCAGATTTGGTGGTTTAATCGGAACCGGTTCCTTTAGGAACTATTCGTTCTTTAATTGTTTAGTGGTTGTTGCTCGACCTTGGTGGACCTTATTCATGGGTCAAAAGGCTGCCAAATTTCATTGGGTAATTAACAAAAATTGGAAATCTACCATCGAAGCTCGACCATTGAAGCTTGACATCGAATCTGATAGTCTTAGTGTCTTACTTGTTCATTTTTGATGAAGATTCACCAATTATAATTTTTCTAATTATTGTCACATGTATAAATGATTGAAATGCCTTAATTTAAATGTATTACTACTACTAGGAAAGCACACAATACCTTTTGGATGCAGTTTTTAAATTTTAGATTTGATAATCTTGTTTTTAATTTTATATGACCGCGTACCTACTGGTTCTATTTTGTTGGATAACGATTTCTCAAAATGCTCAACCGTGTGGTGTCCCTTATTCAAGAATTGGTTTATATTTCAAGGTGGAAATTGAAAATTGTTGATTCCACTTATAGACGTGATTTAGACAATAGACGTGATTTAGACAATAGCAGGAATTTAGGTCGTCAGTTTTATTCGATTAGGCTTGAGTGATAATTTCTTCTGTTTTTCGTTTAAATTTGTGATGAAGATCGAGTTTTTAATTGCTGCAGCAATGATTAACATTTTATTAATGTCAATATTATCTGAGGCATCAGGCAACCACAAAATGCAAAATATATTATAGAATGCAGTTTTTAAATTTTAAATTCTCGTTTTAGACGACCACGCCGATAAACAGTAAACACAGCATGATCTATGTAATAAATGACATATGTTAATAATACGACTTAAGAGTAAGACTGCGTTGAGGGTTTTCTCGCTTGTCAATGACTGTCATTGATAATTTCAATGGTTCTTGTCGATACGTCAAACAATTGTTCACACTAGGTTATACTTAGAAAATGTATGATTAGATAGAATTTGTCATATTTAACAGTTCTTGAATAAACGTCATTGTTAGTTAATAAATTTGGATACTGATGGGGAGGGGAAGCAAATATTTTTGACACGTGATAGCGATTCCTGATTCTGTGATTTATCTCGTCAATAGCTGACTCTGATTGGTTTATGGCTGTCACGTGTCAAAACAATTTGCCTCTCCACCCCACCAGTATCTCCATCTATGACTATAGTTATCTTGTGACACTTTAAGAAGAACCTCCATTACTATTGTTCAAGGACCAAAGGTTATAACTCCAATATCTAATGTTCGCTATTATAAAGTGTTGCATATTGTGCTGCTGATTAATAGGTTTTATCCGAGATACTGAACTTTGCACCTTTCTTAAAATTTCACTGCTTTGTACCTTGTCCCGTGCTTTATGAGACAATGAATTTGACCGTGCTTTATAGCTTTATGTCCATATAGTTTTTAGTTTATACACTGAAAGACGAGCTGTGAGAATGAACTTAATCTTTCAGTATCCCGTTAGCTGATGAGAATTAGAACAGTGTTCAAAAGCCCCTCTCTAAATAGTTCTCCTTCGGTCTTCCTCTCCGTCTTCACACCATATACAATACTTGTTTCTGTAGTGATTGTGCCAAAAGACGAGGTATCTCTGAATATAGCATTGATCATGCTCATCCAGATCATTTGTAACTCAAGCTATTTGTGTAGTGTATACTCTAGCTATTTCACTTTTCAGTGATACTAGAAACCACGTTACCTTTTATTAGGACTACGCAACAGAGCAACATGTGTCCTCATCAGTATTGTTCAACACATTACTTTATCATTATGCTGTTTCCTTCTTAGTTTACTGCCGATGGATACAAGGTTTTTATCAGTCAACTTGAGAGTGTTATCTGTGTTTAAACACAAGGTTTTATTTCCTTGTCCTTTGAGTTATGCCCTAGTATGGACTCTGTCTTGTTGAGTACGTGTTACACTTTATGAGTGTTTGGTTCTTTTTATTTGTAAACACTGATCAGTGGTCCAATGTTAATGTATGTGGCTGGATTCACTAATAACTTCATTACCATTGAATATGTATATAGTCAGACGGTATGGATATTCATTGTAATAGTCTGATCAAGGCTGGAGCAGACAAGTATCTATTGTTTGTCAAGATCAACCAAGGGCGCAGAAGGACGCCACCACGTACATTGTATCACGACACTTTTTACCATTATTTTATCATTAATTTACAGAAACTTAAAATTGTAATTATTATTAAGCTTTCCTGTTTTAATTGACTTATCAAATTATATTGATTTTAAATTTAAGGCTGTGTAGCATTATGCAATTAATTTAAATCCATTTGAATATTGAAAGGACATTAGGTAAGCAGATTATGTGGGGCTACCGGCTAGGTAGAGTGGGTGGGTGTGTGGGTGGGTGGGTAGGTGGGTAGGTGGGTAGGTGGGTAGGTGGGTAGGTAGGTGGGTAGGTGGGTGGGTAGGTGGGTAGGTGGGTAGGTGGGTAGGTGGGTAGGTGGGTAGGTGGGTAGGTGGGTAGGTGGGTAGGTGGGTAGGTGGGTAGGTGGGTAGGTGGGTAGGTGGGTAGGTGGGTAGGTGGGTAGGTGGGTAGGTGGGTAGGTGGGTAGGTGGGTAGGTGGGTAGGTGGGTAGGTGGGTATGTGGGTTGGTGGGTTGGTGGGTAGGTGGGTAGGTGGGTAAGTGGGTAGGTGAATAGGTGGGTAGGTGGGTAGGTGGGTAGGTGGGTAGGTGGGTAGGTTGGTAGGTGGGTAGGTGGGTAGGTGGGTAGGCGGGTAGGTGGGTAGGTGGGTAGGTGGGTAGGTGGGTAGGTGGGTAGGTGGGTAGGTGGTAAGGTGGGTAGGTGGGTAGGTGGGTAGGTGGGTAGGACTAGGTGAGAGGCTAACAGAAAGAGTGTTGTACAAAATTAAAGAGGAAGCATGTAAGTCATTGCATGTTGTATAATATCGTGGTGCGAAGTTCATATTATATTATAAAGGACCAGCTAGCTTACGCAAGATGTGCGGAAACTTTAACGGTGTGATGAATTGGGCCCAGTTGCATGCTATAGGGGAAGTTTGATGAACATCTACGATATGGTATACACAAAGTCTTCCGGCCTATTTTCTAATGGCCAAGGGAGAAGAGCTGGAGACTCGTCAGAAAGTAGACATGATATTGGACATGGAGGACAAATTAATCAGTGCGAATAGTCAGTTATCTTGAGTTAGAAGAGCTGATCATGATAATATGTGGTCAGTGTGTTTTGTTTCATCTTTTCTTAGATGTTAGATTGGCGTAAAAAGGTGGTTACTGGTTAGTGTTATACTATTATAATATGTGTATAAGCACATGATCCGGCTAGAGATTATTTAGCTTTTTATTTGCAGCTCTGTGTTTTGCTTGTTGTATTAAATACTCAATAGTCTTTTTCGCGACATTTTCTTGAATCATCCTGTTTCAAGTATTAGTGAATGATCCCATTTGCAATTTTTTGTTGGAATCAATATTAGAAAAACGTCATAATATTTTAATGAAATTCCATCCCAGGTCACATGACATGATCAGTACGTTACAAAGTGTAGAAGTGAGATGATAACAAGTGGTGACTGGTACAGAGACGAGCGTGCTCAAGTCTCCACCTCCACCTGGCCCTACCAAGCAGCTACCCAACTAGAGAAACAAGGCTTCATACCCCAGGACCACTCACAGCCTCCTATCCACTATGATCCTTACCAAGTCAACGGTTTCAAACCCAGACCTTCCATCCCTGATTTTACACTGAAACATGCTCCTCGATCAAACTACTCGTATGCTCCATCGTCGAACTATTCATATGCTCCTTTATCAAATCATTCGTATGCTCCTTCATCAAACTTATCTCATGATCCCTCATCAAACATGTCCCATGTTCCCTCTTCAAATGGTCATGAACACAACAGAAGTGGTCCTCCCTCGAGATCTGGTTCAGTTGATAAAATTAAAAAGAAACATCTCCCTGCTACACAGGTGAGCGGAATAATTTACTTCAATTTTCATTGAGACCGATTTATTATCTTTAACAATAAATTATATGAAATTTATATTAATTATGTTCCGTGCACTTGTGAGCCGATTCGTAAATTACTGATTACGGATAGTAATAATGTACTAAACGCTGTTTTGTATAATGTGTTCCAACGACTGCTTCTTTTTAGATATTTGTACGATACTTATTCCATATCTGTTTTATTTCCCCGACTTTCTGCAGAGGTGATGTTTTGCAGTTTGACAACATGGCTATATTAGTCAGTCCATTTAGAGGTTACCAGATCACGTCATAAACTGGGAGTGACGTGCTTCATATTTACTGAGTGACACGCTTCATATTTACAGCCACTGCCTTGTTACTACTATTACCGTCACTTGTTCCTTATGATCTTGTCTCACTTATAAAAGTTCGTATTTTTCACGATAAATTGATCAATTAGATTAATGAAGATTGGGAGATGGTAAAATTGGATCAGGGCTTAAATTTCTAACTAAAAAACTCTCACATTCGCCAAATGTTTTATTCTTACAACTGGACACGTTCACAGTTAGACTTAACACTAAATACATCCCGACAACTGTCTCCCAATCACCGCCATTCCTCTCGTTTGTCCACCAATCAAAATCTAGCCGTGCCACCTGGTGTAGTTTACTCTTCCAGCAGCTTCACACCGTCCTAAAGTCAAAACAGCAGCGCTTCATTGGAGTAGAGTTTATCATCAGGATCGTCATTGGTTTAGACTCGTTAATCTAACAAACAGTTTAACCCAAGAAAGAGATAGCTGGTCACGTGCTCCAAGAAAGTGAGAGTTAGTCATGTGACCACGTGCAGTTAACCTCAGTTCGCCTCCTCCCGGATGCTGCTCCGTCACTGACCACGTGACCGCTGATTGCCGTTTAGCTCTGTCCAGAACAAGGTACGGAAATGGAGCCAACACATAACTCGGTCCGAGTGGTGATCTGCCTCAACCGTGCCACACCAAATCTGTCTCGACCGCTTGTTCGCACTTAATAATTTTATTAGGCTTGTTAGAGTCATCATGCTTGTTAGGTAACCTGCCGCTTGTTTTGCGTGTGCTAAGTGTGGCCCTGAGATGCAGCAGAACAGTCAGATATTCCTCAATGACTACGAACTGCCCTGCCCCACCAGCCCTAGTTTACCGCCCCGGAAACAACATAGTCCCCCTGATCAGTCGGTGCCCCCTCGGAAGCCTCCCGCAAATATAAGGACTAAGAGTTTCCAGGACCGGCCAGAGAGACCTGCTAGAGAACCTCCGGAGCCAAGTAGGGACTATGAGGTTGTGGGAGGGTATCTCATCATGCCCGGTCCTCCTGTCAATAGTCGGACTCCTGTTAACGGCCAGGTACTGATTATTTAGTTTCTTAACTTCTCCTGCTTTAAGAGTTAATCTAAATCAATTTTATTACTTCAGGAGCTCAGATCATTGAATCTCAATGCTAAGGCTGAGGTTATTGTTATTTTTATTTATTGTTGGCTAATTGTACCAATCTTCACTAGTGCCCATGTTTAATGCCTATGATTATAGATTGTGGTCACTGTTCGTCAGGATCTAGTGTTCCATCTTTAAGTCTTGTTATATTATTTCAGAGGTCAAACTCGTGTGTAGAAGCAATTCCATACATTGGATCAGACCGAGACCGAGACCGGAGTAAAACTCCAGAACGAACTGAAAAGAGAGACAAAAGCCGGACTCCTGATAGAACTCGAAACAAAACTCCGGAGAGAGCTGAGAAAAGGGATCGGAACGGAAAAACACCAGAAAATCAGAGGAGGGAGCAAGCAAAGACGCCGGAAACAAGAGATCGAGAAAAAACTCCAGAAAGAAGGGACCGAGCAAAAACTCCGGAAAGAAAAAACCGAGCAAAAACTCCGGAAAGAAGAGATCGAGCAAAAACTCCGGATAAAAGTAGGCGCTCGAAAAGTAGAACTCCTGAAAAAGTCCGTTCCAGGAGTCCTGACAGTTACTCAGGTCTGCATCAATAACAAACTTCTCTTCAGAGAAAATTTCAAATTGCTCAGTAAAAAATATTATCTACCCTCACGATCATGTTCAGTTTTCACTCACCATCCTAGCTCTTTCACTTGCGATGGAAGATTATAAAGTCTAACAATATCTCTAACAGAGAGAAACAGTCGAACAGGACGTAGGAGATCACCTCCAGACCTACCCACGATACCTATAGACAGTATAGCAGCAGTGCCCTATCCTACCCTCCCTGATAGAATGCAGGTGTCTGACTCAGATGCTCCCATTTCATCCCTCATAGGTGCATAAAACCTTATTTAACATGAAAAAACGATCTACTCGTTGTTAGTAATCTTGTCTTTTTAAATGTCTGGCCTTTCCGCCATCAAGAAGAAATGCACCATCCATTTTTATTCAAATCATTCTGAAGGTGATATAATAAAATAATACCATGGCTGTTGACTGCTACCCGCGATAATTCCCAGAAAGAATTATAAATGAGAATGTTTTGCAGAGGTGCCTCTGACTGATAGAGTACAAATCGCAGAGCCGCACCCTGTTGATGAAGTGCAAACTTCAACTATCGAGAGAAGAGAAACAGAACTGTTTCTATTTGACAAAGAAACCATCAAGCGTCCCGATCAGGTTTCCGAAGAGATTGTGGCAATTTTTTCTGGAGAAGGGTGAAGTTTCTTCTCTTTCAAGTTTGCTTATCTTTCTATTTTGTCTGCTAACATTTTTGTTTTGGCCCACAATATTTTGGTTCGTACTTTAATTCAGCATGAGTGAATGTTAAAATTGGAACTCTCAACTGACCAGGAACCAGAAAGCAGCGACACCAAGCACCGGGAGGGACGAGTGAAGACCCCTGTAGAGGAAACCTATCAGAACAGTAGTAGTAGTAGTGGGAAGAGACGACACCGGCACCAGGACCCGGGAGGAATTGAGGGGGATGGCAGGTTGGTTCTCTTTAAACACAACCAGAATATTGCTGATATTTCCTGTGGCCCAAGTTATACAAATGCTATCGGTTGAACAATATGCTGATTTATAGATTTCTTATCGTATCATGAAGGGCTTTACCACTTAGTTCGTTGCAGTGCCGAAATTACATTACCATTCAACTAAAATTGTTCATGACAGAGTAACAATCGCTGTTATCTAATCTCACATGCCACCCCAGATATCGTAACGGGAGGATATCACGTGGAGAGCACAGACCTAGAGCATACTCTGACTCAGATGCAGAGAACTACCAGGAATCCGCTCATAACAGTCACCCCTTCAGACTTCCTCCTCCTTTTAAACATAGGTTTTTATTCTATTTTGGTGACTTTGTGAAATGAGCGCATCTCCAAAATCACTTGCCCGCCGTTAAATTTAATAAAAGAAGGATGGAAAACAATTAAAAATTGTGGATGTTACGCATGAAATAAGGTTGCGACTCCAAATAACCAATTAGAAAGTATTTTCACATTACTTGTGTACATGAAATCACATATCAAACATAATCAAAGATTTTATTATAAACCCTTAAATAGATAGCACAGAGCAATTATAAAAAGGAGGAAAATTGTTGGTCAGTGTTTTCAATCACGACGGAAAGCCAAAGTGGATATTATATTCCTGGCATTTTTCCGGCACTTTTCTGTCGCCTGACAGGCATTTAAAGCTGACTTGTAGTTTGTTTAAGCGGTTTTGTTTTGCCATTTTACTCTAAAAACGTTTGTCAGAACAACACTTCCCCAATTGTTTTGTGTATACTAATGGGATGGCTACGTCATATGATCTGAGGTATAGTTTAGGTAATAACACTAATGATGTTGTTAAACCAATCGTTTAGAGGTTCTCCGTCAAGGCGGTGTACTGTTTGATGACCTTCGGACGCCGCTATCTCTCTCTCCCGGCCACAGCTAGGCCACATTAGAATTTAATGCCTAATTACAGCCGATTTCTGTTGGTCATAATTTGGAATACTATCGATTAGGCCGCTCATAAGGCTCATTCGAGTATCCGGTAAAATTAATGTCTACTTACAACTAGTTTAAAGTATGGCGGAATTAAAATTTAATTTTACCGGATACTCATTCGAGTATCCGGTAAAATTAATGTCTACTTACAACTAGTTTAAAGTATGGCGGAATTAAAATTACTCAGATCGTCGCGATGGTCCATGGTTCACGAGTCAGATAACTGAATCTTATGAAACAGACTTCATCACAAACTGACTCGACTCAATCACAATTACCACGAATTAACTAATTATAGTGTCTCTCCCGATTTCAGGAGCAATGATAGAAGACAGGAACAGTTTACCCCAGTTGTGTACAAGTCTGACGGTACTGACATGTATTACAAGATTCCTTGCAGGATACCTTACTCCAACAGGTAGATACTAGATATAGATTATAGATATTATAATAGATTACTGAAACTATAGTTTACTTCGGATTACTTGTCGAAAAAATACTTTCAAGTTCACGCTACCTTCCATGTTTGAGACGGTTAAAGATTAAGCATAATTGATTTTTGTCAATGCTTACTGCTTTGTTTCCATCGTGAAGTGCGTTTTCAAAGATCGACTGGGTTTCTAAATTTCTAATCAGCAGTTTAAGAACAAAGTTAACATCCGCCTTCTAAAATTCCAGGCCGCTAGACAGCCACGAGGACTCTGACTACGACAATCTCCCACGACGCTCGGCCAACAAATCAAGTCGTCACAACGGAGCTCTCCTTATACCTGGCCGAGATCCTAGAAGTCGGGATAATGGTAAACAAGATTTCAACAGGAAAGAGTTTGTTAGAGACTCGGATCACAATAGTACGAAGGATCCTGCTCAGGAATTCAGACCTTATCCTGCTAGATTCGCTCCTCTTGAACCTCCCGAGCTTTCCTGCCCTTATCTGAGGTAGGAAAGTTCTACAAGTTATACAAGTTCTGCTTTTTTACACTATTTGTGTGAATCAAGGGTTTATAATTAAAGGGGGAAGGTATTCTGGAGATTAAATTTATTTAGTTTCAATCATAATAAAAACATGATTAACAAAGCTTTATTTTCTGAGCCAGTTTCATTTTCAATGTCGTTTTAGCTTTCATTAAGTCGGTTAGTTTACTTGAGTTGCTCAGTATTTACACCACTCACTCAGTGAGACCACTGAGAACGAGTACCTGACACCAGCGGAGCAAGCTGCGGCTCACAAGAAGGGAGCCAAACACAGACGGTCTCACTCCGACTCTAGCTCCAGTAGAACCATCATGTCACCCTGGTCCAAGAACAACACCATCCTCACTCCCAAAGTTATCACTCCTAAAGTTTGTGTTTTAGATCCCAAAAATCTCATTCTCAAAGTTTGCATTTTAATGCTGACCACACGTTTTTTTTGTTTTTCTTAGATTATTGTTTATCTGTTTCTGTTTCCTGAATCGTATCAACCACTGTTAATGAATATGTTTTAGTTGTCTTCCTGTCCCTTGTAAGAACCGCTTTTTCCCGTGTTTCCGACCTGCTTTTGTCAATATTTTTATTTAAGTTTCTAATCCCCATTTCCCAGTACCCTCTCCTCTCGACGCGAGACCAGACCTTAACATCTCAAGATAGGACCCTAGAGAGTGCTAGTCGCCGTCTCAGCAAAGTCAAGTGTCCCGTATCTAACAACAACAGTAACCATGGCAACAGCAATATGTGGCATGATCCACTGTTGGGAGTTGATAAGAAACACATAGCGTATCCCGGGGATGCGGAGAGCCAACAGGTATGTTTTATTTTTTGGTTTGGTTTTCAATTCGGTATCTGTTTCTGTTTTGGCTTTGGATTTGGGTTTTGCACTTTTTCACAATACTTAGATTATAAGTTAGCGGTACTAATGATTCAATATTATCACAAACTCAGAGCAGGGATAAGAATCACGCGGAATCGTTCGCAGAGTTCACAACTGATGTTTCTATGAACTATCTCTCGTTCATCTGGAATAGTCCTGAGTTGATTAGAAAACTTCTGTGGGCTATATTGTTCCTAGGTTTTTTCATTTATAGGTAAGAGGGGTAATTAGTACGGATTTCTAATTTTGTAGGTAATGCAGATAATCCTGAACCATATTAATTAGTTAAATAGTAAAAATAGCTACCATAAACCATTGTTTGTGGCAAATCCTGTTCAAATTGCACTCTTTCCTCTTTGTTCTCACTGTAGCACAGAATATACCTATGATTTATTTACTTTTTAATGTAAGGAATTCAGTGAAATCCACTTTTATCACGGAAATCTACCCTTTTTTAACCACCAAATATGCTATTATTTGCTAAATTTTTCTTCAGTCTCCTCTGCTGCTGGAGAAGTTTCGGTCTCTATTTTTCCATGCCAACGTCCACTAAATACAACATGTACTTTGAGCCGAATAGGCTACTCAGATTCCCTTCAATTACTATTTGTAACATGAACCCACACAACAATATATACCTGGCTAGGGACGAGAATAAAGCCATGCAGTGAGTTTATTTTCATTGTTTATTTAGTTAATCAAATCTACAGATTGATTGATTTATTCAATTATTGTGATCAAATAGATTGATCTTTATTATTCAAAGTGTGACAAAGAATTAATTACATGATTGAAATCCGCCAACAAATTGTTTAGGTTTCAATATTGCAAATTGATTATTTTACTTGAATTATGAAAATTACAATTCTTCAGGGAATATTTAGCGAACGATAAGCGTGTTCCATGGCCCACTAAACCGCTCAATGTTACCTCTAAAGAATACGAAAATTTTAACGTTAAGAGATACTATCGCCAATCTGGGCAGGAACTGAACGACTTTATAGGTAAGAGATACTAGAATAGTCGGAACTGGTAGCACAGATCAAAACTGTGCAATCTGCAAAAATACTCAGCCTTTATCCGGCTTGGCCCAGAATTTATTGAAATAGTCGAAAATTAGTTCTGAATGTAAGAAATTGACCATGTTTATTATAGTTAAACCAGTTATTAATTCAGTCTAACACTGCTAAGGTAAGCAGGATTTCTCAATATTTAGCTTGGATTGTCTTCTGATTCTCTGTAATCTACAGTCCCCTATTCTACTCTATTTAACTCTCAGAGGACGTAGTGTTCTTTGAGGAGGAGGTGGACACCCCAAAAGCCTTCAAAGAGCAGTTCACTACACACGGTCGGTGTTGGACTTTTAACGTCGATGGCAGTAGAAAAGTTAACCGCACCGGTCAGTTTTTTGGTCTACTTCGAATACTTGATAAATCTATCGAAATTATAATTAGTTAACAAATTTCAACAAAGGTCAATTAACAAGATTTATCATTTCAACAATCAACTGATATGATACTGACGATTAAGTCTTCAAGCATATTTTGAATTCGACGAATAACTTTGATAAACAAATATTCGATTCAATTTTCTTCATTTTGATATTTTAGGGATGGATTTCGGGCTATCATTTGGTTTAAATATCAACCAGAGTATCTATCCCAACTTCGTTACTACAGCGGGTATCAAGGTACATTTTATTTTAATATCATAAAACGGACCTCAGACATAGTGATGTATAATTTAATAAAATTTTGGCTAAACGTTTAAATCGAGATAAAATGATATGATATGACACCAAAATTTCCCCCTAAAAAGTTATCTTAGATTTTTGTTCACCAGATAATTTCAAAACCGGTTGGATAGTTCCAGTTGAGACTTCCAGTTTTCGATGGCAAGATACTTACTTGTACTGTCATTTCCAAGATTTTAAAGGATTTTGGTAAAATTCTAATTTAATAAGAAATAGCGAACAGGGTTAATAATCATACGAATAATAATGAAACCATCAAGTAATGAGAGCAATATTAGTAACAATTTAGACCGTTTAACAGTTTTATCCGAGAACCTCTAAAGATCAATGACTGTAATGTTGACGATTATTCCATCCCTGCTCTATATTACTTAATTATGACTTCAGGTGATGTTCCACAACTACTACGAGCCTGCCAGGATTGACGAGTATGGAATGGCTCTAACACCGGGCACAGAGAACTTTATTAGTCTTAGTTACGAGAGGGTACGCTTTGTAAAAGCTTTTTAAAATACCGTGATTTTATATGCTTTTGAGAGGAAAAGCTCCAAGTGTTCTGGAACGTAGCAACACGAATAGCAAGTTCCCAGTCAATCAATATAACGGTACAAATATCTCTTAGTATCTAACTGTGAGATACCACACAGTTTGGGTAGTACCACGACACACAACAGCGCACTGTTCATCAGCACAAACAAGGAATCACCCCCCAGTATCTCATGCACGTTATCACCAAAGGTGATCAGTCCCAGAACTAGAGATAACACCCGGTGTTTGCAAGATACGGGTGTTTTGCGGAGGGTAATGTAGAGGATGGTCTGTGTTATCAGGGTCTTGGTCAGGGTCCCCAGGCTCTGCATGACGAGGGTTATCTTCAGGAACACCTCCGTGTTGACATCCTCGTCCGGCCGAAGCTGGAGTATCATCATGTTGATAATGACAGTAAAGTGAACAGTTAACAACACCTTGAGCACTTGTTTACTTGTAACTAGCCCTAGCACCACACACTGTACCACAATACCTATTATCTGTATTACAGCTAATATCTTCAAGTCCGCTGAGGAGACAGCTGTTTTTAACCTGGAGATCGGGTAAAGGAGTCTGCTGCTAAAGGAGGAGGAGTGACAAAACAAAGAACCACAGATCATCAGAACTATCAGGATCTTATCCAACCGTCTTAAATCGTTTCTCTGAGATTTATCCTCTTTTTTCAGTCCCATAGCTATGCCGTAGTCCTGATCGTGAAGAACGCACAACTTACCCAGTTCCCTTTTGGCTTGTAAGATCTCGCCCCGCTCCAAAAAGTAGGCAGGAGATGGAGGAATGAAGACGAGTGCAAATCCTACTCCGATACCAATGATAACTAGTAGTCCCAAGAAGGGTCCGTCGGTTTCGTAATCTAAGGAAAAGATCTGGAGTAATTGGTCAATAGCCATGATGTGGATGAATCTGAGAGCGATGAAGATGTTCCTGTACACGGTTATCTCTGAAACCCAAGCTAACAGCGCAGCTTCAGTCCACACCAGCAGAACAGTTAGCAGAGCTCCCAACACAAACACTCCTGTAAACATCCTGACAAACAGGGAGCTGGTCACCAGGGACCCCAGGAAAGCCAGCAGAGTTAGGCTCAGAGACTTCCTGCAGATTTGGTCCAGTATTCCAGAGTAGGACATGCTCAACACACCTCCCAAGAGAATGGAGACAGTCCAGACCTCGTAGCCGAGGTGGAGGGAGGAGGTGAAACAGAGACGTTGTGCAAGGTGGAGAGGGATGGTGAGGTAGCTGAAGAGTAGGATGGTAGAGAGATGGTGCTGGTTGAGCAGGTCGAACTTTGCTAGGATATCCTTCATTTGGGACATGGTGGGGAGACTGCTAGCAAGACTAGTCAATAAACGATCGTGTGAGAAGAGAGCTCAGAAGTGTAATTATCATTATGGGAGAATTTGTAATGATTCGCTTACGGAATTTCACCAGTTACTGTGTACACATACTAAGTTGGAAATTAATTTTCTTATGTCATACATTCTGGCTGAGGAACAAAAGTACAAACATCCGATCGCACTTACCTCAGATATCATATTATAGGTGGTTCAGTGTTCTTTTCAATCAATATTTATGAAGAGCTTATTCATTGATGGCCGCTTAGCTCAATGTCAACTACAGAGCTCATTGATGGCCCTACAACCCCATTATGCTAAGGTAACCTTTTTGAGGGTCCATAAACGCTAAACCCCACATCCGGCAGGTCCGCAGTTTAAAAGAACCGTACGGAAACTGCCGCGACGACGCGTTGCGAACCTTCAAGAACTATAGTATCTCTGGGTGTGAGAGGGAGTGTTTTACAGAGGTCATGGTCAGGGAGTGTCAGTGCAGGAGTTACTATCTTAAAGGTATAGTTTAACACCCGGTACACGGCCCTTCAATTATTTTATAAGTTTTTGATCAGTTAAAACTTAAATTTCGCTCGTTTCACTTTAGTTTGCTTTGTACGCTGTATAGTTTGACATGTTTTTGATAAGCTATAGATTGAATTAAAACCGCAAACTAAACACGAATTACATGTTGTGCGCAAACATGTGTCCCACACCTCCTCTAGTTCAAATAACCCGGTCTGTCCCCAGCTGTACCTGGGAGAGCGGACGTGGAGTGTAACCTGCATCAGGAGAAGAACTGTGTAGCTAAACTGATAAAACGTTACCATGCGGGAGAGTTTGCTGGTTTGCCAGTGTGCAAATGTCCTGACCCTTGTATCTCTGAGAGTTACCTGTGAGTGGCCCGTTTTTGTCCTTACTACAGTTCTAAGTGTTCCTTCATGATTCATTTCTTTAAATTCACTTTCTTTACATCTTCTGTAATGATTCAGAGATTTATGTTCTCGTCCAACAGTCCCCTTGTTGAGCACACATTCGGGATAAGCACTGATGACACGTATGATACGATAACGATTAACCCATTCAAGGTTTATTAAACTGTGTATCTCCCAGAGCGACTATGTCCACAGCTGAATACCCTGCAAAGAACCACGGTGAAGCCCTGGAGAAGTACAACAACGAGAAACCAGGTTCCGGTGATGAACCTCGAGACGTTACCTTCTATAGGTTAGTGGTTAAAACTTTACATCCGGTCCAGTCTTCAGACCCAGGACCTTCTGCCAGTTCACATAATATACTTATGCGACCTTTAAAGCGAAGGATACAATTAACAGGTTAACAGGAGCACATACAAGACAGAAATTGCTTTTTCCCCTTGAAACTACCTTGCATCGCTCTTTGTGTTCGAGTTTCTTTGTAGGTGTTTACCTGCAAACCCACCTATTGCGATTAAGTTCGTCGTAACATCTCAGATTTAAATAAAGAATCATATTTTAATTTCAGGGAGAACTTTTTAAAAGTACACATATACTTTGAGATTCTATCCATAAAAGAGGTGGAGAAAGTGGGATCTTATAAGTGGTCTAATCTTATGGGTGAGAATCTTCAATAGTTTATTATTTTAGATGGTGAATCGTAAATCTGTCGGTTAATCTGTCGGTGGGCACTCAAGGCACGGTCCATCCCGTACTTTAACCGTGCTTTAAGTGTCCACCGACACTCGCCAGATTACCGAATTCAGAATTGCCTTCTAGATAAAATATACTTTTATTTGATTTTAGACAAGTTTAGTTTGGATTGCGTAATTCGATTATTCATCTATTTATTGAAAAACCAATTAATTATAATTTACCATAATCTGATCTATTATCTAATTGATCTGCTTAATTTCAGGTGATGTTGGAGGACAGTTAGGATTGTTCCTCGGTGCAAATATCGTAACCATATTTGAGTTCGTCGACTTCTATCTCCGACTACTTTGGTACAACCTCATAGTCAAGTATTTTTCTAAAACTCTCAAACGAAACCACAATAACCACCATCAACAACCCAACCAGCCTTAATCACAGAAATTTCCAAGCTTCAAAAAGACTGATTTGACTTTGTGTGTGAAAATTAGGTATGAGAGAAAGTATTTTGTCTCAAATAAAGCAATAATGAGTGTGATGTCGACAGAATTGCAATTGTTCGGAGGGGGGAACAATGCAAAGACTTATTCTGACGAAGAAACAATAATCGCCAATTAGTGTTGGTCAATGATTGTTGCTAAATTTATTGGTTAACTTAGTAATGTAAAACATTGCAAGATGAAATATTGTAGAGACAAAATTAAAAATTATCAGGAATTTTGTTGCGCCCCTCTCCCCCTGTTGGAATGTTCAGACGGCGAAGAAAATGATATTGGGAATTGTGAGATTTCTGGTTTGAATCGAAATTTTTAACTTTGAGAAATTTTGACAACTCTTATGGTGTGTGTTTCCTCAGAATTAAAGCCAGCAATATCGAAAATGAGTTGTGATAAGAGTTTTTGCAGTTTCAGTAAATGAGTGTGAGTTGTTAATCTAATATCGTGTGTTTTTTTCAGCTTTTTGAGCTGTGTGTGTGTGTGTGTGTGTGTGTGTGTGTTTTGTGTGTGTTTGAGACATTGAACAAACTTGTACTTCATTGAGTATTTTGTGATTTAGTAATTATCAATTAAACCGAGTGCAAATTTGTTTTCCAAATCCAAATAAAGATTGAAAAATAACCAAATCGTTATCAACTCCATAAAGTTTTCGTTCTACAAATTCATACACTCAGGACTAGTTTCCCTGCACAAAAAGACCTTCTAAACGAAATAACGAAAAATAAAAACTCTTCGGAAATCTAAATAACTTTAATCTTGTTTTTAGACTTTTCTGAGAAAAGAGAGATAGTCGGATAAAATTAACAAGACTAGTACATGATACTGTTTCAGTTACAGGAAGAGACGTGTCGAGACCCCCAAACAGAACTCTTCCTACCATTGCAACACCGCTGATCAGGAGATATCTCCTTTACTTGTGTGAATGTAGTCATGATCTCAAATCACGTGGGATGAAATGACGTCACGTAGGAAATATAGATATCGCGTTTTCCTCAAAGCTGTAACGAGTCGGGAGCAGAATTCCTCCTATCCTCGGAGCCCCCACGACTGTGACCCTTCTCCTCTACCCTCCTCAGGGAAGACTCCTTATTCTGTTTGTCGAACACCTCATTACACACCCCAGGTTCTAATGCTGGAGAGCTGCAGCGCCAGTTGTCCGAGTAACTGCTGGGGGAGGGCGTGGGTGGAGCTGAACGAGGGGAGGTAGACCTCTGGGCCCTGTCGTTCACCAGACAGAACTTCACTTTGTGAGCTCCACACATCACACCAGCTGGGTAGCAGGAGATGTAGGTCTCTGCCTCGGAAGTCACCTCGAAGTAGACCATGAACCCGTCAGAAGTTGAAGGGCTGGATCCGATCATCTTGATAGTGTTCTCGTTGATCTTATCGTTAGACTCTATGGCCAGGAAGTCCGGGACACTGTCCAGACAGTCCATAATCTCTCCGGGGAACCAGGCCCTGTACTTCCTAAAGGGAGGGGGGTCCCCAGCTCCTCTCACGTAGAACCCACTGTGATCTTCTGTTGGTCCTCTGTCGTTCTGAATTGTCCTCTTGTAGAACTGTAACGAAGTGTTTTCTTGGAATTTGAATTGGATGTTTCGGCCGGTAAACCTAGTGCCAGAGCAACGAAACCGGGGCATGGCTCCTGAGTCCTCCTTTATCTTCTTCATCTCCCTGGCTATCACTCCGATAATGTGATCTAAATCTCTTCTTTGTGCTGGTTCTCTACTTTTCAGTGACACTTCCAACATTTCATCTCTCCTGTCTTTCTGCTCTTCGGAATCAAACCGGTTCCTCAGAGCCAACGGATCCTTTTTCTCTGGATCAGGCTCCGGAGACTTCATCTTGAGTTTAGCTAGAGCAAAACAACCGGGGAAGTATTTAGGAGATGGGGTGGGTGAGCATGGTTCTGGAGAGTTGAGAGGAACTCTAATACCTCTGAGAGGGGTAGAGGTGTATCCCGGAGATACATGAGGGGATAGTTTAAAGGTGGGGGAGGAGTCTTCAGCTGACCACTCTGATGTACTTGTGACTGAGGAGCTGTTATCTGCTGCTGATGTTTGTCGTTCTATTGTCATGTTGTTTTCCGGTCTAGGGAGGGGATATTTGTTACTGTTTTATTAACAGAATTATAATGTGATCAACCCTGACGAGTGATACTTTGAAACAACGTACGAACCGACAAACAGTTAATTTTGTAACAACTAATTCAATAAGAGGCATTAATTAAGAGTATATGGTGGTTAATTGCGATAAATTATGTTCGTATGTTGATGAGGAAATTATGATTTCAAAATGAAAATGATGTTTAACGTTTAATACTGATAGTAAAATCATCCCAATACAAACAAGAGAAGACTGGAGACACTGGAGTGCTATGACTTATATGACATGCTACTTCAAGAGGAACCCATGACACTAACAGCGTTCCCTCTGTCATGTTAATAAGTTAACATGTGGTCATGCGATATGGAGATCTGGTCATGTTCTCTTTCATCTTCAGATATACGGTGTTTCAATCATTTCCTAGTCTCCTGAGACCCCGATTCCTTTTTATTGTGAAGATATTCCTGTAACCAAATTTGTTTTTTCAACATTTTGTTGTTCGGGAGCTGTAATTTTGTTCTCGTTTGTGAAAATCACAGTTTTTTCGTTTTAGCTTGTGGGGCTTACACCGCATATTTTAAATGATTGGCTTGCTGAATTATTGATTCCTGATTCAATCAGAACATAATGATTTAAGGTGTACATAAATATGAGATTATTGTCAAATGATTAGAAGATTTTTTAATTTGTCGCCATAATGCTCGTTCATTTGAAAATGAATGAAAAAGATAATTGTATATCACGGTACATATTAATGAGATCCAATCAAAAGTAAAAATACTTTTAGACATTTGATGAGATTGTGTATTGTTCCCCTGTAGTGTTCCCCTGGCACTCACCTTCAAATAAAAAATTATTTGGTTACTCTCCGATACCAACATAATTAATTCCATCGCGAGTTCATCTATACCATTATTTTCTTCTCAATCATGGGCTCATGCCCATGGCACTACATGTATGGGTTTTCAAATAAGGTTTGTTAGGATGTTCTGAATCTGAATTTTGCCGGGTTTGGTTAAAGAGATCTCGCCTTGGGCGTAAGACTCTAGGACGTGATCAGACGGTTGTAATTCGAAAATTCTAATGTAATACTCTTTTTTAATTACATCCGTCTCACGCCTTAGAGTCTAATACGCCCTAGAGTCCCGGATTTGAAAATTACCTTTTGTAGTGTTAGGTTTGCTACCAAGAACAAATAAGTTATACCGAAAAATTACACAAGGTCATTTTATTCGACTGGCCAGAGCATGAATTATATTTTTCAAATGAGCAGGAGGATCCTGAACAATGGTAAAAAGCTCATGGACTGTTATAAGGAGAGTTTGGGTGAGAACGGACGGCACTTGTATGACATCGGTTGTCCTTTTTTGGTAATGTTTTCATTATTTCTGATACCACGCTCTCATTTGAACGAACATTATCTCTGCTAAAATGCAGCACAAGCAGTATGGTTTTGCTTAATATGCTTGAGAAGCCAACTGAATGCAACCACGGTACATCCACCAAATAATGCCTGTATACGGGACTTTGTATGTCTTCAAATGACTGAGCTTTTCCAAATTCAAGTCACAGTTAGTTAAACGCTGACATATTTTGCTTCTTTGTTGCTTTACTTTAAACCCATTTTATCTCGTCCGCAGAGCTTTCAGAATAAATTCTCAGAGGGCCACAAAAACTAAGATATTGTGACCCGTGGAACAGTAAGCACGAGGGTTATGTATTCTAGCGACGAGGATAATACGAAACGAATTTCTACAGGTCAGTACAAATTTGAAATTACAAATCATTTGGTAACGAAAACAATTTTCCAAACTTCTTCTTTACAAAAACTACAAAAAAAGTTGCGTTTACACCAGTTTTAATGTTTTTGATCATTTCATTGAGCTCAGCCAACTGTTGATATTAGTAACCGGTTTAACAAACGACTATTTGTCTTCATTTTGTTTACATTTGTTCATCATCATTCTGATAAAATCATTCTTACTTAGTCGCCCTTCTCCCCTTCTATCACCTCGCTTCATCAGATCATCCAGACCATCCTCTGACACCGGGTGTGCTAAACTCAACATCACTTGTCTTAACACATCCTTCGTCATGAAACCACAGGCGTCCTTGTCAAAGATCTCGAATAAATCCTCAAGCTGACGCTCTGGCGTGATCTGGGGGTTCTGTTGGAGACTCATCATCCTTATAAACTCACAGATATCAATGATACCGTCGTTATTGATGTCGACTACGGAAACCATTTGCGCGACCTCCTCAGCACTTGGCTTCAAGCCAATACATTCCAGAACTTCTGGCAGTTCGTCCACCGTTATGATACCGTCTCCATTCTGGTCGAAGTCTTTAAAGGCCTGCTCGTATCCCTGGATTTCATGCCAACTTAGACTTACAGGGATGGGAAGTTCTTTTAAAAAGTCCTTGTCTTTTGGCTTCTTCTTAGCTTCTACTGCTTCTTGGAACTCTGGCTGGTCTCGAAGGTTTGATATCGCACCTTTGATGCCCTTTAGATTAACTGAAATTTGTGGTTTCATTAAACGAATTGTATGGTAGTACCCAAACTACTTATCAACCATAAGTAGTTTGTACATAGCTTAACAGAGCTACAGTAAGTACTAGTACAATATAAATGAACTATTTGTTGCTATAATTTTCATGCATTATGAACTTACCCCAATTGGTTACATTGTTAATTGTTAAGCAAGATTTTTAAATAGATTTCGGAATGACCATGATCCACTTAGTGGTCAACCGGGATCATGGTCAATAATGCGCACTACCAGATCCCGGTGGAACTTATTTAATCCACGATATCATGACAGGCCCTATGACCACTGGCTATAATATTTTAACTGCATTGACTCTACTAAAAACAGTCAGTACAAACTACAGATAATTTGGTAACAGCTTTAAAAACTTAAAAATTTCAAAAAGTTACATTTATACCAGTTTTACATAACATTTGATGAGCTCTCGTACAACAAGGGTAAATAAATTAAATCTTGTTGGCAAAACTTCGTAAAGGAAAACTTAGTCCTTCATAAGTAATACCCAGTAATACAGTATGTTGATAAACTTCGTTCAGTGCACAATCAGTCTATTAGGTAAAGTCTCTTAGCCTTGCGTCGGTTGGCCGGAGGAAGCCAGGAAGCCTTTAAGTCCCGTAAATCTTTTATTCCATCTTTTTTGTTCATGATGTATTCAGATTGTCCTTCATTTTCTTCTGATAAGTGACCGGTATAGCGAAGGGTGTGTTGATGTTAAATCTATAAAAACTTTCATCGGAGACCATGAAAAGGCTGGTGTGTACTCAAGGATGCTGCAAACGTTACAGGTGTTGATAACGTCAGCTGAGATGCAGTGCTAGAATACGCAGTGAAATGAAGACAGTTGTTACGTCGTACGAGAGTTTGTTTGATTCAGGTCACTTTAAAGATTAAGAGGAGACACTGTCATGAACATGATGATGATGATGATGATAAAGATGGGTTATTTATCTTCATTTTGTTTACATTTGTTCATCATCATCCTGATAAAATCTTTCTTAGTAAGCCGTCCTTCACCCCTTCTATCTCCCCTCTTCATCAGATCATCCAGACCATCCTCTGACACGGGGTGTGCTAAACTCAACATCACTTGTCTTAACACATCCATTGTCATGAACCCGATGTTATCCTGGTCAAATATCTCGAATATGTCTTCTAGCTGACTCTCTGGCGTGATCATGGGGTTCTGTTGGAGGCTCATCATCCTGATAAACTCACAGATATCAATGATACCGTCGTTATTGATGTCGACTTTGGCGACCATTTCTGATACCTCCTCAGGACTTGGCTTCAAGCCAATACTTTCCAGAACTTCTGGTAGTTCGTCCACCGTTATGATACCGTCTCCATTCTGGTCGAAATCTTTAAAGGCCTGTTCGTACCCCTGGATTTCATGCCAATTCAGGCTGACCGGGATGGGTAGGTCGTTTATGAGATTTTTCTCTTTTGGCTTCTTTTTGGCCTCTACTGCTTCCTGAAACTGAGGCTGATCTCGGATGTTTATCTGTGTCGGGACCTTTAAGGTATCCAGAGTGACTGAAATTTCAATGGTCAGAAAACGAACGATTGTGCAAAAGAAACCAGACAGAACTGCTTAATAACCATAAGTATGTAGCCTAGTTTACAAATAGTTTAGGAGCTTCCGAGTTTATTAGTTACTGTAATTTCCATGCATTGGACGTACTCCAAATGATGCGATTATTATGCGTATAACATGATTTCTAAGGAGATTTCGGAAGACTTGTTTGTTATTTGTTGATAATAATTAATGTAAGCATTTATCTAATAGATAGCGCAGCTGTTGTCCCGTTCAAATGGAATTTAGACATTGTGCTGATCTCATCTAATTCCCAAATAGACTAATTAATAGTCATAGTCAGAACAGTCTACTAATAGAGTCAATACAGTTATAATATTATAGCACCAGCTAGTTCGAGCACGATATCAGGCTCACCACTCACCTTTTTATGTGAAACAGAACGCCAAAAAGTTATTTTTGAAAAAAATCACAAACAAAATCTGGTGAATAAAAAATTCACTCAGAAGTGCAACGTTTCATTCCAAGAGTCCGGATGGAAATGAAGCTTGCCAAACCGGGATACGTACACATTGCTTTCTTAGATTTACAAAATCTTGGGGGATCTTTACTCTCTCTTGACGAAAACATGTTGCATCAGAGTTTACTGTTTAGCTAATACATGTGGCAGTGGGTTGTAATCCAGACACAATTTAGTTTTCGGTAGGTACCAGTCTCCTTCAACTGCCCATCCCACTTAGCCCAACGTAAGCCATACAAAACACAGAAAGACTTGCGGAGGCTCAGACAGATCAGAAATACAAGCAGACAACCCAGAGTATAATTAACCAAATTTAAACACAAGGTTCCATGACTATCTCAGTTTTACTAGCTCAGAGGCTCTTCCAATTTCACCGTCAGGTCCCGGAAGTGCTGAGACTTTCTTGCCCGGTTTCTTCGTCTGATCCAGTCGGTTAATCCATAAGATCAATTTAATGGAGTACTTAGAGGCTCATCTCAGTCTTACATCAGCACTTGTCTCGGGTCAGATCCGGGCTGCTTAGTACGAATGATTTGTGAAGTTATAAGTAGAACGCTGTGGTACGGGAGATTATAGTTATCATGTGGTATTTTAACAATTCTACGCAAGTCCTAGTCGTGATAAATCGAGCCTCAGGATTAGGAAGCTCTTGAAACTTTAAGTTCCCGCGCACGTACCTGAGAGGTTGAAATATTCGGAGATGAAGGTTGGCGTACAGTAAGCGGATATTTCCAGATCTTTGTCCAAACAAGACTGGCTAGTATTAAACAGGGTATCTGCTATTTTTACATTCTTCGTTTAAAACATATCCAGGTTAAGAAGGCACAGTAATAATTAGTATTCGTAGGTCTGCAGCCAGCAAATTGGGTCGTGGAAAGCTAAAATTCCGGTAGGACATATTCAAAATTTTCTCCCAATATACTGCTTCCAGTACCTTGATGGCGACTTGTGTCACTCTCACCGACCTCACTGATTGGTCACTGGTCAAAATTTCAGTCAAAACCGCGAAATTTCGGTCAAGGGGACGGCAGAAAAGCTTCTCTTCAAAAATCTTCAAAAATATCTTTTTATATTCTGATGATTTTCCGTTTATCAAAGCTTTCTTTGGGAATAGAAGTTTGAGTACCTCAAACTTCTATGTGATTGGTCACTGGTCAAAATTTCAGTCAAAACCGCGAAATTTCGGTCAAGGGGACGGCAGAAAAGCTTCTCTTCAAAAATCTTCAAAAATATCTTTTTATATTCTGATGATTTTCCGTTTATCAAAGCTTTCTTTGGGAATAGAAGTTTGAGCACCTCAATAGTGTCTTGTGCCATCCTCAGTAACCCGGTAAGATGTTCAATCAAGAAAAATTCAGTCAAAACAGTGAAATTTGGGTCGCATAAGTCGTACCGGTAGGAGTTTTCAAAGTTTTCTCCGGATATACTAGACTATACTGATGCTATGGTTTCTCACTCTCCTTCTTCTTAAAGAATTTAAGGGATCTTTTACACATTATGTAAGCCAGCTTAGTGGGGAGGCGGTTTAAAAAAACGTGTTACAACACAATAATTATGCGTGAAGCTGCTTACGGAATTCAATTTTAAAAGCCGTCATTGGCTCACTGTAAATTACATCCCTCCTCAGATTTGAGTACTGTAATGAGCAGCTCAGTAAAGTACGGTACGACGGATTCCAGGAGCTCATGGTTCAGACCGGTTCCAGTTTCCTACAGTAACACTCTTGAGCTCTTCCCTGATCCAGATGTGAGTGCTCTATAGCCTATAGGTCTGCTCGGTTGCTGGTGTGCGAAATATTTTGTTTTTTTCTCTCGGTAGAATCTGCGTCCCGAACATATTAAACATATTCTCCGCCAATGTCAATGAACATTATCATGGGAAGATTTAATGATGTCATAGTAACCCATTTCAGGAGAAACAAGAGCTGAGACATAGAAACTGCTGCTGCACTTGTAAATGTAGACGAGAATCCGAAGAGGAAAGTGTTACCAGGCAAAAGGAGGTCAGATCTTTGCCAGACCAGGTTGACAAGGAAAGCAAGGAGGGGAATGAGGTTAGTTCAAAGAGGTCGGAGTTAAAAAACTGATGGTGAGCCTTTGCCGAACCAATAACAATGAATAATGTTTTGTCGAACAAAAACTACATTTTTCAGAGGGCAACATTTTACGAACAATGGGTTGAATGGAGTGGAGACACAAGTATGCACGGGGTCAAATATATCTTCCATGGGAATAAGGTGAATTCATTCAGACAGCCAAAATTTTCGTGTTTAATTTGAAAAGAATTTAAAAATCGCTTTAGATCAAACATTTCCATTAAAGATTCCAAGGAAGATATTCAACGTTATTAAAAGGAAAGTAGAAATTCTTCAAATACCTGACTCATACTTATCGGGCCAGGTTACCAAGATACTCTTTCTACTGTTCATGGTAGGATTTGTTGGGAAACTTGCCTGGCAGTTGACGGAAAGTATCCACTCTTACAGATCATATCCCACCAGTAAGATCACAGATAATCAATTTGACGCGTGATCTGTAACATGTTAAGCAAATCGGTTATCAAATGATATTTTAACACAATCACAACTTTGGGAATTTAAACTCTTGACAATCACAACTTATAACATGGAACAATTGTTAAATGTTCGTAGCCCACAAAATGACACATTCGTTGAACGAGCTTATCAAGTAAAAGATATGATGTTATATTAAGTAAAAACATAAGTTTTAAACTTTTAAGTATGTATATTTGATTTGAAGGATAATAATTAACCCGAAGCCAGCAAGTAAAATTCAGATAGCAGACGTTGAGGGACCACCCTCGGTTAGCTTCCCCACGATATCAGTCTGCAGCCACAACATGGTTTCTAAATCATATCTAGACAGCAAGCCTGGACTTGAGCAACTGTGGAACATCTTAGATAATTGGGATGTAGACCAAGTTAGGAGCATCAACTTCTCTGATCCTTCTTATGCCAGGTAAGTTGCTCGGTAGGTCGCTAGGTAGGTTGCTAGGCAGGTTGTTAGGCGGGTTGATAGGTGGGTTGTTAGGTGGGTTGTAAGGTGGGTTATTAGGTGGGTTGTTAGGTGGGTTGTTTGGTGGGTTGTTAGGTGGGTTGTAAGGTGGGTTGTAAGGTGGGTTGTAAGATGGGTTGTTAGGTGGGTTGTTAGGCGGGTTGTTAAGTGGGTTGATGGGTGGGTTGCTAGGTAGGTTGTTAGGCGGGTTTTTAGGTAGGTTGTTTAGTGGGTTGATGGGTGGGTTGTTAGGTGGGTTGATGAGTGGGTTGTTAGGTGAGTTGTTAAGTGGGTTGCCTGGTGGGTTGATGGGTGGGTTGTTAGGTGGGTTGTTAGGTGGGTTGTTAGGTGGGGTGTTAGGTGGGTTGTTAGGTGGGTTGTTTGGTGGGTTGTTTGGTGGGTTGTTTGGTGGGTCGTTAGGTTGATTTGTTAGGTGGGTTGATGAGTGGGTAGTTAGGTGAGTTTAAAATAACTTCCATGTTTTGTGAAATTAATTTTATTTTAGACCGCGTTTTGCAAAACTTTTGAAGGGAGTGATAAGCACCATCTTGCAGGTACGCTAACATGACCTATGCTAACTTATTGCTGGAGGGAGGTCCCCAGCCAGCGACCTTCCTTCAATGCGAACACTTCATTGACTATTGTGGTGATCACGATGTTTTCGGGGACAACTATGTTGTTATGGTATGTCTGCTATTTTCTTATAATTTCTTATCATTTTCTCCTTCTTCATACTTAGAAATCGCAATAGTCTTCACTTATTCTGACGAATAAACTTAAAGAATTCTACAATTCCCAATATTCTGGTAGTTATGTTATACAAATGTAGTTTGTCCCTTCTCCAGGAGCTAACTACATCAGGCAACTGCTTCCGTATTAACCCAAACGGCAAGCTAAGAGGTAAAGGAGGAGATTACGGTAAACTAACCCTCAAATTCTTTGCGGATCTTAATGAGTACAGGTTTGATATTTTCTTGTTAACCTAACCAGATTGGTTTCAGTGCGTTAGTATAGCGTAAACTTATACAGGCATCTTATAGTTGTGGAACACAACAAGAAAATTGAGAATAATCTTGTGCGAGGGTAGGGACCCAGATGTCGTTTCTAACCCAAATAAACTTTAAGGAGGCTTCTCATCAGTAGCCGCACCTCCTTACTCGGTTTCTGAACTGGAATTCTATGGGCTTCCAGACGGCCAGACCGAGTATTACCACCCCATCCTTCTAGAGTTCATCACAAGTAGCACCCACCTTGAAGATCTTTGACACCCAGACACACCCCATTGGCGAACAAACTTTGGATATAATCTTACATGCTCCCGAAGGAATCCCTGGTTTATGGTCTTTCTCATCGTCACCAGCACTTTCACTAGAGTCACCAGCCCTTTCACTGGAGTCATCAGCCCAATCACTGAAGTATACAGAAGTATAGTTGTGGAACACAACAAGAAAATTGAGAATAATCTTGTGCGAGGGTAGGGACCCAGATGTCGTTTCTAACCCAAATAAACTTTAAGGAGGCTTCTCATCAGTAGCCGCACCTCCTTACTCGGTTTCTGAACTGGAATTCTATGGGCTTCCAGACGGCCAGACCGAGTATTACCACCCCATCCTTCTAGAGTTCATCACAAGTAGCACCCACCTTGAAGATCTTTGACACCCAGACACACCCCATTGGCGAACAAACTTTGGATATAATCTTACATGCTCCCGAAGGAATCCCTGGTTTATGGTCTTTCTCATCGTCACCAGCACTTTCACTAGAGTCACCAGCCCTTTCACTGGAGTCATCAGCCCAATCACTGAAGTATACAGAAGTATAGTTGTGGAACACAACAAGAAAATTGAGAATAATCTTGTGCGAGGGTAGGGACCCAGATGTCGTTTCTAACCCAAATAAACTTTAAGGAGGCTTCTCATCAGTAGCCGCACCTCCTTACTCGGTTTCTGAACTGGAATTCTATGGGCTTCCAGACGGCCAGACCGAGTATTACCACCCCATCCTTCTAGAGTTCATCACAAGTAGCACCCACCTTGAAGATCTTTGACACCCAGACACACCCCATTGGCGAACAAACTTTGGATATAATCTTACATGCTCCCGAAGGAATCCCTGGTTTATGGTCTTTCTCATCGTCACCAGCACTTTCACTAGAGTCACCAGCCCTTTCACTGGAGTCATCAGCCCAATCACTGAAGTATACAGAAGTATAGTTGTGGAACACAACAAGAAAATTGAGAATAATCTTGTGCGAGGGTAGGGACCCAGATGTCGTTTCTAACCCAAATAAACTTTAAGGAGGCTTCTCATCAGTAGCCGCACCTCCTTACTCGGTTTCTGAACTGGAATTCTATGGGCTTCCAGACGGCCAGACCGAGTATTACCACCCCATCCTTCTAGAGTTCATCACAAGTAGCACCCACCTTGAAGATCTTTGACACCCAGACACACCCCATTGGCGAACAAACTTTGGATATAATCTTACATGCTCCCGAAGGAATCCCTGGTTTATGGTCTTTCTCATCGTCACCAGCACTTTCACTAGAGTCACCAGCCCTTTCACTGGAGTCATCAGCCCAATCACTGAAGTATACAGAAGTATAGTTGTGGAACACAACAAGAAAATTGAGAATAATCTTGTGCGAGGGTAGGGACCCAGATGTCGTTTCTAACCCAAATAAACAGGCATCTTATTACATAAGCACAATATTTACCAGCAACACTATCGTGGTTATGCAAAGTATATAAATTATGAATAGTATATTAACCTTGTGTCACCTCTTCACCGCAGTGTCAGCGGGAAGAAGCTACCTCAAGTAGGGTATGCGGTACAGTTCCACGATCACGAGCAGTTCTCCTCTGCTCTCCCTTCCTCCTTCTGGATGAGCCCCGGTCTCATCTACAAGGTCGACCTCAGCTTGCTCAGAGTTAGTAACTTTCTTATACATTCAAGGAGACATCTATCCTAAAATTTCTGATATATGCGTCCTCTTAACTGGAGGTTCAAACCATAGATCTGTATCCTTGAAAGCTTGAAGCTTGAAATAAAGGGAAAACCTGAAATCCTCTCCCCAAAATATATTTCGTTCAATAGCAGTGTACCAAAGGAAGATGCCCTGACCTCCAACCCCCAGGAGTATAGGTTAGGACCTCCTGCGGGCACGTGCAATGATACCATTCTCTACAACACTTACGGAAGGCACGAGGAAAACAGCTGCCTTTCCCAGGTAAAGTTTGTCAAAATAAACTCTGTCCTTCAAATTTTCTAGTATTCCACACCCCTAACATCTATCCTTCTAGTTCTATCGTCTTCTTTTATGTATAAACCTCATCACTACCTACCTTCCTGTTTGTACTCGCCAATTTCTGTGATAATCGAACTTTCCGCTACCCAGTGCAGGGACGATGCCCTAATCGCAAAATGTGGCTGTGTGCCGGTACCACCGCCCCAACCTCAGAATAACCCATCTGTTAACTACAGACCTTGCACCCTCTCGGAGTGGGCTTCTTGTGGTCTACCCACTTACAGAAACTGGTGTAAGTTTTACTTTGAGACTTGTTTAAAAAAAATTTTATTGGATTTTAGGGAGGTTGCAACAGTTGGCAGTAAGTAGTAAGCACAGTAAGTAGTAAGCACTTTGACCTAGCGAATAACACAAACTCGCTATGCAATGACCACGGATATTTTTAAAGGGTTATACCCAGACTAATTAGGGTTAACCCAGCAGCTCCAATTCAAGCATGCTACTATACTGTCGGCTCAGTTTGTTTTGGTCCGAGCCTTGCTTGCTGACGTGACCCTACCATGGTTCTCTAGCTTTGGCAGGTGTGACTTATATATATATACTGTATCATAATCAAGTTAGCGCAGCTGTCAGAACTAAAGCTGGTTGACCACTTATTCCAAGATTTCCTACACATATCCTGTATAACCCGGAACTATAAAGCAAATATTTTGACAGGTTATGACACATTAGGGCTATTTCCTCAGCTACACAGGAAAACTGAAACTGCCCAGTTCGAGCCCGGTGCACGAAGTGTGCAAGAACATACATTCACGTAACAGTTTTCAATCCCCAAATCACTTGGGGCCATTTAATTGTTTGGAAGGCACTATAACCAACATCGAAAATGTAGGGCTGTCTTGAAATTTTAAAGTTTTAAGCAACCGCAACCGCAACAACTTTTCAGAATGTTAAAATACAATTGCTAATGTTGTCCAAATTATAGTTCAAATATCGATGGATAACAGTTAAATAATCAAACATGGCATGTAAAATAATGGAACAAGATTAATTATGCGCGTATCTTTGAAAGAACAGGCATGTGGGTTTTTATGATCCTTTCTTTGTAGTCCAAAAAGAATTAAATGATCAAACATGCAAAAGAATGGAAAAAATTAATAATATGAGTTAAAAATCAACAATTATTTTTATTACTGTTCAACAGTAAAAATGTTTTTCCAAATATTTTTATTGAAAAAAATTTAAATAATTATTCATAAAATTGATCGTTACTTTTAAAAATACCATAGTGTCATAGAAACCAATAATTATCATTTGTAGTTTGCACATTAGCAAAATAGGCTCCTATTATTTTAATTTAAAATGAGCTCATATTATATAATTAATTATTATAATTAATTATTTAAGTTTCGGAAATGATCACTCGACCAGACCCTGACTTTTTTGTTCTTTGTACCACTCAATTAATATTTCATCATCAAACTCCTCCTCCGGATCTATGGGTATCGGGATATCAGTGTAGACAACGTTCTCACGGAGCCTAGCTACCTGCTCCTGGTTCATGTAATGAACGGGGTTGGTGCTCATCATCCTTTTAATAAACGGACCACAGTACCATCCCGCTCCTCCCAGCATCGCTGGAAAATAGAGAAATATTACAATGCTTTTTTATTAGAATATTAATATTAATTATTGATATTCAGAAGCATATGCATATGATACTGTGAAGGAAAAGTCAAAAACAAAAGTCAAAAACAAAAGTCAACAAGCTTACTTAATATAACCGCAGTGCCTTTCAGCGCTATTCTGAGTTCCCGAGCAGACATATTTGAACACCTGAACACAGCTGAATATAATTATAAACTGATGGGCATTGAATCATGAATCATTTGCATTTCTGAACGAACTAGAAAGTTTCAACTTTTAAGAACTAATTTGCAAATTTCTAATCTCCGACGTACAAATGCGAGGGATATTTAACAGTATTATAACTATTTAACTATGTATTAACGCACTGGAAGATTAATAATATAATTGTAAACTAATTACAACATTACAATTCTATTACATTTATTGAGAATTATGTAACGCGATGGAAATATTTTATGCGGGTAATATCGACTGTCCAAACCCAGGATACATAACATGAAGACTTTGTTGTAACTTTGTATGAAAAGCATTAAATTTTTAGTTGTCTCATTTCAATCCGTCGTGTATTACTACAGCTCAACCTGCTCAGTCTGACCAATTGGGAAATTTAAACTCTTAATTACGTTTAGCTAATAGTCAGTGTACCAAATTTATCAAAATCGGAGAGAACAATTCTGTGCCAAATCTTGGCGATCATTACATTTACATAAACTATAAGTCTTGTGATTTATGTGTCGATTAACCTTTTTGAGCAGTCATCGTCAATATCTTTTAAAAGATATTTACAGAGCTTAACAGAGCTAAGGGTTTCATAGCAATTAATTATAATGTACAACTTGTAAATGGAACTTGAAATGTTAACGAATGCAAATAAAATGACACGAATACAAAGACCATAAAATTAACCATTAAGTGCGAATTATGATAGCCAATCGAACTTTCAAGAACATTCAAAAGAACATTCGAGAACAATCATGTTATCGACAGCTCACCATAATGGCACCTTACTCAGCTTTGTGGCACTAATTTATAAGATATGTGCACTTTAAGGGCTACTAGAAATTTATACGTCTGAGGTCAGATATAGCTATAGTTGCAGAGAACAGTAATTAACCAACAGCTGTGCTATTGAAGAAGTTAACTTGTACTTTTACAAGAATTAACGTTATAATGAGCTTTCACTGATGTTGAGTTAAAAATAGACAAGCCAGTACTCCAGTCGCTAGGTGATGCTCTCCCATGGGTGGCCGTTAAAACTGAAAAGCTGAAACTAGTCGAGTCACAAGCGGGTCACCTCGAGATACGATGCTTCATGTCTTCATGATCACTATTTACTCGAATTTGAAATTTAAGTTTTAATTTTTACACTGATACATGAAATGAAGGAGGAAGAAGTAGAAACTTCATTATAATTTTGAAAAAAAGCACCGCAGGTGTAGAATATTCTGGACGCATATATGCGTCCAGAATATTCTTCACCTGCATATTGTTAGACAAAGTAAAATTTTAGCCTCGACACAATGACTCCTTGACTTACATGCATAATAAACTCGCAGCAAAATTATCATAGCTAATTGAGCGAGAAATAGTTACCTTATTAAAGTAGGAATAATAAGGTAAATCTTCTTTATTCTTCTAATCATTCAATGTTCATACCCCAATGTTTGGTTTCGGACAATCGAATGGTCAATCCGGTGTATAGTACTGCAGATATATCCTGAGATCTTGTTCTCTAATCTGTGATTTGGTTTTTCTTTGGAGAACAGATTAAATGTTCTATCCAGTAGCTATCGGTTGAACTGCGAATCGGAACGCTGCTCAATTGTCAAAGACCCAGATAAAAATAAAACGCCACCACCTTGAAAAATCGATGTGGGTTTTGCACTGATGATGCCATATGTGACTTTTTGAAGGGCACTATTTAAAACAGTTTGCCCTCCAGATTGAAAAGAATTGGTATGAACACTTCCCAAAGATTATGATCTGATATGTACCTTCATCACACAACCATCATCGTGCCTCGTCAATCTAATCAACAAATGTTTCATGTGCTGACTTGGTCGAGTTTCATATGTGACCTTTCCTTTCATTTATTTTCTTTTCTTATCTGACATTACATTGACGTAGTAAAGAGTTTTAAATTTGTAAACCCTGTATACCTTGCGAATTTAGTGAAAGATAATACTGAATTTCAACTTAGAAATACGACAACTTGTTAACAAACATTGGGCCTTTCATTGGAACAAATTATAGTTCAAATATCTACAAAATCAAATGATCAAAATATGAGAGCAAAATTAATAACTTGCGTTGAAAATCACCATGAATGTCTATTTTTATCCAACAGTGGAAAGCTTTACGTGCACCAAACTCTTTATTGGAGAATATGTATTGTAGTGATATATCACTGAAGTACCTAATGTGACTAAAAAGCTTGAAACAATTTTAGATTAAATCGTTCGTGACTTAGTTAATGTCTTAAGACATGCAGATGATATGCTATGAAAAGTCACAAAAAAGGAACAATTGTTGTTGGTAGTAATATATAAGTAATATACAATAGTATAATAATAAGTTTCGCAAATCACCACTCTACTGTAGACCCTGACTTTTTTGTTCTTTGTACCACTCAATTAAAATTTCATCATCAAACTCCTCCTCCGGATCTATGGGTATCGGGATATCAGTGTAGACAACGTTCTCACGGAGCCTAGCTACCTGCTCCTGGTTCATGTAATGAACGGGGTTGGTGCTCATCATCCTTTTAATAAATGGACCACAGTACCATCCCGCTCCTCCCAGCATCGCTGGAAAATGGAGAAATATTACAATTTTTTATCATTATAATATTACTGTCTACATATTTCTGAAACTTGGCGTACTTTTCAGCGGTGGTCTTCATAAAGTTAAGGGTATCATCCAGGGAGCTTTATGTTTTAAAACTTAAAACTATAAAAAATGTGAAATAAATAATTTCACAGTTTTGTCTCAGTATTGTCGCTGTTCTGTCAACGCTGTTCTGTCGTAGTACTGCAGTTGTCGACGAACTGATGTGTGACCATTAATATATATAATTCTGAAACAGATGAGCCAGAATATAGAACACAGAATATTGCTATCGTGAACTTGAAGGAAAAGTCAAAAACGAAAGTCAAGCTTACTTAAAAGAACCACACTGCCTTGCATGGCTATTTTAAGTTCTTTAGCCGACATCTTCACCTGTACTTCACCTACGGTAGCTGGTTATAAAGTTAACTTAATGTCACTTACCATAATCACATGACTTAGCTAAAATTAGTTATATCAATATTTTAAAAACATTGATCTTCCGATACGTTAATAGTTGAATATATTTTCTTTCTTAGATAATCACGCATCCCAATGCGATGGTTATGAACTGAATATGCCTTGTCTCTAACATCTAGGCCTTTTTCAATTTCCATAATGTAATTAAAAGGGACTTTTGCGATTTAGTTCCTACATTATGATCCTTGCACTTCAATACGACTAGAGGAATGCATGGATTCAAGATTACAATGATTATAATGATTATAATGATTATAATGATTACAATGGTTACAATGATTACAGTCAAAGATTACAATGGTTACAATGTTTACAATAATTACAATGACCACAATGATTACAATGATTACAATGGCTACAATAATTACAATGATTACAATGGCTACAATAATTACAATGACTACAATTATTTCAATGGCTACAATAATTACAATGATTACAATAGCTACAATAATTACAATGACTACAATGATTACAATGGCTACAATGATTACAGTAATGACAATGATTAAAATGATTATAGTGACTACAATGATTATAGTGACTACAATGACTACAACGATTACAATCATTACATTGATTACAATGATTACAATGGCTACAATGATTACAATGGCTACAATAATTACAATGATTACAATGCTTACAATGACTACAATGATTACAATGGCTACAATGATTACAATAATTAAAATTATTACAATGATTACAATTACTACAATGACTACAATGATTACAATCTTACTATATATAAAGCGAGACGATATATATATATATATATCCGTGCCATTTTACTGAAACCAGGGCATCAACTTTAACGCGACTTTCCGCAAAAACCGTAAAAGATATACGGTTCTTTTGCGATAGTCAAAACGCGACAACTAGCGCTGGATGGCGACAACTAGCGCTATCCAGCGCTAGTTGTCGCCATCCAGCGCTAGTTGTCGCTATCCAGCGCTGGATAACGCTGGCCAGCGCAAAATATATATGTTCGATAATTGTCGCTATCCAGCGCTAGTTGTCGCTGGCTATGCGACACTGTCGCACGCGATAGTTTGCGATGGCCAGCGCAACTGGCCATCGCAGAAAACAGTTCGATAACTAGCGCTGGATAGCGACAACTAGCGCTGGATGGCGACAACTAGCGCTGGATAGCGCTAGTTGTCGCCATCCAGCGCTAATTGTCGCGTTTTGACTATCGCAAAAGAACCAGATATACAACTGAAACTTTTTTGACTGGGTCAAATGCTTTAATGGCCTTCAAATCAGCATGAAAAAATTAAAAATTGGCCAAGGAATAAGAATTTTAGTGCCCAAAATTTGGACTCCCAAGTGGTGTCAAAAACGCGAATTAAATAGGTAATAATTATTTTATTCTCTCGAGTCTTGACACCACTTTAGGGTTATACGGGTTCCTGCTTGTATTCATAAATCATAAAGTTACAATGATTACAATGATTACAATGATTACAATGTCTACAATGACTACAACGATTACAATGATTACAATGATTACAATGATTACAATAATTACAATAATTACAATAATTACAATGACTACAATGTTTACAATGATTACAATTAGGGGTTGCTCAGATAGATGAGAAATGCATGCGCGCGGAGAGAATTGTGTGCCTGGTTAAAAGATATGAATACAATGGACATAACGGTAAATGAAAACCAACTTAACACCATCAGGTGGTACAAATAAAATTTAACAATAATATTAATGAGATTGATTTTATAATTATTCAATCTGCATGCTCACATGTAGTGTTTTAAACTACAATCCAATCGGTTTTAACTTCTATAATAAGTGATGATGCGCGACATTAAAGCGTTAGAACTAGAAGTTGCACGATATAAAAAAGCACTGCCACGACACGTTTGCTAGAAACCTAAAATATCCTGCTCAGAAATAACAAGCATACGGTAAGCATTCGGTTAAACAGTGTATAGTTAACTTTCTGCACGACTAAGATCTGGCCAACATAAGATCTGCAAAGAACAAGACCTCAAAGAACAAGACCTCAAATAACAAGACCTCAAATAACAAGACCTCAAAGAATAAGACCTCAAAGAACAAAACCTCAAAGAACAAGACCTTAAAGAATGAAAAAATGATCTCACTTTTATTGTTTTCACCGGCCCTGCACAGTTCACACCATGACCATCATCATCACACCTCACCAGTCACCCTGCAATCTGCATGTCTCACACACTAATTGCATTGATTTGGTCGAATTTTTCCACACGACCTTTCTTTTATTTTTTTAATGACTCTTTGTATCTTTTTTATTTTACAATCTGATAATTTCATTACATTGATGTAGTAAAGATTTTATACTTGTAAACCTTGTATTTGTAAACCTTGTATATTTGTATATAACTTATCGAACGTTATTTGACTGGACATTGCCTGAATTATGGTCGGACACAATTTTGAACGGACATTAAAATGAACGCTCGAAAGCATTCAAAACCATTAAAAAATCATTTATACATAGTTTCTCAATCTTAGCAGATAATTTTTAATCGATTTTTAATATAGTGATTAAGAAAAGCAATCGCTCAGCAGTAAAAAATTAAATATGTTGATATAACTTATAGTCCGATGATAGAAATTGGAATTGACCGAAATTAAAAAGTAGTCATTTTTTTTAAAATTTTTTTTTTAGAGAGGCTGGGCCAAGATAGCCCACGAGAGGATAGCATTGAGATGCTCTGCCTACCTCTGGGGTGTGGCAACCTTGGGGAAGGTTGCCGGTGAAATCAGAGTGATTGGTGGAGGATGGTGTAAGATGTTATATGAGTCAAAATGATACGCTTAAATGCCAGCTGGGTTTGGAAAAGTAAAACGAGACGAGACAGCATATGAGATAATACTTTAAGTCACCCCGGTCTGATCCAGCTCTTCCGGCACAATTAAGCGTTTGGTGCGGTTTGCGAAATTGACAATTGTGATGATGTGTTGGTTGTCGAATATGTCATTGACAGAGAGGTAGTAGTCCTGGAAATATTACTTAAAAAGTAGTCATATCCTGGACAATAATAATATAAGCTCGTAGTCCGAGTCGTAGTGGAATACTTTGGGAAAATTTCAATGAACTTTGCAACTTGGAAAACGGACAAATTTTATTTGAACGGACTTGAATTAACGCTAGGGCTTCCAGCGTCTAATACATGTTTACTGGGCCGCGCTCAGCCTGTCATTCCGCCTAATCTCTATGTTTATGAACATGATAACCTGAGGTCCCCAGGTAAATACATGTCTGTTCAAATAAAGTTCGGCAAGGTAGGTTACTAATGGATCGATTACGTATGTCGTATAAGTAATAGTATAACATAAGCCAGAATTCTGTCGTTTTATACCAGCTCCTTACCACTTTACACAAAGCTGTAGTGAGGAACTTACACTGTAAGCTGTTCTACCACTATTTAAATTACGTCTCTATACAGCGAAATCCCTAACCCAATAACTTCTGCAAAAATTTTGGCATAAACACGAAATTGTCACGTGATCTGAGAGAAAGTTTTTCTGCCTACAACTTGTCAGTTAGCAGTTTCAGTAAAAAGATTTTTTTCCAGTTCACAGGAGAATCACAATAAATTTGTTACACGAATGTTAAACGAATTTTCTAGTCAAACCTGCATTAGAAAACCACGTCTCAACTTCAACGCACCTCAAGAAATCTAGAAAGTTCTCAAGAGCTAATAGTAAATATTCATGAGCATAATATGGCGAAAATATAGTGGCACCAAGCGCGATGTGCAATGTGGTTATTACACTTTCGCTTCTCGAAGCTTCGCCCATATCATGTTCCTTAGCATCCGAGAAGAATAATTCAAAATAGTTGAAAAACAGTTTTTAATAGCTATAATCCTTGATACACGTTGTATAATGTATACCTCTTATCTTCGCGAAAAGAGGTATACAAGTACAACGTGTATCAAATAATCAATATACTCCTTTACCTTATCGGAGCTGTTTATAGAAGGCTATTTCTAAAAAGCTATTTCTAGAAACTTCGTTCTTCTACGATTTGTCTCGAGTTTATGATTAAATAACTTTGACTCGTGGAACTTATTAATCGAAGCTACAATTTCTTTTACATGCCAGAAAGTCTTGTTCACTGTTCGTACGGAAGGCTACAAGAAATGAAGAAATCACGTTGGTTTAAATAAGTATCTAACAGTAACAAACGGTTACATAAAACTTAAATTATTAGCTTTGATTAAGCTAGTATACTCTGTATTCTTCTAGCCGAATTTGGGAAACAAGTTTTAACTTCTATAACAAGCGATGATGCGCGACATTAAAGCGGTATAACTAGAAGCTGTACGACAAAAAGCACTGCCATGACACGTTTTCTAAAAACCTAAGATGTCCTGCTCAGAAAAAAACAAGCATACGGTAAGCATTCGCATAAACAGTATATAATTAGCTTCGATCCACGGCTTAGATCTGTCCTAATTAACTCATATATGTTTCAAAACATCGAACAGATCCGTCTGTTTGAGAAGAGATGCGTTTTTATTTGTATTTATTTGTTATCATTATTAAGAATAAGACTGAACTATAGAAGTCTAGAATTAGAACAAAGAAAAGTAACAAATCTATTCTTTAATTTCTATGGCGTTGGGAACGTTTTTAAAACTTTAAAACTCAATCTAGTGGAGAGCGAACAAAATGATTGATATCTTCAACTAAAAAGGTGGAGTAAACGAGATTTCCACAACACGAAAGTTAAACGAAATGTCTAGTCGAAACTCGAACCTGCATTAGAAAACCACGTATCAACTTCAACGTCTCAACGCACCTCAACTCTCACGACACCCAGAATGTTCGGAAGAGCTAATACTAATAGTGGTAATTCATGAGCATATGGCGAACATATGGTGTCACCGTAAATCACTTTACAGTTACACTCGAGCTTCGAGATTTTTCTAAAACCGCGTCTCAAATTCAACGCACCTCAAGAAACCTACAAAGTTCTACTTCTAGAATCGATCTATTTTTAAACGCTGATTCCGAATCACCCCACATGACAGGGTTTGGCGAGTTATCGGCGAAAAACTGTTTCGATCACGTGACATGACCATATAGCTTCGCCCATTAATCAGGTTCCTTAGAATGTGAGTAGAATAGTTACATCGCCAACAGATGGCTACATGCCCCATTCTGATGAATTTTACGGCAAAGCGGAGGGGACCTACTCAATATCGAATGTTATGCTAGAAGATTCTGCACTGTGAAATTACTGTTAGGTCACTAGTGTAAAATTTCACAGCGACCAACTGTGACCTCTTTGTCCGGATTTATTTGTGACTTCTAATTCTGAGTATCGTGTTTGTGACCATACATTATCTAATTATGTATAACTTGACTCCTGTAACGTAGCCATTACTCAATAGATAAATGAGTAGCGGCCTATCAGTCATTCTGGCAACATCACAATATGCTGTATTAATGCTTTTTATACAAGTTAAAACAAAGTCTTCATGTTCTGTAAAAACTATCTCAATACCTAAGAGTAAAACTATCTGCAGACAGTAAGTACGTGGATCACAAGCGAGAAGATCAGATCTGTCACTGCTACCCAGCCTGTAAGGAGGTGTTCTACAAGGCATCTCTCAGCAGTTCCATCCTCTCCAAGTTCTACGCTAAAAACCACGTCGAAATCCTTCCTCAAGGTTTGTAGTATAGGGCTATTCTAAACTATAGCAGTAGCACCACGATATAATTTAATGGACAGGTGTATTGGGATACTGGACCAGGTTTTGAAGATCATGCTAGTGCTCATAATAAGGTCGTTCATGATTGTGTCTGAACAGATACCTTTCATAAAAGGGTAGATATTTCGTTATAATGCTACAAAATAATGTATCTTTGTTCCAAGCTGGTTTAAAACATAATTCGTTTTTATAATGATCATGATATCAAATAGTTTAGAAAAGCGTCCATTTTCCTTCAATGTCAGATGCTCCCATGCAACTGAAAATGAATAGTAATTATTCAGGGTACGGGACGGTAGAAGATGTGGCAGATAACCTGGTAGTTATTGACATTCTCTTTTCCACTACACAAGAGACGGAGATCACAGAGCTAGTCAGTTACGGATGGGGGAACTTTCTCGGTAAGAACGGAATTTCAGAGCCGTTTAGGTTAAAGTTGTTCAGCTTATACCGTGCAATTCGTGCTATTACAGTTTAACATTTTACGCTTTATCATAATGTTCCACAATTCGCTGCTAACAGTAACATGGTAACAAGACTTCCATGAAACTTCAGGTGGAATCAGTGGTATTTTATATGTGTGTACTGTGTTTTCATGATCGGTCGATTAAAAATTTATTGAAAAGTCGGCTAAAAGTAAAAGAACGCTTAAGCAACGCCATGTTCTAATGAATTAGTAACAGGTATCATCCGTTAACCTACTGTTAATAAAAGTTTACGTATAATGTATATACAATATATAATTATATGTAATTGTAACCATACAATGTGTCTTCATCAGTTGAGTGAAGGGTTAGTTGACATATATCGAATAATACCATATTCGGTCAATCGTGGATAATGATTCTCCGCGTGGATTCTCCCCTCCACTATGGTGATAACTTTAAAAGTAAACCTACGTTTATTTATCATATTCATATATAACTTCATTCAAATCAAAGATAGAACATGATAAAATAAAATCTTAAAAATCTGATAAGTAGCCTGAAAAAATAGATACGGATCTAATTGCAATGGAATCGTAAATACAAATGTGGATCACCTCCCCCAATAGTAACCAATATCATTAAAACATTTAAGAAATCAATTTAAGAAATCAATCGCAGTTAATAATGGCGTTCAAAAGTCAAGGTTGAATTTTAGAGATGCAGAATTGTGACGATATGATAATTAAATGTCGGATAAATCAATATGCACGGGAAAAAGTGAAATTTTCGAGTAAAATAATAGAATAATGTAACTGATATCGCTCTACAAGAGAGGTACACAGTGGAAGTTAAAAACCGCTTTTCCATACTTGAAAAGGATGATCAGACGGCAACAGAAAGGTACCAATGCTTTATTGATGCGAATAGGACAACTTCTCGACTTTTACTACCTGAAAAGGAGAAAAAGAAAAGATGTAAAATCTCAGCGACTCCAAGTGTTGAGATTGCCAGGCTGAAGCTGAGGGAATGTAGCATAAAATACCACTCAGATGCTACAGAAGACAACCGAATAGCTGTTCAAGAGGGCAAACAGAAGCTAGGCGATGCTTATCAAGCAGCCAAAGAGCACCTGCTGGAGGGGCAGGTCCGGGAACTGGAGGAAGCAAGTTGGCAGGGCAGACATGCTAAAAGCTGGACCATGATCAACAAGATCACAGGTAAAGCTCCATCATATACTGGCAAAATCAAGGGAAACTCACCAACGGAAAGGGTTCAGAAATGGAAGGACTATTTTGCTACTCTTCTCGGCTCACCACCGACGGTAGAGAACGCGGAAGAGGATATTGATCCAGTCCACCCACCTCTGAATATCGGAACAGAACCGTTTACGTTGGATGAGTACAGGAAAGCAAAGTCCAGCATAAAGGAAGGGAAAGCATGGGGTGACGACAACATAGCCCCAGAAGTCTTAAAACGATGCGACCTTGATCAAATTGTCTTAGACTTCTGTAACAATGCTCTATTGAAAGGTGAGAAACCAGACCAATGGTCAACTGCCAACATCATACCAATTCCAAAGAAGGGCGACCTTAGCGAACCAATGAACTATCGGGGAATAAGCTTGTCATCCCTAGTTGCCAAGTCTCTAAACAAGATGGTTCTAAACCGGTTGAAGCCAGAAATCGAGACAATTCTGCGTAGAAACCAGAATGGATTCAGACCAGGAAGGTCAACAACTCAACAGATATTGGTACTGAGACGTCTTATAGAGGGTGTCAAGAGTCGGAAACTGCCAGCTGTTCTGACATTTATAGACTTTAAGAAGGCTTTCGACAGTGTACATCGTGGGAAAATGCTAAAGATTCTAGAAGCTTACGGCATTCCAGTCAAAATCGTGCAGCTTATACGGCTCATGTACGAGAAGACAATGGCCAAAGTCCTAACTCCAGACGGAGAAACTGAATTGTTCGAGATACTTGCAGGTGTGTTACAGGGTGATACCTTAGCACCTTACCTCTTTGCAATAGTCATCGACTACTGTATGAGGCAAGCCATAGGCGATGATGCGGAGCGACTTGGACTCACCCTCGAACGTAGAAAAAGCAGAAGAGTGGGGCCCAAGATCATCACCGATGTGGACTTTGCAGATGATATAGCACTTATATCTGAGGACATGGACAAGGCTAACGAGTTCCTGCTCAGAGTAGAATCGGCGGCAGCAAGCGTGGGACTACACATAAACGAAGGCAAGACCAAGGTCATGACACTGAATATGGAGGATCGATCTAGCGACCTACAAAGTCGATCCGGGGAAGCCATAGAAAATGTAGATGATTTCATCTACTTAGGCTCCTGGATTGAGAGCACAGATAGGGAGATAAGGGTTAGAAAGGGAAAAGCGTGGGGTGCCCTACATAGACTGAAGGATATCTGGAAATCCAAACTCTCAAAGAGCCTAAAAATTAGATTGTTCATAGCGGCTTGTGAATCAGTACTGCTCTACGGATCAGAAACCTGGACACTGACAAAGGCTCAAGAGAAAAGTTTGGACGGGACATACACAAAGATGTTGCGTATGGTGCTGGGTATCTCATGGAAGGACAAGGTCAGCAATATAACTTTGTATGGTAGCCTCCCAAGGCTGTCAAACAAGTTACGAAGCAGGAGATTAAAAATGGCGGGACACTGCATCCGACATCCTGAGCTACTTGCCAGTGATTTAGTCTTATGGGAACCTACGCACGGTAGAGCACAGCAAGGCCGACCAAGACAAAGCTACTTGTCTATGTTACTGAAGGAAGTTGGGACAAACTCTAAAGAGGAACTGCGAACCCTGATGCGGGACAGGGATATATGGAGGGGGTTTTCTGGCGTAGATCGGACTTAGCTCCGACATAGTAGTAGTAGTAGTAGTAGTAATAATGTAAAACGGAAAAAGTGAAGAACTCTGCACTCTGCCAAACCACAATTACAAATACACGAACTCGGCTGCACGCGCGTCAGCGCTTTTACAGCTTCGCACCTTTTCCCTTCCACCTCCTTCCTTCCACTTTCTATATTAGGTACTATTTCTTCCTTCCACCTTCGCATTGTATTATTCTATTCAGATAACCACTTTATCCATGTAATCTGTCTTTTTTTAATGTTATCGCGAGTAATGTAATTAGGTATTCCGTAATTATTCGCCCTTCCGCGGTGCCCTACCGGCAGCGGTATCCGCTCGAACCGCCATTTTGTTCTAATTCTATTAAAGGGTCTTCAAAACTTGAAGTGAAGATTAATTATGTGTGAGAAGAGTATTCACGATTTTAAAATTTAAGATAAAGATACTCGGATAAGAAGTATTTTTATAAGTTTAGTACAATAAACTAGAAAGCCCGTGGTCAAGGCCGGATGTCGCAGGAAGATCATCAGCAAGTCTGCAACTTGTATTGATCATCATGATACATATCTTATACTTATAGTTCAACCGTATTTATAATCGACATTTAAATGCTTTTTGACCAGGTTTTAATTTACAATCAACCGATGCAGAAGACACATAAACGTTATTAACAATTAACAATTAACAATGAACCAAATACTCTGAATGTATTAATTCGTTTGACCCCTTACAGGAGATGTGGGTGGTGTGCTGGGATTGTTTCTGGGTGCGAGCGCTTTCACTCTGATAGAGTTCGTGTTTTTCATAGCAACTCTTGCTTGGAATGCGCTTGTTGGGGTGTTCCGTTGTGGACGATCTTTATGATTATGACGGCTCTATTAGTATTAGTATTTGAAATTGTTCTTTATAAACAAACAAATATTTAGAAGGGTTTCTTGAAGGAAATAAAACTACTCATAACTAGGTTATAAAAGCAAATGTAAATTGTTACAAGACTTTTAAAACACATTGTACTTTATGAAGTTATGTGATAGTTAAAGTTAAACTTTGATGTTTTGTTAAACGATCATTACTCATTGAATTTGAAAGGAGATTTGCGGGATCAATTGAAAAAGTTTTGTGGATAAGTATTTTGATGGTAATACAAACGAGTTCAGATTCGAAAAAACTTGTTTTAATCTACGGGAGATTTGATATGCACTATATTAATATACATAGCATTAAACCAAATACACATATTAAATTGGCGTATAACATTACAACTGTCAATATTTAAAATAACATGTTCATGCGGAACTTGTATCAGCGTTTTCGTCCGCGACAGCACTATTCAACATTATTTAGCAATAGTGAAGCAAAAGCAATGTGATTTAACTGCCACCCCCGGCCCTAGGATTTGACTAGAAAAATTTTCATAGCCATATAACTGTTTGTGGGATTCCCATTAATTGGAGATATTGCTCCAGAATCCAGATATCGGGAAATGCCGATTCTAAATCGGTGCACTATTATACTTATAGTGACTAATTTTTCGCTTACAACAAATGTCTCAATCGGTGCTCTATTCCAATTGTCTGCTATAAATTATTTCTGCTCCCGCTGATGCCTTCCCTAATCTGTGTGCTTATTAATGAAAGTAAGTGCCTTGTCTGCCTCTAAGTCTACGTCAGATCTGGTGGTGGTAGTTTGAGGTTTCCTGTAGGTGAGTGCTTCTAACGAGGCTAACGGCTGCTCCAAACACACGTACACCACAGCAGCTGCTAAGTAGGACACCACTAGTACCCCCAGGTAACGGACACCCTGGAATATTGATAAGTTTTTGTCTAGATCGCTGAAATAGCGTTAATTTTAAAACTTTAATCATTTTAATTTGGTTGACTTGCCATTTAGCGAACAATTTTCAAATCTTTTTAGGAAATTGGAATCCAATTTTACCATCTCGTAGTCAGGGTGTATGTAAAATGAGTGCCTACTCTGAGCCAGCATTATTGACATCAAACCAATATGAAGTAAGTAAACCCCGTAAGTAAGTCTTGAGAAAACCAGCCAGCCTTTCCAGCTTAGGAGGGAGTTTATAAATCCTCCCAAACCACTCTGACATAAATATATTTGCACCATCATAGCCAAGGCCCAGGCAATTCGGGCGAATGTTTGGTAGGACACGCTGCCAACCATACTTGGCGCCTTTTGCTCTGAAAAACAAATTGATCAGAATTGATGGCGTGATTATGAGATGAAGATACAATCTAGCCAAGATTTACACGTGGATGATATTGATAGTGTCAAATACAAATATCTCGCTGGATACGCTCTTCTAGTTTTAGATACTAGTCCAGGGTTTGCGGGTATCGTACTTTATTTCACTTGCTTCAACTCTTACCTAAATTGACCATCTTTATATCATTGTAGAGTCCAAACACAACTGCCCATTGAGTAACACCTGTAATTGTCCAACAGGGAACAGCAACTGAAATCTTTTTCCACTAAAAATAGATTGTGAAAATTCCAGTTGAAATGGAGAAAAAGATAAAAGATTGTGTTGAACAGTTATAATAGTAATCATATTATAAGAACATCAGGACATAATGAGATAAGAAAATTTCCCAAAAACAAAAGTTGGCTAGATTCTAAATTAACCTCGGGCATAAGTTGAACGCGTTGTTTCAGCGCTTTGCCATACTTCCAGTAGATCCATCCTCCAAGAATACCGATAATATAGGGCGTGATTCTGATCCAAGGTTTGATGTAGAGCAGCCACCAGTCTTCACGGTTTAAGCTGGATCACATGGTGTTAACAGTTAAATGTTAAAGCAATGACGTTGTGTTAAATAAATAAATAATTCCAATAAATATAGCCAAATAGTTCAAGACAACTAATAATCCATTTTTGATCCTAAACCAAATATGAACATCCCTAATTCAAAGTTTACCTAGCATATCCAGCAGGTCCAAGTTTATAGTTGTAAGTAATCACACCAGCTATAACCACACTCACACTCATTGCTAAGAGACTCCAAAATAAACCTGCAAAAGAAACGTTAGATAATGTATAGTGTACACTGTACAATGTACAATTTAAACTGGCTTAGCTGCTTCGAAATGAAAGTAAAAATCACATATCTTAGTCCTTTTCTTCCAATTCATGAAGCTGAAAGTTGGCAAGGTTGTTCGATAAAATTTTACATTACCAAGTAAAGGTCTCCAAAAGAGCAGGAAGATAAAAATAGGAGCCACAATATAGAACTGCATATCGTTAGAAAGATACCAAGATTCACTGTTGCAGATCTTATCTCCCTTCCACGGCACCAGGTTATTGATATACAGCAAGTTGGCCCACCAGTATTCTTTACAAGGTTCGTGGAATGTGTCCATTCCAAAACTGAAGGGTCCTTTAACCCACTGTCTTAACACCCTGGTGGTTGCTTTTTTATTTGAAAACCCAAAATAGTTTATACCGAGAATAATCAACTTTTTGTGAGGATAAATATTTTTCTCTTGATGGCTGTATAAGATATAACACTATAATTCATAGTGGAATCAGGAATAAAATGTAAAGGTATCACAACCTCTCTTTCTAAGCACCTTAAAAGTAAAAATAAAATAGTCTTTCAACAAACCTCGACCAGTATCACCAGAAGATACGGAGGTGTCAACCTTACATAACGATGAAAGTAGTACGCAAACCAATGCATCACAGAAGTGCCACCTTTAGCCAACTGTTTCAGCAACAAATACGCCACCAAGAAACCACTAAGCGTAAAAAAGGTGTCCACTGAAGGGTATGCGTTGAAAATCAGTGGATTGTTTCGTCTCAGTAGGAGCGTGTTAACAATGTAACTCTTGTCAGAGGCTAGAGTAACAAACACCAAATAGCAGTGCCCCAAGACCACCCAGTTGATACTGAGGACTCGGATACCGTTCAGACAGAGGATTTGGCCAGGTTTAGTAGTGGTTTTTGTAAGAGCCTTGAATGAGATTTGGAGAGCAAAACATTTCAGTATCTTGTTCAGTGTGGTCTCCTGGGTTGGTGACTTGCTTAAACTGTCCACTGCTGGTTGTAAGGAGAACAGTAGTGTTCCTGAACAATGATTAAGTCATGATATTATCTTTAAACACTGTCTATTAGGCAAAATATAGTTATGAATTATATACCAAAATTACAAATTTCCAAACTCGCAAGACACAAAGTTCCAATGCTCACCTGACAGAACTAAGAGTGCTATAATTGCCAGGTAAACAGTCCCTATGTAAGCTCCAGTATCATACACAATCTCCTTCGTACAATAAATATGTTCATTCTCCAACTTCAGGGAGGAGTTAAGAATATTGACGGCAGATTCTGGGAGGATGTTTTTAATCCACGTATCTAGCTCGTCATGGTCGGGAACACACTCTACGGGCAAACACCCACTCCAATCTACTCGTAGGAGTGGGGATATCTGTAAAGTGGTGTTATTGTGTGTTTTAGACGTACATCAAGCAGTGTGTTTTAATCGTACAACAAGCAGTGTGTTTTAATCGTACATCAAGCAGTGTGTTTTAATCGTACAACAAGCAGTGTGTTTTAATCGTACATCAAGCAGTGTGTTTTAATCGTACATCAAGCAGTGATCGAGGAACAGTTACATATCCAAACTAGAAGTAAAATCCAACTAAGGCTTATTCTTATCTTACAGCAGACATTGGAGCTCAGCTGATAAACATATATTCATAAATCATAAAGTTACCACACACCCGTGTTGGTGCCCCGATGTAACAGTGTTTGTATTGGTTCTTGTTCGTATCTGTTATCGAGGGACACATGTCGTAGTTACCGACCATTACCAAGTTTCCCTGAGTAACTCCAGTACCAGGCTTTCCAAATGCGTCTAAAACTGAAATTCATTTTTCAGGTCAGATTTTTACACTATATTTTTATTTACCAGTTCCGGTACCAATTTTAATTTTTTACTGGTAGCTATTTTGGCCTAAAGCCAAAAACAATTATATGGGTTTAATTTTGTTTGTGCATGATAATTTATCATTTTCAATTATCAATTCACGTTGAGTTATTTGCAAACATATTGTTTAATAAATTAATCATTGAACGTACAAGCGATGCTTTCTTGTTGCAGATCAGTTTGGTTTGATCGAAGATTAGCCCCCAAAGATGCAATTTTCAACGGACAAGCTGTGTCTCTAAGATTATTCCCAGTAGCAAACTTGTTGAAAAATTCTACAAACGGCGTAGTCACAAAGTTTCGATCAAGTTTGAACAAAAACGCTTTGATTTTAGAGTCTCCATAGTTCGGTACTTTAATCTGACAGTTCACATTGGACCAAAGGTTGAGAAATACTATTAGCAGGATAAGCGACTTGAATTGGAACATCTGCGTTTATAGACCTAAGACTAAAATGTATAAGTTAGAAGATTCATGAAAAACTCAACGTCAATTAAAAATGACTATTGGCTTGGTCTGAAATAAGTGGTGGCATTCAGCGAATCAGCAGGGGTACACAAATCTTAATAAAGACGAGATCAGAATTCAAAGTATAAATACGAGGAGTCATGCTCGAGTGCAGTGGTACTGGTATGTTTGGCTCTGATTCTGAATTGAATAGTTACAAGTGAATCCACAAAACACATAAACAGATTTTAATGTGACATAGGGCCCTAATAACTCTGCTGCAGGAGTCATGAATCCTCCTTGTAACGATGGGGTTCCTCTTCAGAATGTTTCATCGGATGAGCAGGTTTTGCAAAGTATTCAAATGTAGTACAAACTTACAAATACTAAAGATATTTGAAATAAATGTGCCTAATGCAAATGTCAAGAACTAGATAAGAAGACTGTAAGATATAGAATTTATAGAAGTACCACTCCAGGAATATATAATTTTCTAACAAGATTATGTAGACCCGGTTACCCTAGGCCTACAGGAGATAGCCTGTGGTTGTGCCACTTCAGACTCGTGGATCTAAAGGGGCTCTCGAATGAAGTCACTCGATTGAAGTCACGGTTACATACCACGATTTAGTGACTGATGGAGGGTCTCTGATAAGTAGTTCACCTCAACTCAAGATACTACCAGTACCTGGCACTACCAGTGGCGAGCTTTGGTAATAAATGTCATCGATTGAGCCATAAGCGTGCGTTTTAATAATTACTGTACAAGCATGGATTAAACTTAAACTGACAGGAGTATTTATATCTAAATATTTTGAATCAAAAATAGTTGCGATATATAGATGACACCATTATAAATTCACGCGACAACAAAATTGGACCTGTGATTATTTATTTATTTTTTTCGGTCGGAAGTGATTTTCATGATCGTACAGGAAAAATAAAACACATTTATTTGTTCATAAATTAGATGTGCAGTTGGAGATTTTTCACAATTCCACAACATTGAGAAAGCTGTCTCTTTCTCAATTACCGATTCAAAACTTGGTCAAATACAACATTATAACATGTTATAGTATAAAATCACAAACTATATAATAATGTTTTGGGGATAAATGTGAACCAATCGTTCTGCCGTGGTGAAGTCATGGTATAGAATTAAGAATTGGCCACAGTAGTGAGGAAACACTATGGACTGGTAATAAGCGGGAAGCAGCCTAAAAGCAGAAGAAATGCTAGAGATCGGGGGGAAAAGTATCTTTAATTAATTAACCAAGAACTACCATGTTAACTAACAACGATCTTGAGATTGCGTTACACCTTAACTCTAACCGTTACTCTAACTCTACGCTTATTAGAACAGGTCGAGAAAGTTACCAAAATTTATTCACTATCTTGACTAGTACCCTTTAAACATATGAGCAGCGATATAAATACCCAAATGAAGCAAAATATTTTCGAATACACCAATCTGACAAAAATGGCAACCAAATTGTAAATATTTTGGCCACTATCAATTCAAAATCAATCTTCATTTTTCCCAAAGCCATCAAATATCATTAAAAAATAATTAAATCGCTCAGTTTTCCAATAAAACTCAAAGCTTAAATGTAAACTTCTGATCACAATATATCATGTAATAAATATACAAACAGGATTTAATCATAGAAATTCTGAAGAAAACATTTTCTTCAAACTTTTTCTATGAAGAAAACCTCCAAAAAGTCCACGTCATCTTGAATATTCATGGGTTAGGGTGGAGTACAGTAACTAGTAAGATATTTAGAATTGGACCAATCACTGTATGTCTCAATTCGCTGAACCACAAGGGTGGCTTCAGGGAAATCGTACGCATGGAAAGTGTCAAAATGTCGACAGGACTCAGTGGACTATGCAATACAAAAACTATAAAATAAAGGCGATTGTATCTCTTAATATCATAAAACTGCTCAAAAAACCAAAGTCTAATCACCTCTTCGGTTTAGATTTTAACTTAATTTCAATGGGTTTTGTCTCTTTACTGATAATCTTGGGATTAAACGGAATTTTAGGGTCCTGCGATTTTTGGGCTTCGTCCCTTTGTTTGAGAAACTGTACTATCTTATTTAATTCCGATTTATCTATTTTAACTTTCTTCTTCTTGTCTTGAGCATCACTGTCGTCACTTTCAGAACTTTCAGAGTGTTTCTTTCGTTTCTTCTTCTTCTTTGTCTTCTCCTCTCTGACTTTCTTCTTCCTACTTTTCTTTGATTTCTTCCGCTTTGCTTCTGCACTCGCTTTCTTGTCAGATGTGATGTTAACTTTGTCGCTCTCCTGAAATTGAGTATTGCGTAAAACACGGAGCTATGTAGATTGTCTAACGTATTTTTAACTTTGCCGCTATTGATAATAATTTCATCTCAACGAGACAGATTTGACGGATATTTAATATTTATCACCATCAATAGCCGAAGTTAACCGGAAAGACCCCCAAATTCTTCACCACTAACGCAGTGAACAAAAAAACGGCACGCAACCTGATCAGAGTCAGAAAAGCTGTCCTCTTTCATCACATTAACAAAATCATCTGGATCTTTGGTAGCAGAAGATTTCAAGGGAGCTGGGGCTTTGTGGGGCAGTTCACCTAGTAACTCAAGTTCTTCTTTCTGAATAAGGAAGATTGTAAAGAATAATGCGACCAACCTTATCAGTAAAACAAACTGACTTATCAAAAGTGCTGAAATATCACGAAGCAAGAAAATTTGAAAATTACATATTCATAACTGTCAATACCAAATAGCCTAGTTAAAAGCTAAAGCCCCAAGTAATTGATAATGTGGTATCTAACCTCTGAAATATCCATTTCACCACCTTTTGTTCCATTCCCGTGTCGAACCCTCTGCTCAACTGCGGAATCCTCACTTTTTGAGGAAACTTTCTCATCACTCTTTGAGGATGACTCTCGTTTTGAGGAGGACTTTTCATCACGCTTTGGAGGGTGGTGAGCAGATTCTCTGGAACTCTTGGATTTGCTCTCTTTTCTTGGGGACGACTTAGAACTTTCTTTCTTGTCCGATTTAGTTCCACTCTTGTTAAGTTCAGCTTTCATTTGCTCGAACTCTCTCTTGGATTTTAAGGAAACAGACACGTCAACTGGAGAGGATGGTGATTTGGAACGTCGTCGAGAGCTAGAGTTCTTGGTCTTTTTTGATCTGTCTCTCTTACTGCTTCTGGGGGATGACGTGGATTTTCTCTTGTCAGGTTTGAGGAGTTCTTCCTCCTCGCTTGAAGATATTTCCTCTGATATTATCTTTTTTGGAATGGGATGCAAACTTTTGCTGTCATGTTTAGTCTTCTTGGCGTTTTGAAGAAGCTCAATATTTTTGTCTATTTTGCTAATGATGTTATCGCTGATAACCTGCTGCTTAAACTCAGTTTGAAGTTTCTCTAATCGGGCTTCAGCAGCTTTAAGTTTCTCCCGTCTCACTGATGTCCCATTTTCTTTTTTCTCGACCTTATGGTTGTCCGATATCGTCTTTTTGGTTAATTTTTCGTCCAGTAAACTGGATTCTTCAAGCTCTATTTTCTGCTTCAGTTTCTTCGTTTTGGAGCCTGATTTCTTCTTTTTGTGTTTCTTCCTCTGCTTCTTGGTTAGTGGGGGTGCGGTCAAATCCTCTACGGAGGAAACTTTACTGAGGGCCGGGGAGACGTTTGCTAATGCTGGCACCTGAGAAAGTCCCTCGTCAGCGGGGTGAACAATTGAAAACAATAGAAGATGCAATAATATGAGTACTGAGTAGAATACTAAAGACATTAAAGTTATTAAAAACTACATCTAATTAACTAATTCTAAAAGTGAACAGAAGGTTACTTTTAAAGAGAGAATATTTAAAGCCACAGGAGACTTGAGATGGTTCGGTTCATCTCTCTTGGGTTCTGGTGTTGGGTTATCACTAGTTTCTCCCTCACTCTCACTCCTACTAGTCGGATTTGTTCTTAGTTGTACAGTGATTTTATCGTCCCTGGGGTGCAACTTGTAAAAACTAACACATTTACTTACATCTAACCAGCAATTTTATCAGATGTTCATATCAATTCAGGAGGAAGGTCCCTTTCTCTCACTCCATAAGAAGTGATGTTAGGATCAAGTATGTATGACTTTTCCGTACGCGTTAAAATAAACCGAGTACAGTGGTAAAACATCAATTAAACATAGAAATCTTACTGTCGGGGAGGGGAGGATTTGTCATCAATGTCACTGTGGGAACTGTTACTACGGTGACTGTTGTTTCTTTTCAGTAACATATTGTCAGTTACCTGGGTTGAGAATGATGATCAGTTGAAAGAATGAAATGTTTCTTGAAGACAGTATTATCAAGACATTGTATTTGCTCAAGTAAGAGCAGTAACAAAAGGAGTTGTCCAGAAATATACAGTTATAGTTTGGGTTAAAAATGAATTGAGATAAAATCGAAAGTTCTGATGGTAAGCAGACAGTAAATCAATTAGTTTCTAACTGAACCTTGACAGTAAATACAGGATCACATCGAGGTGGCGTGTGTTTAATGGAGTCGTTAGCAGACATTTTTGGAGTCATGTTCCCGGAATTGTCAGAGTCAGAGTAGGACTCGTAACCCCCTGAAAGTAACTGCTGATAACAGACCGGATAGAGTAATTAAGAAGTGCTTGATAAAATAAAAATCATACAATAAGCATGAAAAAACGAGACACGTACCTGGACCCCTCATGATGTCATAATGATGGGACGGGGGCGATTCTAATCTCCTCTTCCCCAGTCCCTCCACCGATCCCTGGCGCCTTTTCCCAAGGATATCAGAAGAGAGTTTCCTCTCTCGTGCAGAGTCTAAAGCTGCTTCGCGTAGTGCAGCTAACTCATCTACCTGAGAAAAATGAAGACTGTGAGTACGAGTATATAGTACGTACCCTGAGATATGTGCAGTGAGTCGAGCAAAAAATAGGATTAGCTACATGGTTATATTCATTGTTATTGACTTCTATTAAGAATAAACGTTGTCACAAGTCTCAACATAACCACTGTGGACTACAAACCTCTTGCTGTTGCTGTTTCTCTTCCATTGAGACTAGGGCAGCTTCCCTGAGACGCTCCAGTTCCTGAATAAACATTAATTAAACGTTTTGTGAATTGTGAAGCGTCCACCGATACTCGTTCATCAAATCCTAGGATTGCATAGACGAGAGTTTGAGGAGACAAAGAAATATCAGTCCAGACTATGTACTTGCTTCATGAATAACCGGTTCCCTACATGCTAATCCAATAATAGTGGCTACAAGGTGACAGTTTCTACAGATAGAGTTACACAATAATATCGAATATATAATCTATGTGCCACTAATTATAATATAGATGGTACGTGCGACCACTATGCTGCGCGTTAGTACTTTTCATAGTTTTGAAGGTTAAATCTTACAAAGCAAACTATTTGAGTACTAGTTTACGCCGCGCGAGGTCCACAAAGTTTGGGTTCATGCTTCCATCCTTAGTCCTGAAGATCAGTGAAACCAGGAAAGCCTAAACCCAGAAATCAATTCAACTTTTTGTTGTTGTTATAAATTATAAAGCACTATGAAATTAAAACTTACATCCATTGTCTGGTGCTATTTGACCAGTTCAGGTCATGGTAACCTAAAACGGGATGTTTCGTTAACAGAGCTGAGTTACTTGACAAATATTTTAAGTAATAATAAAAGTTGAAGGGCGAATCTTAAATCTTCAATTATCATTGACCTTATCTATAATATAGTTCAAAACGTTTTATCAAATGAATTTTAAAATGATGTCGAAACAAGAATGATACGTCTCTCCGCCAATTGCCATAAAATTGATAAAAGAAATCAAGAAATCGTCATAAAATAAATACATCATTACATAGTACAAATCCATGAATAGTCATATTTATCCTAAATCGTTTGATAAACCACAAAAAACGAAATTAAATACAGACGAATCGTAACAATTCTTAAATACTTTTTCCTGCCCAAATAATTACAAACAATAACCCACAGAATTTATCGAATTGATTCTACGACAAGCATACACATCATAGCAAGTTTTAGGTAAATACGGTGCAACATTTTCCATAAGCCCGTATTAAAAGTCGTTAATCGATGTTTAAGTTTATTCAGCCTTCTTTTTCGCTGGAGACGTAGAGTAGAGGACTGTAGAAGTAACCACTAATGCCAAACCAAGTCCAAAACTCCTGAAATTTCAACATTAAATTTGATTTAAGATTGTTAAAAAAGTACATACACTTATTGAATCACTATCCAATAATGGGTACGGTAGACATTGAGAAGAAATCATGACACTTAATACTTGAAGAATTTTGTCAAGATGACTTAGTTCATCTGATTTTAATTTATAAATATATAAATAAATATATCTGGTGGTACTTTAAAAATGTATTTTTAAGCTTACGCAGTGAACGTTAACTCCTTGAAGTAGAAAATCCCGATGAGAGATGAAAGAATGATAGAAATGCTGGTTGCAAACACTTTCAGGATGTTGTCTGCATACTTCACGACCATCCCAATCAATAATCCTCCGTATGCCTGAACAGTTGTATGATCAAACATTTGAAAAACAATAAATTTTCTAATTTATGAGTGATGTTGGCAACGTTTCACTGAAGGAAACTCTTTTATTACCTCGGAACTTATTCAATTATCTAGTTTCTACTCTTTCTTCCTTTTATGCGTATTATAATTCCTTGTATCAGCGGTTAACTTGAAATTTCAATACTTAAACAACAACAAAAACATATTAAATTTAAAACAGCTCCAACATACCTGAGATAATATAATCGCATACACAACAGGTTGAAAGTCGTGGAAAAGCCCGTTAGTAGCAATGAACGTCTGTTCAGTTAGCAACAAGTTAGTAAAAGCAACTACACAACTGCACAGAGCTGAAAGTAGTCGGTTATAAGATGTATACAGTGCTAGATTAACATTTACAGTCCGTAATTAAACACATTTTAATACTTACAATTATAATCATCGAGCGGAGGAGTCAACGCCCAACGAAAACTTTAAAACTTGGATGTTTCCAAATGCATCACGAGACGTAGAACTATAAATTAGAAGAAAAACACTGTAATTATTGAAGCTCATTCAGGTACAATAAAAAGTAAATCTGAAAAAGTAACAAACCGAGTTGAGTGTTCCTGATCCAGATACTTTGACCCCCGGTGTTCTTCAACATCATCTCGAAGAAGACCCCCGCAAAGCCAGAGGTAAGACACGCGAACAAGATACACAAAAGTCCGGTTACCCTGTTAGAGTCTGAGAGACTGTCTGTGTCACGTGGGGTGCTGTCTTTCCACTGGGGATTAACGTATTACTCATATTATAGGCAGGTTACTTTATAAAACTGGGGATAACTTTATAAAGATTTACTATTATATAAATATATAAATATATGAATATGATATGCAGGTTACTTTAGATGTATACAGTAAACATTCGATTATATTTGGGTTGAACAAAATGTAGCATGTTATGTTTGAGTAAAATCATGAGTTGACTAGGCTGTATAAAGTTATCTTGTGAGTTTTTCCACGCAACTAAGGTTTCTCACAATCATTTATGTAATCAGTAATATCGTCACATTTTACAGTTATAATTTCATATATTTCCGCGATATTTTTCGTACCTGTACAAGAATAACTCCACATGTTAGGACGAGTAGAGAAAACCACTGAGTTTTACTGATACTTCTGTTAAGTAAAACTATTGAAAATACTGCTGTTGTTAGTATCTTTAGTTGGTATGTTATCTGTAGGGATACTTAATTAGACAGCAATCAATTCATTGATACTATTCTGTTAACGAATTAAAGCTCTTGACTGGGCAAGCAATCGTTTCTAAAAATAGATGCATAGCCAAAATGTGCAGTGCAAAGTGGAAACACCATTTATCTGACATAACCATTAACCATTTAATATGTTATTAACATAAAGTAAGATAAAGTAACTGATAAATCAGTAATAACCTGGTAAGTAGCAGGGTCCAGATTAGCGAGTGATGTGAAGAGCAGCTGATTCTGTATCACGTACAACAGTGCAGGGACCCCCACCTTTAGTGTAGTAAACCAGTCTTTTATCACGTGACGTTTCAACTGTTCCAATCCCTCACTGACAATGATTTAACATGGGAATTTTTATTTTACTTGAATTTAAAATTTTTATTTGAGCAAGTATCCCCAAGTATGTTTTGATCTTATTTTGTTTGCATGGGTAGAGGTTTAAAGTGAGCGAACTGTTAATCGATCCTACTATTGACGTGAAGACGTGATAAGGAGATGTAACACTGAAGGCGTTATTAAATTATAAAATCAAACTGAAAATATTTAAAGATATCCTACTTGTAAAGGACGATAATGATGCAGGTGAATAGTTTCAGGAATTCCTGGCAAAGAACAAGAACTGGTATTGAGATACTCAGGTGTCTAGCACGCCGTACCAGCAACACATTCGATACCGTCTGTCAGGAGATTATTGTTGATCATTTTTCATTAATACAATCAACTAATTGATAAATTTCATTAACTTGAAAACTGGTGGGAAGCATGCAAAAATTTGTTTGGTCACGTGATAGATATCCGAATTAAATCCACAGACTACAGCACTCTTATCTATCGATTGCTATTACATCTTATAAGAAAAGCGTTATCACCCAAGACACACCAGTTTTCACTACCCATGCCATATAACTACGGTTAATGATTAAATTTACAAAATTTCAGATAACTGATGATCATTCTGACACTACCCTGTGCTAGTTGAAGCTCTGAACTAAAAAAAAGCGTATGTTTGTAATCGTATTCATAACATCATGTTCCTACCTCTAACAAAGCCACAGACACAAAAGTAGCAAGCAAGAACATTATGCGGTCAACTTTTGAGAAGCTGAGACAGGAACCACTCAATAATTTAACTCAGATTATCGTATAATTTCAAGGTTATATAACATTATTGCAAAAGCATTAATACTGGAATTGAGATTTATAGGGGATTTTTTAGTCTACTCCTTCATAAACAATGCAGACCTTTTTAAAATGAACTCCATTGGGGGGGGGGGGGGGGGGGGGGTGTCACGTCCGTCTATGTCCGCCTATGTCCTGTCCTTTTTGGATTCTATGAGACAACGGACGTGTTTTTTGGGACATTGGCGGACACAGACGGACATTGGCGGACTCGGACGGACATTGGCGGACACGGACGGACATTGGCGGACTCGGACTGACATTGGCGGACTCGGACGGACATTTGCGGACCCGGACGGACATTGGCGGACTCGGACGGACATTGGTGGACATTAGCGGACATTGGTGGACATTAGCGGACAAACATTTTGAGAATTTTTCGCAACTTCTATGTATTATAATTTTGTACAAAACAAACGACTTATTAATCACACTAAAGCTATTAATAGCTTTAACTTATTATATCAAATATACCCAGGAAAAGGCCCCAGGAGGAGGAGGAGGAGGAGGACTGGGGAGGAGGAGGACTGTTGAGGACTGATGAGGAGGACTGAGGACGAGGAGGAGGAGTAGGAGGAGGACTGAGGAGGGGAGGAGGAAGAGGACTGGGGAGGGTCAGGAAGACCCAGGAGGAGGAGGACTCAGGAGGAGGACTGAGGAGGACTGAGAAGGAGGAAGACTGAAGAGTACTGAAGAGTACTGAGGAGGATGGCTGAGGAGGATGGCTGAGGAGGATGGCTGAGGAGGATGACTGAGGAGGATGACTGAGGAGGATGACTGAGAGGGAGGAGGAGGATCAGGAAGACCCAGGAGGAGGAGGAGGAGGACCCAGAAGGAGGACCTAGGAGGAGGAGGAGGAGAACTGAGGAGGATGACTCAGGAGGAGGACTGAGGAGGACTGAGAAGGAGGAGGACTGAGGAGGATGGCTGAGGAGGATGGCTGAGGAGGATGACTGAGAGGGAGGAGGAGGAGGAAGAGGAGGAGGAGAAGGGCTGAGAAGGAGAAGGAGGACCCAGGAGGAGGAGGACACAGGAGGAGGAGGACCCAGGAGGAGGAGGACCCAGGAGGAGGACCCAGGAGGAGGAGGAGGACTGGGGAGGAGGAGGACTGTTGAGGACTGATGAGGAGAACTGAGGACGAGGAGGAGGAGTAGGAGGAGAACTCAGGAGGATGACTCAGGAGGAGGACTCAGGAGGAGGACTGAGAAGGAGGAGGACTGAGGAGGATGGCTGAGGAGGATGGCTGAGGAGGATGACTGAGAGGGAGGAGGAGGAGGAAGAGGAGGAGGAGAAGGACTGAGGAGGAGAAGGAAGACCCAGGAGGAGGAGGACCCAGGAGGAGGAGGACCCAGGAGGAGGAGGACCCAGGAGGAGGAGGACCCAGGAGGAGGAGGACCCAGGAAGAGGACCCAGGAAAAGGCCCCAGGAGGAGGAGGAGGACTGGGGAGGAGGAGGACTGTTGAGGACTGATGAGGAGAACTAAGGACGAGGAGGAGGAGTAGGAGGAGGACTGAGGAGGGGAGGAGGAAGAGGACTGGGGAGGATCAGGAAGACCCAGGAGGATCAGGAGGACCCAGGAGGGGGAGGAGGAGGAGGACCCAGGAGGAGGAGGAGGACTGAGGAGGACTGAGGAGGACTGAGGAGGAGGACTGACGATCAGACGATGACTGAGAAGCAGGAGGACTGAGGAGTACTGAGGAGGATGGCTGAGGAGGATGGCTGAGGAGGATGGCTGAGGAGGATGACTGAGGAGGATGACTGAGAGGGAGGAGGAGGAGGACTCAGGAGGAGGACTCAGGAGGAAGAGGAGGAGGAGGACTTACGAGGGGGACTTAGGAGAAATGAGAAGGAGGACTGAGGAGAACTGAGGAGGAGGAGGAGGAGGAGGAGGAATGAATAGGAGGAGGAGAAGGAGGGGGACTGGGAGAGGACTGAGGAGGAGGAGGACTGATGAGAAGGAGGACTGAGGAGGAGGACTGAGGAGGAGGAGGAAGAGGAGGAGGATGAAGAGGAGGAGGAGGACCCAGGAGGAGGAGGACTGAGGAGGACTGAGGAGGATGGCTGAGGAGGATGACTGAGAGGGAAGAGGAGGAGGAGGAGGAGGACTGAGAAGGACTGAGGAAGACTGAGAAGGAGGAGGACAGGTCTGGAGGACTGAGGAGGAGGAGGACTGAATAGGAGGAGGAGGGGGGAGGAGGACTGGGGAGGAGGAGGACTATTGAGGACTAATGAGGAGGACTGAGGAGGAGGATGAAGAGGAGGAGGAGGACCCAGGAGGAGGACTCAGGAGGAGGAGGACTGGGGAGGAGGAGGACTGTTGAGGACTGATGAGGAGGACTGAGGACGAGGAGGAGGAGAGGAGGAAGAGTAGGAGGAGGAAGCATCTAAATTTTATTTCCATTTTTGTCCGTTTTTGTCCGCTCTATTTTTTGTCCGTTTTGAAAATATACTTATAGGGTACCGGACAAAAAACATGATCCCCCATATAACAGCAAAAATTGAACATTTTATTTAGCAATTTAGGTGTCCATTAATGTCCGTTTATGTCCGTTTATGTCCGTCTATGTCCGCCTATGTCCGTCTATGTCCGCCTATGTCCGCCTATGTCCGCCTATGTCCGCCTATGTCCTGTCCTTTTTGGATTCTATGAGACAAGCGGACATAGACGGACGTGACACCCCCCCTCCATTGCTCTAAAACAATAGTAAAGAAATTTTCTGTAGTTACCTGTAGAACTAAGACGAATAAACACACGTATTTTATAGACATCTTCTTATCACAACTTTTTACCACGCTGTTCTTTATCAAAATAGCTGTTTATAAGACTGCTCTTAATTGTTCAGTGCGGAGGAAAGATGTTTACATGACGCATTCTAAGAGAGTTTAAATTTATCGAATATAACAAAATATGTTGAGTTTCAAAAATGTTTTGGCGTAATATATTTATATTCCATATTTACGAAATTTCTGACTGAGTTTTGAAGTTTCAATTTGATTATCAGTTCAAAACAATAAAACTGCAGTTATTTATTAGTAGAAAATAATTGGTTTTCATTAAAAATCAAAACAATGTTAATCCACATTTAACCTTGCGCAGCATATATCAAAAATCAGTTTCATATCAGTGATTTAGAGTTATTCCCATGTTAAAGAGACCAACTCAGTATAAAACTATTTGAGTAACTTCCGTTTACAAAGCTGAGCAAAGTTTAAAATAATTTCAGGGTCAGAAGTTCAGAATCTGATAATTAACTCGCAGATAACGAGGTCATTCCCTCTATCATTAGAAGAAACTATCCCGTTATGTCACTCAACAGTTCTAGAGACACAGTATTTCAACAGTGGTGAGACATCATGATTCGTCAAGTGTTTGCGAAGATCAGGTCTTAATCAGTCAGTTCTTATTTGAATTCCCATTTCTCGGTCTAATAAACGATCACTTCAGATCTGCAAAATGCACATTAAATGTCCACATTGAAGGTAGATTATAGGTAGATTATATTAGGTAGATTTTAGGATTAGGAGTTACTAAAATTGATGTTAGAATTTTTAGGACAACAGCCATAACGGTGAACGTCAGCACAGATATTAGAATATGAAACATAAATATTGTTAACCTCAGATGAATACCCCAACCGCGCATGCAACTAAGTCAGATCAAAAAATATGGAAATCATCGTAATGTTGAAAACTGCATTTAAAACAGCAACCACATAACGTCATAACTCGTGACATCTTATCACGTGACGTTATAACACGTGACGTGTCATAGCACGTCATAATTTAAAACTGTAGCTGTTACTAACAGCAACTCTACATCTGATGATGAGGATTCCAGCAGGAAGTGTACACCATTTAACTGTACTACAGAGCGTTAAGAGTCTTATTGTTACCAGAATCATCATGTCATTGTAATATTGTTGTGGACGTCAATCAGGTGTAAGGATGGTTTGAACCGGCCCCTGAGACTCCCCACAACAAAAGCTAGCTGGGTTTTGGTGTACGCTCAGCTTTAGTGTGCACATTCCCACTGCTCACTGATCAGCTCTCTCGTGTTGAAATTTACAGCAGATTAAAAGAGTCTGACACAAACATAAAAACATAGCCAACAACACCTCAGGGTGACGTCACATGTCACGTGACATGACGTCATCACACATGACATGACGTCATCACACATGACATGACGTCACGTGACATGACTACTCCGAGTGTATAGCTTTTAGAGTTTTCTCGAACTGCCCAGCACGTTTGAGGTCTAAGAACTTCTCGTAGAGCTGAAGGGAGAAGACAGCGTCGTTGTGGGCCCCAGGCACGTTCTCTACTTTTAGTATTCTCGGACAAAGGAACTGTAGTGGTGGTATTGCTCCTGTGACGTAGGTGTGTTATTTGTTATATTGTGTTATTTGTTATTGTACCACAATTTGGAATAAACTTATGGGATATTTGAGCAAATGTAGATAAGATATGAGATATTTGAGTAAATATAGATAAAATATTATGAGATATTTGAGCAAATGTAGATAAGATATGAGATATTTGAGTAAATATAGATAAGATATTATGAGATATTTGAGCAATTATTGAAAATATCGACTCACCAGAGTGCTGAGGTCGGTAGAGCTCTGCAGTGTCAATGTACTGTTGAGCGGGTATGTGAATGTTCAGGTATTTGAGCTGCTTGGTAATGCTGTGTCCTACTAAAATCAACCCTCTGTCCACCAAACACTTTATCTTAAAGTAAAGTAACTTCACGTTTTGGTGACCCTCCTGTGGATGATCAATTATCAGATAATTCATACTTTTATCAAAACTGATACACTGGTGAGAAAGTAGCGAAGTAAAGTATACTGTGTATACATTATACAGCAGCGCAAAACCAAATCCACAAATGTCTGGCATAAGGCATTCGTCATTGAGACAGTAACATGACTTTACAGCCTACAAAATAATATTATTCTAAACTCCAGAAAATATTATATGCAGTATTTGACACTCATCTGTTGACACTTTACGTCTTTACATTTTACATGTAAATTGTACGAGAAGATTGAGACGCTTTAATATGCAAAGTACAAAACAGTCTTGCACAATATTCAAAAATAATGTATAATTAGAATATGTTTATGAATTATTCAACACACAATATCTTTAAACAACATGTCAGCTGAACAACTCACAGGAGCGTAGTTAGTCGGGCAGACATCGTGACTGAAAGGAACACCCTCCTGGTCACCCTGACCTCTGACTAAAACCACTCTTAACAGGCAGTTAGGAGCAGGCTCTACACACAGCCCTATTCCTACCAGCTCTCCTTTTGTGATGTTCTCTGTAGATGCTAATGGTATCAGGTTAGGACCCTGAGGGACACCCAGGTTAGTGGACATGGTTAAACACAAGGATTTGTTTCTTGTTGGAGATCTTATAGTCGAACATCAAAGGAAATTATGACTTTATGAGTCGTTATGTTTGAAACTAAATAATGTGTTTTAAGACTTATGTGAATTACAGGTTTTAAATTCTGCATTTGAGGATGTGCTACTAAATGTATTGTAGTACTCTGTCAGATCACTTAGCTTCAGATAACTAATCGAAAGAACATAATAATAATAATAAAAAATAATAAAATTTGGTAGCTTAAACACAAAATCTAAGCCCAGTGGATAAACCACACAACTTATGCTCTATTGTGTGAAACAAAGATACTAGATCAAGATAACTATCAAGGAGTGTATGCATAGGACATAAAAAGTTTTGGAACGAAGATGACATGCTTATGAAGCGAGCTAACAGTCTAATTGCTAATAAGTTCAAAAATATCATGACATTAGGTTGCATCCTAAACATAATACATGTAAAGAAATATAATGAAGTCACACCATTGTGACATATAATTTTAAACTAAAAACTAACCGGTATTGTGTCAACTAACTAACTAACTAACTAACTAACTAACTAACTAACTAACTAACTAACTAACTAACTAACTAACTAACTAACTAACTAATCAACTAACTAATTAATCGACTAACTAACTAACCGGTATAATGTTGAAAGGGGTAAAAAGTTCGTGGGGGTTTGGAGTGGAATGGTTGAAGAGCTCCTTGGGAAGTTTCACTTGTTTGTATACTATTGTACACGGAGTCTTCCAGGGCTGTCCGAAACTGGTAGCTTCCTGAAAAGTGATAACGAGGTTGTTCTCTTTCTAGTGTTAGTGTTCTCTTTTTAGTGCTGGACCCATCATCTTCTCATAATTTGGGAAGAATATTTATTTTAAAGATCAATACTAATGTGGTTTGGAAAGAGTACAAATCAGTTCAATTCAAAAATGGTTTAAGCATGGTGAACTGATGTTATGATAATTGTAGCCCCAATTAACCTACCTTGTTATGAGTGCTGATAGCAGAGCAGCCGTTGAACAGATACCAGGCACAGTCGTCTATACCTTGTCTCTGATGGTAGTTCCTCCCCACAAGCGAGTGTAACATTAGACCTTGTGACGCTGTAATAAATAGAGCGTGACGTCATGTCACGTGGTCATGGTGTGAAGTCACGTCACGTGGTGTTGAGATAACCAACACTCAAGTAGTCAAGCCTATTAACCAAATGATTACCCGTTCGATTCGGGAGATGCCACACCAAGTTATCTATCTCAATTTCTAATTTTAATCTTTTCTGCGTTTCTTATTCTAATAATAAATATAATTCCAGCTTGCTTATGTCAAGCCTATACTCTATAGTCTATATTCTATAATTATGAATAATGATATTGAGTACATATCAAATATTTTAACAATGCAATATGTATTATAATGTATAACTTACTAGGAGCGTCAATCATTGCGATCACAGAGCACAACTCATACTCAAACACGTGTATATTAGAGTCCTTAGAGTTCTCCTTGTCGTCATGTAGACCTCTAGCGAACTGCAATGCTCCGTGCTCATTGGGAGCTTTGATATGGAACTGAGGGGAGAAATGGTCGTGAGGTCATCTGATGTGTACCGTCGTTTCACGCGAAGAAATGGCATGTCACGTGGTATGACATCATGTCACGTGGTAGGACGTCATGTCGGATGGGTATGACGTCATGTCACGTGGTAGGACGCCATGTCACGTGCTATATACTCACATTGAGGGGTAACCAACTGCTCTGTCCCACACCGTGACTAAGCTTACATTCGGAGTTGTTGCAGTTTTTCCCCGAAGGACAGCTTTTGTGGTTCTCTTCTTTGTGGATGCTCACTTGGTTAGCCCAGAACTCGCTGTCATTCGTTGACATTCCTGAAGAGAGCTTGGTGTCAGTTACTGTCACCGGTCACGTGTTAAATGTTAATTGATCAGGTGATCACACGTGTCACATGGTTACACGTCAAGTTAGGTCTAGGGATTGTTATCAGAAATAACAGCATTGATTGATTGTAATTTTAAGTCAGTTAAAAATTCCGATTAGGGACGAGACCCTTGACGGGAGTGGGAAACCCTTTTACAGTGGAGTCTGAAGTTCTTGTCAAATAGCAACATGTAGAATTGTAGATTGTAGAGCAAATCTTCACCGGAGACGATCAAGGTACCAAATTTGATCAGGGGTACGGTGCCAATAGGGGTCTTTATTTTTAAAATGACTTTGATGTACTATAATGTGTATGTATGTAATAAATGAGTCCATTAGAGACACACCCCCCACGAGGGATTTTCAATAAATCATTTTATAGCGACTACAACAATTACTGTTATTATAATATTGTATGCATTTGATAATAACAATACCTTCAATGATCTGTCATTATTAACAAATAGGCAGCTGGCCCCACATCCAGAAAGAAGGCAGATCGGCAGATAATCTGCGAAGACCTGACATTTTTTAGGGCATTTTATAATGGCTGTTATTGTATTAAATGATCAAATGTCTGCTTATGAATTTTTAGGAGAAAGGAAATTTTAAACTTTCTGGATGTTGGCACCTGGAAGTTATTGTTAGAATTCCCAGCTTCTGTTGTATAACAACTTGACTCCCGTTACGATTATATAATAGGCAAATTGTGAAGATTTTGGTGTCTTTAAATTTTCATTGATTATGACTTATTATAAAGTTATAAATTATAATATGCTGAAAGTATATTATACAGTGCAGGGTGGGCCAAAAGTCAGTGTGCAAACGTTGGCCTTAATAGCTCAGTCACTGAGTGCCCAATTGAAATACTTCCTTCTGGTATGACTTAGTACCACCACTGGTTCGAGGAATTTGTAAACTCGAAAAATATTCGCGTTCATTTTTTTCAAATGGAGGTTCATTTTCACATTTATTTGATAGTTTGGATAGTCGGATCAAGCTAAATGTTATTGAATTGTGTTTGGCCATTCGAATTACGTTTGTCCTGAAAGAATTAGAACTGTAGCTTCTCAGATGACCGAGATATGAAGCATAACGAGTTTATTCATTACGTGTGATCAGGTGATTGGTTTACCTAATCACGTGATAAGGTGACCCCGTTAACTACCCCGTTAAACATTATGGGAATTGTTAAGGGTGCCCAATTAAGGTGTCGTGTCACGGTGTCACATAATCACCCAGTCAATTTTGTTAACGAGATACACAAAATGCTTGATAACTTCTTCATTTCTAATCCGTTTTGCCTCATGTTTTCAGATCATATGCAAAATTTGATAATCTACCGTCTCTGAAAAAATTAGGCGTTCAGCATGTTCAGAGAAAACAATATAGGTGTTTTAATATTGAATGGGCGTGGTCTAAAATATTCGAATTTTCAAATTTTGACGACGGAATCCTCGAACCAGTAAGTACAGTATGCCATCTGCAAAGCAACAGCTCTCAAATACAAAACACGGCGGAGGTATAAGACCCAACGTTTGCACACTGACTTTTGGCCCACCCTGTATATTATAAGTGTAATATACTTATATACGTTTACGTATACAATATAAAATATTATTTTATATTTGGAACACTGTACGTTTAATTTCTTATGTTTTACTTTAAAACTTGAATTATACCATTAGAAGATATTCTACAATCTAGATGCGATGCCTTGCACTCAAGATCTTTTTGTGATGAAATTTAGATCTATTGTTCTACAATTTTCGTTATGAAATGAATTGTCCTAACTAAATCGAACAGTTTTCAAATAAAGAGGAGTATTGTTTACTGACTGGTCGCGGTCTAGTTGGTCACGTGACAAATTGAATTCCAGTCAAGTCCTGTACTTTCACAGCTATATCAGAGTTGAGGGTTATTGTCTTTTTTGAGGGTGACTTGACCATGTTGTATGGTGATTGTAATTAAATCTAAGCCAATTCCAAAGAAAACGATTTATTGCCATTATTGCAGTTTATCAAACGAACCTCTTTCATTTGTGTCGTATTTTATAAAAAGCTAAGAACTACGAATTTCGGGTATCAAACGAAATAATGAAGAAGATTAAATTTTGCAGCTTACTACTAGCATTCCTTTGTCTACCAACACATTCTCGAGGTTTACATTTTTGCAATTTTTTATTTCCTTTCATATCAATACCATGTAAATTTAATTGTATCTTAATTTAAAACATAATAGGCATCATGTAGCCTCCAGGCTCGACAAACCCCGACATATCCCGACAAACCCCGACAAACGGGGTTTGTCGAGGGGTTTTGCCTCGGGCCAACCGACTACATGAGGCCTTCTTGTATAGTGTTTTTCCACGTAAAGCTTGATGACTCCGTCTCGGCTTTTTGTTGGAAGAAAAAAAAAAGAAGCCTCCAGGCTCGACAAACCGGAAACCCCGACAAACCCCGACAAACCCTGACAAACCCCGACAAACCCCGACGTGTCGAGATATGTCGTATCATGTCGGGCCCACCGGCTACATGATGCCTCATAATTTCTTGTTTGCTTGCGTCACACTGACGGGTCAATCTTATTAATATTGTCATTTAAAGTACCCTTACAGCAGGTTGTGCAGACAAATCCGAACATGCTGAAAGCTGCGCAGGTTGGCTGTCTACTGGATTTTGTGATCAAGGTACAAAAGAAATAGCCAAATTGGGCATCATTTTCACCAATTTTTGGTCAAATTTAGGTAAAAATCGTCAAAATATGATTTCTGATATTATACTCTATTGGACTGAAATATAGAGCTCTACTTGCTTATTAGAGGACGGAGAACACGATTTTCAACTCAAGTTTCAGCTGTTCTTAATGCTTAAAGATGCACATGCCCATTGATGCACATGCCCATTTGACCGAAATATGAGGAGTAAAAGGGCAATAGGGTTGGTACTTGGTAATAATTTTCTTTTATCGCATTTCATATCAAAAGTTTTGCTGCGATCTGAAAACCCAAATGATCCGCAGGAAGTGAACACTATGAGTTTATGATCGCTAATTGCCCGATGACGTGCGGCCTTTGTGAAGTGGAGGAAGAAGAAGGTAAGCAATTACAAATTAAGAATTTGGTTCAAAAATTCCTTGCACTTACAATACCGTAGGTTTAAGTTTGTGCAATCTTTCATTTCTTATCGTATCAACATTATTTGTATCTTTATCTAGAAAGCATAATTGCTTGGTTGCTTGCGTCACACTGAACAGCCATTTTTTAAATTAATATTGTCAATTAAACTACCCTTATATTACAGCAGGTTGTGAAGACAAATCCGAACATGCTGAAAGCTGCGCAGGTTGGCTGTCTACTGGATTTTGTGATCAAGGTACAAAAGAAATAGCCAAAATGGGCATCATTTTCATCATTTTTTGGTAAAATTTTGGCCAAAAATAATAATTTCTGATATTATACTCTATTGAACTGAAATATAGAGCTCTACTTGCTTATTAGAGGACGGCCACGGAGAACACGATTTTCATAATAACTCAAGTTTCAGCTGTTCTTAAGGCTTAAAGATGCATATATGCCCATTGATGCACATGCCCATTTGACCGAAAGCTGAGGAGTAAAAGGGCAATAGGGTTGAATGATTAATGATTTTCTTTTATCGCATTTTATATCAAAAGTTTTGCTGCGATCTGAAAACCCAAATGATCCACAGGAAGTGAACACTATGAGTTTATGATCGCTAATTGCCCGATGACGTGTGGCCTTTGTGAAGTGGAGGAAGAAGAAGGTAATAAATTATAAATTAACAATTTGGTTCAAAAATTCCTTGCACTTACAAAATCGTAGAAATTATTTTATTTTTGAATGGATTCTGATTGACTTAATGTTTTAAATTTTAATAATAATGAAACTGGAGGTTATTTATTCATCAGAATACTCTTTAAAACATCCACAGATTGTGCAGACAAATCTGAACATGCCGCAAGTTGTGCAGGTTGGATGGCTGCTGGATACTGTGATTCAGGTGATTTTAACTACATTACCAAATTCTGTACTAGCAAGTAGCTAATATCCCAAATATTGAAAATCGGTCGTTTTAATTCCAAGTTAATTATTCTATCCATTAATATTGCATTAAAAACATTGTCAATAAAACGTAACTACAATCTACAGGCAGTGAACACTATGGAGGAATGCTTTTTAATTGCGCTAAGACTTGTGGCTTTTGTCACGTGAAGGAGGTTGGAGATGGTAAGATTACTAAGACTTCAAGACTAAACTTTGAACAATATGGCAGAATTTTTTTTTGCAATCGCTTCTTATAAATAAACGGAAAATGTTTTCGTCGTGACGCTTGTGGTTTTTAGATATCAAAAGACCTTTCAAACATCCACAGGTTGTGCAGACAATTCTGAACATGCTGGAAACTGCGCGAGTTGGATGTCTACTGGATTTTGTGATCAAGGTATAAAAGAAATAGCCAAATTGGGCATCATTTTCACCAATTTTTGGTCAAATTTAGGTAAAAATCGTCAAAATATGATTTCTGATATTATACTCTATTGGACTGAAATATAGAGCTCTACTTGCTTATTAGAGGACGGAGAACACGATTTTCAACTCAAGTTTCAGCTGTTCTTAATGCTTAAAGATGCACATGCCCATTGATGCACATGCCCATTTGACCGAAATATGAGGAGTAAAATGGCAATAGGGTTGGTACTTGGTAATAATTTTCTTTTATCGCATTTCATATCAAAAGTTTTGCTGCGATCTGAAAACCCAAATGATCCGCAGGAAGTGAACACTATGAGTTTATGATCGCTAATTGCCCGATGACGTGTGGCCTTTGTGAAGTGGAGGAAGAAGAAGGTAATAAATTACAAATTAAGAATTAGGTTCAAAAATTCCTTGCACTTACAATACCGTAGGTTTAAGTTTGTGCAATCTTTCATTTCTTATCGTATCAACATTATTTGTATCTTTATCTAGAAAGCATAATTGCTTGGTTGCTTGCGTCACACTGAACAGCCATTTTTTAAATTAATATTGTCAATTAAACTACCCTTATATTACAGCAGGTTGTGAAGACAAATCCGAACATGCTGAAAGCTGCGCAGGTTGGCTGTCTACTGGATTTTGTGATCAAGGTACAAAAGAAATAGCCAAAATGGGCATCATTTTCATCATTTTTTGGTAAAATTTTGGCCAAAAATAATAATTTCTGATATTATACTCTATTGAACTGAAATATAGCTGTACTTGCTTATTAGAGGACGGCCACGGAGAACACGATTTTCATAATAACTCAAGTTTCAGCTGTTCTTAAGGCTTAAAGATGCATATATGCCCATTGATGCACATGCCCATTTGACCGAAAGCTGAGGAGTAAAAGGGCAATAGGGTTGAATGATTAATGATTTTCTTTTATCGCATTTTATATCAAAAGTTTTGCTGCGATCTGAAAACCCAAATGATCCACAGGAAGTGAACACTATGAGTTTATGATCGCTAATTGCCCGATGACGTGCGGCCTTTGTGAAGTGGAGGAAGAAGAAGGTAATAAATTACAAATTCACAATTTGGTTCAAAAATTCCTTGCACTTACAAAATCGTAGAAATTATCTAATTTTTGAATGGATTCTGATTAACTTAATGTTTAAAATTTTAATAATAATGAAGCTGGAGGTATTTATTCATCAGAATACTCTTTAAAACATCCACAGATTGTGCAGACAAATCTGAACATGCCGCAAGTTGTGCAGGTTGGATGGCTGCTGGATACTGTGATTCAGGTGATTTTAACTACATTACCAAATTCTATACTAGCTAATATATCCCAAATATTGAAAATAGGTCGTTTTAATTCCAAGTTAATTATTCTATCCGTTAAGGGGGCCGGGGGGGGGGGGGGTCTTCATCAAAATTCTCTCGAAATCGACTTTATAGTTGTTTCTGATAGAGGGGAGTGATATCTATCAGTTGCTTTTGGTCCCATGGAAAAATATTGTTCCTAGCCGAAATTATCGCTGGTCAAAGGTCAGCGCTTATGTGTAATTGTATTGCGCGAGCGATTTTCAATCGCGGGTTCTGAAAATCGAGTCTAAAAATCTATCTTCTCCTACATTTTTTGAGCAATCACCCTCAAACTTTCAGGATATGTTCTTAGGATCAGTAAGAAGAGAACTCTAGAGCCAGAATTTTGAGATAGGCCTTTAAAGATTTTTAATTCGATTTTGAAATTCTTGGACCTTAATTTTTAGAGGTCCAAGAATTTCAAAATCGGATTAAAAATCTTTAAAGGCCTATCTCAAAATTCTGGCTCTAGAGTTCTCTTCTTACTGATCCAAAGAACATATCCTAAAAGTTTGAGGGTGATTGCTCAAAAAATGTAGGAGAAGATAGATTTTTAGACTCGATTTTCAGAACGCGCGATTGAAAATCGCTCGCACAATACAATTACACATAAGCGCTGACCTTTGACCAGCGATAATTTCGGCTAGGAACAATATTTTTCCATGGGACCAAAAGCAGCTGATAGATATCACTCCCCTCTATCAGAAACAACTATAAAGTCGATTTCGAGAGAATTTTGATGAAGACCCCCCCCCGGCCCCCTTAATATTGCATTAAAAACATTGTCAATAAACGTAACTACAATCTACAGGTAGTGAACACTATGGAGGAATGCTTTTTAATTGCGCTAAGACTTGTGGCTTTTGTCAAGTGAAGGAGGTTGGAGATGGTAAGATTACTAAGACTTCAAGACTAAACTTTGAACAATATGGCAGAAATTATTTGTTTTTGCAATCGCTTCTTAAGGCAACATGTAGCCTCCAGGCTCGACAAACCCCGACAAACCCCGACGTGTCGAGATATGTCGTATCATGTCGGGCCCACCGGCTACATGAGGCCTCTGTTTATTATTATTTATTTTTAAAAGTTTTAAATAAATAAATAAATAAATACGTAAATAAAAATTTAAAAAAAAAATCAACAGCCCGTGACTGCCATTGATCAATCTTCTTTAAGCAACTTCTTATCACTTTTCATCCATTATTAACGAATCCCGACAAACCCCGACAAACCCCGACGTGTCGAGATATGTCGTATCATGTCGGGCCCACCGGCTACATGATGCCTTTCTTATAAATAAACGGAAAATATTTTCGTCGTGACGCTTGTGGTTTTTAGATATCAAAAGACCTTTCAAACATCCACAGGTTGTGCAGACAATTCTGAACATGCTGGAAACTGCGCGAGTTGGATGTCTAATGGATACTGCGATTCAGGTACAATATGTAACAAACATTGCTTATTTGAGTAATCTGGTGGATTCGTGTAGTGTTATTGAGTCTCATGATTTGATAGTTCTTTCATTCAAATTTCTGATTGTTTCCGAATAGACTCAGTGAAGACAGATTCTAATGGAAATAAATAGCTGAATAACGTATCGACATTTCTACGTCGAATACATATTCTGAAATAGTATTAATTCAATTATAGCGATCAATATGTACATTAAAAATTTGACGACGAAATTTATTTCAAACAAAATATATGACTGTAAAATAGTTATCCACTGTAAAATCCACTGTTTTACAGTGGATAACTATTTTACAGTTATATATTTTGTTTGAAATAAATTTCGTCGTCAAATTTTTAATCATGTACATATTGATCGTTATAATTGAATTAATACTATTTCAGAATATGAGTATGACGTAGAAATGTCGATACGTTATTCAGCTATTTATTTCCATTAGAATCTGTCTCCACTGCGTCTATTCAGAAACAATCAGAAATTTGAATGAAAGAGCTTATTTGAGTGCGATAAAAAGGATTTTCTTTCCTGCAATTTACATCCAAAGTCTTGCTCAAATCCTAATGTCCAAATAATCCACAGGTAGCGAACACTATGAGTCTATGACAGTTAATTGCGCAAAATCTTGTGGATTTTGTGAAGTGGAGAAAGATGAAGATGAGACGGAGGTAGAAGAGGAAATGGAGGTAGAAGAGGACACGGAGGTAGAAGAGGAAACGATTGTAGAAGAGGAAACGTATGTAGAAGATCAAGAGGAAACGGAGGTAGAAGAGGAAACGGAGGTAGAAGAGGAAACGAATGTAGAGGAGGAAATGTATGTGGAAGAGGAAACGGAGGTAGAAGAGGAAACGGAGGTAGAAGAGGAAACAGAGGTAGAAGAGGAAAAGAATGTAGAAGAGGAAACGGAGGTAGAAGAGGAAACAACTATAGAAGAGGAAACGGAGGTAGAAGAGGAAACGGAGGTAGAAGAGGAAACAACTATAGAAGAGGAAACGGAGGTAGAAGAGGAAACGAATGTAGAAGAGGAAAATAATGTAAAAGAGGAAACGGAGGTAGAAGAGGAAACAACTATAGAAGAGGAAACGGAGGTAGAAGAGGAAACGAATGTAGAAGAGGAAACGGAGGTAGAAGAGGAAACGGAGGTAGAAGAGGAAACGGAGGTAGAAGAGGAAAATAATGTAAAAGAGGAAACGGAGGTAGAAGAGGAAACGAATGTAGAAGAGGAAAATAATGTAAAAGAGGAAACGGAGGTAGAAGAGGAAACAACTATAGAAGAGGAAACGGAGGTAGAAGAGGAAACGAATGTAGAAGAGGAAAATAATGTAAAAGAGGAAACGGAGGTAGAAGAGGAAACAACTATAGAAGAGGAAACGGAGGTAGAAGAGGAAACGAATGTAGAAGAGGAAAATAATGTAGAAGAGGAAACGGAGGTAGAAGAGGAAACGGAGGTAGAAGAGGAAAATAATGTAAAAGAGGAAACGGAGGTAGAAGAGGAAACAACTATAGAAGAGGAAACGGAGGTAGAAGAGGAAACGAATGTAGAAGAGGAAACAGATGTAGAAGAGGAAACGGAGATAGAAGAGGAAACGGAGATAGAAGAGGAAACGGAGGTAGAAGAGGAAACGGAGGTAGAAGAGGAAACGGAGGACGAGAACAAATCTAACGGAACAGCAATTTCATCCGGATTTGGAACACAACCTTACTATACAGATTCCGTAACTATGAATATAATTATGATTATTTACTTCATGTCGTATTAACATGATTAAAATGATAACCTATAATTCCAAGCGTGAGCCGATCATATTTTTAAAATGCCTCTGCAATGAAAAATACTTTATCCCCTTTATCTATCATGTTGTGATGTTGTCTTTACAATGCGAATGATAATTATTCTTTGTTTGAACGTTGAAAATCTCCTGCAATACTCATCGAATTGTGTAAACGGTTGATTTCCTAAATATTAAGTGTAACACACATTTATTTAATAATGTTGCTCACTTAATTTCATTGTAAATTTGCGCCATTGAGACATTGTTATTCGATACTCAAATTACCATTCATTCTATTTAAAAGCATTGGATTGAGGTAATACTGCTATTTTTTCTTAACGTTTACCTGTATATTGGGAATTTATTTTAAAACCACTCATTTAGAAAGATTGTTTGAAAAATTCATCGATTTTTTGATTTGTGCAGAGCTGATATAGCTCACACATTACACATATCACCTAAATTTAAAACTCAAGGAACTGTTTGTAACCTTTTGCACCATTATGACGTCATCATGGGGAAGCGTGAGAGTTAAACTCTAGCTAGTGTAGCCGGATATGAACGGAGATCCTTCTGTGGTTTATAATCGCCGTTTATATAGCTAGCATGCCTCTCCATGAGGGACTGGATGGAATAGCTGAGAGTACTTCCGTTTAAACCGATGTTTATCAAAGCGAGTATCCGTATAAACACTAAACAGCTGTTGTAAAGTGATTACTCTGCCCCGAGATAACCCAGGTTATAAACATAAGACAATTGGTTATCATACACATGTCATGAAACAACGTACATATCTCTAGGTGATACGCTTTTAATAATGTAGAGTCGACCAGTGTCGGCTTTTAATGGCCATTAACTGGAGCGTCACAATTCACAATTATAAATTTAATAAGTTAATTGTAATTTGTTAACATTCGACTCAGTTGATTATACCATGATTAGGGGCAATTTTAAAAGTAAGCTAGGATTTCATAATGTCACTTGCTCTTTTCCCATCAGTTAGTCAAATATCCTTAGCTAAATTCTGCCGAGATGAATTTCATAAGGTGAAAAATTATTACACATTTCTGCTAAATTCTGAAAATAATCATGTTATTATGTACACAAAATATAATAACTTACCACAATTAAGCTGTAAAATGTAGGGTAGAGACTCGAGTACCGCCTTGTCGCTACAGGGTGTGTAGTTGCCACAACGGTTACAAAGGATGTGTCGTGTTGTGTTCTCTGCTTGCATCGTCCTCTTTAACAACTGCACAAAGGTTAAACGTGACCGTTAATGTTAATCTTTTTACAAATTTAGCTTCGGTAGTTCCACTCATTTAGGAAGTTTGGGTATCCAAATGTTTATAATTATTAAATAAATATTTAAAAATTCGACATGATAATCTTTCTTGAAACCGTATCTTCGACTAACTAAAAGTAAATAAACGTACGTCAACGAATGTGATCTTGACACCAGCCTCTCTGGGATAATCGAGGGAGTAGGTGAGGTTGATGCTCGGTTTATTGTACCAAGACTGTTGACACGTGGCACATGTTGTCCTGTGTCCTACCTGTAATATTGGTATGTAGCACGGAACATGGTTAACTCACGTCATCTATAATATGAATATGAGGGAAACAAAAACTGGGTGATTTGATTCAAATATAGTGTTTACCGCTGTCCAAATTAGGTCAAATTATTTGTAGAGACGTTTTATTAGAACAAAATTAAAAACACGGATTAAATTTGCGATTTTCGATGAGTAAGATGAAAAACTCTGACTTGGGCGCTTTCGCAACCCCATACCAATTATGTGACATGACATAACGTCATACACCAAGTGACATGACGTCATACACCAAGTGACATGACGTCACACACCTTGTGAAATGACGTCACACACCACGTGACATGACGTCACAGCCCTCTTACCTTGCTGCCGAAAGTAAGGTAGATAGCGCTGGTAGGTTGGGGAGGTCTCAGTATCTCCTCGTGCAGGTGTCTGAGTAAGAAAGTTAGTAAACTCTGGGGCAGTTGTAAGTAATCCTTCTTCTCGTGGTGACGTTCGTACAGCTGCCAGTCCTGGTACTTCGCTGCTGGCTGCTGCTCAAACGCCTGCGGAGGGAGTGTTGTGGGGAGGGAGGAACGTAAAAACCATGTACTGCTAATTATATCATTTTTAATCTTAATAAATTAAATCAGAATGTGAATTGTGAACGTCAAATTAATTAACAGTCGTCTTTTGGGTCAGATTCAGTGAAGATTGAGTGGAGATACCTGAATAAAACTGTCGATGTCAGTGATCTTATCATCAGAGACATCAAGCGTGTAAAAGAGGACCCCCAGCTCGCAAGCCAAGCATCCAGTATTCTGGCAGATGTGGGATTTAAGGGCTAGTGCTATCGGCTCCAGGTAATACAGCATCTGAAATATTTAATAATGTTAGTAATTTATTATCGAATATATTACGCCATAAATAGATCATAATATTACCCAATTCAATTCGTACTATAGTATTTGTTTGTTTTCTAAATATTACTATTAGCTAAGACGTATTAATGTCAAACGATAACCTGTCACGCGGTACGATTAGTGACGTCATATTCATGCAGTGACGCCACAAAATGTTACCTGTAAGACAGTACAGATGTAAGTATTCCCCTTGTTGTTGTAGAAGACGCTAAATTTAGTTCTGTTGTAATTGTGGAGTTCTGAGTCCGTCAGGGATGTGGGATCTACGTCTATTCTCTGATAAACCTAGAAATTGGAATTAGATCTTTATTCTTTAGTTATGCTATAACACGTGGGGAAACTTCGATACAATATTAGAATGGAAACCGTACCAAAGAGCTTTTATGTCCTGTAGAACAAGCTCTGGGAATCAAAGTGAAAGTGAAAGTGAAAAATAACGTTACCCTGGGTATATTGGTGACAACTTCCTCTCTCTTCTTCAGCTCTTCAACCCGCTGTAAGTTTAGATCGTATGGTATAGTGTTCTTGTACATGTTATGCGGATTGGGTGAGTAGCCACCGACAAACCCAACCTGAAATTTATAACGTCAATATTCACCAGACTATTATATTGTTAACTGATTTTATTTATGTTTGCAGATTGGTTAAAATATAACAGACTCTGGTCTGGCATACTGATGTTATCAAAAAGAGGGAAGAGAAAGAGATAAAGATACTTAGGTAAATAAAGATAAGAAAAAGTGAAAGATAAAATTTTACCATCTTCATATTGCGGAGTATTTCAGGGTCAATGGGTTTTGTCCTTCGATCTCCGGTTCTGTTGAACTCTGGGGGCCATTCGCTCAATAGTCTCTCTGTTGCGTGAGGCATCGGGACAGTTGCCAGCGGGAAATTGTAGTCGTCTATCTGTAGAGAAGTTACTACTTGAACGGAAGGATTATAAAAGTTTAAGTGACGTCACGTGATGAGATGTGACGTCATCTAAGATGAAGTCTCGCCATGTTACCATTTAGATTAAATTTCGAATCCGCCTACACTTCAGAGTCCCTTTTAAAATAATTGTAAACCTAGAAACTGACTGAACTGTAAGAACATTTAAACTAACATTGACTTTGGGGAAGTTGAGCATGTTTTCTGTAGGGAAGTATGTGGGTTGTGAGAAGGAGTTAAAAGCTGTTCCTTCTTGAGACGCTAGTAAGTGTAACACTCCTGATGAGTCTCCGATTGCTGAAAAGGGGAAATGGTTTTGTAGTTGATGTTAATCTTAGATTCAGAATCATTGAAATTGGCATTACACTTACAGCATCTTTGAAGCCATCTTTGATTTCACTTGGGTCACTGACTCAATCTTTCACTTCACTTTCACTTTCACTTCACTTTCACTTTCACTTTCACTTCACTTTCACTAACCTAGAGCTTTAGATGTGGAGGAAAGGTCGATGGCATTACAGTAACTACCCGCTAAATCCACCTCAAACAAATACTTGTTCTGAGGAAGGGTTGCTGTTACTTCCAGCTGTTGGAACTGCCCGGACTGTGATGCGATCAGGACCTGAACAAAATTACTTGGTTATAAATCAAGAGGCTTGCATATAATGAACATATTGACATGGGTGCAGAGTTGAGTCTGTACGGAACCTAGTAGTTTCAGTTCCTTGTTTAACTTGCCGTACAGCAAGGACATCCACTACTTTAGCCCGGCGAGGCACATAACTCACCCTACAACTCCATGTCAAATATTTCATATATACTAGCCAAGTTCAGGATAATCATTAGAACTAGAGTATCTGCTAAATTGTGTACTGGGAGAGGTGTAAAGACTCTAATCTGGTACGAGATTCTTGTTAAAAGAATAGCTTCAAGTTTTGTCGGCCTGAGTTCGAATCCCAGTTGGGACCGTTTCGGTCCGATCCCACTGACAACTATTTTTTCCTTTTCACCCTTTTGAAAAAAGGCAATAGTGAAAGGTTACGAATGGACGTTTTTGCAGAAAAACGTTTAAAATGAGTTTCACCTGTGAGTGGTACATGGGCATGAACCTCAGCTGAACCGGATCTATTGAGCAGTGCACTGCGTTGAGGCTGCGCATCATGCGCAGATCGTACACAAGCAGTGAGCGCTTCACGGACATGTCGTTCCCGCGCGACGCAAACCCACAGGATACAAGGAGATTGTCGCAGATGTCAAAGTCGGAGATGGTGCCCGAATGTGCGGGGATGTTGCTGGCTTTCTTGTAGGTGTTCTTATCGTACAGGGCTATATCTCCATCAGGACAACCTGAATCAGCGGTATTAGAATGTAGTGAAAACTAACTTTGGTTATGACGTAAATTATGGAATTTGATAAAATCCAGAAAGAGTTCATGTTTTTCACAGATTACAATATTGTGTGTACATTGTACATTGTACACGTATCTTATTCAGTTACAAGTAAACTCCAATTCAATACAAATTCAGCGAAGCTAGAACAGTCTCAAACGATTGATACGTTGAACAAATGAACACTGAAACCACCAGTGTATCATTATAAACTTAGTAAGAGCACCACTGCAACTGTACAGTGTACTCTTTATCAAGTTATTTAGTTATTTCGTCCAGTAAAAAGTTCTAACTTTTCACTGCCATTATCGTCATGAAATATCAGTTTAACATTGTATGATAAGGCGTGCCACAATATCCTGATAATCTTCTTATCATAATATCAACTTCAGTAAAACGATTACCGATGTGGTCAGTGCACCCCCTTCACCACCCCGATGTGGTCAGTGCATCCCCTCTCCCCACCAACCCACCCACCCCTTGCTTCTACTCACCAAAACAACAAAGACTGGTGGTCTCTCTGATGATGACACACCCAGCATCTCCCAGCACGATCTCGTTAACCACTTTCTGTTTACCCAGATCGTACTTAGTCACGTGTTTAGTGTGGCCACCAATCAGAACATCGTTAGAGTTAGAGTTCGTGCACATGCAGCACATCTTGGTCATGTTGGGAGAGGTGAACGAGTGCTGGGACAACCCCTGAAGATAAGTGGTGGTGACTAATTAGTTAAGATATTAGGCGATTAGTTATGACTTTATAAGGTTGTATATTGTATGGCTAATGGCACTGAAACGTCGAACACTGCACAGCACAGGAGAGTTTTCCGGATTCAGTTTTTCAAACTAATTACATAGTTAATTGATTAATCATGAAGCTGACTAATTATGTAATTAGCTGATTACCTGTCGTGTGTGTAGGTTGAGCCTGTTGGAGGACAAGCTGAGTATGCCAGCCTGGACAGGCATCAGCTGAACAACCTCGTCATTAGCAAAGAACTTAGTGTAGAGTTGTAAGCCACACGAATAGTAGCTGGTCACATAACCTTTCTGTCCTGCTACCCATACTAACTCCTGAGATCATGTGATAGGTCACGTGATGTGAAAAAATAACGTGAAGTCAGTCAGTGTGCTGACCAAAAGCAAGGCTAAAGTCTGAACTTAAGGAATAGTCATTGAGAGTAGCAGTATAATATCGCTGCTGGAGTAATCCTCATGCAATAAAATGTTCACGTCTTCCTACCTGCGCTCGCGCCACACACACGTGCGTACCTGCTGGTTGTCGAAGACGACGTCAGAAACCCAGCCGTGGTGCTCGACCAGCTCACTGCGCGTGAACCCAAACAGTCGCTCGCTCATCTATCACGTCATGTTGTCGCGTGCGAGCTAGGGGTGGTTCTCTTCTGGTACGCGTTGTGAAGTGGGGTGTCCTGTTAGGGTCACATTGCCCGGTGGCTATCCTATAGTAGTCGTTAGTTAATTAATTATTTAAAATGGATTGGTTATCAGATTACATTCCTGAATATTGTTATATGATTGGAAACTTTTTTATTTTTGAAAGTTCAAATGTTAAACTAGATGTCAATTCGATTTATCAATGGATTGTTTTGACAAATTTGAGATCAAAAGTCAGAACTATAAAATGAGAACAGCCCAGAAAAACACAATTCGATAAAAATTCCTAGACCAGCTGAGGAAACAAAAATAAAGTTCATTAATATTTCTCACGATAGAATTGAATTTAAATCATATCTTAGTCATTCAACAATACAATATAAAACATTTTCGACTAATTTCATTACATTATCATGTAGCTGTTAAATTAAATCATAATGACACAAATTTAACTGATTATCACAGTAACATCAAAACGGAATCATACTTCAGCATCGAAATATTTTAATAACTAAAATCGTATAATTTTAAAGTCACAACTTACATAGCATAGGACAAACTTAATTTGCGATTTTAAAATCGTTTTTAAGAACACAACGATGTATCCACTATCCAATTCCAAGGATAGAGATCAAAGAAGCCGAAAAAATCGTTTTATTCCCAGAGCCCACCAAAACAATTTAAACTTAAAACCATATTTCAATCTAGCCTCAAATCGGTACCCCATTCCCAATACCAATCATGTCATTCTACGAAGCTAACCGTTCATCAGACTGTCCAATCACCCCAAATCATTGATCGCTATGATAGTTAGAAGCGCAAACTTTATTTACTGTTAGTTATTCATTCTAAGTTTTAAAGCGATATTCTACGTCTAGAATAAAATGACTTGACAACTTCGACTGCTAAAAGTGGTTAATGACAATTAAAGAATCGCATTGCATTTAAGTATCCTGAATTCGCCGTCGTAATAATTTAACTCGTGTGTTTAAAGGATTAAAAGTTGAAACATTAAAGAGAAACTAGCATCAGTCAGCAAGTTAGTTGATGGGAACAAAATTTGTTCGGTCTTAGAAATTTCAGTTCATGTCACCATAAGTCATAACTTGTAGTTTGCTTCATAAAACACGTGATATGACGTCATATCACGTGACCTTTTACGATACATCATACAGCACTGGCCACTGTTACTCACTACTAATCACGAAACGTTAGGTTCTAACTTGGAAGTTGCCCGCTTTAGTGATGTACTTAACCCCCTTAAATGGCTTGTAGTTCTCGTTGAACATATCCAACCTGTTCACCTTCAGTCCACTCACAGCTAACTGCATTATCTTAAAGTCCACGTGGATTGTTGGGTGCGCGTCTTTACATTGGGAGCCTGCTGGAGCTGTACACTGAAGATGGGGACAGAGTTATACAAATCTTAGACAAACACTTTTATGTTGAAAAAAGATTCAGTCATATCAAATTAATTGGTCTAAGATATTTGTTGAATGGTGAAATGATGTAGATAAGAGATTGGCCCTGGAGGGGTAAACTGAACAACTTAATCAAGTGACCAGCTACAAAGTAAACTTACAGTGCCCCTCATGGTAGGAACTTTAAGAGGTTGTATTTTTCCGATATCCCATCTCAGCTGTTTTGAGCTAGGGTCAAAAGTGTAGGAGCCCACAGAGGTAGTCATCGAGCAGCCCGTCACATCCTTCGGCATCGGCACTGTTATTACTACGTTATCTACCTGGATTTAAATATGTTATATAATTAGTAAACTTTATTTTAAAATTGGGTAAAACACCAACACACCATGCCAGTTTGGTGACACGCCAATTTGTTGACTCAATTCTAACTTATGACTTAAGTTATTCGAATGAAATTAATAGCGTGGTGACGCAGTTTAATTAAACTAACAGTTTTTCCAAGTGTCTGTTTGGGTCCAACAGTAATGTCCACTTTTCCTTGACCGTCTTTAAAGTTTATCATTGCTCTAACATACACTGGAATCGCAACTTGACTGAAAAATATGTCAGAGCTGGAGCCCGTCATGATCTCTTAAACATAAATTAAGTACAAATTTCCAAATTTCAATTCAGAAACAGTCGTAGTACGATGTCATACTACGGCCATTTTCGTAAAATTTACTAAACTTAAGTGATAAAAGGCAGATCTATTATTGTTTTTATAGCAGTCAGTATAAGTTATAATATGTCTGTATACCAGTAAGTAACTTACTTTTGAGTACTGATATGATAACTCATGAGAACGAAGGAGCCGTCAGGAGGAACAAAAGAGAGTATCTTCTCGTTCTCCCAGCGTTTCAACCTGACACAGGGGTGGAAGGAGACATCGTCCAGTAATCGGGGGTTTATGAAGGACATACTGAGATCTGGCATACCGGACAAGTGCACATTGCAGTTTATCTGGGCGGGGGATTACATTGTTATCTTATTTTAGTTATCGTAATAATCTAGCGTAAACTACTGCCGCAATAATAATCAGTCATAAAGTTGTAACCAACAATTATTATGTAATATATCATTTTTAAGTACGATTGCATATAAATTTTATAATGATTCCAGACTGACGGGTTTCTTACATTTCCATGAATTTCAGCAGAAACGACAGTTCCGTTAGCATCAATAATAGCATCCACATCCTCTATACAATCAAAGTAAGCCTCGTTGTTCGCATACTTTACTCCTTGTCTTCTCCAAGGAACATTGGAGAGTTGGGAGCCTGGTAATACTGAGCTCACGCTGCAAATATTTGGGGTTAGTCATGGCGCTTATTTGTAGGTTTATGTGATAGAAAAGTGCAACATAATTATTTCATTTTAATGATTTAACAACTTTAAAATCAGACAAGTCAATTAGTTAAAACTTACCCTTCTTTGCCGGTGACCATTGAAACAGCCTTATTGATGATTGTTGGTGGTTTTATCAACTCTGTTAGAATATTTAGCTCTGTAGCCAAGGGAAACCCGTTATCCAGCATTTCTTCTAGTAGCTGAAAATTCAGTGTCATTAAAGTTATCGGTTTATACAATGGTTTCTGAGATGTTGTTACAAACCATTTAAATATTCACAGTTTTTTTAACATATTATCGAAGACATTATTTAGTAACCTGATACAGCATGAGCAGTGATCTGATATAGAGTCTCATTGAATGATCTTTGAAAATGACACAACAGTGAGAGAGACTGTTTGGTAATGAATTAAGGTCCATTTAACTGCAGTATCTAGTAGTATAATCAGAGACAAACCTGGTAAACAACAATTATATTGTCTTTAATAGCGCTCTCTGTGCACTCATCGAAGTATTCAGTAAAAGTGTCCATGACTCTGTGCATAAACTCTATCACAAATAATGGTTGAACTGAAAAGTGGGTTCGGATGAGTTATATATGGGTTAGTATTTGATCTAAGCGGCTGTCAGTAACGCAACTAAAACTAGATTAATAATAGTAATACACCAAATGCAAATGTTACAGCAACCCATCAAATACATCTACCTTACTCGGGATTATTACGACGGGTTTATTAACGACCGGTTAAAATATGGTTCGGGAAAAATATGGCGAAATTGCTCAAAACCCACCACATTTTCCCGGTCGCCATTTTACCGGTGTCCAACCTTTCAATTTTAGATTCAAAAATTTGGTCTCAGATGTAAATTTCCTTATTAGAGATAAGCAAGTTTAGAAATTTTCGCATTGCTAAAACTTGTGAAACAAGTCGAATTATCAATAATTGTTGAAAGTAGTGTATCAAATAACCATTATGCCTCAATTTGTAGAAAATCTTCGAAAGAATGCATCGTTCACATTGTTTAGAATTATGAATAAATGACTGATGAAACTGATTCATGTTATTGACAGTTTTAATTAATTCAAGTTTTAATTTAACTTTTACTTTTACTTTGAGTCCTATTTCATTATGTAGAGATAGTCAATACCTAAGAAATTAAAAATTGGCCTATTTAAATCAACTTTGACAATAAGGATATATGACAAGAATTGGGCAAAAAGGTGAATTTTTTGCAATTTTAGCCAAATGAAGTCGAAAAACCTACAACAAGTGTTCCAATAGGCTTCTTTAGTGAATATAAGACAACGATTAAAATATGAGCACCCATACCCCTTGGGAACCCTAAAAGCTGAGTCGGCGGGTTTATTAACGACCGGTGAAAATGTGGTTTGGGAAAAATATGGTGAAATTACCCTAAACCCGCCACTTTATCCCGGTCATAATAATCCCGAGTAAGGTAAGTCAAGAAAAATTGTTGACACAACAAAGCAAACCTTCCATTTGAGTAACTGCGACCAGATAGATCTTCTCTCTGTAAATACTAATCAAATAGTTTTTGTTTGCAGTTATGATAGGGGGAACATCTTCAGGTGTGGCTGCCTTAGTCTGGGCATCAAAGAACTGGTCACAAACTGATCTGCTTACTATAGATCTCCAATGTTTCTCAAGAAATATGTCTCTAGAAAAGAGTGAGTATGGACATTACAATATTAGCGCAGAGCAATAATAGAATAGTCAGAAATGTTGCACTAGTATCTAACAATGCATTTTTAGCAACAGCATTGGTCATGTCACATCTTGTCACAGCTCAAACATTTCCAAGAAAAAACTATTAAATATAAGACGAAAATGGTAAAACTGTGAATAATTCAATGTTAATAACTTACCCAGAATGATTGATGAAAAATATGCTGTTTATTAGCATCCTGGAGGGGGACTGGAGTTTATTTGATTATAGCTTAATAACAAAATAACAATAACTTGTGTTACCCAGAGGAGATAAAAGCCAATATCAATTGTACTTCAAAATAATAATAAAATGGTTTATAATATTTTTGACACTACCACACCATGATAAGTTTGGTAATAAATAATTTACAAGAATAAAAACAAAAAATCTTCAGGGCATAAAGTGTTCACGAACTAGCATGTTGAGATAAACCCACATTATAACCAATAATTTTTACTGCACAAGTACAAGTAGGACTAAGATATGGATTAATACTTCGCTAGCAGTGTCATCAGTGCTGTGTTAAAAAAGGACATCTTGGAAATTCCGAGAACAACCAGACAACGAGTCTAACGTTTATTCTTCTAAATAAATAAAATAACTTTTTGCTTAATGGAGCCAATACAAACTTTGTAACACTGTTCTTAAAAAATTCTCACTTCAAGCAATTGCCTAGAAACTTCCATTAACTTGATAAAATTGAGAACCAAAGCACTATTAATACAATCACAGGCAGCTGACTTAAAAAATACTTGGACTCCAAACAATTTCAATTGCAGTTATCTAATTGCAGCGGCACACACTTACTATAATTACTATCATGATTGTACTATAGGCTGAAAAGCTCTCAGATCGACTTTGGGCGTTTTTAACCACTTGATGTAATGTTTTAATTATTGAATATCTTTATTTATAATTTAGTTAATTTGATATTGATATAATAATAATAATAATAAATTAATGTTATTTTTATACAGCACCAAAAGGTTAAATAATTTAAATTTAACCCTTATGCACAGCTGTAAAAGATACTTAAATTAACGAGAGTGTGCATCTTTGCCTTAGACGGAGGTGGAACAAGAAACTGTTCAGAAAACAGGAGATAAAAACTGTAAAATATAACGTGACTAAATAAGGCAGATGCACCTAACAAGCAGATATCCAAGAAGGGTTAGCAGGTTTTCTAATAATAATAATAATAATAATAAATTAATGTTATTTTGATACAGCACCAAAAGGTTAAATAATTTAAATTTAACCCTTATGCTCAGCTGTAAATGATACCTAAATGACAGTAGAGATCGTGCATCTCGCCTTGGACTGGAATTAAAAACGGAAGTTTATAGCTACAAGTTAAATCCTGACTAAATAAGGCAGAAACACCTTTAACAAGAAGATATCCAAGAAAGGTTAGCAGGTTTTCTAACAAAACATATGAAAAATAGATGATGACCACAAGAAATCTACATGTATGAGACTCCAAATATATATAACTCCAAATATACAGAAATCACAGTATGAAACTCAACAGCCTAACAAATTTAAAAATCAGGTTTATAAAAATGAAATTCCCTGATGTATTAAAAATTCTATAAAAACTCAATAAAAATTCCTTAAAAAATCCATAGAAATTCTATAGACTCCAAATATACAAACAATCTGAAGTTTCCAATATACAATAAAAATTGATTGAAGAAGTTTACTGCAGAACAGTAACTGATGATAAAGATTATATCTGAAAATCCAATACAGTCATACCAAACAATCTGGGCAACATAAAAGTAGAGACAGTAAAAAAGAGAAGAAAAGATGCTCTAGTACTTGAGACAAAATACAAAGAATAAGGTAGCTTTCTCCCGGGTGCCAACCCAAAAAATGTTGGTGTCCCAGGATAGAGCCTCCTTTTCCGACCTACACTACAATTTTGTTGGCAGACACAGTGAAACGCAAAAAAAAAAGAAGATTATTACCTTAAATGTTGCCCAAAAATCCTTGAAAACTAATAGCCTAAAATAATTTAATTTAAAGCGTGAAATTGACCTGCTATAAGATAAACATTTTAATTAAATCTTAACCTTCAATAAAGGATTAGTTACTCAGTACAAATCAAAGGACTTTCTAAACAGGTGAGCTTTAAGTTGATATTGTTATTATTGAATAAGGTTAACTCCAGTGATAAATTATATTACTTTTTTAACAAAGGGACTTGGAGTATAAACGACCAAGTTCACATAAATGTCTACCAAACCAAGAATTCAGAAGACAAAGGTGGGTGCGTAAACTTCACGGTGTGCACTTTCCGATACTGTATCACCCTGGATTCTTTTCGACGTATTTTAGTAAAAGGTATATACCTTCTAGCCACTTTCTTCTATTCCAAGTCCCCTAAGATATCTGGTCTAAAAATCGTGCTAGTTAATATATAAAATATATTTTTGTTTGCTTTAATTGATACTAAATAGAATTGTTGTTATCTTGAAATTGTTGTTTAAATCTTGAAATAACTACAGAACAGATAAAACAATTACAGTAAAACCCCTATCTATCGTACAGTTTGGGCAAAGGAAAACAAGACAGTGAATTGTGGATTATGGTTCACAAGCACTTAGGTAAGGGGTAGAAAGTAGAATTAACGAGCCTGACAAGTTTACTGGACATCAGCATCGATTTATGAGACGTATTTCGAAGGATCTTATGATATCAAATTAAAAAGGAGGACATTTTTCCAACATTTTAGCGGGAAGGGAAGGGCTTGGCCGGGGTGAAGTAATATGGGGTTTACAGCAAATCAGGGGTCGATAAACTGAGGCTTGAAAATATGTTTGTTAGATCGTATAACCAAACGTCTTTTGCATTCTTGTACAAAGCTCTGTACAACAATTAGATAGTATACGTTCGCGTTATAACTTTATTGTATAAAGTTATGGTAAACTAAAATGTATAAATAACTAATATAAAGGATACCCCAACAAGATCGAAAATCTTTAATCTTGGTAGGCCTACCAAGAAAAAAACGAGGATGGATCCGGATCCCTCCTTGTTTTTTGTCTTTCTTACGTCTAAATCAGGATATTGCAAAGGCCTACGAAGTGTTTAACGTAAAAAGATCTTCAAAAGAAACACCATCGCGACTCTGTAAGGTGTACATGTACCCTGTATATATTGAGCAGTCATCAACCCTACATTAACTCTTACAGTGAGGTACATCAACTAGTAGCTAGAACAAATTCGTATCAAGCATGAAATCATCTGAGCTGACCAAGCATAACCTATCTTGCTAGTTTCTTGCTCGGTTCCCTTCACATATGAAAAAGCTCGAAAAGAGTGCCGTGCATAGGGATAAACACACTTGTTAAGATTTCTAATTAAGAAAGAATTAACATTAAAATACATTTTTGTGCATCAACTGCTAAAACTTTTGTCCTTTAAAAAAACCAACGTTCATAAACGCGTTAGCAGAAAAGTTTTAAAATCTAATTGCAACATTGTCATGATCATTCACCCCAGCGAAAGCCGCGGGCTTCATGCGCCGCTAAAACGTTTAAATTTCATTTTTATAATTCTCCCAAGACTCCTGTTAAGACAAATTGCGAATGTTTAGCTTTAAAACTACTCTGTTCTTAAAACAATTGTTTTAATCATCGAATACTGAAGAGTTCAATTCAATCCAAGGTAAATTGTTCAAATTATGAGTGATCATGAATGAAAAATGGATAATTTACACGTAAAATTTGCCTCAAAATTTGTCTTGAAAAATAACCATAACTCTGGCTATGATTTGAATTTTGAAAATTTAAAATGCTAGTGCCGCGCACAAAAGTGTTCTGCGCATTTAAAACGTGTCGATAATGCGCTCAAACCAATGTCGCGTTGGATAATAGAATCAAGTTGCCTTGGTTTCATGATTCTTTCCTGATATTGGAGCCAGCGTCAAATTTGACAGTTTGAATTCGCTTGTGTTCAACGCGCGTCATCTGTTTTACACGCTGTGTTAATAATACAAATATGTTGATGTACGCTGTGTTTGCGATTTAGTTAAACTGTTCATCGTCCACTGTTGCTCGATGGAAACTGCTTACATCACCTATGCTATGTTCATTATTGGATAGAGTTTTTGCTGATGCTGTCTGATATAATTGATAGTCGTTTAACCTTCTATATTTTAAATTAGCTCAAATATGAGAACGCAGCCGATAACAATCGTCAGCCCGTCCGATTTTGCAGACTTCGAACAATGGTATGTACTCTATTTTTAATAGCATGCTTTCATTAATCATAGTATTTAAAATCGTACTCTCTGGAAAAGGGTAAAATAAGTAACATTGTGTGTCAGTCATTTTATCTAAACTCTACTAAAACTTGAAGTCAACTCTTCAAACATATATCGGAAAACAAAAAAAATAAACGTAATGCATTTCACAATCAAACATTTTAAATTGTTCTATCTTTCTTCATTCCTTTTGTGGAAACCGGCTGTCCTAACAGGAACGGCACCTCTGGGCGGCTCGTTCACCGTCCTGGGTCTAACCTGGGAATAATAAGTCTTTAATTTTCGCACTTTTTCAGCAGGTTTATCGTCTAGTTGTATTTAAAACTAAGGTGCACTTTAAAGTTTCAAAATCTTGTTAGCTGGCAACTTAAATACCTTTTGATATAACTCTGACCTCAGTAAGAATGTAGCAATGTTTAAAAGTTTAAAATGTCAAACCTCTTTATTCTTCTTAGAGCCAGGTGTTTTATCGAACAGACAATCCTTTAGCTTGAGCTTCTGAGAGAGATTCTCTCCAGTAAAGGGGAGAGGGTAGAAGGAGTCTTCTTCTGGTATCTCTAGGAGTTTGCTGAAGGCGGGGAGCTTCTTGATCTTCGTAGCTACTGCTAGGTGGGCAAGTGACCCTTGTACCTCCCATACTGTAGCAGTCTGAGCCCCGTGGTGGTGTTGCCGGTGGAGTTGGCCATGAAAGTTCTCCACATCGATACTTGACACTGCTCTTGCAGCATACCCTTCTGGACAATCGCCGTAAATCTGTACTCTAGCTTGGATTGCAGCCAGTGTCGCCTCAAACAGCTCCTAAGGATAATTATTGTTGTTACAAATTTAAGAACTGTATCAACTTATTTGTTTGAGTCACAATATTACTGACAGGCCTGTTCAATTTTTAACTGCGACGAGAGTAAACTTGGCATTTACTGTGTGTTATAACCGGTCTGAGATGGGATTGTTTCATGGTAGAAAAGTTTAAACTATTTAAAGGATTACACACTATGTTGCCCACTATAACAAGCGAAGAAATTAAAACTCAAAAAATGTGATAAACTGTTTACCTTTGGCATACCCGTATCCTTCTCTAATTCATCACTATTAGTATTACTCCTATACATAGGTAGATGCTTGCCGATAGGGGGAAACTGCTGTAAACTAACAAATGATGTCAAGGTTTCCCACATTGCCACCCAACTTCGAAGCCGCTCTTTGACAGGGATGTATCGGTCATCTACTCCAATTAGGTAGTCGTAGCAAACTTTTGCCCAATCGGCTTCTTGGTAGTATCTGCAGGAATGCGGATTAAAAAATGTGATCAAACGAGAAATTTACACTTCATGCATCACCAATCACTTACTTAGTACTTACCTAGTTTTCGATGTTCTGGGATGACTAGTTTACACACTGCTGAGTATAAGTTGTATATAATTAATAATAAGTTAAGATTATTACCCCAGCTCACGCATAACATCCTGAACTTTTGGAGAATAAAAGGTCCGAGTCTGTTTGATGGACATTTGATCTTTACCCCCCAGGTCTAGCATAGACCTTGTTAGATTGGTGCGGGGGCGGTTTGAACCGTCTCTAGTCCCAGCCACTGCTTTCCAAGCGTCAGGGTTAACTCCAGGAATACGGCCGGAGTATGTAAACGTTCTAAGCCTGTAACACTAGCATATTAGTTTTTTTCCAAACATTCATTTCAAAATTAACTTTTGGCTTTGCTGCAATCACATTACCGACTTCAATCATACACTACATACTAACTTACTTCTGCAAGAATTCAAATTTAATACCTGTTCACGTTGTGGGTATAATCGAGCAGCTGATAAGTTTTCTTTCCTGCTACCATTGGAGGATTGTAGAAAACTATGCCAAATAAACGCTCCATTTCGTCAGCATATTCGCTTGTTTCTTTAAACTGTTTGTAGGCATCGGGAAAAGAGAAATAGGCGTATTCCCTTCGCCATATGCTTATCTGCGATGTTGCGAACGACTTGTCTACCATATTGAGAAGTTCTCTGGAAAAAGTGTTAATTGTTAAAAATTAAAATCAATGAAGCGCTTTGTAATACTTATACACAGTGTTAGTTACGTTCAGATAAGTCTATAAACCGGTTTGTTGATGCAGTTGCAGTGCGACAGATCTACTCGTTTATTGCGGGGAATGAATACTTAAAAACATTATCTTAAACCTCTTTCTGTTGTTGCTTCTGCCTTTCGAACTGTTGATCTTCTTGATATTGAATTGCCTGAAATAGATATATAATATATTGTTGCATCCATATTTATGTTAAGCAGATTGCAGTCTTCAGTTACACTGTACACAGTACACTTACATTCCTATTAGAACTGCAAAGTATCGAAACGATCCATCACACATCCTCACTTTATAATTGTAGTTAAGCGAACATTCTAGACTCTGCTATATTATGCTGTCAGATTATAATATGTGTAGCAGCTGAGCAACACGTGCGAGACTGAGACGCGCTCTGATACATCGAGCAATAACTAATAAGTTACACCCAGCCGTACAGTCACTTCTTGTTTAACTTCTAAGTCGCGTTGACTATAGCTATGTCGGCTCTCTCTCTCTGCTCAGTATTTTCACCTTCGATACTGTAATCCTGCTGCTCTTTGTGTTTATTTGGTGCCTTGATACGATTCTGATACGCATTCAATCTTTTCAATTTTGAAGCAGTCTCAGCTTGAAATTTGATATGCTACAGCCCTACACAGAACATCCATAGCTAAGTTAAACTAGGATTGGGAATTTTAGTAAAATGTCCACTACCATCCTCTTTAACTTAAATGATAAATCAGCTCATATTAAGATGTTTCATATTTGATATTTCCAGAAAGTATTTATAACCAAAACGTCGTTTAAAATCAAATACTTATATATAGATGCATTGTAATTTCATTTAAAGTTTTTACTGCTCTGTATCAGGTGCAAGTATGATCTTTACTTTATTTAACATCTGATGTTGCTCTCTTTGTAGGTGGCATGGTCATAATTATCTCATTTCTTGCTTACTGATAGAAAAATGAAACTGCAGCTGATTCTCACCCCTCTTAGTTATTCGTGTTACATGTATAGCAACTTAGAAAGCAAGAGTATTCAACAGTCAACACTACTGGCAAGTTTTTTGCCATAAACGTTTTTCACAACCCTGGTTACTTAAGACTGAACCCTTAACATTCATACAAATTTATTAACATCTGAGTATAAGCTTTATAGTGGTGTTCCTAAACTTCAATTTATTATCTTTTTGAAAGTGTCAGTTCAGTTACGAACATCTCTTACCTCAATCTGTTGTTTTTCCAAGAAGTCTCGCACTAAAATCATGTCCGGTCTACAAAGCGTGAGCAACTCCCTGCTTAGATCTTCATTTAATTCCATCACCGGGTTGTTCAGTAATATCATTGCGCACCCCACATGACCTAGAAAGAGGCATATGAATAATATGGTCAATGCTGTTTTCCACATTCTTCTTTTTAAAGTCACTTCAGTATTATTGATAAGCGTAAAGCAGTTGTTTACTGTATTACTGTGGAGTCATTTACCGTTAATTATCGCGTTATGAAGGGCTGTATCACCACTTGTGTCTCGTTTTAACAACTGAGAGTAACTTAGATTTTCCATAAGTCTCCGGGTTTCGTCCAGATCCCCTATCGTGCACGCATGTTGAAGTTTGTTGGTCTTGGTTAGATTATTGACAAATCCGAGGGCATCTGGAGTATCCCGTTTCTGTAAAGTGAATATTATGAATGTACAGTCAAACCTCTAGTCTATATACCGGGCCTCACGGGATATCAAGATAACACCTACCAGCAGTATAATATTAACTATGAATTCCTGTAATGCCTGGTTTTGTTTTCATACGCATTCATTCTAATTGGAGAAATTGTCACTCACATTTCCTGACACTAGAATTTGAGCATTCCGTTTCGAATTCTTCTTCCTTGATAAATTGGACTTCCTTCTGCGTGGCTTTCTTTTTTTTCCAGGTTCTGCGAGGAAATTTTGATAGCATTCAGTTTTTAAATTCTGTTCAATACTGTTGACATTACAACTATTGCAATTAAGTTACTATATACTAGTTCTAAGATTTCCGCCCTCCTCAGCAGAAGAGCACATTTGTAATGTATGTCATAAACATTACAATCACCGTCAAAGCCTAAGAAAGCACGTAAGGAGCGTACATGATGAAGTACGCCCAGCAAAATTTAACTGTGCCATCTGTGGTATATCCCACACAGATAGGCACAGGCTCAGAGCGCACATCCAGGACGTCCACAGAAGTGTGCAGCGACATCCATGTTTGTTGTGCATCAAAAATTTTAAACATAAAAGGACTTTAAATAGTCACATGAAAAAGAAGCATGAAATGGAGGGGTAAATTTTTCGCGTGACTATTTCAAGTTCTTTTTTAATTTGCAAAATGCAAGGGTTTATACAATAGCCAATATAATTATAGCCATGTTTTGTGCCACTGTCAATTCTATAAAATATCGTGGGAGCTGGATGTCGCTGCACGTTTGATTAATGTTTTTAATTTGGAGTTCTTAGACTTCTAATTCTACAGGGTAATCGAATAGTTCGACCGCCCTTTTTTACAGAACACTACTATGTGGTCGTTCTAAGGGGTATCCCATCAGGCTCCCTCCTCATTTAACCGTCAATCAAGTTGCCTATCATTCTGCTGAATTAACCGATACTAGAACGTCCTGGATGTGCGTAAGTGGTCGTTGACTTATTCAGCCGAGGGGTTCCAAAAGATTACGCTTGTTTTATTTTGACACAATAGCTATTGTGTAAAAATGATTATGAAGGTAGGAAGGGGACAGGGGTTCAAAATTGACTAATTGACGTGATAACGTAATATGTGAACGGTTCCTATCTGTTTTGTCGATAAACTACGAAATAATGACACTATAACAAGGTATATTTATATTAAACATTAGTGGGTGTCCTGAGAAATGATTTTGTTGCATTAATTACTCTTTTAAATGAAATATATCTATTTTAAGATATCAATTTCTAGATTCGAAGAGTACCTTTTCCGATGGTCTACATTTTTATGATAGATATTTATTTTACGGTGTTAATTTCTAGATTCAAAGAGTACCTGTTTCGATGGTCTCCAAAGCTATGGCGTCTTGTATGTTTGAGTCTGACTCATCATCTGTTTGATCCATGAAAACTAAATACATAGTAGGTTTTAAAAGGTACGAAAATTATCGGGGGGGATGGTTCCCCTATATCCCGGTAACCCGAGAGAATTCAAAGTCATAATAGAGTACGGTTATCTTAGTTATTATAGCATATTTAATAGTACGCTAACATATAATTGTCTAAATATCAGATAATTATGTACATAATATAAACATTGAAATTAATGTTCACAAGTTAGATGTCCATGGCGCCATAAATGTATAATACATTACATTCATTACAGCATGTTTTCATCTAGAACATTCCAGAACAACTCACTCAGGAATTCCACCAGTAAGAAAAATTCATCTCAGTACTCTATGTCACAATTATGAAACTATTTTAAGACTATTTCACACAATTTTAAGAAAGACAGCTTTGAGTAAATTTTTTGTTAGTCTAACAATAAATACCTCAGGTTGAAGGGATATAAACCGACGAAATAAATCACAACACAAATTCGGGCTAACAGCAGTTTTGGAACATACCACATTAAAAGGACCACCGCAACTGTTACCCATCAGGATCGCAGGTCAAGTCTACTTTACTTAATGGATAAATATAACAATTAAAACTAAAAGAATGTTTAAAAGTTGTCTCGAGGTTTTCTAAAACGTGGATTCTATTGACATATATTCTAAGAGTTGATGAATCCGGAATTTTGGAACATTTTCGGAACAAAAAATTGGGACGAAAGTCTTCGAGAATTTGATAAAATTTTAAACAAACCAAAGGCATGATACAGATTTGGCGCAAGCTTTGATAAAATTTGCGCGCACAAAGCCGCGCGCTATTTGCACGTGCATCGAATCATTCATAACTGACCACAAACATAAATGGAAGTAGGAGGGCCCTTCCATTACTAATTTGATATGTAGCTATATTGAAAATTTGCCCGAAACTGGAAACCACAATTTTACTAGTAGAAGAATTACTTGCCCGTTGACGTTAAAATTAAATGAATTTGATATTTCAGAACCCGACTGCTGATCTCAAATTTGAAGATTAACAATTCATTGGAACATGGAAAAGCTATATTGGAAAATACGTCAGATCAAGCTGAGAATGAATACATGTTTTGTGGGGAGAAAATCGGTAACTGGAAGTGGACCCTCTCAAGCAGTGATGAATTTCACAAAATGTTCAAAATACCACGACCGGCATCGAACCATGGACGTCCCTCATTCGCTGCCTGATCTCATAGCTTACAGATTACTCGTCTACGCTACTAAACCGTTGTCAGATACGTTCTTAGGTGGTATTTCCACAATAGTAATATGTGATGACAAATAGTGAATGATCTCTTTTTTTATGTTTTTAAAGATTCTATTTGATGTGTACAGTGTTTGTGTTGCATTCTAAAATAAACCGCAAATAAATTTCATGTCAATTTTAAATCTTCTAAGCCAATCTTTTAACTATAGTTGTCTTGTAAGCAGTAATAGTTACATTTTGATATTATACCTATATTTATTATTGTAATACTGTTGTATAATGCTGTTTCTTCCTCATTGTAGCTTACATATAGGATAGCATACTTTGCTATGATCTTTGATCACAGTTGACAATACTTGATTAGGGTTAATGATTGTACGCGTTTGAAATGTTGATTTGATATCATTATAACCTTTACTAATATTCAGATGAATGAATTTGATGTTTTATTTTTCCTCGGCACTATTGAAAATCCTTTAAGGGATGGAATCGGCACTGTCAAATATCTTTAAAAGGTTCGTGAACGAAATTACAATCGATCTCTTGACGAATTTCAGCCTAAAAATTGTTTTGACTCGCGTAGCAATATGAAGCCCGCGGCATTCGCCGGGGTGTCATTGTTATTAAACTGAAACTGACCCAGTGCGCGCGATTTCGTAAATCGAAGTGCAGAGCAAACATAATAATTTGTGCGGCACGTCAAAGCGGCACCGTTTTTCAAATCATAAATCATACCCAGAAAACCTTACCGCCTGCTGGGCTTGCTAGAGGTGATAGATTTTCAACAGCACGTATGGCGTCGCGCGTCACGTCAAGTTTACCTTTCGCACGCTGCATTGAGCCTAGTAGTCATGACAACGACATTTCTTTGCAAAGTTTAAAAGCTGTGATCATTTATTTAGCCCAAAATCAAACTTTTCGGTTTAATTCAGAATCTACGTTGTCCCCAATTTGGCTCCTGGGGAGCCAACTGTAAATTCACGAGACGGAAATTTTGTTGAAAACCGGAAGGTTCTATCTATTTTACTTTTGGAGATATACCCCAGATGGTAGGGTTTGCTGGGTATCGCTTTTTTAATATTTATTCCTAGTGAGCATAAATAAAACCCAAAACTAAATAATTTAAAAAAGTCAAAATATTTTTACTTCCTTCTACTTACTATTTTTTACTTTGTTCAATCCAAATAATTTTTTCCGGTTATTACGCCGCGCTAATTTAAAACTGTACTCAAGATAAGTGAACTATGATTTCGGTAAAGGTGGTTATTATATAGTGCCTTGCACGCTATTAATACAGTGCTTGCTAGTTTATTGCTTTATACTATTACATAGCTGGGCGGCGCTCAGCCTGTCATTCTGCCGAGTCTTTATATGTTTATAAACACAATAGCCTGGGGTCCCCAGGTAAACTATTACAATATTACCGGGCCTAGCTTGCTAGATTATTGCTCACTACTAGCTCGAAAAGAGCGATGCGCATTGGTGATCAGTGATTGGTCTCGTCCGTCAATGGTCAAGCAAATTGCACTACAAATTATTTTTTCGCCGATGGCGATCGCGATTAGATTTTGATTAACGGGTGAATACTCGTAAAATATTTTTTCTACTCGGCGCTCGTCCTGGTAGGTTATAAACATACAACAATCATTTTCTTAACGAGTTATGAGCAAATAACCATTTTTGTCAGACGCGCGCACGTGACAAGCTTGTAAAACGGTAGTTGAGCTGTTTATGCTTTAGAATTCAAGTTAGTTTTGATTTTAAAGTATTCGTGAAGATTGTATCAATACAAATTTGTGCACTTTAACTTTGAATACTTACCATTAAAATCGAAATCAGCATTTCCAATTTACAAATGTACACAGAATGGTCAAAATATAATTTTAACAGGTGATACTCATAAAATATTTGTTTCAAATATTAGACCGTCGACGAGTCCAACCCGGTGCGCGTCTAATTGGTAGGTTATAAACCTACAAAATATAATTGCGACCCTCTTCACCAATATTTATTACATGATTAATAAATACATTGCAGAGCAACGATCTCGATGGGTTGACATCGTCAATCAACATTAAACTTATTTTTTGCAAGAACATGAGCAGTAAAACGTTTAAGAAATTGATTGTGGTTAATGCCTCATAAATGCTTATTTAAAATGTATTGATGAGTTGAAGCAGCACTTGCACAAATTGATCGCCAAAATATGCAAATAAACTTATATTATATTAATACAGCTCTTAGAACGACCGTAAATGTTATTAATTATCATTTGCACTTTATACCAGAGAAATGTCTGCTGTGAAATATGTCTGCTGGGCCTGGGTAAAATTGAAAAGTCTTGATAATAGATGTAAAGCATCGATCACTTTTAGATGTCCCTCCTCATTTGGAGCCCCTCCTCATTTAACCCTCAATCACCGATTTCCCGATCATTCGTCTGTACTGAGTCGACCGGAGGAATTTGCACAGAAATCCTTAGCGCATTCTCTGTGATTGATGGCACAAGCAGGTATAAAATCTGTAACCTTCTGATCACGAGCTAGTCCCTTCAAGATGGAGCTGCTAACTGAGTTTCCGTGTTTACGTAAAACATGTAGTCAAGTCTTTCTTTAAATACACTCAGCTCAGTTTGTTTTATAAATACGGTTAATTTTGGCGAAGACTTCAGCGTCTTTAATTTTGATCATTTTAAAGGCTTCGCTGTCTTTAATTCATCGCAACCCATCCTAAAGTTTTCTGGTAGAAGTAAGGTCAGTGTGGAAATGTGCTTAATTATATCTGATCTAATTTGAGACCTGTTCTGGCGTCTTTAATTTTTTAATTTTGAAGCCTTGCTGTCTTACATTTTCTTCATTTGAAGGCTCCGTCTTTTTAAAGGGCATAAAACAAACTGAGTATACTCCTATACTGTAACTGACGTAGAAGTGACAGCTGACAAAGTAGAGGGTTGGGAGGGAAATTATGAAACAAGTGATTAATGATTATGTTAAAGTTACTTAAAAGTGGCATAACTTTACATGTTGGCCCTGGCATTTCATTTCGAGACATAAATGTCACAAATTACTGTATTCCTAATCATAGAAATGGAATTGTGACTCCACAGTTGCAGTGAAGTTTTGTTTCCATGGCAATATAAATTTTGATTATCATGCTCAAGTGCAGGGTACCAATAAATCTGGAAATATGCATGTACCTTAGCTCTTCAGGATATGCGGCCATTGTGTCAGTGACGTAACAAAGGGCCCCGCTGACCTTGCTGTGCGGGCAGTGGCGTAACTTAGGGCCCCGCAGACCCCGCTGTGCCGGGGGGGGGGGGGGGGGGGGGGGGGCGCCGTATAAGGGGGGCGCAATTTTCCTGAATTTTAGGCCCTTTCACTGAAAAAACGCCTTGTTTGTGTATTTCCCTGTCCAATTTAGCGTTCGGTCGACGCGAAAAAAATATTTGGGGTACCCTTTTTTGCTTCAGGGGGCGCAAAAAGCTGTTGGGGGGGGGGGGGGGGGGGGGGGGGGGGGGGGGCGAGAAAAAAGTACCCGACCTTTTTTTTTTCTTTTTTAAAAATTTTTTTAGGGACACAAAAAATTTTAGGGGGCGCTTTTCGTCACTGAGCGGGGGGGCGCCAACAGGCAAAGTTACGCCACTGTGTGCGGGGGTGCCATTTAAGGAGGGGGGGGGGGCGCCAAATCATTGTTTGAATGTAGGACAATTTTGTAAAACTTAACTGAGGTTTGCCTGATTTAATAGTCTATACGCTAATACCATGTCATCGTAAAGATCTTCGTTCTTTCTGAGCTGTTTGAGAATTTTATACCTCCTCTGGAATTCCAAGATGTAGTTGTCTATATCTTCTCCATCTCCTCTCCTGTATCCCTCAAAATCATCTATAGCCTTAAATAAAGACTGAGTACTGTCCTTCTTATACAGTTTGTCCAGTTCGGCAATGAGTTTATCAACTCCATCTTCTGCTCCTAGCACCTTTAATGTCATGTTTATAGAAACCTCCTGTGGTCTACCTTTCATGTTCATAATCAGCTTACTAGCTTGCTGTTTCGTTGATGCTGCGGTGCCAAGCTGCCATATTAGCACTTTCTTCTTCCATGTGCTGTAGTCAGCGCTGTCGTCTAAAACTGGTATCTCACAAAGACTCATAGTTATAGTTCGACTAAATAAATAAAAACTCTAAAACTGTCTCTCAAATTAGTCTCTAAATTAGTCTCTAAATTGTAGCCTAAATAACACACAAACAAAGTGCCACTGTCAGGTCGTTGCGTAGAACGTTTTCCGACTTCCTGCTATCACTGTTAGATGGCCTCTAGTTGAACAATAAAACCCGTATTTGTCGTATGTACAAAACCTGTAAAACAAAATACTTTATTACATAATAGAATAACTTTACCACCAAATTAAACCAATTCCAAATAAATACCTAATAACTAAACATTATAAATACTTACCGATTGGACGGTAGTGTGCTGCCAATGTTCCACTCCTCCCCAGTCCAATCGGTTATCCTTCTTTGCTTGTCATTGCTAGAAAAGGTAAACACGGTTAGAAGTATTCTGTCACGAAAGAGAGAGAAAAGTGTGAACAGTAATAACACTAGCAAAACTGTGCGTTTTGCTCTAGAAACACAGTTTATTAAAGATTTTACCGGCCTACCCTCTAAAATCACCTAATTTGTCCAATTTTAGGGATGGGCGCATTTTAGGCGGGGGCGCCAACAAGCAACGTTACGCCACTGCATTATGTATGTCTGCTAACTGCCTCAGTAATCATTATTTATTATGTTGCTGTGATGATTAATGTATATATTATGTTGATTGATAATTATTTTTTATTTTCTTGTGAAATTTAATGTCAGTGATCACCTATACTTACCTAACAACCCTTGAAGTAGGTTGAAATGCCGCCAAAGAAGCTAGCTGCCAAGGTTGCTGGACTGACATCCTCCAGTTCTAAGATACAGTCTCAAAGCAAGGTCTCAAGAAGAGGAAAAGATGATGATGAATCAAGAATGGGAGATGAAGATGATGAATGGATGCAGCCCAAGATATTGATGAAACCTGATGACCAATTAGATCTTAATGCCGAAGAGTTAAAGGAGGAGTTTACTCGTATCCTGACTGCTAATAATCCTCATGCCCCAAACAACATCGTACGGTACAGTTTTAAAGAATGTTGCTACAAGATGAAGATGGGAGTTGATCAGCTTGCTATACATTTCTCTATGGATGGCAACATGCTCCACAAAGAATCTGATGAAGGCAAACGTCAGCTTACTCGTCTAGGTCTAGGTGATGGTCCCAGTGAGCAAAACCTAAGTGAAATGGAGATTCCTGCCGAAGAAGATCTTGAAGTGGAAGTCGAGGGAGAAGAAGCAGAAAAAGATGCTCCTAAAGAGGTTACCGTAACTAAGGCTCCAGAGGCAGCTGCTCTTCGTAATCAGTTCAATTACAGTGAAAGAGCTTCTCAAACTTTCAATAATCCATATCGAGAGAGAGGTACATCAACTGAACCTCCTCCAAGAACAAACTTTTCTTCAACTGCCAACCAATGGGAGATATATGATGCTTATGTCGAAGACTTAGAGGCTCAAGAAAAAGCTAAGGAGAAGAAAAAGGACAAAGATGAAAAGGATAAAAAGAGTAGAGCAATCATTCTTGAACCAACTTCTGCAGATGAGATATTCACACGGATTGGAAAACCTGCCAAAATTGTTGAGAGGATGGTAAATCAAAATACACATGACGAAATTGCTCAAGATTTCAAATATTGGGAAGATCAATCTGATGAGTTCAAAGGCAATGAGGGAACTCTATTACCACTCTGGCCTTTCAGATCAGAGAAAGGCAAGAAGTTCTCAGTCACAGCAGTTGTATTCAATCCCATATATGATGATATGTTTGCTGTGGCTCATGGAAGTTACGATTTCCTCAAACAGAGCTCTGGACTTATCTGCATTTACTCCCTCAAAAATCCTTCCTTCCCTGAATTTACTTACACAACAGACAGTGGTGTCATGTCTCTCGATTTCCACCCAGAACACCCTTACCTTATTGCTGTCGGCTATTATGATGGAGCGGTTGCTGTGTATAATCTCAGAGAGAAAAACAATACACCTGCTTTCCTATCTTCAGCTAAGAGTGGTAAACACACTGATCCTGTTTGGCAGGTATACTGGCAGGAGAATGATTTAGACAATCAGTTGAACTTCTTCTCAATTTCTAGTGATGGTCGAGTTACATGCTGGAGCCTTATCAAAAACGAGCTGCAAGGTACAGACATTATTCTCATCAAAATGCAACCAGACAACGATGCTGACAGTGGTGTAGGAATGGACCTTGCTTGTGGAACTTGCTTTGATTTCCACAAATCGACTGATTATTTGTTCTTAGTAGGAACCGAAGAAGGAAAAATCCATAAGTGTAGTAAGCACTACAGTTCTCAGTTTTTGGACACATACGATGCTCATCACATGGCAGTTTATGCTGTGAGATGGAACAACTTCCACCCCAGAGTATTTGCTAGTTGCAGTGCTGACTGGACTGTGAAAATCTGGGACCACAATTACAGTGAACCCATGTTCACGTTCGATCTTGGAAGTTCTGTTGGTGATGTTGTTTGGTCTCCATACTCAGCTACCGTATTTGGAGCTGTTACTGATGATGGTCAAGTACACATCTTTGATCTCAGTCAGGAGAAGTATGAGCCTTTATGTCAACAATCTGTTGTTCAGAAGAAGAAAACGAAAGTCAATCACCTTGCTTTCAATGCGCATTATCCTATCATTGCTGTTGGTGACGACAGAGGCAACGCTATGACTCTAAAGCTCAGTCCAAATCTGAGGAAGGCTGTCAAAGACAAGTCATACTCAAAAGAAAATGAGATTGCAAAAATGGAAAAACTTCTAGAGCTTGTTCGAGAACCTACATCCAAATAGACTAGGTTTGGTTGTTGGCGAATTTTTGGTGCCCGACAGTAAACATCCACTTCAGCTCTCGGGTATTATAAGATGAAAGAATTGAGGAAATTTTAGCATATATCACAGAGAACAATGATGTGATAATTGCTGTTAAAGTTAAACCAATTTTTGTGACTATTCTATTTTGATAAAATGATCTGCTAGGCTAATTAATAGAAAATCTATTAATAGATAAATTTCTGTATTATGCTGCACAAGAACTCTGATTATCGGTTTGCTTATTAAAGGTGAAAAAGTTAAATCCATATTAAACCACTCAATTTATTTGATAATTTGCATGATAATAATAATGGGTTGAATGCAATAAACAATGCTCAAGTACTAAAACCTAATTTTTGAAGTAAAACTAACATGTGTCATAATATGGTTGTGAGTTTTATTACTAATTGAGTGTTCCTAAAGCAATTTTAAAAATTTAAACCGTTTGTTTTGTTTTGTTTTCTATAATTTCTCAACAAATTATCATCTAGATAAGCCAATTTTTGTTATAAATTATGTCCAATTTATGTAATCGCTCGAGGCAAAATTTCCTACATTTTTACTCAATCTTTATGTTTCACTGATCTTCAAAATTCATCATAAATAATGAAGGATTATTTTAGCTGTGAATTAGTCTTCACGAAACAAAATAAGTATGAAAATTGTTCATTCCATTTCTTCGTAACTTATATTTAGTGATTACTAAAAATATCATTATATCAATGTATAATGTTAATTATACTCTCCAGCTATGAACGCACTGCCCAGGGAAGTGCTGAAATGGCTTCAAAGTCTTGATCTATCCATCAGCGTTAAGAATCCCAAATGGGATTTTTCAAACGGATATTTGGTCGCTGAGATTTTATCATGGTACCATCCTAAAGAAATCAAGATCCACTGCTTCAACAATGGAACATCAATCCAGAGTAAACTATTGAACTGGAATTTGCTCGAAACTTTTTTCAAAAATAAAGTAAGCACCAGTTTTTTACCGGTATAATAACTTAAGAGAATCTGAACTTTAGCGTCATTTTTCCCGACCCAAACCGCTTTCAATGACTTTTTTGAAGAGCTTCAATCACAATTTGCTCCTGTCATACCATAGTTTATCTTGATTTTCCTCGAATTCCAGAACTATGCAATTGACCGAGATGTAATGGAAGGAACGATACACTGTAAAAGTGCAGCAGCTGAGGTTCTAGTTGAACAACTTTACACCACCCTCACTAACAGGCCTACTTACAGACTTACTCCACGGAACCAAACATTTAACGATCTATCTTATCAGGTGAGAGAAGCTCCAAGCTATTTTTATTTCACAACTCTGCTGTCTGAGAATTTTGCTATTGGTTACCCTTGCCGTGCTCTTTTATATTAAATTTACTTTAAATGCATTAAACATTACATTTGTTTTCAGTCGAAGTTACCATTACACGCAAGAGCAACAGCTTCGACAGCAATAAAGAACAATCTAGCAAACACAGAACTGGAAACGGGACCTGATACCAGCCATCTGATGAGCAAGACTCAACACATCATATCTTTACACCAGCAACACAGACAGAGCCAACGTCTGCAGGTTATTATTTCATTCAACTAATTACAACATTTTAAAATATTTATTGAGGATGTTAGAGAAGAAATATATTCCATGTTACAGGTCGAATAGTCCTTAATCCTCTTCGCTTCCAAGAGTGTCGTTTCTCTTGACTCTATTATCAGGATACTCTTATCTGTCTCGTAATCTGGTGCACAATCATTGTGTCAACTTCCTGATGTTGAGATATTTCGGCAATATAATTGATGATTATTGTCTTATAAGCCGTGCAACTCCTTCAGGATCCAGATAGGTTTGGAATAAAACCAACGTTAGGGGAAATCAGGCCGAAAATGAAGCCTGAAAGCAGTCAAAATGACCGCAATGGAATATGTCAGTCGAAGCAAGGTAGTGTAAATTCTAAAATTTTACCTGAAAATTTTGAATAATTACTGCGCTTGTATCTCAATGTCTCTTTTGTTTTCTTGACTACTTCTTATCTTCACTTCATTATATTCAAAGAACCAACTTGGAACTTATTTTATCTTCTCCGCGTCTAAGTAGAACTAGATTGGTGTTAACGAACTAATCTATTGAATAACCGATTTTTAACTAAGGGCGCAAAAGTCGTCCAGTGTCCGCTAACAGGGTGCCAGAAAATGTTCAGTTTGCTGAAATAAAGGTGAAACAAAGTGGCAGAGATCTCCCTGCCAGCAGTATGGATCAGATCAAAGGGCAGATTCACAACGATATGTTTGGCACCTATCAGTAAGTTTAACTTTGTCTTTAATGAGAAACTGTCGATTAATTTAGTGATCAATTATTTTATTGAAATAAAATAAGAATTTGATGGCAAAAAATATTTAAAGCCACTTTTCCTCGTTTTGAGCCTAAATAGTAAATACCCAAAGCAATTTATAGCAAATTTACGTGTTGCTTTAAATTAACTTAAATTAATTTATTAAATTATGTTGCTTTAAATCTAAAAAATAGCATTTAAAATCTGTCGAATTTGCATAAAACTATTGTGAGCCATTTGCACCTTTCCGGGAGTCTCTAGGGGACCTTCTTCTTTTTTTGGAAGATCGTTGAAACTTTATTTTTACAGACCTGCCCATAGCATGGGCCAATTTAAAAGGCTCAATTACCACGACATATTTAGAATTGATGGAACTTATAAGTAAGTTGTATGTGTAATCGTGCAGCAACTATTGTTTAATCAATTAAAGCCATAAGTTATTTTACTTATCAACAATGATTATATTGATAATGTACGCAGTTTAGTTTATATTTCTATGTTTGATGGATAGTTGAAACTGAATTTCTTCAGGCCGACAATAAAGCTAGGCGAGAGTACCGGGTACTCGGCAGTGGCTCAGCATTCCAGATGAGGATGAAGAGGATAGAGCATTCTTGAAATATATGCGACTTGAGGACGAAGAATTCCATTTAGGCCATGACTTTTTAGTGGAATTTTAAAGGATTACACGAATGTTAGTTTTTATCAAAGTTTGATGCTTTATTAATGCTAGTAGTTCATTGGATTTTATTCTGTCAGAAACAGGAATTTTAAGAAGATCAGTCTTGAAGAACTTGATTTATCTGAAATAATATAGATTACGAAGACCATTAATGACTTGGAAAGTCTGATTATCTTATCACAATATCAAATAAGGGACCCTTTTTCTGCTTGAACTCTTTGCTTTTTTGCAAAGGAATATTCAAATTGATATTAAATGTAAATGTTGTACTATTTTCGTTACCACTAGGTTGATGATAATGATATCTAATTATAATTTCTTTAATTCCCTTATTGTAGTATTCTGCTGACATGAATTTTAAAAGTTTTTTCCCACTTCACCCCTAGTTCCAGCTTCAAGTACAGTGACCACCTGCATGACGTGTACTTAACCTAGCTATTTTAAAGATTTTGATGCGAGATTTGAATTTTTCCGATTGTGGGGCCATTGTTCTGTCTGATGTTCACGTAACAAGCTCTCATTTTGAGGGCTAACAAGCAAGAATCCAGCCCAGAGTGCTCACGTTTTTACATTTCACTCCAGTGACGCTCTCATGCTTTCAGACGAATAGCACTGCCGTTTCCATGGCACCGCATCAGCCAAGACAAGCAAGAAAAATAAAATATGTATTTTACTTATCATGTATTAGTCACGTGATGAACGAAAGCCGTCTCGATAAGCTGGAACGAAGAGAACGCTCCCTTGCACTTTACCTTCCTGTACAGTGTGATAGTTTGCAGATGTTGCACGTGAATATCACGTGACAAACACGTGCACGTCACGTGCACGACACATGACAACGCATGTGCTGACGCAGACAAGCAATGAGCTGCTATTGGTCATCGTCCACTCAATGCCGTCCGCGGATTTGTTTGTTTGTTCCACATGTCATAACAACTTTTAAACTTACGTGCAATCAATTCTCTCATTCAGTTTCTTGCTCGCTCCGCTAGGTGGCTCGTCCTGTGCTGGTTTTTCAGTATCTTGTGCCAAAGTGGCAGACTTTTAACATCTGACTTTAGCTCTGTATAACTAGTTGTTACAGCAGCTACTAGTACTACTCTGCTCAGCTATACCATTTGCTCTATTACTGTTAGCTGTACAGTCTACGGCCCTTATTTTCCCACAACCAACAAAACGGAGTGTGACGTAAAATTAAAATTTGCTTTCAGTTCTCCTCGCCCTTTAAAAGGGTCTTGGCTTCTTCTTTTGTCCTGGCCGATGAACGGATGAATAATTCTTGGCTCCTCCTTTTCTTTTTTCTTCTTTTCTTGTAGAACACTTGATTTAACTTTCCATTTGCGTTACGCTTGTGCTCTGCAGAAAAGATCAAGCACAGTATGCAGAGTTAATGTTCTATCAGTTTTCAAATATTCCGTTGACCCGATTTAAATTTTCAACACTCGTACACACCTGCAAACAACTGAAATGGCAAGCATTGCTATTTAAGTTTTAATTATAATTTAAAATTTACGCAACTGCGTGGAAATTTAAAACTAGGTGCATAGTTTCAGAACGGGTCACATTGGAAAATTTTCGAATCAAGCATCAAGATTCTTGGACTTATTTATCAACTCTCAAGCATATAGTTGCAGTTTGATAAGTAGCTCCTTAAAATTTACCGTCACATCTTCTCATCGCTTGATATAATTTTTTAGTCTTACAGTGTTCCATAACTGTCTATAATCCTACAGGTTAGGTAAGATGGCTAATAGAAAGGCTTGCTATGGCAGCAATAAGGCGTTCGCCGCTGATATGAAGAAGATGGTCAACAATCCTTTACTTAGGTTACTTAATTTGCTTTTACAATTACTTTGCATTGTAGTTTTATTATTTGAAAACTCCAGAAGGATTGAAAGTAGTTTGTATCAATAAGTATTGTCTACTTTTAATATGTTATTAAAGATTGCAAATAATTTAATAACGACCTTTTGTTTAATATTGTCCGCATTTCAGTGACGTACAATTTGTTGTCGGAGAAGAAAGGAAACAAGTTTTTGGCCACAAATCCATCCTATCTCCAAGATGCGAGGTGTTCAAGGCTATGTTCGCCCAAGCTTCAGATTCAAAGCCAAAGCTGGAAAATGGAGCGCATGTTTTTGTTCTATCTGACACACAGCCCCATATATTCCTAGCTGTGATAGAGTTTATTTATACTAATAGGTTGGTTGTGAAAAATAAAAATAGCTACTCCGTTTCTGAATTTTTGTAACCGAATGGGATTTCCTGACAAGTTATAAATGTTGTTTATCAGATAGTTTCCATGGAAACAGCATCAGATGTTCCAAATATCAGAAAGTCAGTTCACTTTAAGTAACATCATCTCCCTCCAGGTGTTATTTAGACGCCTGTAATGTTACAGACGTTCTGACAGCAGCTGTAGAGTATGGTATTGAGGACCTCAAGAAACTGTGTATCGACTTCTTCAAATCCACCCTCACCGTGGATACTGTCTGTGAAGCTCTCCAGGCAGCTATCTCCTACAATAACTCTGATCTTAAGAAAACTTGCCTCGGATTCGTCGAGAGGAACACACTTGTAAGTTTCTTTTTAGAAAGCATCTCCAATTATTCCACACTTGTTGTTTCTTCTTTTAAGCTCAATCCTTTAAAAAAAATTGATAGTACTTGTTGACTGGTATAATTGTGGATGCCAATTACCAACTGTATCTCATTATCTTCAGGGAGTATTCAAAAGCAGGACCTTTGTTGAGATGTCAGAAGAATCTCTGTCCTTTGTCCTGCAGAGCGACAAGCTCAAGGCGGATGAGAGTGAAGTGCTCAACGCTGTCAAGGAATGGTCTACTGTTAACGCTGTAAGTAACTCTTCTTGGGATCAAAAGCTTGATTCTACATAATATATTTTCAGACATTAAACCTTTTTTGCACCTCTTTTATAAAATTGCCAGTCGAGTTGACCATTTGTTTAAAATTCTGTGCGATATATCTGCAGAAGTAGGTTATTTCTGTCCTGGTTAAAATTTACAGCGCAAGAACAGCATGATAAATTGTACTGTGCTTGTTGCACTTACTTACTACCAACTCCAAGTTGCAAGCAGCACGAAATTTTATCCGTGAGGTCAGCGAAATAAGCTATCGCTCTTTATTCTGCACAGCGTGTGCGTGTTAGATCTATAATACTTACTGTATACAACACGCTGCCACCCTTATTACACTCTATAATGCTCTTGCAAGAAATTTCTGGAGTGTGGTTCCAATTCCATAAAGTTTGGATGAATCTTGGATTGCGGTTCTATAGTTCTTAATAAAATCTGGATAAATCTTGGATTGTGGTGCTATTAAGCTTACTAAAATCCTGTTGCGGTTCTTTAAATCTCTTGGCAGAGCACAACAAGTCCGACCAAAATTTAAGATAACGCTATTTGTCTAACTCTATGTTATTGAAGGAAGAGAATTATGAGCCCTAATGCATGCTTGAATCCTGGCAAACAGCAGACTTCTTAGTAGTAACTTAATTGTTTTAGATGTGATGATTGTTTAAGACTAGATGTGATCACTTGACTATTCTTCTTAATCTTCAGGTAATCACTGGTTCGTCGATGAAGGATGTTGCAAGGAAGGTTATCAATCACGTCAGATTCTCCCTTCTCGACCCAGAATACCTCAACTTGGTGGAGAAAGAAAACGAACTCAAGCCATTCATACCTGTGAGTATTACGATGTTTTATTTGTTATCTTTAGTCTGACCTCATTATGATGTCAGAGTCATGTGATACACTAATTGGGTAAAATGTTGGACAATATCTGATGGTCGAGTTACTCCCTAGATTCGACTCCTCTCGGAAGCCTGGAGATCACACGCACTCCAAGACAAAGACTCAAACAACCCACAACTGCGTCCCCGAGCTGGAACTCTCCCTCACGACGCACTCGCCCGCAAACTCGCCAGATCTCAGGGATGTCGATCCGAGCAAGATTAGGAAGGAACCGCCGTTCCAAACGAACATTTTGACGCTTTGGGTCCACCATCAAAATCGTGTTGTTGTATTCATAACATGGTGCTGTTATTTGTCATCTGGTGTGCACGTGTAGTTTGGCTGCGCACGTGCAGTTTAACGCCTTCAGCACGTGCAGTTTGCCTAGCCCTAATTGCTGCCTCGTTACTCATATCGCGCATAGCACATTGTTTCTTGAATAAAATAAATCAATCATTTGATTCATGGACTTTTGTCACTCACTAAGACCACATTTGTGTGTGTCATACTAATTGAACTGAATTTCACACTAGATTTTTTTGCCGCATAATTAATTTACCATATATATTTGTCACATCTCGACATCCGAATTTTTCACTAATCTCCATGCCATAATTTTTCATCTTTAAGCTTAAAAGTTTAAGTATTTGAACGGCTTTACAATATATTTAATCATTTAATATTCATTTACTATGTACATAATTAATTACTGATGTGTAAATTGATGGAATACGGTGTGTATGATAGTTATGCCTGATGTAAAGATTTTCAATATAATCCAAAGAAAATTGTTTTATTGTGTTGTTAATATTGTTTTTATGTTGAGAAACAGGAAGTGTAAACTGAAACAAGACTATTATAAAGTATAACCACCGTCATGCTTTTCTATACAGTCTGGTTTGTTGGTCATTGGTAGTTAATTTTAGGTACAAAATCTCTGCTGAAATAGAAATGACTACAGCTTTCTCGATTGCAATCATACATTCCAAGACTGAATTATCAAAAATAACGTGAGCGCCATATATTGGTTCTTTTATGTATCCAGATAAATGGATGTGGTTTCTTTTAAGTAGCTAAAGAACATTATATGTAGCATTTACTTTTAAAAGCATTTAAAAGCATGCTTTTAAACATCTAATAGAGCGGAAACCAAAGCTTGATACAGTAACCTGCACTTAAAATGTTAGTAGGAAAGGCGGTTGCTTAGTAAAAGTATCAAACAAAACAAATTGATACTTGCTTGATATGAGCCACAAAGTCACAAAGTCACAAATAGTGAAGGAGTTGATTTGTTAAGTAGTACTGATCACCTCTGAGTTGGTAAATTATTAAAAACTTAAATCTGGAACTTGAACGTACAATCTGTACCGTGCAATTTACTATCATACTTAATTAACAGCCATTATCTCTTTACAGAGTTACAGCTGATACTGGGTGCAATTTTGTTTTTTAAGTTTGCTTCAACCTAAGTTTAGTAACGTGGTTACCAGATGGTCAGGCACTCTGGCAGCAGGCTCTTGGTTTTAATGCTTCAAGAAGGGAGCAAAATAAAAGAAAAAAGGGTTGTTCTGCAGTCATTAGGCAACGTTAGAACATTACAAACTAGGACTGTTGAGTCATATTTTGAGTGTACTGGGCACAGGCTGCATTATATTTTAGTCATTATCTCATGATCATTTAAATCTCCAGCTACCTGAAAAATGTACCCCCAATCATTAGTTGCCATATGATTAGCCTGGACCATAGAATTCTACAATTTGGCCTGTGCATACTGCATACACTATCAGACGACATCCCCCATATATCTAGTATCTCTACTTGCGATTGAAGTTTGATTTGCGATAATTTTACGAGTAAATGTATACGATTTATTCGAAAAAGAAACAATCTATATTATATATCACAATACTTTACAATCGGACGAAATGAATATTACTGAATACTAAATACTAAAAGTAAATAATACTACATAGATGTGAATCATGTTTATGTCGGAAAGTATGAACCATTTATACATACTGAGTCCTGAACTACAAGGGCTCTATATCGTTACCTGAGTCACAGCGAATTTGAATAACTGAGAATTTGGCTCCTTCGGAATATTTATAATGGATTGCTGGCTATAGTTTTATTGGTATTAATGGGTGCACAATGCACTATGTTTCTCTCTCCTCCCACAAACATCTTCTTAAAATACTGTCTCATGGCTCTTTTTCGCAGAAAAAATACCACTGGATTTAAGGCAGAGTTCAGGGCAATAGATAGAGTCTCCCCAAACATGAATAAACCCCCAGGAACATGTTCAACCCATGCTGTAAGTATGTTTGTCATGTTGAAGAAGAGGAAAAGCACTGAGACGATAATAATTGTAATCGTTGCCTCCATGTTGGTATTTGTAGATCCTCTGTTGCTTCTTGGAGCCATCTTATTGCTGATCAGGAGTGTAGCAGACAAAATGTTAGAAACAGCTACACTTGTCATGATAGCGACCATGCTTGCCAGGACTAAGTATGCGACTATAGAATCATAGTGTGTCCAGCCCATATGTGTGCTGTCCTGTGCGTTAAGATAAAAGAGGTAGAAGAACGTGGCTTCCCGTACTGATAAGTAACTAAAGAAAACTGCAGTGAAGGCAATTAAAAACTTTGTCTTTATTTCGTAGAAAGGAAACCAAACCTTAATGCAGCGGCTCACACTTAAAACACATGTTGCAAAGGCTGTGGCTTCGAAAAGGAACTGACAAAAACAAACAAAAACCATCTTGATATATAACAAGATAACGTTTTTATCATAGTCATAGTCCCAAATAACATTGGAGATGAGAAAGAAAGAAGAGCAGGCACACATGGCTAGATCCAGTGTGTTAAGGAGGATAAATTGTCTTCCCGGTAGTGTACTTTTCTCTTGTGAGATGAAGTAGGAGATTGATAAACTGTTTGATAAGATACCCACCGTTGCTATGGTTCCTCCTGCTATTGCCCACTGGACGGACATTTTCCTGAATTAAAAATAGTCAGGGAGAAATTGATCCTGTTTTATCGAAGTGTTACATTCATTTTTATGATAATTTGAAGATTCAGTACGTTAAGAATATGTTGAACGCCCTCTTCTTGACACGCACGGCAGACAGTGTTCAGCTAATTTTAGGATTTGTTGTTGTTTAGTTGTTTGTTTATGGGGCATCTGCACTATCCCGATTCTCAATACTTAATTAAGGCAGCTAAGTCCCCCTTAAAGACTGTTAAAACGCTTAACCGATAAATTCTAAATGCGTTAATATCTTATAACCTTAAGTTATGGTATAACGGGATTAATTAACTGTTGGTAAGAATTACCGGCAGTATCCAAGTAGCCCGACATGTGTTTCCAAACAGGTGTGAGGTGTGTTAGGGTTATGGTTAGGGTAACCCTAACCCTAACCATAACCCCTAACACCTGTTCGGGAACACATGTCGGGCTACTTGGATACTGCCGCATTACCTTAAAGCTGTTAAAGGTATACACAGAATAATATTTTCAGAAAACACCCATTGTTTATTGTTTAAATTTAGAAGTTTTAGAAGTTTAAGTTTGGAAGTTTTTTAAGATTTGGAAACATTAGAGTTTATTGTGTCGAGCAACGAATCAAGAAAAATGGTTGCAGTTAAGCGTTCAAGAGAAATGGTATACTAGTATACTGTAATAAAATGTACCGCAACTAGGAAAAGATTAAATCAAATGTTTGTCTGTTATACAACAGATGTTCACGAAATGATGCTAAGTGCATCTATTATAAAACAGCTTACTATCGTGAAATATCAAACATTTCACCTTAGATATATTTGTAATAACTAAAACCGAAGTGCCGAATACTAAGGTAGAAAATGTTGCTCAGCACTGAACTATACTGTACTATAAAATTTTCATTATCCCTGCACAAACGAATGACTAAGAATTTGGGGGTTCATGTCAAGTTGTGGTATAAATGGGTGAAAGTTTGTGTTGCTTTATAATAAAACTGTTTTTATTGTAATAAACATATGAGCTCCTCATTACCAAAGATCCTTTGCCTGGTAACCAGGTGACATCGTTAACGGATCACCAAGTCAGATTGTGAACATTTTATGGTAACTTATAATTGGTAACCATTATATGTACTATGTACGGAGCACGTACAATCTAGGGACTACGGGTGGAAGATGAATAATTGAAATTCTAACAGCATCTTGTTCCCTTCATTGTGCTGATTCCGGGAAGCATTCTGTTTACGCTCTTATCATACTGTAGAATGAAATATCGTCAATTTAAAATTGTGTAATTATAGGCCTCACTGTCAAGGATTGCAGCTGATCAATTGCAGCTCCTTGTGCCATATACGGGATAACTGAGGTCACGTGACTGTCAGTCCTATCACGTGACTTGATTCGTAAATCCTCGGGCACGTGATCACATTTGTAACGTGTCGTATGCCGACTAGGATATTTTGTGACGTCACCAGAGCTCAAGTTACTTGATCGCCTGATCAAGTACCGTGAGCTCTGGTGAGCAACACAGTGTTCAGAGCAATATTATATATTGAGCAATATAGCTGAGCGCTCAATTATAGCAGCATCTGGTACCACCTTCTGAAACCCAGCATACAGCTGACCCAGAGAATCGAAAATAGAAGGATTTTTTATTGATGAAAATCGAAGGGAAAACCTTTTAACCCTACGTTTTTGATGACGCTGAACAAGATTAAACTGGTTATAATTATCATACTCTCGCGTAAATTCCTTTAAAACGTAATTGAAATTAAATGATGCTATCAATTGTATCTATACAATTTGTACAATAAGCTAAGCGGGTTAACTAATGGTAAGAACTAATGGTAAGAACTAATGATAGAGAATAAGACTTTTATAAGCTCCCCGACGCGATCATACACTAGGCCAGGATAGCGTTAACCCTTTACGTTTATGTGCAGCATCCGGCATCAATTGAATCATTTTTACGCTGTTCGGTCATCAGTGTTCAAGATATAAGAGCGTGCAAAAGAAAACCTTGACCCTAACCCTTAAATACTAATAGTGTACTGATCACGAAAAGGACCGAGGTGATCTTTGTGTGTCACGTGCACCCATCGCCTTGCACCCACCCAATGCCTCTTACGAGGTTCTCAGATAAGCTGAAACTAATGCACGATTAAGCTCATGATTTGGGCCAGCCAGGTGGTTTGTGAAACAATCAGGTCTCATCTCTTTCATATAATATTCAAATCTGCTGTACTATAATTATAGTACAGCAGATTTGAATATATGAATATTAATTGTTTCCAGAAACCAGGCCGGAGAGCTTTGCAGTACATGGCAAACGCCATGCAATAAAACAATAAGGTGAGGGATCGTGAATGCTGCTGCACCTTCACTGTCTACGAAAAGATGATGAGTCTGACAAATAGTCAGTGCACTGTTAGGAAATAGCGTTAGTAAAGGAGCGCACAAGAGATTCTACGCGAGTTTTAATTGTTTCCTATATAACTGCGTCATTCTATTCACTACATTCAGCCCATTATGTGATCAGGACTGAGCTGTCGAGAATCTTGATTGCTTCTTCCAGAGATCCTCCAGTCAGCGTCCCTCATATACCCCGCGAGCTATTACAATTTCCTGTGGAAGAGACTGACATTTGCCGAGTGCAGTAATTAAGACCGATTAGGCCCGCCTGGACAAAGGGCACACAGTGCTGTTTTACTGGGCGGCGCTCAGAATCTCTATCTAACTAATAATCCCAGAATGTGTGTTTTCTGTCTGTCTGTCTGTCTGTCTGTCTGTTTGTAATTTCCGAGCGGCTTAATCAAGAAAACGGTAAGAGTTGCGGGACTGATTTTTTCGGTAAAGTGCCGACAAAACTCTGACGAAGTTAAATGATAAAGGTTTTATAAATCGGTCGTTGGTAAGTGGTTTAATTGATGGTTTTGTACCACAAATATTACATAAAATTGCTTGAGCAGAACGGTAAGAGTTACGGGGCTCGCATATGTAGCTGTATAATTAGTGTAATTGAGTTACCCGGGTAAGATTCGCTGTCTATACTATAATCTTATTAGGGGAGGGGCACTGTTTGGACTGCAGAGAGAGAGTTCATACTTTCATACGACAATGTTATGCGTGTTCACAAATATGATAGGCGGGTGTGGTGTTAAGGGTTAATTTCTATTGATTATTGTTTAAGATACTATTACTATTGTTTAAGATACCATTGGATACGTGAGGGCACTCCGAATAGAATTGCTCACCTAATGCGGGTTTTGACTCAACGGGTAAATGCTCCTACCCTTTTTAACTGCGGCAGTGAAATCCCGGCCGAAGGCCGGGTTACACTAGTTCTAACATAATAGCCTGGGGTCCACAGGTAAAATGCTGTTAGGAAATAGTGAACTGAGATTAACACAGATTCACAGAATATGGTTTTTTGCGAAGACGGTAAATTCTCTATATACATATGGATAACTAGATGTAAGGCACAAGGTAATGTTAACTCCAGATGTAAGACACAAGCTATAAATGTTAACTCCAGATGTAAGACACAAGCTAATAATGTTAACTTTAGATATAAGACACAAGCTAATGTTAACTCCAGATGCCAAGTAAAAGGTAAGATTAACTTTAAATTTGAGGCAGAAAGTAATGAGATAGCTCTACACAAAATTGTACACAAAATAGAACGGACAATCATAAGTTCTGCCATGGCTGATTGGTCTATCCAAAAAAAACATAGTTTAACGATCATAAGTAATGCACAACGGAAGGGGACCATTCTCATAACAGGAGCGTCAATCTACCCGTAAGTAGCTCTAACACAATTTTAAAATATCGTTAGTTCATCCTAAAACCACTATAAAGACTTGAAATGACGCTTATAAGAGTCCCGATACAATCCATTGGTATCTTACTATATATAAAGCGAGACGATAGTTTTCCGTGCCATTTTACTGACACCACGGCATCAACTTTAACGCGAATTTCTGCAAAAACCATAAAAGATATACAACTGAAACTTTTTTGACTTGGTCAAATGCTTTAATGGCCTCCAAATCAGCATAATAAAATAAAAAATTGGCCAAGAAATAGGAGTTTTAGATCCCAAAATTTGGTACCCCTAGTGGTGTCAAAAACGCGAATTAAATAGGTAATAATTATTTTAGTCGCTTGAGTCTTGACACCATTTCAGGGTTATACGGGTTCCTGCTAGTAATTAGTAATCCTTCTCGATATTAGTTGTTATCCGTATTCGTTTGAATCTTTAGCAAATATTTGGATAAATTTCTTTCGTGTTCTCAACTCGAGATCTTTCCTTCATAAGCCCGCTCATTGGCTGTGAACTAGAGCATAGAGGCTTCGTTTACGGACACGAAATCAGTACCGATGCAGGAAAGTGAAATCTCAAATTACTCTAAATCATTAGTTGTTTTTACCGCTACGTCTCTAGAACATGGTCGTGATACAAAGAGAGGTGGGTTCTGTTATGAAGGGGGGGGGGGGGGGGGGAACCACCGTTAGTAACGCTGCTAACATAAACTTCTAAACTATCGTCCAAGATGTTCTCCAAAAATGTGATGTCTCTGAAGATCAGTGATCTGATTTTTACCGAGGTAGGTTACTGCACCGGATTTTAAACTTCTTGTTTGCTAGATAAAAAACAATTTAGTTTTAAACTCGTTCGGTCTTCACTGAATATTACTCAGCTCAGAATTCAGTTGATAATAGCCAATTTTTATCATCTGTTTAAAGCGTTAAATTCTAACCACAATAAATATTTTAACAACAAAAGTGTCTATAGTTAGAACGAAGACTCCAATCTTCAGTCATATCCTCAGCACTAGCAGAGTATATACGGTTATAAAAGGTGAAAAGGTTGTTTAAAAGTTTAAATTTAATCATGTCGAAAAAAGGTCAATAATTATGGCAATAGTAGCATAGTCTGTGAATAAATTCGTAACAAAGGAATTCGTTGTCCATAGTCGTAGGCACCACCAAAAAATTGGTAAAACTGAAACTGATCATAATGGGAATTTAACCTTCTAGAGCAACTTTTCTCCTGATTTGAGACTGTTGAGTTTTGAACCTTTCATGGGTAAAGCACTGCCAGCCTCCTTGCCTATGTAATTTACATTGTTCAAGCAATGATGTTTTCTAACTTGTGGTGATGATGATAAATCCCTCTGATTCGGGGACTACATAGAGTTGTTTAGAAAAATCTGAACTGGCAATGTTAATTGCTAGTTTATCTGCAGTTTGGTTTCAGGTTGTCTTCATAGTTCATTGAAAATAAATAAATGAGGCAATTTGAAGCACCGTCTCGGTCTATAGTTAGAACAAAGAGTCCCTCATTAGTTTTAGCCTCAACAGATGAATATATTATTATATGAAGAGGTGAATGACATTGTTGGATCAAATAAAACGGTCCACGCTTTAATAAAGCAACTTTAACTGTAATAAGAAACAATTTCGTATCGTTTATTGTTTTCTGACACGAACATAATTTCAATATTGTTTTTTATCAGTAAAGTGACGCCAGGTTATCACTTGGTCTTTGTGTCGAAGATGAATGGGGATGGACAAAGAGGCGACTTATTGACCGCCACTTTAAAAGCTTATTTATAGAGATAAAGTTCTCAGTTATTTTTATTGTTTCAAAAAACACAAGCCTCGCAGTTTAACCACCCTTTTCGAACCTCTTTTTCTTTTTAATTTTTTGCTTAATCACGCAGAGTTGCACAGAATTATCTGTATATTTTAATTATTATAAAGTCAGTGTTACTGTTAGTTATTCTAACATGTTGATTGTTGACATATTGTTGAGTACGGGTCAGCACGTTTTAATCTAGACTTCGAAATCAATTTTACTTACCCTTATTTCCATATTTCACAGATCTGAACGTTATGAATCCCAATAACAATTAATCCGATTAACCTTTTAAGCGTCATGAGAATCTTCTTGATCCTCTCGATAATCTGTGGATTGGTGGCGCTAACGGCTGCAAACAAAAAGTGCGACAGTTTGGAAAAGGAATTTAAAGATTGTCTCTCCAAAGGATTCAAACCGAAAAAACTTAAAGGTTGCAAATCTGGGGCCGGAAAAATGGAAAAGACAGACGTCAAAAAATGTGCCAAGATCGAAAAGAAGGTGATCAAGAATTGTGACTTCTCCTGCGACGATGAAGATGGAGGAGAAGATGGAGGAGATGTAAGAGAACCATTTGTTCCTGCTGCCGGCTCTCACTACCTTGTTAAAAAGATGGATGCACCTGGAGCTGGACAAGTCGTGACGGTTTTTAGCGCGGACAAGAGGAACAGTGAATCCTACTTTATGGCCACCACAGAAAATTCTGATGGGCCGATTCCGTGGAAGATTGAAAAAGCATCATGCAACTGTCAAGATGAATGCTCCTGCTACAAGCTTACATTCCGGGTTAAAGTTACCTGTTGTCGGTACATGTATTTCGCTATGTCAGCACACAGCGACACGCTTGATAACGGAGATGGACGAGTTATAGTGCACAAGACACCCTACAAACCTGAAGATGAGTCGTGGGTAATTGAACCGGCAGTGAACGGCTACAAATTGAAGAAAGCACAGGGAAGACATGAAGGAAAGTATCTTGTTGCCAGAGTTCAACGACCAGGGTCCGGTACTAGGGATACAATGTTTGCTGACATCACTGCTGACTCTTCTGCAGCTTCTATTTGGGATTTTGAAACTGTTGCTACATAATTGAATGAAAATGGTTTGCTGGTTGAATAGACATTATGATCAGCTGCATCGCTTTTTTATCTAATGATACTTCAATAATTTATCTCTGATTTTATCTTGAATGGGCAAAGAATTCTTCTGAAAACTGTTTAAATTATATTTTATGATATATATTATATTTTGGGAATCATTTCATCTAAAACTGTATTCTTTAAAATCTTTATTTCATAGACTGGAAACGTAGCAAAACATTTTACACTAGACTAGAATGAGCTTAAGTAAAATATATTGATGAAATCTGAAATACAATCTTTTATAATTACAACAAAGAAGGGTCCATCACAATTTATCTAAATTTTAGATCAATTATTAGATCAAATAAAATGGTACGTGCTTTGTCAACACAATACCTCTTATACTTACTTATAAAACTTTAATACGACACAAATAATTGCTTAATTGGTATAAATCCAACATAAATGAAATTGTAATATGCAGTTGGTCAGTTGATTGTTGTCGCTTTATGACTTGCTCTTTGTCATTTAGATAAATAGGAAATGACATGAAAGAGTTTAAGTAACTTTTTAAGGTAATCTAAAGAGATAAATTCCTCACTTCTTCATGTTTAGGTTTGATGCTGTTGTGTGAGATTGGGAAGTAAGCAGCACCAACCTAACGATATTTAAAACTTCATCTTGAAGAAACATAAAACATCAAAAAGTGAAATAATGTGCACATTATTTCACTCTTTCAGTGATTTTATCGAGAATGATGTAATGAGAGAATTTCCTCATTTCTTGATAGAAATTGTCTTATCAAATAACGGAGTAGTTCGCTGTTTATTAGTCTCATGATTGAAATACTGATATCTGGATATTATCCGGTTGGAAGAGACAAGGACAAGTGAAACAAGGAAGTTTTAATACTTTCAACACTACTATATAACAAATAATTTGAGCCTGAAGATGGCGTTGACGCCGAAAATTTGCCCTTACTCCTAACTTCCTTGTTTCACTTGTCCTTGTCTCTTCCAACCGGATAATATCCAGATATCAGAAATTGTCTTGCTGACTCAACACTGAAGACCAGTTATTTAATCAATTCAAAAATGAACGACTGATAACAATTAGAAAGACTACTAAAACTTTGATGAGATGCTAGTATCCGGTAAACATCAACTGTAATATAAACACTAGTTGGAACATATTCCTCTCGATCAGAAGAACTATTAACTTCGATAAGGATTTATAATTTATTATTTTTTCGCTAAAAAGTCCTAGCCGTTCTACAGTACAAGAAAGAATAGCTGGTGCGCCCCCAAACTTTCTACTCCTTTGCAATTGGTTGAAAGAGAGTCACTCATGAACAGCCTGGATTTCGCCTTGCCTGTAAATGGATGAGGCACTCAAAGTTTTTTTAAATGGTTATCAGACGATATTTACATAATATCCCTTAAAGTAATTTTATCCGTCAAAATGTATCATTATATCACGTGACCAATTATTCATTTCAGATGAAGATAATATCAGACTGTTGGAGGCACGTGGCGTTAAAAGATATTGATCCAGATGATATCCAGTGCAAACATCGAGACGGTACTAACGTTGAGGTTCAGCGACGAATAATTTTAGAGAGAAAAAATACTGACAGATCGGATATTGAAAAAACTGTAATCCAGAATAGCAATAACCAAGTTGTTATTGTTAATGAAACAGATTCCAACAAAGATTTGGAGGATCTAAATCCTATTGAACAAATTGAGCAAACAGTTGAATATCTGTGAACATTTTGACTGTTTAATGAAATTTGTTTTTGCCGGCCAAACAAATAACATGGTCTAATCTCGGGAAGGGCACGATTTTATTTGTTTTTTTTTTCAGTGTTGATAGTTTGAAATAATAGTTTATAGATTGTAAAATTGTAAATAGATGTAGATGTATTTAGAAGATATTTGATGAGCAATTATTTATTTAACCTCAATTTTTACGTTTAACCAACTTTTTATCAAATTTGTTATCCATTTGATTTGTCTATTTTATTCATTTTTTGTTCCCAAACTTGTGTTTCATTTTGACAGTCAAGTTCATTTGTGATAGACTATGCCTTCGGAAAATAAATTATTTTCAAAATGTTCTGCCTCGATAGCATTCACTGTGATATAATTATGCTGGTATGACAGCAAAAAATCTTGTACGAAGTACGACCATACAACTATTTTGTCGACTCACTTTGATTGTACGAAGATAAGAATTGCTGAATGGTGTGAATATGAGTTATAAATCAAGAGGCTTGCATATATTGAACATATTGACACGGGTGCAGAGTTGAGTCTGTACGGAACCTAGTAGTTTCAGATCCTTGTTAAACTTGCCGTACAGCAAGGTCATCCACTACTTTAGCCCGGCGAGGCACATAACTCCCTCTACAACTCCATGACAAATGTTTCATATATACTAGCCGAATTCACAAGATATATCCTTGTGTTTGAGAAGAGCTCGTTAGAACTGCTCTATAACATTAGAAGAAATGCTCAAAAACATTAGAAGAAATCATAGACATATGACGGAACGCGCAACGCCAAATTTATACGTGTAGTCCTAGATGGAATGCGCGTTACTATAGCAACCATTCGCTACCAAGTAAACTCGCTTCTGTTATATTTAATTCTGTTGTTAAGGATAAATTAAGTCCCCTCTGTTGACTGTTAGCTTATTGTTTAAAAGGCAATGCGGAAACTGTCACACTGTTTTGTCCCCAAGACTACACATTTCATCTCAAAGACATCAAATTGCCCCTGGACCCTGGTAGCGGTCATATCGATGTATATAATGTTGCAATCGTGAAATGTAATGACATTAGGGCAACCGATATATGATACCTGTCAATGAGTACTCAGCTCCCATGTAATTTTTAATCATTGTCCGTCTGAAAGTTTTATAATTGAAGGCACCTGATGAATATAAGCTAAAAGCTTGTTAGTTGAGAGATGGGAAATTTTGAATATTTGGCAGTAGCATCTTAATTACTGGCACTAAATTATCATATATTACCAATATTGGCCATTGTAATTAGAATTTACCCATTCAATAATTGTCCAGAAATGTCTGGTAAATGTAACAGTGTAGCACACGTCTCCATTCTTCGGCCACCTTATTTGTTTTCTCCAATGTACTCGTGGCCCGCAGGATTGAATGAGAGTATGGCAGTGCCCCTTTATTCAGCTGATGCCTGAATGTGACTTGGCGATGTTCTTGGTAACGCAATTCATGCCAGTAAATGATTTGGTCCTTTGCTTTGAACTGGTTTTGCCTTCGACTAAGAATATGATCTCTGTAGTATAAAAATGAGATCACTGGATGCTCAATCATCTCTGTGATTTCAGATTTAACTTTTTGACGGTTACCAAACTAAAGATGTTTTAAGATGTGGTCTCTGAGAGCAAGGCACTGGAAAAAAACTTAGAACATGATGAGTTTTATAGTATGGATGGTAGATATCTGGGTACCAATTTCCTTATCAGTCATAGATAAGGGTGAGCAGAATGTAATCAAAGACATGATGCTTAGTTACGATTATCGAAATAATGTTCTGTGGAAGGCTCTTAGAGTTTCTCTATTAGTATTGGAAAATATTCTCCAGAGCTAATAACGGACCATTTCGACAAATTAATTGCTTCGTATCTTTCACTTCTCAACATCGTGTAAATTTCTATATATTACTGTGTAACCATATTGTCAGCTTCAGGCGTTTTCTTTTCTCAAAACTGTGATCTTCAGCAGCTTATCTTCAAGCAGAAAGGTTTCTTCAGAACAAAATTAAAATTGAAACGATTAGGGCTCAGTAGCTGAGCAATTTTTTGACACTGGCGACAACATGATATCAATTCTATGATTTGAAAGTTGAGCAGGATCATTTGACGCTGGACGCATCATATTTCCATCTATAAGTGTCGTTTCACCCTCATCCATTATATACGAACCAAAAACACTTAATTTTACAGCAAACGGCAGAGTTATTAGTACAAAGACAAGTATTTGAATTGCAGTGAAACAGCTGTTGCTTCCTAAAAAGATGTTCTTTGACGAAATTATAAGAAAGGCTGATCCAAATTAGAGCAGGTGTTACTGTTAAAGATCATTTTTATCGCGGTAATTAAAGATCTTTAGAGTAAAAGTGAAAATTCTAGTGATTGTGATTATTTTAACATCTTTTCTGGCGAACGTACATAAAGTCTTTTGTCTTTAGCCATTCGTGCTCACAGCTGTTCCTTCTTTATTTTCTTTTGCTCTATTAGACTCCGTTGTTCGATGAATATGGGGGGGGGGTGTCACGTCCGTCTATGTCCGCTTGTCTCATAGAATCCAAAAAGGACAGGACATAGGCGGACATAGGCGGACATAGACGGACATAGGCGGACATAGACGGACATAAACGGACATAAACGGACATTAGCGGACATTAATGGACACCTAAATTGCTAAATAAAATGTTCAATTTTTGCTGTTATATGGAGAGATCATGTTTTTTGTCCGGTACCCTATATTTTCAAAACGGACAAAAAATAGAGCGGACAAAAACGGACAAAAATGGAAATAAAATTTAGATGCTTCCTCCTCCTACTCTTCCTCCTCCTCCTCCTGGGTCTTCCTGATCTTCCTCAGTCCTCTTCCTCCTCCCCTCCTCAGTCCTCCTCCTACTCCTCCTCCTCGTCCTCAGTCCTCCTCATCAGTCCTCAACAGTCCTCCTCCTCCCCAATCCTCCTCCTCCTGAGTCCTCCTCCTGGGTCCTCCTCCTGGGTCCTCCTCCTCCTCTTCATCCTCCTCCTCAGTCCTCCTCATCAGTCCTCAACAGTCCTCCTCCTCCCCAGTCCTCCTCCCCCCTCCTCCTCCTCCTATTCAGTCCTCCTCCTCCTCAGTCCTCCTCCTTCTCAGTCTTCCTCAGTCCTTCTCAGTCCTCCTCCTCCTCCTCCTCTTCCCTCTCAGTCATCCTCCTCAGCCATCCTCCTCAGTCCTCCTCAGTCCTCCTCAGTCCTCCTCCTCAGTCCTCCTCCTCCTGGGTCCTCCTCCTCCTCTTCATCCTCCTTCTCTTCCTCCTCGGTCCTCAGTCCTCCTCCTCAGTCCTCCTTCTCATCAGTCCTCCTCCTCCTCAGTCCTCTCCCAGTCCCCCTCCTTCTCCTCCTCGTATTCATTCCTCCTCCTCCTCCTCCTCCTCAGTTCTCCTCAGTCCTCCTTCTCATTTCTCCTAAGTCCTCCTCCTAAGTCCTCCTCCTCCTCTTCCTCCTGAGTCCTCCTCCTGAGTCCTCCTCCTCCTCCCTCTCAGTCATCCTCCTCAGTCATCCTCCTCAGCCATCCTCCTCAGCCATCCTCCTCAGCCATCCTCCTCAGTACTCCTCAGTCCTCCTCCTTCTCAGTCATCGTCAGTCCTACTCTTCAGTCCTCCTCAGTTCTCCTCCTCCTCCTGGGTCCTCCTCCTCCTCCCCCTCCTGGGTCCTCCTCCTGGGTCTTCCTGATCCTCCCCAGTCCTCTTCCTCCTCCCCTCCTCAGTCCTCCTCCTACTCCTCCTCCTCGTCCTCAGTCCTCCTCATCAGTCCTCAACAGTCCTCCTCCTCCCCAGTCCTCCTCCTCCTCCTGGGGCCTTTTCCTAGGTCCTCCTCCTGGGTCCTCCTCCTCCTGGGTCCTCCTCCTCCTGGGTCCTCCTTCTCCTCCTCAGTCCTTCTCCTCCTCCTCTTCCTCCTCCTCCTCCCTCTCAGTCATCCTACTCAGCCATCCTCCTCAGCCATCCTCCTCAGTCCTCCTCCTTCTCAGTCCTCCTCAGTCCTCCTCCTGAGTCCTCCTCCTCCTCCTGAGTCATCCTCCTCAGTTCTCCTCCTCCTCCTCCTAGGTCCTCCTTCTGGGTCCTCCTCCTCCTCCTCCTGGGTCTTCCTGATCCTCCTCCTCCCTCTCAGTCATCCTCCTCAGTCATCCTCCTCAGTCATCCTCCTCAGCCATCCTCCTCAGCCATCCTCCTCAGTACTCTTCAGTACTCTTCAGTCTTCCTCCTTCTCAGTCCTCCTCAGTCCTCCTCCTGAGTCCTCCTCCTCCTGAGTCATCCTCCTGAGTCCTCCTCCTGGGTCTTCCTGACCCTCCCCAGTCCTCTTCCTCCTCCCCTCCTCAGTCCTCCTCCTACTCCTCCTCCTCGTCCTCAGTCCTCCTCATCAGTCCTCAACAGTCCTCCTCCTCCCCAGTCCTCCTCCTCCTCCTCCTGGGGCCTTTTCCTGGGTCCCTATATAATTTGATATAATAAGTTAAAGCTATTAATAGCTTTAGTGTGATTAATAAGTCGTTTGTTTTGTACAAAATTATAATACATAGAAGTTGCGAAAAATTCTCAAAATGTTTGTCCGCTAATGTCCACCAATGTCCGCTAATGTCCACCAATGTCCGTCCGAGTCCGCCAATGTCCGTCCGGGTCCGCAAATGTCCGTCCGAGTCCGCCAATGTCCGTCCGAGTCCGCCAATGTCCGTCCGTGTCCGCCAATGTCCGTCCGAGTCCGCCAATGTCCGTCTGTGTCCGCCAATGTCCCAAAAAACACGTCCGTTGTCTCATAGAATCCAAAAAGGACAGGACATAGGCGGACATAGACGGACGTGACACCCCCCCCAATATGCCCCAAACAAATACCAGTAACGCAGACATGATACCAAATACAGTGGAAATTTATTCTTTAATCGGATTCCAAATGTTCGTCTTTATCTCATCCCTTTTTGGAAATATCATCATACTGTTTGCAACAATAACTGACGGTGCCTTCAGATTAAACAAACTTATAATCGTGGTGATTCGACACATAGCCGTCAATGACTTAGCCATTTCTTTCGTATGGCTATTACCAGTGACCGTGAATATGATTTCCATGGCCGGGTGGGATTATTGGATTCTAAATCCCTCTTCCCTGGCATCAGTTTTGAGGTATGGCTTTATTCTCTACCATTTTTCTGTGAGTATGTATCTAGTATGCGCATTGGTGACGACTAAATTAATTATTCTAAAATTCCCTCTTCGAATTCAAAGCTGGACGAAGAAAAGTGCGCAGGTTTTGTGTGTGGTAATATGGATGGTGAAACTTTGGATACTGATTACTTTTTTGATTCTGGATGGTGGAAAATCCAAGCTTTTAAAAGAAAAAACCATTTACGATTGCCGAATTAATTATAGTACTATGACATCAGATGAAGAATTCGGCTCTTGGATTTACCTTTTCGAAACAACAGTGAGCACTTTGCTGCCTATCTTCGTGGTAATATTAATCACCATTCCAACTTTGCATGTCTTGTTAAAAGGAAGGGAAGCTTCCAGGAGGGCTGGTGGTGAAGTACGCTGGCAGGGGATTCTTACCGTGATCCTAACAGCTACAATCATGTGCTTGTCTTGTGCGCCATACTTGGTTTTCATTTATGCACAAAAGTATTCTCCGGAGCTGATAACGGACCATTTCGACAGGTTAGCTTGGTATCTTCCGCTGCTCAACATCGTGTCAAACTTTTATATTTACTGCCTTACTGTTGCTAGCTTCAGGCGTTTTCTCCTCTCAAAACTCCGATCTTCAGTAAATTTTCTACAAGATACCACAGAACAAGTGATAGAAGTAGAAACGGGAACCAATCCAACAGGCGCGGCAGCACTCCGATTAACAACTCGATCATTGATTTAATTTTTGTTGACAATTCTCTTTAATTAAAAATAGACTTTTAAAATTAAAGATACATTGATTGCATGTACGTTATTTTATCCAAGGAAATTTCATTACAACTTTTAGTTCAGATAATTTGGTCAATACATTATTTAAGCAATAACTACAATCGAGTTTGACAACAACGATATATTATAACCTAACAATATTACAGTTACTAAAGTTTTGAATAACATTTCGTTTATGAATAGTTTGTGAGTTCAAATAAAATAAATGTGACGAAAATAACGAAAAATTTTTAGTTTTATAAAGCTATTTATTGACTGTTTATTAAAACCTATTTACGCAGACAGTGGTCAGGAATCTGCAATTACCTTGCACAGAAAAAAATCTGTTCGGCATCTTAGGATCATTCCTAACTACAGCAACAAAAGAATTCTAAAACTCACAAATGTATCAGTAACTATTTCTAATGGCCTGTTAGTGTTACATCTGCTAAACTCTACAAAATTAAATCAGGAAGAAGATAAATACGGTTAATAATTTAAGTATTACTATTACTAACACTACACTCTACATGCTACAGTATAAATTAAAGTAAATCGAAGTGTCAACCTTTCAAGGTCGGTCTTTCAACAGTAGCCTGCTACATGATCACCAACTCTTGCTACATAACCTACTTCTAGGTTCATTGCTTCTTGGCGTACTGAAAGTACAAATATTAGAGTCAATATGATGGTTATTTGTTATTATAATCGCTCAATGAAAGCTGGATATGTATTGTTTGATGTTGTGTTTTTTATTTGACTCAGATTGGGCGGCCATCCGAAAGAGATCAAGAAATCAAATTATTAAATGTTTAACTCCTACTTTTAATCACTAAACAATTAATTACAACTAATATTGTACTAACCACTACGTCAAAAGCTTGAGCCAGATCAGCAATTAGGTCCTCTGGTTCCTCGATTCCTACAGACAGGCGAATCTGGGGAAGCGAGTTTCATCATACATGTTTGAAAATTAAAATTAATTTTATGGTTGATGCTTTTAAAATGGCACATCGTTTAGATTATTATATATATATACATATATATTGTCTTCAGTAACGAATAATCGGTTCATTAGACAAAAATACTGGCTGACTAGGAATGCTCACCAAGCTGTCAGAAATACCAAGCTTCGCTCTTTGGTCTGCTGGCACAGAGGCATGGGTCATCACCGATCTGAAATAGCGATCTATGAATTGTTCGAAAAATTGCAATTACCAGTTTAATCTTAAAACCAAGTATAAACACTCAAAATTGCTGTATTATTGATATGTCATGTCACATGTGTGCGCGCAAATCACTCGATCCATCGATCGCGCGTTCAAACGCGCAAACTGAAACGTTGACGATGTCAACCTTTTATTCATCAAATTGTCTATCTTCTTTGCGCGCAACTTATATTAAAGTCATATTTACTTACGGTAATTCAGCCAGGGACTCGTAACCTCCCAAACTTTCTGCTAATGCAAACACCTGTACGTAATTGGTTAGCGACAATTTGCAAGGGAAAATACCGAATTCTTCCCTTAATATCTTTGGGCAAGGGTTTTTATCGATCACAACACTCCGAGAAATTTATCTCACGACAAAACAATCAGGACAAGTAAGTGAAATATAAACAAACCTTGAGGGATTGCAAGAAAGAGTTGCCTCTTCTATTCCACCCAGAATCACGAAGGAGCACATCCCACTGAATCCCTTCATTTGGCGTTTAGCAAGCTCATGCTGAGGATGAGATGGCAGACCAGGGTGTATTACTTTAGAGACATATTTAGCTTTCTCTCCCTTCTCCAGCCAGTTAGCAACCTGCAGTGATCAACACGTTAGCTATCATAATCAACTATAAAATTAGTTAGAAGTTATCAAACTAGTTAGTAACTATCAAATTGATAAGCTGTAACTTGTATCTCTGAAATAACGTTCGGCCTTCTTATTTTCGGAAGTTTCAATTTACAGCGGCTGAAAGGGTCACTTTTATCGATACAAGTAATAATCGTTATATTCGGACACATTGAGTGTTTACATTCGTAAGCAGGATTGAAACTGTACATGGTTGCATGCATTTCACATGCTCCTACAGATGGAATTATTCAACCACGCACACACAGCACGCACACTGAATTGAGACTGAGAAGACAAGAAATTACGAAGCAATTAACTACATTAATAGTATTAATTAAGTGATTATTGAGCAATTACCGCCAAACTGTTGGTCTCATGTTGCCTCATTCTGAGATGGAGAGTACGAGCTCCACGTAGAGCTAGGTAACAGTCAAATGGTGACGGGGCTGGGCCAACAGCTGAAAATAATAACGTTAATATAATTTCTCAGCAAAGATCGCGATCGATAAATAATATTGCAGATTATGAAAACAGCTTATCTTACATCTTAAGCTTAAATTGTATAGAAGAAACAGGAAAAGTTGTATGATATGCTGGTCAGCCTCAATCTACGGCTTCAGCTCTCCTTCCTACAATTGCATCTAATTTTCAATTCGTTTAAGAGTCTATACTCTACTGTACCGCTTATTGCAGCTCTGACTTGCTTACAGTTCTACCCAAACATTCAACCTCCATTCTGTCAACCCCATTTACTAATAACTAATGAATTTGCCATTTTTACTGTTATGCAAGCTCTAAACGAACAGACTTGTGACTATTTTCTTAATTAATTACTAATTAGTTTCAACAACTGATCAGATGTTGAATTACGGCGACTTATGACGATACCCACGGGGCAGAATCTGAAATTAAACACTAGAAATTGAAGCAATGCACATGTTTCTAAGAGTACGAACCGAGCTGAAGGAATCGTAGCCGTTCTGCGAGGTCTTCGTTTTTAGTAGCGATCACTCCCATGCACACATCTGTGTGTCCGTTTATGTACTTTGTTACCTTAGTGAGTTGTTTGGTTAGTGTTTAAGTTTATTTTTAGTGCAAAACCTTAAAACTGATGACGCAATTTAGGATCTCACTTAGAAAAATAATATTTCTATAATTTCTGCTATAAATTCTCCAACTGGTAGCACTGTCACCTTACTTTCTGTGTTGCAATGTTAAAAGGAACATGACGTCATTACACCAAAATGACGTCATCAAAATAAAAATGACGTCATAACTCACCGAACTGAGAGATAAGGTAGCCCCGAGCTCTAGTGGTCGTTGGAAGTAGGGTGAAGCAAATGTGTTATCTGAAACTATGATCGGCATCTGAAAATATAATCACTTTCACAGGCTGTGTCACCCTCCCCCTGCTTCTCAATTAATTAGTACTGGGCAAGCAGTAAATACCATTTCAACTTTACAAACCCTCAACTTTATATAAACATCAGAACTTGAGAGGTAATACGACGCATTCTTAAGGGGCTCTGGCATTGTTTCCGTCTGAGAGCCGAGACGAGCCACCAGCGAGGTGAACTAACTAATTCTGATGATTAGGTTAATGCCTATATTCAGTATGCTGGAGACTGTTACAAATGGAGCGAGCACAAAGTGTCGGAGGGCGCTCAGTTCCTAGCACAGGGCCGGCCAGATCCTGTAGTTTGTCATTGGTGTGCTTGCCGGGGATATTTGTGGAATTTGGTGTTAATGATTGGATGGTTAGATGTAACTTTTAAAGATTACTTTTAAAATTCCGCTTTACTTGAGTTTGAGTGTGCGGGTACTTACTCGTTCGTGAGGCCGGCTGGTTGGTTTTAGTAGTAAATTTTTGAATTTATCTAGCATCGACACTGCAAGATCCTCAAAAAGTTGAGTATGATTTTATGCAGTTTGTTAAAATGTTTTGTCGTCCAAATGTTCAGGGATCGTTTACATAAGCAACATGGAGATAGCCGTACTCCATGAGTTCATATGCAGTTCCAATCTTGTTTTATAATTATTCTATTGCTTTCTGTTCGTCATTTTTGTCACGCTCTTTAAAAGTTTTAGATGATTCATTTTGGATAATCGATTGCAACCACTTTTACTATGAGACCCCTCTATCAGAAGTCTCTTACAACCTCATCCATGCCCCTATGATGGAGTAGATGTGTATATATTTGGTTGTTGATATTTCATATAATACTGGTAGCAGTATATATATATTGTTTGAATAAACTTTTACTAATTATTTTATAATGTTTTGCGGAGGATCGTCATCATTCCCGGATTAATGTCTTTACCAATAAGCTAATTATTTCCAATGTACATTTGATTACTTTACCTCTTTTCCTTCGAATTTGCGTTCCACTATTGCAACAATTGCTTTAATGTCGCAGATCTTGAGCGTTGGGTTGGTAGGCGTTTCCAGCCAGACAAGCTGAAATGACGATATTAGTCAAATTAAAATATAAATGAAGCAGTAAATAACCGGGTAAACCTACTTATATTGTTGAAACAATTGAAATACGGTGTTATCAAGATATTACTCCCTCTTTCAAGGTCAACATTTTCCAAGTATTTAAAGTTTGCCAGTTCCCATGCTAACACATTGCCACTAAAAATTTAACACATGTTACCATAACAATACTCACAGCAGTGTTGTCCTTGATTTTTGTTTCGTAGTGTACCAAGTCGGTGGGGTCCACCATGTCAATCTCAATACCAAAACGAGAGACCACTTTGTTGAAATATCTGTTCGTTCCTGAATTACTTTCGTCAATTTTTTGAGGTTTCTCTTCTTCTTTTAAGGAGAACTTGTTGACTAAACTCGCCAAAGTTTCGATATCGTATTTATTGTTACTTACTAACATTACTTAATCTTGTCCAAGTTTCCGTGCTTATATTTATATAGAGACAGAAAAAACAATCCGCACCCATCATCAGCTCATATTCTTGTTCAGACGCCACGTTCAATTATAATTCCTTACTCTAAGTTTTTTATCAGATATTTAGTTTTCCCTTTTAATCTGTAACTCGGCATACAGATCCAGCCGGATTTGAAATTTGGTAATTTTTGGCAGCTGTACAGTAATTGAGACTCCGATTTTTAAATCAAGACAATTTTAAGATACAGAATTTAGAATTTTCTTGGAAAGAAGGAAATACAAAATTGGAAAGAAGGAAATACAAAATGTTATCAAAGTAGTCAGACTAAAGACACAGGGTTCACCCACCCACAGAGTTTCTCGCATTCTCAAATCTTAGTTCTAACCTGATATCAATCAAAACTAAGGCTCCGTTCTAACCTTGGCCCTTTGCCAAATCCTAATTTATTAACATCAATAAAAGCCTAAAACAAACAGAGGAGCAAAAAATCTACATCAAGAAATACAGGGGCAGTGAGGAATATATGGTACAAAAACATGGCATGATCTACCAGAAAAAACAGAGATACGACTAGATTAGCATAAGTATTTATTTCGCACTGTCCCAGTATTTCTTGCCGTATATATTTTGTTCGCAGCTACAGGGGTCCTACATAGATCAGAAAGTTAATTCTTGCTAACTGATATTTTCTCTGGGGTGTATTCAGTTGCTACTTGATAAGAAACAAGTCTTCCTGTGTTGGAGTCAGTTGAGCCTACGCGAGAAAAAACAGATCTTCTTCTTGAGGTGTAATCATTTGGTGTGTAAGAAGAAATAGTTCTTCTTCTTTGGGTGTAATCAGCTGCTTCGTGAGAAAAAACAGATTTTCTTCCAGGGGTGTACTCACTTACTAAGTGAGTAGAAACGACTGATGAGCGTCCGCCAAACCCACCACCCATGCTCGTAACAGTAGATCTCCTAGTCGCCGGGTTTTGTCCTGAGATGATCATCCGGATTCCTGATAAAGTGAATTCTCGCAAACGGTGCATTCTCCAAAAGTATAGTGCCGGGTTGGTAGCTGAGTTAACGGCTATGAGCAGGGTGAATGAGGTGTTGAAAAAGTATCCGAGAGTATCAAACTTGAACAAGGATCCAAACCAACTCCAACTTTCAGTATACACACAGTAAGATTGCACGATGTAGATGAAGATAAGGGGCACATTACAAACCCCGTAAACCACAGCAAACAGTAAAATAGTGACTGTAGCTTTGTTTCTCGTAGCTCGAACCTCCTTTTGCTCAACTTGCTGGATACTCCTAGATAACAGCACTGCTGACAGAACACTGCTGATGGCCACAACAAATGCTGGGGCCACGTATGTCAGGTCAGCTCCAACTTCCAGGATCAGGAACAAAACTAATGTGTCAGTTTTGTGTAGGGACATGACACAGCGACCTTGGCTAGGGTCGAACCCTATCTGTCCTAGCAGTGAATAGTGATATCCTACGATAAGTACAGTGAGTTGGAGAACCAGATACACCATAACAACAATAAGTAAGCACTTTATCTTCAGTCTCTTAAATGGTCGGAGCAGGGAATGAGTTCTGGTTATGCTCATGCAAAGGACGAGAAAGACACTGAAAACAACAGCTATTTCCCACAAGTACCACCAGAGCATACAGCTGTACTTATTTCCGAAGAGTAAGCCGGCTCGTCTCTTTGTCAAGAATGAAATACCAACAGGAAGCACAAATAAGCTGATGCTAATATCGTTCAATGTTATCATCATGTATATGACAGTTGCAATGTCTTTCTTCTTTGATCGATAGTACAGGAAACTGATTGAGTTTCCTACAGTCCCTATTACGAAGCAAAGACAGCAAATAGACCCGAAGGTTACATCTGCTGTCTCGTTGTAAACTTTTGACTCCGACATGGTATCAAGCTGCGAAAAAGAATTGCTTTTTATCTTAAGGGAACTTTTCTTGGTCACGAGTAATTACATTTTTTTAATGCGGTATAAAGCAGTAGGTTGCGTGCGATCTGTTCCAACATCGGTTTGATGAACGTTTCAGTCAGTAGTAAAATGTAATCAACGAAAGATGAAGCCGAAACTAAAGACTATCGCAGACAGCTAGAATGGATGCTTATTGTCACTAGCTGTCCGACTTTGAGAAGTAAGATAAAAACATTTGATACTGGAAGTTAATATGATTATGAATGAATTATCGCTTATTCGTTGGTACCGAATTCTTTCCCTTCAACTGATACTATTACTAACATAATATACTATCAAACTTTAATTGCTCATAACGTTGAGTTGATCTTTTTCTACTCGGTAAAAAGCAGAAAATAATATGTATCGATAACGTCATTCCAATTTAATTGACATTTTCTCTGCTTTGTCACGACTAGGCGACATACCGGATATTCACATATAATCACAAGCAATTATTTGAATTAAATGACTCCTGGTATTGTTGTTATGGGTTTTGTTTTAAGATTGCAATGACCAAGTCTCTCTGTGTTGGAAGGATGCTCAAACATAAATACATGAAATTAGCTTAATAATTCTAATGAACGAATAATTTTATATAGACAAATCAGTGAATATATTAGTTTAAATAACAGGAAAATTCAGTCAAAGTGTGAATCTGTGTGGAAAACGGCTAAAAGTGCGATTTAGCTCAAAGGCGAGCAGTAAATTAGAAAATGATTGAGCAACAGCGTGGCTATTTATCTTCTAATCGCATTTAGCATTGATCCATTGGTTTTTAAGTACCCTAAGTTTTTTAGAGTACTTGCCCAGTGCCCACTGTATAAGGTGGAAATAGTTATTGTTTACTGTTAAAACGACTAAACGCTTGGCACTCATTATTATATACCAAACCGGTACAAGTACTGTAGTTTGACACGTAGTTTAGTTCGACACGCACTTTAGTTCGACTGGGAACTGACCGGATATCCGGTTGAATCCGGTTCCGACCGGATATTCAATTTTTTTGGAAATTTCCAGCAGCCTCAAATTTCCTCTTCTTAACACCGGTTGCGGTCCGGCAAAATCCCTGTTAAGGGGCAACCAGTCAATGTTCTCAGTGAACATTGAACCCATGGTAGCTTTTAATCTGTCAGCGGATGTTTAAAACACCCATTTATGTGAGATTTCTTTTAAAACACAAAAAAAGGAGTCAAAGCAGGTACCCAGACCATGACAAAGTAATGCTTTTTCATGAGCATTGCAAGCAGAGGGTTCCTGCTTTATTGTGGCAATCAAACCCGTTGCTAACTCCCCTTATACCAAGGATTTAAAAAAAAGGCCACTATGCCATTAGAAAAACTATGGACATTATCCCCGGTTATATCGACGCCACGAACTTGTGAAAGCTAGCCGTTGGGTTTTTGGTTTCATTTTAGAACAATCTCTACATTTGTGCTACGCAAGGCGCTGTGAATTCTTTAAATATACGTTATGATTTTATTCCAATTCGTTTCTAGTAGGTGATAATCGAAATATATTTAGTTCCTCGGATTTACAAATTTTTGGTATCATGGTATAGTTTTAGCCATGATGAGATCAGAACACACTGCCATAATTCTGCCATAATTCTGGGAAAACTTTCATTGTTGGAATATCGTTTTTAAAAACCGCCTTGAATCCAAAAGAGTGTCCGAAAAAACGGCGTTATTTTGCTGAAATTTGGGCTCAGCGTCGGACTGTTTTCAAAAGCTCGTGATAAATTGTATTGAAATGATGCAACTATGGTCTGGTATCTATGTACAAATAACTTTTCCAAACGATAGCATACAATATGGATTGTTAACAAATATCTGTGTATTTGATAAACGTAATAATATAGGACAAGTCAGAAACACGCCTACTCGCATACATTTTGAAATATAACTCGGGCTACAAATTTCGCAAAACAACAAAATTATGTCGCGTTACGCCGATCGATTACCACTTAATTCTAGCTCTGCTCATACAGCAGATCAATCAGTGACAGCTGCTCGCGATTTACAGAATTGACATGTGAACTCTACCCCAGATCTAGCACATTTCTATGTCAATTAAATTCAATCCATGGATCACATCACTAATTATACGTCACTAATTGGTGACGTGATCTGACCCCTCTTTGGGGGCCGGATCAGTTTCCGGTCCCAAAGTCTCCCAGTGCGCACAACATATCAACCGTATTCGGTGTTTTTCACATAATTGATCTTCAGTTGAGATTAATATTATGGCCCGCCGACAGTCCCTAGAGTTGTACTCCCTCGATGTTCATATTAGCCCATATGGTGACGGTTTAATAACAAGTAACAGAAACCCTCTAACATGCGTCACACAAAGGTCACACCAATGTCCGTACCAGTCGGTACTGACTTACTGAGCAGGGATAATAAAATGTTTTATTAAGTTAATGTGGGTTGCAACCCCAAATACCCAACATTTTGTATGAAACTATATCATGTGACCGCTTACAATCGTCAAGATTTTCGACTATAAATATTCCCACTGCATCCTTTTATACTGAATTAATTCGAAGTATGTGCATAAAGATAGGAATACAACTGATACTTTCTCTAATCCAAATTATAAATCAGAAAATTCTAGTAAGCATGGGTTCGACATCAATTGATCCATTCACAAAGCAGGTAAGTGATAATGGAATGAGGTATCCTTATCTGATTGGTAGATTTTTGCTATTTTTCGTTCTCATCAACATCTCGAGAACTTTAAACTTTTTTGTTTGTTTGACCGTTGTCCGTCTTATTGAGTTAATGGCAAGGTGAACCCTGACTTTTAGACACGCGATAGCAATTGGTTAATGGCTGTCACGTGCTATAAGGCTTACCACTAGCATCCAAGTCTTTTTTCCAGATCGTACAACTTACACTCTATTTTTCATGCATTATAATATGTAAGATAAAAACAGGCGTACAAACAAACAAACCTCCATAAACGTCGTCACAGCATAGAATGTGATCTCCGGACTTCAGAAGGTTGATGATAAGACTGGTAGCCGCCAAGCCGCTGCTAGTAGCCATAGCGTGGGTGCCACCCTCCAGTTTTGCTATACATTCCTCAAACGCGGTACGGGTCGGGTTACCTGCTCTAGAGTAGTCGTATTTCTGCAAAAATAATATTTAAGTTGGTCATTTAATTAATCATATCAATAGGGGGCTGCGGTTTTAAAAGTGATTTCAATGTAAGAGCCTTGATTTATTAGCAACTTGACATTGTAACCGAATATGTGGATTAATTTTATTTTGCTATGAAGCAATCATGGGCCATGGCATGCCACGTATCACAAATACGAAAATTGAGAGAAAAGCGAGGCTAGAAAGACAAATTATTAAAAAATCAAATCATTATCAATTTATCTATGTTAATCCAATTTTTGAACAAAACTGACGTACCGGACAAACTCCAGGAGCACTTTGCTTGAAGGTGGTGGAGAGTGAGATCGGAGGGACAATGGGGGCGAAATCCCACTTGTCAGGATCTGAACCGTGATGTGCTGCGTGGGTTCCAAAACCAGGGAAGGGCGAACTGTGCGAGAAATTGCTGGTTTCGTGGCCCGTTTGTACCGTTTGTACCGTTTGTATGGTTTGACATGATGGGAACCTTGAGGTAGACAGGGTGGTAAGATTGGCGGTAAGATATTGGTTAAACTATAACTAAAAGAGACATTTAGATACTATTTATATCAAACATGTTCATATTGAGATTCGAGATATGAATTGAAAAGAATACTGTAAATTAATCCAAGATCACAAGATTGTTGGTGCACCATACAGTATTCAGGTTAACAAATCGACATCAGCTGATTGTTAAAGTCTGGCAAACATCCAGAACTCAAAAACCTACTCACGAGCGAGATATGACGATAAAGAATTAAACCGGGGAGGGAATAACCATAATAAACACTAACAGTAGCAGACAAAGAATAAACTGAACAGGATCACGAGAATCGCTTTAACACGTAGCTCAGAGAAATGAAATCCTCGTTTAGTAATGAAATAACACATCGCATTGCGGCCAGTTCTTTATAACAACAACGTATACTGTGAATAACATCAAAATTCCTGGTGTTCGAACGGGGGAAATTGGCAAGTTTCATAATATTTTATGACAAGAACCCTGATTCTACTCGAATCAGGGATATCATACGTGGAAATTCGCTAAAATACGAAGTACCCACTATAACAGGACGTAAAACCTGAGCACGTACGAACATTGATAGTCAGTCACGTCCTTTGCACGTGCTCCAAAATTATAGCTAGCTGTATTTCACAGATCATTGTACCTTAATAGATACCTTAAATAATCTTAAATAATTTATCTAAATATTGAATATCATACTAAATTACATTACATGCGTTGCGTTGTGACGCAGTTTTCTTAATGAGATTTCGCCCTGCCTACCTAGAGTGATGACGCTGACTGATCATTAAGCGTCTAGTAAAACAGACTTTACCTCCGAGTTACCAACTGAAATAAATCCTGCTTCACACTTGACAGACATCAGAGTCTGATCTACCGAAGACTTGTCTGTGATACTCTACAGTCTACACCAGATCTTAACTCGGACAACTGCAGATCTTAACTCGGACAACTGAATTATTACTAGTTCTAAAAACTGCAAAACGATTATTAAAGCCAACGAAAAATATACAGAAACATAAAACAATCTGATATTACAAACATTTAAGCACGTGTTTTATATCAAGCACCTAAGTCCTCTAACTAAAGCTAAAGGGCATTGCAAGACACTACTCATAACTGCTGACAGAATAGTACACACTGCACTGTACACAAAAAGATATTGCCAGTCTGTCAAACTCACAAATTTCACCAGTAAAACAAGACAGCAACCCTGCAACCCCTCCCACATAGAAAATCATAATGCATCCTAGATTGCAAAGAAACCCCATCACCAGTTGTCAATGTTATCTATGAAACAATATTTGAAACCTCAATATAGTATACTAATAGTATCTCATGAAAATCTTACCGCAGTATACAATTGCAATACATCAGTTACAGGCCACGCGGAAACAATTAATAAACCGGAAATTAAAACATCATAGAGAATTCTTAACCTAAATGTATATTCACTCCGTTTGGTGAGATAACTAACTAACTAAACTACTAAACCTTCCATCAAATTCCCGCGACCCTCATGCAAAATTTGCCGTTCAAACAGACTCAGGTGCAAAGCAAACGGGTGTTATAAACTTATACCAAGTAAAGTTTCCGGCCGAGAGGCGAGGTGCTCCTTCATAAACGGCACTCATGGAGAAGGGTACAATGTATGACTTGTATAGTGAGCTGCAAAACAAACCGTACATCAAGATAATACACGCAGTTAACCACATACAACTATATAGTATATACGCACTATATTACTGCTGTTTACTGACTATAACTACAAACCACGTGTCAACGTAGTACTTATGATATCTGCAGCACGTAGAGACTTATTCCTAACGTACGTATGAAGTTCACATTCACATGTGAAAGACACACATGAGAATTAAATCCTGGATCTGAGACTGAAGGTCTACATGGTTTCTACAACTAACTACCACACCCTATAGAAATCCGGTACAGCTGTGAGCTGTTATAGAAGTGCTCGGATCAGTTTTCAGGCTAAATAACAGGTCCTTCAAACAAAGTCACGAGACCACGTGCTAAAACATCTGATCACGTGATTAAAATCAGAGGTTTTAAAGTCACGTGATCGTGAATTAGACAGGTGTTCAATGACTCTGTTTTATGGACATTGGACAAGTGCAAAGGTAACAAAGCGTGTACGTTACTGTTGATTATTCATGTGAATTGTGAACAGCAGAACCAAGAGACTTAGAACGACCTGTTAATTAGTCTAAATAAGGTGTGATCATCAGGCCAAAAGTATTTGTCAGTACATGAGTGAAGTAGAATTAATGTACATATTATTTGCATAATGCATCCATAATTGATTATGCTTTTATAATTAGGAAGAGTCCCAGCTATTTCTAATCAATTAAGTCGAACATGTGCAAAACGTACATTCATCACCACTCACCATGATATATCTTATTCTTACGTCGTAATTTGTGAACTCGATTCATTATTCCATTAACATATTAATCAAGCTATACCACGGTTATTATATACTATTAGCGCTCTAAAGTCTATTTTAAGTAATTACATTCCAGAAGCTTGATCTATTAATAGAACTCGTCTGGCTTAATGACTACCATTACTCTGTGGGGATCCAACATACTTTTTTCTCCGGGATATCGGTTTTCAACCCGGTACGCACTATTTGCATTTACTGATTACTGCGTTGACATTTTATTTCTAAATTCTTTCAAAAACCGCTGCGTTTAAAATTTGTCAGTCTCTTTTGTTCGGTCGTAATTCTGTAATCGAGACTTTATTTGAGAGATGTTTTTAAAAGCAGTCAGGAAATGCTTTGAGCGTTCCTTCACTCTAAATTTGGGCGCTGACAGTACTGTGGTTTAAGGGTCGGTCACACTAATATGCTTGTCAGATCGCACAACTCACAGAATTTTAAATTCTTGGTTATATTAGATTTAGTATATTAGATTTGCTGTAAAACATCCTATTTTGATATGCAAAATATCCAGACCGTGAACACCATAATCAGATCTATTGATTGATTTGTGGTGTATCTAGCCTGTCATGCTTTCGACTTAAATTCCTTAAGGCATTTAAAGTTAAACCGTTTATGGCATTTTATTTGATACGACTTTAAATCAAGCATCATTTTAAATTCAGAGATCGTGATTTAACCAAATATCAATTTATACAATATTAGAGAATGGTGTTATTTCCCCGCAATCATTCGTCATTCTTTCTGCTCTCACCTTAAATTCTCAAAATTTGAAATCTTTATCAATTTATCAGTGATTTATATGGAGGAACTTTGACAGCTGGAGTGACAGTTTCAATAGCTACAGAGATGATCATTGGTTCGCATACTAAACAACCTTTAATAACGGTATTTCAACCCCCCTTATCTGCTGTGATCCTCGCGATCTTACTATAGATTATCGAGATTAGAAAACTACTAGCTCCTCAATTGGAGGGCAGCTCTTGAAACAAGTAAGATGTAGGTAAGTGATACGTGTGGTCGAAGAGCTGTCAGATGACAAAAGTAATCGATGTCTAATCGGAATCCTTCATGTTTACCCATTTTAAAAAGTCCCATATCAACTTTTGAGGGATCCTTATACCTTACTATGCCCATAGCTCCCATCCCAAACCTCTCCAATATAGAAATATCTAGCTATGGTCCAGTGATTAACCAGGCATTATTCCCGGTTATCGATGTCTACTCCTCAATGTTTGTCCATTTTAAAAAGTACTATCCTTAGGTTTGAGGGATCCTAGGTATGCTGTACGGTGACAACGCCCACCTCCTGGCTACTGTCCTGTCTTAACCTGGCATTAGTCCCGTACAGTAGTCAGTATTCTCGCGGAACTAACACTTACAGTGGTCAGGCAGCTGCTTTTTGTGTATTTTGAAAGTGATAAATTGGTTTACATATGGTAGCTGCTACCATCACTTTTCATCCTTGTCAGCCATTTCGAAGTAGTTTTGTAAAGCTGGTTTTTACCTTTTATTCGTTAGGCCGTTGATATCCTTAACCAATTAATGATGGTATGTTCTCAATTTCATAAATGAACAGTGGCTTTATCCCATCTTGTTTTTAATCAGTGTCTCTATTTTCTGTTTTCAATGATTACAGAGACACTTGGACAGTCTGTACTGACAGTTTTGACGGTTCTGGAGACGGTCATTACCGCTCATAGTTCCGGTTCCGTCAGGCTAATTCAATTTAGAAGTGTAATTACTAGCGTGAGATCAACCAGTGCTAAGCTCCCAGAAATCAAGGAAAACGTGAGGTCAGATCACGTTTTGAGATACTCCTACATTTAATTTATTCGGCCCTGTGGCTTTTAGTACTTAAAGTTAAACACTTAAATGCATTCGCTAGTGCCCTTTTCATCAGAATTTAATTACGTTTTCCTCTATACGCTAACATTAGCCCACCGCTTTACTCTTTAAATACATTAGCTATCTGATCCCACTGTTTTCCAAAATTTTCTGTTCAGTTTTACTCCGATTAATCAGATTCTTTTGTGTCCCAACCGGTCGATCTAATTAGGCCCACGTGGTATAGGCAATGAGATAATTGGACGCTAATCGCCTCATTACGATCTGACAGCAGCTGTCGTATCTCCACCAGCTTACAAATATTTTTCCCGGTACGTTACTACCGTTTCCTCAATATTTCCTACGGCCCGACGCCGTTTAGCCACGCTATGGATGAGCTAGTTTTGTCGAGATTGCCGAATTTAGCGCGGTCGGGGTCCCGGCACAGACAACTAATTACTGGTTACTGAAATCGTTTTGTTTATGAAGGAGCAGTTAAAATGGCTCGGACCATTTAGCTGGAGCCGTGAAAGCTGGTCTGGATTTTGTACTATGCCTACCTATGCTGATTTCTGTAGAATATTAAACTCAATAACGTGTGTTGTGTATTATTTGACTAGAGGACTAGATTTCAACTGGTGCACTGGAATTAAATAATTGCTTTAAGCTGTTGCTGGTCATAACTGAGTTAGCTGGGGTGGCATTTCACTTTCGTGGAACTGGCTTACGAGTCTATTCCTGACGAATTTGTATGAGGTTGTCCAACATTTTAGGCTTAGCCGCTTTCGTATTATATTAATGGTTCAATTAAATTCTACTAATTTATTTGCAATAATTTATTTGTCTATACAAGTCTTCATTGAATATGATCAGGAGTAGATGATTAAATAGTTCTCAAATGAAATGTAGTCTCTATAAAATGATACGGAAATACCGAAATGGCTGGAATTATGGTTTAGATTAAGAAAATTTTCAGATCCGAGGATCTCAGTTCACGCTCAAGTTGCTCGTCATACCAGGTACTGCCAGCGACTCAGCGGCATATCATGAAATATACTATCCAAGAGACTTCCTGACCTTATTGAGCTCATTCAACCAGAAGAGAGTTTTATCTTTTAGTTTTAGTCTCATCTTAGAGTGAACTGATATTTGGCAATTGGCCAGAATGGAACTATTATTTCCTAATTTCGTCTTAAAATGGTACAGAATTATGTTCTTAATCGAAATAGCTTTCGATTTCTTGATTATGTTTGCGATCTGTATATCTCAATCAACAACTCAGGCCCCCTTATCTAACCTACAGTAACCATGACAATACCATCACAAACCATTCCTTCGCTACAACCTATAGGTTACTACTATAGCTTACCATTATATGTTACCACTTTCTCCACTACATACACGGAAATGCAGGCCTAGTTCGATGGAAGTTGAAATAAAGCCAGCCGTTTGGTAAACACCCCAAACAATACGCCCCATTGTTTCAAGCTATCAGCCAATCTGAGCAGAGTAAATGTTTTGAGGACCAATCACGTGCAGGTTGATCCGTCTCGTGATGGGGGAGCTATTTTGGAGCTAGGCCACTATGTCAAGGGTTTAGGGCGAATGTTACCGCACACTAGTGTTTTTGTTATCGTTTAGATTCCAATTTGGTAATTTTGTTGTCTCTCTATTGAAATAGCAACATCTGATTCATGGATATTGCAGCTGATAGCATGCTTTGGATATGTATGACGTCAAATTAGTACCAAGATATGATTCGATTTTAGTAGATTTTCAAATAGATTGAGTGGTAATTGGAAAAGTTACTTTTTAAGGCAAAACCTGATTTTGCATTATAAAGTAACTTATTAAATTACCACTCAATCTATTTATAGCACAAGTATCAATCGTTGGTATCCAAAATTATACGTGTCATTCGTCAGCATCCTGGATCCGTTAACTGTATTACTATTCATAATAGTTCGTGACTTTTTCTTCTCCTGACAGGTGGGTTCAGAGGTCTACATACTTTAAATACCAAAGACTTAAAAATAGTAATTACTTGCGAAACATCTTTGATGGTCCCTAAATCAATCAATCTACAAACATAAATTCATTAAAGTTAGGAAGTACCGATTACTCAAAGATCCGGCATCTGAAAGAGGATATAATGTTCTTCTTATGTTAAAATAACTGAAAGTCCAAAAATATTTCTACAACCGCTGGCATCAAGCAAAAATATTCAACGCTATTAAAAACTATCTTATGTTGCTTGGCAAGATTTCTAAATTAAGGTATGCCAAACATTGTTCAACCAATTTAGATCCAAAGATCAATTTGCGCTGAATAACTAATTTATCATGTGCCATGTTCTTGTTTTGGTTCATATTTTATATTTGATCGGATTTCGCGTTTAAAAGTCTCGAAAATCGTTTTAAACCACTCATTGACTCCAGAGATATTTCGATAAGTCGTAACTACTTACTTACTTTAACTGTGTTCAACTTCAGCTTTAAAGCTGTTCACACGGTTATAAAGCTGTCAAATATTTAAACGCCCATCAAATATCGTTTAACCTGGTTATATTATAAAGTGATCTTGATTTGTATGTTGAACTCTCGGAGATGGTTGTCTCGAAATGCTTTTAGATATGCCTATGGCCAGATACCGTAAAATGCTTGCTTTAGTAATATTAAAATATGGAGTTTAAAAACCATATTTTCATCGGTAGTCCATAAATTAAACAATACAATTTTCAGCTTAGACCTATTGAGTACATCAGCAAATGAATTACACAGCATAGCTACCGCATATTATGTGTACGCATTACAATCAAGGCCCGTTTCCTGATAAATTCTTTAATGGCATTATGTGACTTGCTATTTAATTGCAGATCTCTACGAGGAACTAAAACATTAAGCTGACCAGTTTCTATCACGTGGGATACGTTAGAAGATCGCTCATGTCACGTGACCAGCTTTAAACCCCGTGATTTGTGGAACTGCCTCGAGGATGTCTACGTGGGTACCAAATAACACCGTTATTAAGAGTCACAAGGTCCCTTCCTTTCAGTCTCGATAGTGTACAACTCAAGCTCTGTCTTATAACTTTATAAGATCTTATGAGATCTCCTTAAATGGTAATATTGTTCTTGCCTCTGTTCGAAGCTTGTCTTCTTAACTGGATAGAACGACGTCTAGTTGCTTCTGTTGATCTGCTAGCTGTTTTAGACGTCTTTACTTATTTAGCAGATATTTGTTTTATTACCGCGCTAGCAACGAGACAGAAATATCAAACAAAACGGTATACGACAAACTCGGACAATGACAAAAACTAAACCAGATTCCAAAGTTAATGCGTCACCAAAAAAAAGGGAGCCTTGCTGGAGCTACATCATAAAAACCTACGTCATCACTCCCCAAACAAAATTACAAATGTAGTGACTATACAAACAAGGTGGCGGTCCAGATTGAGTCTCCACATTTAATTTGATTGCTAATACGTTCTCGGATAATTTCATTGTTGTGCTAAGTTGAGCGCAGTTAAAGCAATTACGGTCCCGTTTGTATTGAACAAACTGCAGTTTATTGATCAGCTGAGTATTTATCTAAATTAAGAATCGATTTGTTGACACATTATTCGATTATTGCCACCATTCCGAACAAGTTTTAATCATTGGTCCCACAGTAATTCTATTTCACCTTCTCATGTTTCCTTCTAGCCTAGACATTAAGTAGACACTATAAGACAATGTCTAGAATCTAAAAATTCGGTTAAGACTATGAGCCGTGAAACTGAAGTCATCGTAATCCAGTAAAGACTAACAGTCGATACTCAACTCTTATTAATTCAGTAAATACTCATCTTATTTCTTAATGATGTCAGGAACCCACAATCCTAAGAGGCCAGTGTCATAACTTCATATTTATATTTAAACCTTATCGTGCTGGTTACTCTTCCGGTAGTGGCCATGCAATAGTCAGAAAATACCTTCGTTAATTTATTTTGTTAGTTCAAGGAAAGACTCGAATACCAAGCCGGAGAAGGCGAAATGACGACCGTACTTTAGTTTGTCAGTTCGGTGGATCATTAAAGTTTAATCTGCAATCGTATTTGTGAAATTTGTGTCCGCTTGAACCATTTTTACGTGCGACGCATAGCATATGACTTGTAATCTTATCGAGTTTAAGACGTTCAACGAGCAATCGCGTCGAGCTCCTCTTATCCTCCTTGAGAATTTGCTAACCAACAGTAAAAAATCACTATGCGATAAAAACAAAACAGTGACAACAAAAGTTTTCGAAACATATGATGGTTTTTAAAAAAGGGGTGACCCCCAACCCATGTAGCTGAGACACTTCACAGCAAGTAGACCGAAGTCATGGCTCTTGCTGACTTGCTTGTGAACAGTGCATCAACTGAGTGTGAAATTTAATCAGTGAGTGGTGAGTGGCAACTGGCAGCGCCATATTCTTGACATATTCTTGACATTTCCCTGACAGTTTCTTGACACATTCCTTACAAATTTCACGCATTTTCTATCAAAACAAATTTCTGGCAAATTCACAACATATTTCACGTACATTGCTGACATATTCTCGGAAACAAGATTATCAAAACAACTAAACTGACTGAAATAAAGTACAATTAAGACATAGCTGAGTAAACAAACCACAGAGGACCGGAAAGAGAATGAGACTTGCTAGGGGTTAGTTGGAATGTCTGGGAACTGGATAGTAATCATCCTGAACATCTGGTTTACCACGAGGTTATACTTATATAACCTGGTCACATATGTCACGAGTTTAGGAAGGTTTGCTTGTTAGAGAGGTCTTACAGGAACAATCACTGTTAGTGTTAAACAGAGAAATTCATCATGAGACCTTGATCAGGTAAACAGCCACCATCCACGTTCTGTTATGAGAAACTATTTTGCGGCAATCTTCTTAAGTCAACAATTTTTAATTTACCTTCCCAAGATCGTTGAAACACTTTTTTTACGTTACAACGTTCATCTTAGTCGATATTTTAACACTAAAGCAGGCTCTAAAATCATGAAATAACGTGTATATTCAACATAGTCATACTGTTTTGTAAACATTTCACAAGATATTTGCATATTTTAGGCTGGTTTAAGTTTAACATACGGTATAATATAAGCGAGCAGGTGGGGCTATAGGCGTGGCTCAATGCTCAATAGTACCACCTGTGAATGAGGTCTATGTAGAGTTCCTATTTTATTGTTGGGTAGTAAACCTCGGTTTAGATTCGGAGTGGGACCAAATATTTTAAATATTTCGGCAGAATTTTCGCTTCCATGAAGAATTGAGGTGTGAAAAAACTTTTCAATATTGACTTCTCAATATTCCGGCATTCTTAGATTTCTGTCTGCAACGTTAAGAACTATTCATCCTTCTACGTTAAAGATATCCAAACCCATGAAGTATGAAATGAAGGTGACAAATTTTCGAAGAAACTAGTCTGCCAACTACGTGGCCAAAAGCTGGCCCACGTGAGCAAAAGCTGATCCTTCGCGGGAGACACAGACTGATTACTGCAGACATGAGTCAACTTTATACCAACACACCCTGGTTCGAGGCTACCGATCTATATGAATCACGCGCAGCTGGTACTGTAGAAGCTCGGTTCTGGAGTATTGGTAGTCTGATGATGTCACGTGGTTCGTCACGTGTCCTTAGTGAGTCACGGATCTCACGACCGTGGAAGTCAAACCAAAATACAAAACTAGACAAAATGAGTTGACACGTATGAGCTCCTGAATATAGAATAAGAAAGGGTAAAATTTTAAACAAGACGGAAAAGGGGGGATATCTTGGAGGAAGTTCTGATAATCAGTCATATCCCAACTCCCCAATCACACACTCACAATCACACCACGTGACATACTATCACCCAATCCCGGAAGAGATCATGTTTTCACTACCAGACTAATATTTTGACCCACAGGTCCTTAGTACTTGACAGGGCGGGGTTTGTACCTACTTGGATTTGAGTGTATCTTCGGTATTTAAAGGCCCGATCAGTGGCGTTTATCAAAGTATTTCAGGGGTATTTCAAGGGAGCTGGTGGAGTAGAGATTTGGTTTAGAGAGCCGTCACGTGGTGAGGTGTAGACGGGGAGGTAAGGTAAACAGTGACAAGTCTATGTCAAATACTGGAGCAGATAGAGCGGGATGTTGTTGTCGTTAGGTCTGTTGCTTGTATCTTCTGCTCTGTGATATGCCGTATCTCTTCAATAGTTGAAACATTGTATCTAGCGTTGGACAGAGCGCGGATGGTATGTAGCCTTTAGGTTTTTAGCAATGGTTAATGGTATGTAGGTTTTGGTCTTTGTCGGCGTATCAGCTAATTTTATGTGTTAAAGTACTTTGACAAACCACAAAAGTGATCGCTGATAACTGTGAACTGTTGAAATTACGTACAGATTGCGCGATTAACGGTCTGTACTAGGAACTTGTTGTTTTATCGAGTAGCCTAAACTCCCTTTACTTCACACTTCACAGCTTCTGGTTTACAGATTTTAGAGATAATTTCGAAGCTGCTGTATTTTATCCCCGCACCGGTATGTGCCCGCCCGGTCATGTTTCCATATGCTGTATTGCTGTATGCAGACAGCTGCAGCTGATAACCACGCCATTAATGGCCGGTGCAGATGGTTTTATACGGTGCTCAAATCGATAACAGCTCGGAATAACATGTACTGATATTGAGGGTTACAAAATATTCCAGATTGTAAGTAAATTGGCGCCAGTGTCAGCTAGGTGGCTGGTGGAGTCAAACAGCAGGGGTGAGACTTGTTCGAGGTATTCGGCAGGTGTTCGAACGTCATTTGAGAAGAACCAAACGGAAAAACTGTAACTAATTCCCGGGTACGGTTCACTTTCAGAGTTCGCTGACGGTTTTATTCCGGTTAGTGCCACAATACCGTGTCGTTTTATCGAGCTTTTCGTCTGTATTAGGTATTGAAAAAGATTTTTGAGTGATTACTTAACATTTAACACTTATTCAGACAGTTCTTAGCAACTTCTAATGGCTGCACAACCTGCACCCTTATTAGTGTTTAGATTGATTTGATCCGTTACTAGGCTGGAAATTAATTGATATTGAAAATTTTCGAACTGTAACCACTAACCCCTGTTAATGTATGGTTCCCTGTTACAGAATGTGATGATTCACAACCCTTTATCACAGCACTTACCGCATGTTTAAAATGAAATCACATTAATAGTTAGCCGTTATTCAGTTTCAATGCTAATTAGGTTTCGTTTGATCTGATCAGTACCGAACTCTAGTCACCTGTAGAAGTTGTCTCTGCCCGGTCAGAGTCCCGGAATGTAGCGTGCTGAGGTAGCTTATACCCTCCATTTCTAGCGACCTAACCCCCAAACTTTCATAATCCTTAGCCAGAAATCGTCCAGAACTAACTATCTTCATTTAAATGATAAATTTAAACCGGACTACATGTTATTTACTATATTATTATTTTAAAACGTTTGATGTTGTATTTCGATTTGTAAGCTGATGTCAAAGTGCCGAACTCCCTCGGGAGAAACCGGTCCTTGCACTGGAACCTCCTCTGAACCATTCATAGCAATTAAGCTTCCACTCAAACCGTGGGTACATTCTTCGCCAATGACTTGCAATTTCTTGGTCACGTGACTGAGTCGACGAATGAGAAGCTGCTTATCCCATATTACTCCTCACGAAGGTGAATGATATTGAGAGTCGTTTGCGGCGATCACTCTAAGAGTAATTGGGGTTTTTTATTGATAGAGGTGATATCGCCTTGAGCAGCTGCCTCTGGGCCCTTAATTGCCATGATATGTCTGTAAGAAGTGAAACCATTGCGTGATTTTAGATTATTATTTATATACCTGACTTTATCGCTCTACGGATTGAGATTAAAAGGATATCAGTGTGTTTGCTGAGATATTATCCTTCTTTATGGCGACTTTCGACATTAATTTGACAAATTTTAATGCTATTTTGATCCTATCTTTGTCTGAAGCTTAGTCCCTTTGTTCCCTGGTAGTCAAATGAAATTTGGTACTGCATTTATCTATTTTTATTTATAAGTCTTTGCTCGATCCCACGAAATTATTTTAATAACACAGAGGTGATCGAGCCCGACATCGAATTTCATCACAGAGATTGACTAAGGCAACCTTATCCTAAGTATTTCATATCCGACTCCTCGATATGCTATTCATCACAGACTCCGGAATTTTGCCCTCATTATTGATAACCGTACGGAGCGCTGCTATGATTTACCTATCCCATCTACGTCTTGCTCCAGATTTTAATTCATTTTACAATGGCGGGAATAATTCGGGTTACGTAACAAATTCCTCGATATCTGGTAACAGTTGACAACATATATTATGGATTTATCGCACCATTTCAATCGCTGCCCTGCGATTAAATAAGGCCTTGATCTAATTCTCTTTATATCCTTAAAGAGAATGAGAATTAACTTTAAGAATATCATTTTTGTTAATTTAATCCTCGCATCATCACTTGAAGGTCTGATATGAGGGATCAGGACTCAGGAGGCCTGTAATTCTAACCCCGTCATTTTCCGAGTTCTTCACAATCTTGTGATCGTTTTTCTCCAGTCAGTCCCTCTTGTTCAAGGTGAAAACACTGTAAACAGATTCTTCGTATACCGAATTGTCTAGATTGTAGCAACTTTTTAAATTTACAAATTGTAACGATTGTGAATCGTTGTAAATCTTGTAAATCTATTATGATGAGCTTTGTTGCGACTGTCATGAGCACATATCTAATTTACCGCATGGATTATTGAGTAGATTTTTCATACTAATCATATTCCCGATTTACTATTTTTAAGTCGATTTTTTTGAAATATTTGGCCTAGCTACAAATTCTTTTAAATTAGTAGTATACCGGGCAAGTTATTAGACATTCCCAGCCCATTTTTGAGACCTTGTGGTTTAAAAAGCTTTGCTGCCCCGCGCGGTCCCATCATTCTTCAATTTATTTAAATAGATTATATTTATTTAAAAGATTATATTTGAAGTTTTTAACGCTCTTTTAACACAGATCGCTCGGTATTTTGTTGAAAATTTAAAACTAAAATCGTTCTCAAGGTTCACTGTGAACCTGGTTCACACTTCACAACCATTTTTAAGTATCAAACTATCGATGCACCATGGATATTTTAAATACACTAGTCATTGATTCATCTCTAATGGACAGAGTCGTATAACCAGATGAGAATAGCTTTAGTGTGTGAATTTTAAATTTTTGTGGTAACCGACAGAATAAAAGAGGAAACTGGAGGGAAAATGAGGAAACAAGGTTACTCCAGGTGTTCAGATCCGCTTAGCACTTTATTAAAGAGATTTGTGGCTTTCTCCAGAAACTTTCCCACGGCCTTAACACGGAATAAAACATGACGCTCTGAAAGTCTGGAGGGAACTCAATGAAAGACTTAAGAACCATATCCTACACAGACTAACGACCACAATATCCCAGTTTTACACCAATGACCACGTAAAAACAGCAAGACTCACAGACCATTACTCTGTTATAAAGAATTAATTATAAGACAATTGTAGTCTGAACTCATGATAAACAGTGATAAACGCATCCGATATAGACTGATCACAGTATCACACACCATTAGTACCTAGTACGGGGACAGCATCCTAATTTATAAGTACTTCATCAGCCCTAGGTCTGATATTGTAAATACACTGGTCATAATAACGGAAATATTGATGTTGCAGGGGCCAAACTCTTTACAATCTTCAGATTAGTACCACGTTAATACCAACTAGTCAACTAAAGATGTAAGCTACGTCAGACTCACTTAACTTTACCTGTTGAGCTGTTTTCTCCACACTTCTCAGAGTCAGTATCTTTATTCTTTAGGAATATTGCATTAGTCCCACGGATATTCCCGTTTAAATGTTTTTCCTTCTTATTTACGGTATCTATTACAGTTCTCTTTAAAATTGGCCGTTTAGCAGTGCAATATTCCGTCTTATTAGTTCATTTGGAGAGTCAAATTGATTTTCACGAAGGTGTCTTCTCTATTTTAATCCATTCCGTTTTATGGCAGTACCTAAGACTAATGTTTAACCTTTTTTTAACACAATCGCACGGATAAATATTGTGATTTTTATAGGGCGATCGTGTTTACTTTTTAAAGTTCCTTCCAGAAATCTGCTGTAACCTGGTTTTATAAATACTGATCTCACACTTTTACTCAAGTGGGCTAAATAATATGCGAAAAGTAAATGCTGGTACTTAACTATCTTGCTTGATTGCTTCTCAGCCTCACATTAGTGACCTTTCGTCTTCACAGTAACCCTAGGGCCTAGAATCTAGATCCTCATCTATACTTTACGTATTTTACCTGTAGCTTACTTAGCTTACCTAGCTTCTTACCATCTCAGTGCCTAACAGCTGATCATTAATGAAACTCAGTCACGATAGGTATCGAGCATCACGGTCGCTATAAATCTGATTCAGTGATTGCTTTACACAACTATAATATCGAAGGGGAGGGGGGACCTTTCATTAACTTTGGCGTGTTAGTTTTGATCTTGTGATGAAGATTTGTGACGATTTAACCCTCCCCCCTCCCTGCATAAAATAACGATAGTTTCATCATGTCACGTGATCAGCCGTATTAATGAGATTGCTTTGCTCCAAGTTTATGTCACTTCCCCTGCCTCCTCACTCCTAAAGTTACATGTCGCTAACCAGCTCCCTATAGTCTGCCACTCATTACTTTGATGTATTTATTTTATAGCTGTGTAGCTGTTCTTCTATGGTAACTGTAACTTCTTGATAAGTTCAACGTCTGGTCAAGAACTTAACTACTCAATTAAGTTCATAGCAGCAGATTTTATTTTTTGGGATCTTGGAGCAGTCTTAGCACTCATTGTCAATATGATGAGAAGTTTGATACTGCACTGTAGATCAGTCATATGTGACTACAGAATATTAAATGTTAACTTGTATTGATTCTCACAGCCTCCCTAGCCAATTTTCTTTGCATGCCAGTATTTTTTGTGAAAAGGGTTTCGTCAGACTGCCAGACTCTCTACTGCCAATCCCTGAGTGACATGCGGTCACTGTCACAGCGCTGTGGCCACCAAGTACCAACCTTCCTCCAAAATACTAAGTATGATCTTTTGGCCCACAAAAGTTTTCTGTGATTTTAATTTTTTAGCCGTTGCATTCTAAAATCTGATTCCTGTTATAAACCAACAAAAACTATAAACTAATGTTTCATACACAAACCTGCTGCCTAAATAATCCCTAATCACGTGACTGCACTGCAAGGCTGTCCGTAACGACTCGTAACAGAAATTAGCTGAGCTGCATGTTCAATTAATTAACATATTAACGGTTTGCAGCATTAAAAGGTTTCTCCTCCAAGCGGAGCCGATGCAGACTGTCTGCATCAGCTGCAGTCTGTTTGTCAACAACAGGTTGCTAACTGTATTATGTAGGTACAGTTTTTGTTGCGAAATTTTTCAGTTGAAGTGAAGCTATATATTTGGTTTTCACTCCAAATGAAATGCTTTGACAAATGAATTTAAACAACAATTTAGAGCAGTAAATTACAGATCTTTTTGCTTGGGCTTCTAAACACTAGTTTTTAAGTCGCCTTATTAATTTCGTTCAGTAATACTTATTGACCCACAGGTGACCACATAGCGTTTCTATTTCCCATGCATAATTCACGTTCCCTCCCATTATACTCGACTGATGTTCATTATGGAGACTCTGTAAGTCGCCTTACTGGGCGGAGGCCAACGCATATCATATCCTTAGATTGATACTTGAATATTCGTTTAGTTACTACTGTTAGTTGATTAATCTCTCTAACTTAATGACCAGCTGCTTGAGTCTCCTGATTATTTAAATTTGATATATTTAGATTTAGTTACAAGACGCAAACAAGGGGAAAGTGATAGAATAATTTGGGTAATTTAGTTACCAAAGATGCGGTTCATTTTACGTACGTGCATTTCAGAATGTTTCTTAACTTTTGATCGTATAGGATCAGGGATTTCAAAGACAGAATTACCTAAATCATTTTCATCTGATCTAGCCGAATTTAGAGATTAATGATTTAAGTACTGAAACAACTAAGAATAATCATTGAACGCTCCGTCCAGGGTAGAGAATATAGCGACTAAGGTCAAAACAGGGATGAAGTGATTATTTAATTTAAAGAGTTTATTTCCGGGGCCAAGATAACTATCTAGGACAAAATTAATTATCCAAGACCAAATTAATTATCTAAGGTAGTCAAAGATCGCTGGTTTCTTATTATCACTAGACGCCCGACAACTTTGATTTTGTGGATCAATCGTTTTATCGCTGTTTTTATCGTTACAAAAGATTGGGTCGTAACAACGGAACAGTCTACCTCGTCTGATTTTCAACTCAGTAACAGGATCAGATACAGGATCAAATATGATTTGTGTTAGGCCCGGGTGCGCCTTGATTGCCGGTCAACTGATAATTTGTCAAGGGTAAATCGATTTCCAGGTAAAAAGGCAGCAAACAGCCGTAATAGTACCTAATTACTAGTTCAATGGAGCGTTTGTTGAGATGACAGTGCGGTTTGAAGAGTGCGTCAACCTTTCAGAGGGTACAAAGTTTTGAGGAGGTAACATTTTTAGAGTTTGTTGATTGTAGCAAATGTTTTGGAGTTGGTTGAGATCACTTTGATGTTAGTAACTCTTTTACTGCTGGTTAATGGTAGCAAAATAATTGTTTACCTTCAATGTGGGCCGGGCAGCTTTTATTGACATGTTTACTAATTTTACTGAAATAAAGTAAACAGAGCCTTTGATCTACCATAACGGTGCAGTGCAGCCGGGTGCATTGGCTTTACTTAATGTGTTTGTCATGCATTTTTTAGCTTTGTAAAACTTTCACCGCTTGTCACTGGACACTGAATAATCAATAATAATCAGTGCGCTAAGTTTAATGATTATTTATTAACGTTAGTGCTTCCTAAGCTTACCTATGAAAGTAACATATTTTTACTTATGATACACCTTTTATAGTTTTGCTACGAATAATAGACCTGGATCTTAATTTCTTCTTTCCCGAACCAATCATGGATACTAGTAAAAGAGGATATGGAGCGGAACGGTAATAAAAGCAATTACCATAATTACGTTGTCTCACTGATTATTATTTAGCGTTCATTGTAATCGAGATTTGAAGATTGATTTCGTCGTGGGTTATAGTGCATAATATAATTAGTTATATCATTACCGATCGGTTCATGGGAATCAATAACGAGATCGTTCTTGAGGATCAGAATTTCGCTTTGTCTTGATTTTGCTGTTTATTTTCTCTTTTACAATCATGTTAAAAACAGTCGCGGCGTCGCTGGAATGCACCGGTAGGTAAGGTCTGAAACTAAAGGAGAAGTATGCTGAAATAGTCCAGCATTGAGGGCGGTGGTATATATTTGGGCGTAGTTATTCCTAAGCAATACAAGATTGGAGGAGTGATCTTTGGTTTGTAGTATTTTAAATCGCAGGATGTTATTTCAGATACAGTATGAGACCAAAAGTTGGATGCTATCCATTTTTAGAGAACAATCTATAGCATTCGTCGCATTACTATCAAATTTGTTTTATCATTTTTCTATGAATTGTTATTCGATATAGGTGTCTGATAGTTTTTCAAATAACTTCTTATAGGCCACCTTGCGCACTGTCGATACCATTCAACACTAAAATAGCAGTGCATTCCTGATAAATAGATCAGGAAATAGGCTGAATTATTTATCAGGATAGTTAAGTAAATACGTCCTCGGGGATTTATATACCCTCATTAACACCGGGTTGGATTAATAACTTTCTTCCGACAAAAGTGAAGACCTTTACTAGCTTCATTTACTAGCTTCATCCATTAGCTGTACCCTCTGACATCACTATTACCTGTCACAGGTCACACACAAGTTTTTTTTGCAAGATTAGATATTATGTTGAAATTTCAAAAATGATAATTGATGCGGAATGGAATTTCTGTTCATGTTCTGTTTTTTTTTCGTCTAATTAAATGTGATTACCACAGACTCCGTGCTAATATCATGGAGACTAGAATGTTTTAAGATTTTAGTAGAAAAATTAGTTAAAAATTCATCACAAAAGATTAGACAGGATGCAGTCATTTGTCCTAAAATTCCCCTTTTTACGGCTTAATTTATCATTAGATCTGTCACCATTTGTCAACTCTATTGTTAGCTTGAAACTCCAACACAATTGCAATTTATCAAAATAGCGTTAACTCTAACAAATTCATTACTTTACCTTATAAAAGTACAAAACTTAGTTATGATCAAGTATAACCTCCTCCCAACCTCTCAGCTCTTCTTAGTACTAAACCTTGCCCTAACCCAGTTACCTACTGATTAGCACGGTTATTATTAGTGTAAGTCCCCAAAAGTCCAGCTAAATTTGCCACAAACTGTCTGCTCTGGGAAACACAACATTGTTCCTATCCCCCACCACGTCCTGCTATTCTTACTGACCTTTTAAACTCGTCTGCCCAACCTAGGCTAAAATCTCATTACCACCCTCTTATTACATCACAGATGGACTCAGAAGAACGACCCTAACAAGATTTCACCGTCATGACAAATACTTCCCTAGCGGGCTTGTCATTGGTGGAAGTTTGATCACGTGGGTTTTGTGAGGGTTGTGGTTGGTGGTTGGAGACTGAACACCACATACCCCGGTCTACTTCAACCCCTACACCACAGTGAAGTTAGCACAAGTACCTATGGGTCAGACTACAGTCTATTCTCTCCACGCCATATCGTCTCACATTCTCCCACGTTGAGCCATCCGGAAAGTATTAATCTGTATCTTGATACTCTGAACTGTCTGTAATCCTTAACAGACCTTCTTTAACCTGCACCTCGACCCGCATTTTTTTCCTAATTTTATCACTTTCGTTTGAAATATTCCCACAGTCTCACGCTAAGACTGTAGTTTTTGTTGTTGTGTCATTTGTTCGAAATTTTATAATTTATTTACCAGTGATTTACTGGATTGGTGACCAATTTTACCGTAGACCAATCATTGGTCTACGGTGCTCTACTCTACTCTTTGAACCGTGTTATGACTTTGTTTTTGTAGGGAGATGTAGCGGGATTTAACTAGGATAACTCCAGACGGTCTGATTGAACCCAGGGTCATGATGAGGCGCGTGATTGCCGTCTGGATGATTTGTCATAGGTTTAATCGTTTTCATAACAAGAATACTTTATCAAGTGCTTTATTCCAGCCAACGTTCATAATATAGCGTTTTGTTTGAAAGTTTCAATTCTCATCTCGTCTGGGTAAGGCATTGTTGACTGCACCTTGTTCTTTGGCCACACAGCATTTTCTCAGGCCTACAGAAATGAATTCCCGTAAGTACTGGACTAAACGGCATACATTTAAATACTCGTAAGCCAATATGCACCGATTAAAATATCTCCGACTCCCATAACCAACTCTCATACGCCAACTCTCGCAGTACAGACAGTTGAACTCACAAAACATTTACCAAACCGCAAACCACAGCCTCACCATCAGCCGCTTTCTCACAATTAACCTCCCTTACCGTCCATCTCTTCCCTTTATCGTCCCTCTCCTCCTTTTGGCGTCCCCACCCCCCAACTCGTGACCCGGAAATCAACATTGCACCCCGGATATCAACATGTCAACTCACCACATTTCAACAGTAACCATGTTGGGTGTTGTCTTGGTTCAATTTGCGCTGCAGGGGAGAAGAGCAATATTGGTGTGAGAGAGAGAAATATTGGTGTGATTAGTGATTGGAGTTAGCACAAGGGCGGTGCTCATTCACTTAGTTACTGTCATTTTGTAATGTTGTTCTGTGGTGAACTGTTAACTGGTAGCCATTTCCCGATGCGGCGTTTGCCGAGTGTTTGAATGTTGTTTAGTTTGTTTTTTAGCGACGGAATTCTGAGTGTTTTGTTTAAACATTACATCTAGATTTTGATGATCGGTTAGTTTTTCATTTTTAAACGCTTGACTGTTTAAAAAGTTCTGTCTTGATTTAGCTCACAAATTTGATTTTTGCTTTACAAACCTAATCTCCCCTTCTTTTTTTTTACTCGGCAAACTATTTGTTTTCTGAAATAGTCTGTCTCAAATCGAGCTCATTAACTAATTGGTATGCAAATATTTCCAGTAATGATTATGCAAATATTTCCAGTAATAATTTTGGGAGTAATTTCACCTGTGACAGCTGTCTAAGCCACGTTTCAAAACATTTTAGTATTTTCATTCAGGTCAGTAGCTTCTATATCAATCCAGCCGTCCAGAGTCGTTTATTTTCAACATGTACTAGTAGATGACTGATTATATTCTGAGTCCGTCTAGTTTCAACATGTACTAGTAGATGATTGATTATACTCTCAGTCCGTCTATTTTCAACATGTACTAGTACTACTAGTAGATGTCTGATTATATTCTGAGTCCGTCTAGTTTCAACATGACGTACTAGTAGACGACTGATTATATTCTGAGTCCGTCTAGTTTCAACATGACGTACTAGTAGACGACTGATTATATTCTGAGTCCGTCTAGTTTCAACATGTACTAGTAGATGACTGATTATATTCTGAGTCCGTCTAGTTTCAACATGACGTACTAGTAGACAGGGACGTAGCCAGGATTTTTCTTTGATGGGGGCTGTCGGTGAGCGAAGCGAGCCGACGCGTCCAATCAAGCTGTGGCAGGGGTCTGGGGGCGCAGCCCCCAGCGGGGTCCAGGGGCGGAGCCCCTTGGCGGGGGCTAGGGGGGCGCAGCCCCCCGGAATTTTTTTGCGAAACAGGGTGTTTTAGACGACATTTGGCATTAAAGAAATTTGTAGGACAGCAATAAACTGGGATTGAAAAGAATCAAGTACTCACGTAAATTTGGTAACTTCACAACAGCAATCTGCATTCTCCAATCAGAATTTACGACTTACTCAGGCCCTCATCGTCTTAAGATTTTTACATTTCCTACGGTCTAGGGGACACTATTGACTATAATTATAGAAGTCTTCTAGAATGTTTGCTTGGATTTAATGACATATATTTACTAATCCACAGTTCAAATCTTTGACTGACTGCAGTCATAAACACAGCCCAGTTACCAGGCGACCATGGGGACTAGGGGGCTTATCTTTTTTCTGGGGTTCGATTTTTTCCGGGGGGGGGGGGGGCTGCCGCCCCCCTAGCCCCCCCCCCTGGCTACGTGCCTGCTAGTAGACGACTGATTATATTCTGAGTCCGTCTAGTTTCAACATGCACTAAAAGGTGACTGATTATATTCTGAGTCCGTCTAGTTTCAACATGTAGTATGTACTAGTAGATGACAGATAAGACCGTCTTCCTTCAGAATGTACTAGAAAATTACTGATTGTATTCTGAGATTAACCACAAACCCGTATAATTAGGGCTCGCCCTTGGAATTAAATCACAATTTTCTCCTCAAACCAGAGAGAGAGAGAGAGAGCCACTAATGTGCTGATCTCACTGTTGAAGGTATAGTGAAGGTAGACCACACGGAGTTAGCTCGCAATTATCTTCAGGCTTACTTACCTGTCCGCATGATACTCCTCTACTACTACTAGCATTACTACTAGCATTATTCGATTTCCTTTAAGTTAAGTATTGTCGGTCACGTAGCATGCTTGTAAGAGAGAATGTTCCTTCTCTTTTCCGGCTGATGGAACTGTTTGTTTGCACTTTTATGTAGCAATTTCAAATATGTTGCGTGAATACTGAATAATATGTTTATTGATTTGTCTCGTCTGGTTTACAGACAATTGATGAGTAGGCTCACAGAGTTTACAATAATTTACAATAATCAAATAACTAGAGTTGATGGTAAATCGTCAACAAACTGTGGACCAATGATCTCTGACGATTACGTAACGTGACCTAGAATCAACCAATCAGAAGACTCTATTTTGTTCCCATGACTGGGGACTATTTACTTGACATTTGATAACTCTGTTCGCAATCTCCCGAATGTTCCCACCCATAAACCATGATACTTGGTTCCATCACTTCCACTTTCATGCTATTTCTCGGCACTGTAACTGAATTTCAGCCTGGTTTCACTGCTAACCACGGACTACATGTTCAGTAATTATTTTGTAAATGTAGTAATCAATTACAGGCGTTTCCATGGTAATTATAATAGTGAGTTTTTGAAATTCCTTGTTATGGTTCACTGACTAATGGTGTAGAACGTGTTTTTCTTCCTACTGTATTTACAATGAAATATATAATGTTACCTTGATTTCATTTTAACGTAATTTATCCTCGATTTATCACCGGGCATGAAATAACAGAATTCATACCTACCGTCAGGTCGTTACTCGAGATTGTATTCTTCGAGACCACAAATCAAACAATTGTTGATGTTACATTGCTGAAATTGCTCGATCTATTTACTTTTCCTTGTTGCCTCAGACAAGGCAATTTGGCTGATATTTAGCGTCAACAATAATTACTGATTATCAGTATTCGCTGGTCTGTATCAAGGCAGAATAGGTTTCATTTCCTCTCTACTCCCTGCCGCTGCGTGGTACTGTTAAGTATACACCAGTATGTGCGGACTGTGTTTTGGTAATCCTGCTTAGTCAGAATCAGTTGTTTTCAAAATTACTTCCAATCTACTTTATTTCAAGTAAGGTTTAAATCTTTTTTGTAACAACCTTGCACAAACTTATAATTTATTATAAATGAAAATCCACTTTTTTAATCCATTTTATCGAATGGTTTTAGCATAATTCTGCACGTTTTGACCGAACATCGAACATACTTCCGCCCTGAAATCTTTCGTTACAGTTGTAACCAAATCATAATGTGGTAACAAAACTTATTTGCGGTTACAAGGTTGAGGATTTCGCGGTGTAAATATTAAAAATCGAAAGTGAAATCACGACTATTTATCTTGATTTTGTTAAAAACTCAACCAATGAAAGACCACAAGAAATCTGAAACATTTTTTTCGGCACTAGAATTTGTAAGTTTTCACTCTTCACACAGACTACTGGCCATTGGGAGGTCCTTTTTTTCATTTAGTGCTTCAAATATTCCTACATTCTTCTTCGTAGGGGACTGTGGTCATTATCACTATATTCCTACATTGGTTTTAGTTCACTCGTTTCTTGCTGTTTCCGCGTTTAACAATACTTGGATACGTTTAAAATATTTGTACTGGCGCCTTCACAGCCCATTAGAAAATACGGTTAAATACCAACAATTAGAAGTTCAGGTTGCGGTTCATGTTTTAGGCATAGTTTAACAATTACAGTTGTCGGAGCCAGGTTTCCGACAATTAGTCAGTTTTTAAGCGGGAGTCGCAAATTGCGGTTATTTTATTTCTGCAGAACGTTAAAATGGATTTATGGAAGAAACTTCACTCTTCAGTCAAGCTTTAGTCAAGCTTTAACCGAATTCTTAACATTTTCTCTTTATTTTAATTGTACCCCTGAATACAGGCCAACTAATTAAACTTGACTAAGCGTACATTCATACGATGTGTTAACAAACTCAATCTGTATAATTTATAATGTATATACTATACTATACTTCAACAGGATACTATACTATAAAATTAACACTTATTCAACGTTATGAAATTGTTTGAAAATACCCCTCTCATTTCTAAAATCATTAACATTTATGTTATGCGTTATGATTAGCACCCCTTGAACGCGAACAGGTAACCAGTAGCAGGTAACCACGCGCATTTAAAAAATTAAAAAACACTCGCCACTATTTGTAGGTGTGGTCGGCACGACATTCACACCCGTGATATTTTGAAGTGTACATCTTGTAAAGAATCGTTGTGGCTATCCATGCAGCTAAAAACGAAGAGCTGAACTGTAGCAAAGCTCACTCTAGATACTTCCAAAGATTTAGTTGTTTTAAAGGGCTGGAAAGGTTCACTTATCGTATGTTTCATTAGTGTTTTATAGGTACACATCATATTTTATTAGAGAAATAATTTAAATTATATAATTTTGCATTCCTTAAAAAACTTGCGTAGCATATTTCACATATTTTAACATATTTTACATAATTAACTACTTTAGTGTTAGAATGAAGAGAAAAATTCGACAAAACATCAGTTAGAAGATAGCCGTTACAAGCAACAATGAAAAGGTGGCGATGCGTTTAATCTTGCTACTGTTTACTGGCTTTTCTCTCCCCTCTCTAGCGAATAGTGAGTAATTTGCTGCTTTCACTTTAACTTTTCTATTTCTTTTACTTGGTTATCATACACCCAATAGAAATCTTGTTCGAAATACCCAATAAATGTATATTGTAGCTCAATTAACGACACAGTTATTGTATATAATTTATAATAAACTTGATGAGTGGTTCGATTAACCTATGATTTTATCTTGAAAATGTATTCATTTTTGTTTTTGATCAGTTTGTTACAAGCCTTTTTAGGTACTGGAGAAACGTGTAATATCTTGAACCACTTCATCCCTAACCGAGTGCTTCGACCGGACTGGCCGAAAAGTAAGTTAGATCCTCCTAAATGTGCAAAGCTTGTAAAGTCTAGATATCGATCACTGCAGATGTAAGAGTGTTATTGTGAAGGATAACGTCTCTTTGATTCTAATATCCTAGTTCTTTGATTCCGATTGTTTTTAGGCTTTATTAATTATTACGGCATATTACCCTATCTAAGATACCACATGGTGAATTATCACGTCGTGTTAAACCTGTTTTTCCCTCCAGATGATATTTGTAGGTACCGAGAATCCCCGCACTGTTGTACCCGCTCAGTGGAGATGGTCATGAAGGGCTATGCGAATACCTACGCGCACACTCTCTTCTTCGGGCATCTCATGCAGATGAGAGACCTGACATCCGACCTCTTCTACCGTGAGTGTGGAGACGATATAGAGATATAGAGACATAAGTACTCATACTAACAAAGTAACCATAGTAACCATGATAACAAGTAACAACCATAGAAACCGTGGTAACCCTGATAACTTGCCAGGTATGCAGAGTATGCAGCTGCCCTACATGTCTGCCTCTCTCCGGGAGACTGCTCTGGAGTACAAACTGTTAGATAATCTCAGTACTAAACGAGAAACTCTAATCACTCAAGCCACTCTAGATTATCTCGACATCTATTACAACGTCGAAAGCATGCCCACGTTTTGTAAAAGGGGTATAGTCAGAGATATGGAGTCGTCCATCAGCTCTTTTCTACAGGTTCGAATTTTTAGAATGATGATTTCTTTTCTCTTTTTAATTGTCCGTGTAAGTCGCTAATTGATATATTTACTCAATTATGCGCATTATAATGACAGTGATTGCGTCACTTTTGAGTGACTTTCTCCAGAAATCACAAATACGTCGATATCACCAAACCGGCTGTTATGCCCATTGAAGATACGGGCAAAGAACGGAACGATTAGAATGCCGCTTGTAATGACTGATCACTAATATTCAGGAGCTGGTATTTTCCCACGACCTGGTACAGTCCAACTGGAATGTGGCAAAGGATCTATTCGCAGTTGTGTTTTCCTCTCAGTTCACCCCTCATTGCATCACAGAGCTCATTCGCTCAGGAAGTAAGATATTTGGAGCCAACCACTGGCTAGTCAGAGGGGGAATAACGTTTAATTTTACTGAGCAGCTTTAGTCGCTACTAAGTACTGTTTAATATCAGTTATCACAAATAACGTAGACCCCCCTTCACCCTTCCCCCTGCTAAGGAGTTTAAGTTGATCCAAAGTGAATTAAGATAAGATTATTGAGTTGGTATGTTTGGGTAGTCATTGCTGCGTGTACAAGGGTGGCCTGCTACGACTAACCTTATTACCTGGTCTTTCAGCTATAAAACGTTTTACTAAATTGCAAAATTTGCATGTTGTTTTACAACGAACAATAAAAACCTTTAGTTGTCTAACCCTGATACTTTACAGTGACCAATATAAGCTGCAAGACCTGCACCGACCATACCGTTAAGATCCCCACCTGCTTCAACTACTGTACGGAAGTGGTGACCTCGTGTCTGGAGCCATACCAACCAATCGTACGGCTCATCAACCAGTGGTTTAACCTTCATGTCCAGGTCAGTGTTTACTGTCACGTGCTGTCACGTGATGTATTGTCCCGTGATGTCACGTGATGTATTGTCCCGTGATGATTGTGGTTCAGATTGAGACTATTTGTTGTGTTTGACATTTAACTATTTAGTAATTGTGAAAAAAGGATGAGAGGGTGTTTTTCTGTGAAGTTGTACCACAATATTGTTGGGACTGTACATTGTACATGACTGGCATGGTATATTGACAATTAGTATTCCTTAATACATTAATGTTACTATGAGTAGACCTGTGAGTGCATCACTACCAGTGTGTTGCTCCTTACTTCATATTTAATGCCTCATTAATTGAAGCTAAATTTCGAATGAAACTTTCAGGTGCAAGTGAGGATTACAAAATACATTCATCTGGACAGATTCCTGAGACTCAAAGACAAGCTTAACAATTTAGTAGGAAAAGCTTTAGAAGATTTGCACTATGCAGATGTTGTAAGTGTTTAAAATACCCTTATCAAGCAAGATCAGTTGTGAAACGGAAAGTTAGAACACCCTGCCTAGCACAAGATTGATTTAAAAAAATATAAATTGATTTTTTTAAATTCCTTTCATACGTTGAGTCAAGAGCTGACGTTTCGAACACTTAAATAGGGGTGCAGTTCCTTAAATACAATATTATTAAGTAAACACATTTTTTTAAATTGGTCATTAGAACTACCGGCACCGTCCGGGCAACAACAACAAAATATCTCATTCTTCTATCATTGTAAAAGTGTAATTAACTAAAACCATCTATTTCAGTGTGAATACCATTTTAAAGATAGGATTTCAACTGTAAACAACGAATATAATATAGCAGATAGGGTAAGTTTGCCGACATGTTTATCACTGCAATCCAATTAAATATTTTACTTTATTTGATACTTTGCGATTGGTGGTTGGAAAAGAAAGTGGAATCGGCAGTACTCTTGATAAAACCAAGATAGGTACATTTACCTTCACTTTTTACCTTACGTATTAAATAAACTCTCCTCTAACCCCTTAATTTGTCAGTCTCAGGGAAGGAGAAGAAGATTAGCCAAGACGACCCCACCTACCCCGTTCTACTCTTCTCGTCCACTAACCAGAAGCTTCCCCTCCCCCACAACCACCGTTACCCCCAAATTGGAACTTCCAACTGTTGCTGGAAATCAGCTGTTTGATCCAGAAATGATTTGCTTCAACGCTACCGCAACCAGGACTACAACTAATGCGGGGTGTTGGAATGGGACAGGGATTGGGGAATATGACAGGAGCCGGTAAGATATTCTCAACTTGATTTTACAAACAAATTACATTTAACAGATAACATTTGTTAATCAGATTCACAATTGTATTGATTATAGATTTTAACTAACCTTTTTGCAAAGAGGATTATAATGAGAATTATCGCTTTGGGATCTTTTTAAGAGATCTGAAGTTGTGTCTCATTCAGTAAATTTGGAATACAAATCTGCCAATATCGACAAAATGCAATCAATGCTAATCCTTTAATGAAATCATCAATAAAATCAACGCTGACAAAATCAGCGTTTAAATCATTTCTGCAACGTAAGGGAATCGTAACCTTGGGTCTACCTAAACACACTAACCCGTCATGATGGAGACCTTTATTGGCTTTCTGATTGCTTTTATGTGATTAAGCCACCTAATAACATTGCTGAATTCCTTGTATTGGTTTCTTTTCTGGTCAATTAAGTTAAACAATGCAAGATCTGCATAAGTGAAGGCATTTCCAATCAAGTAACTTCGAGACTTCAAATATTCATTCAGCTCTAAAGGATCCATCCCTAATAGATTGCAAGAATTAGAAATTACACACAAAAATTAATTTGTTATTGATTCATTTCTTCTGATCAGTTTATGATAAATAGTATTACAATCTAGTGCAATTTATTCAATGTATCAATGACCACAGCATCAATTTTTATCGAGAGATAATATTTTCAGGATTCCAACGACTGAAAGTACCCCATCCAACATGTTCGACCATCATCTGTCACGACTTAAATCAAAAATGAACGATTTAGAGGTGTCTCTCAACAGAGAACTAGTCATTGTAGAGCCAGAATCTAATAATGTGGAACCAACAATGGTTGCTCAAAAACCAAACAATTTTGGCCATGGACCAAATTTTAAAACTGTGACTATTTTAATAATTGTAATGACATGGATAACCCTAATCGTTTGAAAATTTTTATTTATTATGTCGATATCTGTTATTTATATCTGCACAGAATATCTGCATAGCATCTATGTATTTTGGAGTCTTAATTAATTTGTCTTGTTTTAACAAATCGTTGTACAAAAGCTGCCACGGATTTGTTTTTCTTTGTGTCTAATTTAGTTGATTCATCAAACATTAATTCGTGATTATCTATATATTGGTGATAATCTTTATTTCGTGATTATCTATATTGATAATTGAAATGAGGACAACTGTTTTGTCTAAAGTGAAACATTTTATGTGCCACTTTCAGGCTACAATTGGCCTTGAAAAGTTTGCATGTTTGTAGGTTTTACTCTTGTGGCTGTTTTTTTAGATTTTTTGATTAAGGCCTCAAAGTTTTTGTAATTAATTTGAAAAGATAAATGTTATCATTGCTGCAGTGTATGTTGAAAACTCGTAACCCATTAACCAACAAGCATGTGCAAAGTCCATGGAACCTATAGCGTTATTTATGTGCAGACTACCACAACATGCGCATTACTTTTGTTTTGTTTAGCATATATTTTATGGAAAACCTAATCAGTTTAGTTGTGTTTCGAATTTTTGAAAAGAAAATTTCAATGAAACAGAAGTTTATCTTATATTCCTGTAAATTCTTCACTTTTCATAAAAAGATAAACCACATCTGACAAAGGATCATAGAAGCATAAAACTGAATGCATTTCTTGCTGGCTAAGATCAAAAATTATTAATATATTAACATGTAATCAATTCTACTTTCAATGCTACACTTTGTAACCCTTGAATAACTTTGGTTCTGCAAATTATCCAACATGGTAAAAAGTTCTGGATACTCAAGGTCTCTGAACAAGAAGGCTTGAAGAATACATAGAAAACTGGACAATGACTGGCCACTTAACTTACCACTTACTCAAAAAGATTGTTGTGATGCTTCCATCAATTTTTAGGAAAAAACCAATTACTAAAGCAGTGGCGTAACGTTGCCTGTTGGCACGCCCCCGCCGAAAATGCGCCCCCCTGTTGGCGCCCCCTCCCCTTTTGGTGCCCCTCTCTAAAATTGAACAAAGTAGGTGATTTAAGATACGCCAGTAAAATCTCTAAAAAAGTTTGTTTCTAGAGCAAAACGCGCAGTTTTGCTAGTACCTCAGTTAAGTTTATCAAAATTGTCCCATATTCAAACACCAATTTTGCGCCCCCCTCAGATGGCACAGCAGTGTCAGCGGGGCCCTTCGTTACGCCACTGTACTAAAGCATCTTAGAAGATAAGAGTGAAAACTATGTGTTTGACCATGTATTTAATATTTGCACTGATAAATTATGAAGTAAGAGTTATAGACTGGTTACTTTTGACTTAGCTATGGTGTTCACAAAACTATGATCTGAGGTATAGTAGCCAAATAACTAATTTATTTAGAAATCAGCCATCGGTAAGTGGTTCAATTGATGGTTTTGTACCCACAAGTAAAAGAAAGATTGTATTTTAGGCCCACCATGATTGCTACTCACGGATGATCAGCAATGCTTTGTAGGAAGTTTGATCGCTGCGCTTGGGAATCATGTACTGTATCTCCAACTATCTCTGATACTATTTCACAGTACACTTTTGGTTTACAGACACGACGTATTTTTGATCTTAATGATCTTGATAATTTTGTTGTAGGCTTATGCGGGTTTACTGAGTGGGTTCATACTTTTTGCTTTTGCATTGTTTCAATTACGAAAGTGGAATACTTGCTGAATAGAAGGTCTCGTGACAATAGTATTTTATAATTAATCACACTAAAACTCTAATTTTTAAAACGCGCGCCGAGTTGGACTTGTCGACGGTCCAAATAGTGAATATTTTACGTCCAAATATTACGACGATACAACTATTTAGCCGGTATCACCTTGCTCTAACCAGAGCCTTATCGCTTGCAGTAGCGCGTCACGCAGTACGCGTATACACATGGCTATATGAAGGTGTCACCCGTTAAGGTTGCAACGCGAGATCAGAGTACGTTACTGGGCCGCGCTCAGCCTGTCATTCCGCCTAATCTCTATGTTTATTAACATGATAGCCTGAGGTCCCCAGGTAAGATCAGAGATCAAACGCAAACGTTATTTGCTTTGATGCGCGGCCAGCGGCGCGGCTCAGTCACACGGGATCCCCAGGTAGTACTGCGCTGCGCCGCGCGCGCATCCAATAATCAATAATGTAATGCACCTCTCGCAACCGATCTTTGTTAAATCGGCAAAATGCACCATTGCAGGCCTGGCCGAGCTGTGAAAGATTGACATCGTGTATCAAACATTTTTAGACCTCTTAAAATCAAGACCAATCTCTCCCAATTAATTTAGGTTCGGTAGTTAAGTATGATTGGAAGATTATGACAAATTTTCAGCATGATTCTTACCTGAGGACCCCAGGCTATTATGTTCATTAACAATATAGATTTGGCGGAATGACAGGCTGAGCGCGGCCCAGTAACATGATTCATGTTTAGGAACCGAAGACAGAAGATATAGCAGAATAACACGACAAAAATCAACGAATTTTGTCAAATTACACGACTTTAACACCTAATTTTGCTCCAAAAGCCGCGCACCATCAAATATGGCATTTAGACGAAACTCAATGATCATTCCAAAAAAGTATGACAAATTTGGTACTGTGAAAATTCTCACAGTCTCTAGAAAACGATGGTACACAAATTTTGATCCGAGCAAGTTTATTTTGATCGTGCACGTCCCCTACTTATAATTTAGTAAAATATAATAAGCCTTATAGTCTCTTTTTTCATTGCTCTGAGAAACGACTTAGTATAGCCCTTGTGTCAGTCTGTCACTGTCATGTGATTGTGATCGCCCTGGCCCTCGTGATTTCCGCCACAGTGTCCCGGCCCAGGTTCCTATAAGTATACCCAGTTAATTACTCCGGGTGTCTTACTGGGCCGCGCTCAGCCTGTCATTCCGCCAAATCTATATTGTTATGTTAATGAACATAATAGCCTGGGGTCCTCAGGTAACGGGTGTCATGTGCTAAATCACATTAAAATGGTACCTCGAGATTGGAGATAAGGTCAAGGGCCCCCCGACAGTCAAAACTGACTTGAATGGATGTATTTTTTAACGCAGATTGGGACTCACTGCTTACGTGACATGGAAATTAAAGTTGGTTTTATTTCCCGTTAGGGTTGGGGTTTCACTTTCAGCATAGCCATATGCAATATGGTTAGGATTAGGTTAGAGTTAATGTTATCAGTTAGTCCTACTCCTAGGGGTTTGAATACAGAATAGTCCATCTGCAGGGCTGCATCTACTTCTAGAAAACGTGTTCAATTAATAAGTCGCGTCGCGTCACAGTCGAGTGCATCAGCATAGAGACAGTGATTTAGGTTAATCATCATCCTAATTATTATTGGGCGGCGCTCTGCAGCTCTACCTGTCATTCCGTCGAATCTTTATTTATGAACACAATAGCCTGGGGTCCCCAGGTAAGCTGGTAATAGTAGAAGCTCTTACGGGCAAAAAGACGTGTTTTCTGCTACAATTTTAGAGACCTAACCGCTAATTGGACACAATAGTATGATGTCTAAGGATCGATAATATGTTAAGAAGTATAAATTTGGCCTTATTAGTCACGTGCTATACCAATGCGCGTTTTAAACTTTGACAGTCTATTACTCTAAGGCAAATAGATTAATTATATTCATATTTTGTCAGCAATAAGATCACATTATTTTCTATTTAGTGTGAAAATATGAGCTAGAACGGACATAATCTCGCTGAGTTATAGCTGTTTGAAATTTATGATGAACGCGCGGGTGCCAATTGATAACAACTAAATGCTTTTGCGCGTAGTGCGCGTCGAAAATTTGGCAAAAACGCTTGCGGAGTGACAATATTCAAACTTCGATAAAGTATATGAAGTGGGTACTTCTCGGAAAGGAAAAATGTAGGCAAACACGATGTGACTATTTTTGGGTTGATTTAATACAACTGCAAAAAATTATTCAAACTTCAAGCAAAAAAAGTCAAATTTTTACCACTTTTTTGCAATTTTACCCCCAAAAAGTCAGTCCAATCATCTTTAAACCACTTTTAATCGATTCTACGGTCAAAAATACGTCTAGGAAGGTGTATCTGGGGTCCCTAGCGTATCGATAGGCGGTGCACGATAAAAATAAACTTGCTCGGATTTTCAAAATTTTTGTACCATCGTTTTCTAGAGACTGTGAGAATTTTCACAGTACCAAATTTATCATACCTTTTTGGAATGATCAGTGAGTTTCGCCTAGGTGCCATATTTGATGGTGCGCGGCTTTTGGAGCAACATTAGGTGTAAAAGTCGCGTAATTTGACGAAATTTGTTGATTTTTGTCGTATTATTCTGTCATATCTTCGGTTTCTAAACATGAATCATGCTGAAAATTTGTCAGAACCTTCCAATCATACTTAACTACCGAACCTAATTTAGTTGGGAGAGATTGGCCTTGACTAAGAGGTCTAAAAATGACAAAATAGGTATAAATTCGTTGATAACTCAAATTCTGAGCATTGAAATTGCTCAAACTAAATTAGGTTCAGTAGAACATAAGTGTTTACGTAAGCTGACCAAATTTCAACAAAATTGTTATATGGGAAGTATTATAACTTTTCGATTGTTTCCAAAATAATGTGCTGGCCGAAATAAGAGCTAAAAAACCATTCAATGGTCAGCGCGCGCGTCTTATTGTCGATGGCGCACTGCCTAGTATCGAGCAGACAATGCCCGTAAGAGCCTCTACTATAAGGTAACCGAATTACTGATTGGTTAATAACACTTCATCTGCATCACTGTTTGGAAAATTGTCAAAAAATTTTTAAATCTTATTATTTATCGCTCTGTTGCAATCATATCAGTTCAGGAACAATGATAATAATTTGCTCCTTATCACTTATGTTAACCAATTTTCCCGGGATATATGCCTAAATTTTTATTTATAAAATTCACCATGGTTGAAATTAACAACTTCGCCGCATATAATTATACAATGAGGGGCTCTTACTAAATCGCTCGGCGCTCGCCCAAAAATTATCACGTGACTTTGGTTTTTATGGTTTTGCAATTGCAGCCGAACAATACGGTTTTACATAAACCCTAATCCCAACCCCGAAGCTATCCCTAACCCGACCCCTAAACAATCAAATTCGTGTTTTACTAGCCTGTCACGTGACCAAAATAGTTGTTTGCCCAATGCCCATAACTCTCCAGGTCTAACTCTATTGGCATTGCTCGCTCCTCTCAGTCTCACGTATACTTATAGCGAGATGCTCGAAAAGAGCGCCGCGCATTGGGATTGGCGTGCCAGGTAATACTAATATAATCATGAACAGCAACAAATTAGGAATAGGCCTCAATTACCTCAAAATGTAAGTCAACATTTTAACAACAAGTCATAAAGTTTCAAAACCAAAGTTTTAGCATAATCATTGCCGTAATGCCGTGTCATCTAAAAGATTAATCGACGGAACATCAGTAAATAGAACATCAGTAACTGCAAAAGTCCAATATCATAATTTGAATATTATTTATACAAATTTGGATCCACCTCCACGAAAGTTGGTCCTAAAATCCAGCAATTTTTATACACGGTCATAAATAATGAGTTCAGTGAAGTGTTGCTACAAATATTATAATCCCCACACAAATTTTTAAACGAACATTTTAGTTCATCATCAGTATCTAAAGTCTGTAAGAATGGACAAGTCTCTTATCTTTATAATTACAACCACTACCTTTAACGACTTTCTCTTGAACATTTCTCATCGATCGTCACTAATCGTCACTAATCATCGCTAATCACGTGATCTTGGACAGAGTGTCAATGTTCAGGTACCTCCGAGAGGGTAGAATGTATTCTGAAAAGGAGTCGGTTCTCTAACGAGTAACTCTTCACCTTGTTGCTAAACTCCTTCGCGTACCTAAAAGTGAAAGTGAAAGTGAAAGTGAAAGTAACACTAATTATGGTGGTATCTGTACATTCGGTGACTGACGCCATCAAATCTGAGGGCGCAACAATACTGGTCGAAATTCAAATTGTTCCAGGCGCCTGTATACATATTTTGAAATATCTTGTTATTTTAAATACGGGCTCCCGGACACAAGCTATTTTAATCTAAAGAATAATAATGCTCTGCTTGTTGAAAATACGTAAGTTGAGGTGTCTAATTAGCTGCAAGAATAGATGTAACTAATAAAATTCGTTACCTCAGATGAGCCCTTGCTTGGATGTTTTCGCCCTTTCTCGCGTACAGAACTCCCAACTCAAAATGTGCGTACGGTATGTAGAAATGATCTACCTGTCATGAAAAAAAACTATTAATCTATCTTTCAATTTACTAATTTTCACTTAATTAACACAATGGATATTATTAGCATATAAACTGAACGATAACCATAGTTTCTGCATTCTGTAAACTTGTTAATTACATTTACAGGTTGCAAAGACAGGTTGCATCACGCACATATTGCACCAGGGATAGTCACATTATTATCGGATAATTCGCATTCTGCAAAACAACAAATATTTTAGTTTGAAGGGGGTGTTTCAACTTCTGCATACATAAAGCAAAGCGCCGGCAACTGATTAATTATTCTTAAATATGACAACCAAGATAAGAAGGGAGAGATGTAACTTAATAATAATATTACTTATATTTTTAATTTTTATTATTTAATTTGATAGTTGGGGACAAAGTGAGAGTCTCCACGCAGTGTTTAAAACAAAAATAGTTGTCGACGTTTAAACTATTTAAACGCCTTTGTCATGGACAAATTACTATTACTAAGATTGGAGGAGATATGGTTAAATTAATAATACTAGTAAAATTACCTTTATTAGTAATACTAGTGCAACCCATGACTACGGCCGGGACTTCACTATCGCAGTTGAAATGCAAAAGTTTAGACCCGCCTATTATATTTGAAAACACGCATAACATTTTCGTATGAAAGAATGAACTCTCTCTACAGTTCAAACAGACCGCAATGAGTGCCTTCCCCCTAGATAAGCTTATACTTATAGTATTACATTGCATTACAGTGAACCTTGCGGCTAACCTAATTATGATTCACGTACCGACGCTACATAATATGCAGAAATGGGAGAGAGAGCGAGGAGGGAGAAAAAGTGAGCCATTTTATGTCACAGTTGTAGTACAAAACCATCAATTAAACCACTTACCACCGGCCGATTTAAAAAAATGCTTATTGGCTTCGTCAGAGTTTGTCGGCACTATACCGAAAAAACAGTCCCGAAACTCTTACCGTTTTCTTGATTCCGCTCGGAAATTTCCCACACACACAGATTTACTGGGATTTATCATTAATCATCATTATCATTATTAATTATCAGTTATATTGATAGTAATATTATTAATGTTACTTACATTACTAATATTACTTACATTACTAATATTACTAAAATTACTGCCACCAGTCGTGATATCACGTCTAAAAATATCTCCTTTAATCTAGCTGTTATCTCACTGTTATTAACTTTCCATAACAATTAAAGAACTAACTGATAGAGTTAAGAACGAAGGTGGCTGATAATTTACAAACATATCTTACTAACGTTAAATGGGAAGGGTAATTTGGTTCAGGAGCAGGATATAAAAAGTCACAATGTATGTCTGTCATCAGTCATACAAATTTGCATTTTATCTGCATCCAATTAACAATCTGCATATCTGCTTTAATTATCAGATAACGGATTATTTTATTTTTATCCGGGAGAAAGTTGCAGGTTTGCTTGTTAAGCCATTATATCGGGTTAAGGCTTTGGAGCTTGTGATGTTTTAAATCGTATAAAATTAGATACAGTTATCAGTATCTCCAGGTACCCCGGGGATTACTAAGCAGATCTCTGTCAGAATAATACTGTTTAACATCTGTTGTTATTTTAAATAATATTCAGATTGATAAGTTTAACTTAATGTTTCCTAATTCAGCATAGAATTGTTGCAGTCTACATATTTTTTACGCAGATTTGTTATAATCTATTCATTGCTTATTAATATTATCTATACTATATTTGAAACTAAATCCCCCGGCAACGGGGACATCGACCTTCTGGTGAGGCCAATTTCAGCTCGCAAATGGAGTTGAAACCTCGCAATTTTTAGCAGGGTTGTAAAAAATAGGAGATTCTTAGAATTTTGATTAAGGCTTTAGATTTGCTATAATTAACGTCGGAAGTGCGGTAAAATAAACGTTAGAATAATGGCGTAATTTTTCAAAGGTTACCTGCGTCGTTGCTTAGCAACATCAAGAGATTGCACGTGCGCGAGCAAGAACAGATTAGCAACGCGCGTTGCCATGCTTTATATTGATACGTCATACGTCATAACTAGCTCACAATTATGCTTACGATATCACTATTCATAACTTTGATTGTGATCGATATTTTTTGATGCGGTAGAAAGTATCGTTTAGGGAATACTACTTACAACTTTATCGTCATTGTCAAATAAAATCCATACTTTCTACAGTACAGAGCTTAGAGCTAGATGATTAGAGATTGGTTTTTTATTAAATACTTTTCAAACTTTACAGAGTACAGCAATTACAACGTATGAAATAAACTCGAATAAATTATTGCCCCCGTCTGTAAAATCTGACGGGAGACCAAACACGGTACTGCACAGTAAAACGTGCCCGCAATTACATGGCCCCGATATGATTATTTAAAGTGTGAAACAAAATTGTGATAAAATAAATGTGTGGTGAAGAATGTGAAACAGTTCAAATTTCTTCATAAATGATTTTTTTAATTTCCTCGAACAAAGCTTTCGACTAGCGGATTTCTAGTAATAAATATAATGATAAATGAATTGAAATTAAAATATGTGAGGTGAAATTATGGTTTGACAATAACAAAAATTAAATGGAAACTTGAATTATCATTGCATTTGATTGAACTAGATATGCTTTTTCTTTCACATTCTAGGATCAGTAAATTAAAATCCCTTTCTACCGTTATTTATACATTTAACCTACCTACATAGTACAGACCATGTATTCAAGACACATGTTTTGGACTTAATAAGGAATTTTGGTGACCGTTAAGATTTGTCTATTTACTGCATCGAAATCAAAATATTTGTTTGTTCTGAAGGTCCAACTGCAGGATTGTTTGAGATATGATCTGGACGGTGCTTCTAGTGATAGTTACCTTTACAGCAACAACCACTGGACAAGCTGTTATTGAGGAACCAGGTATTTACAGATGTGTTTACATGTGTTTACATGTGTTTCACGTGTAAACACATGTAAAGTCTATTGTTTGATTTACCTTCACCCTTGTTCAATATTTATCTGCCATTGACGTATTTATTTTGCTCCGACGGTGCCGTTAGCTCTGTCTCGAGCCACTTATATATTGTGATCTTTATAATCATTGTTATCGTCGTAATATCACGGTAACCATTTCGTTAAAGGGACAAAAGGATTTAGCGATTATTTTGGCCAAAAATCGCGATACCGCGAATTACATTTCGCGGTATATTAAACTATACATAAAATTTGTCGCAAATAATGGGAAAAATCGCGATTCCGTTCATGCCGCGATTTCCTTTTGTCCCTGTTTCGTTATAATAGTACAACCTGAATTCAAATATCAATCACTTCGTGATTAACCCAGCTTGCAAATCTATTCTAAACATGATGACTGTGATCATTACTATACGCTCGAAATATTCGAATAGGAAGTAAAAAAGGACCAAGAAATTTAATGAACGGCCATGGATTGACTAGATAATTAGATATCTTAATTATGATAAATATCCACATTATTCACTCCGCTCGTACGGATTGACTCGCGAGTTTCTTGGATTATTTTAGTTGATGTTTGATACTAATTCATTTGGTAACATCAAGCTTGTATTTAGTGGTTTTTCGTAGTGGTTGTTCTAAGTCATTGCATCCAAAATAGGTTGAAAAGTTGAAAGTCAATCTTGATAAAAATACCGTAAAAAAATATTAAATTCTAAGATCTTATTACACAATTTGTCATAATAAGATATTGGCAGCCCAGCGAAGGTTTGATAACTAGTCATGTCTTGCGATGATACTGAAGGAGGATCTAAAGTGACAAACAAACGGAGTTATGTATGCAGCAAGTGCGATTACGGAGCACTGTTCCGATCAACTATGAGAAGACACGAACTAACTCACACTTACGCAAGACCGTGTCACGATGGGAAACCAGTTTATAATTGCGAGTATTGTAATTACTCTTCAGTTTCAAAACAAAATCTCGGTAGGCACGTTAGAACCCACACTGGAGAACGCCCATATAAGTGTGCTGAATGTGGGTTTGCAGCCGCAAGAAAATGGACCTTAGTATCTCACTTGAGGAGCCAACACATTCACAAAGACAATAGTCCTTGTCCGCGCACAGAGTATGCAGCAGCAGAAATACCATTCATGATATCACACAACGGGAATTGTCCGTACAAGTGTGATAAGTGTGATTTTACAGCAAAGCAGCTGTCGGACTTACATCGTCACCGGTGGACACACACAAGAGTTCGACGTCTTCACAAGTGTGATAAATGTGATTATGCAACAGCAAAAAAAAGTAACATGAGTGACCACTTGAGGACACACTCTGGAGAGCGTCCCTACAAGTGTGATCAATGTGGGTTTGCAGCCGCAAGAAAATGGACCTTAGTAACTCACTTTAGGACCAACCACACAAACAAGCTTGCTCAAGTTTCTGCAAGCAAATAAGAGACAAACACTCACAGATAGCATCTACTTAGGCTATTGATATCTCATTTTTTTTTTAAAAAGCGCCGAAAAAGCGCTCAATAAGCGATTATCGGCGACGATCATAAAATATCGTTTATGGAAACTTGCCCATTGCCATTAATGGGCAAATTCTTTCCAGTGTACACTGTACTGTGATGACGTATTCTTTGCAGTGTACTGTGATGACGTATTATTTGCAGTGTACTGTGATGACGTATTGCTGAACTGTCAGAATGAGGGGGAGTGTTTTGAACACTACGTGAAGACCATGTATTCGTGCCAAGACGAGCTGTATAATGTGAGCATGTGTAGTGTCGAGTGTAGCACCAAGGTGCACACCCTCATGTTGGATCCTATGATGGAGAGGTAAATACTTGCATATTTTACACATCTTACTTTACGTATTTTACATACTTTGCATATTTTACGTATTTTACATAATTTGCATGTTTTTACATACGCCCACGTACATGTTGTTAAAACTGCTGACAGTATTATTTCAGCTATTTCACATGTGAATGCCGGGATAACAACTACTGTCAACGACAGAAATGCAAATTCCTTGCTACGTGTTTAGGCGGTTAGTTACTTCTTTAAATTACTCCTAGTTACCTCTCCAGTTACCTCTCCAGTCACCAGCTTATTTACCTCTTTCTCATATAAGTAAAATACTAATTACATACATACAGGTAAATGTCATTATTGAGAATTGACGGGTTCTATCGCGGCCATTAAATTTCCCAAATGCAATTTGAAATTTGTTTTCAGGTGACTGTGATCACGACATATACTTGACGGAGGCTCCACAAGCGTTGTTTAAAACCAAGCACCCAAACGATTCCGAGGACTATGAGTATGAAGAGAAAATAACAACTAGAGCTCCCATCGACATTGAAGCATCAACTGAAGCAACAGGTAACCAATAAGAGAATAAGCGATCCATTAGAATTCCTCACGATTTTGGCGTCAGACAAGATTATCTGAGAAGAGTCCCCTCCCCCCTCTAAATTCCACCCACCCAGGCCCCCCCCCCCCCCCCCCCCCCCCCCTCTAAATTCCACCCACCCAGGGCCCCTACTATGTGACGAGGTTACATACATCTGCAAATACGACGAGACATGTGAACCGCTCCAAAACGAGCTGTACAATGTGGCGTGTCGGGAAGAGATAATAGACCCTGGAATGTGCAGTGACACGTGTAAACGAGTTGCTCAGCTGCTGTTGCAGCACCCTGCCATGGCTGGGTCAGTCTTACTCTTAGACAATTATAAGGCATTGTGCTTCTTTTAGGGTAATACACCCATAGTTAAAGTTAATATGCGCAAATGGCAGCTTAAAAGTTTGAAATCTTTGGTATTAATAGAATTACTCATTAAACCGTTTTATCTCATGGGATAAGATGTTTCAAATAGTTTTAAAAATAAATAAAATAAAAGTTCTTTGTGTAAGTCTACGTTCTCTGTATTAATATAGTAACTACACCTCAGGTACGAGGATTGTAAGTGTGAAGACAGTCCTTACTGTAGGGAGCAGAAGTGTAAACTTCTAGGAGCCTGTTATGATAGTAAGTAAATCTGCAGTTCACTTGTTTTATTGTCATTTATTTATTGAGATTATACTTTAATTATATAGCTTAATTAATTTAATCATAATTTTCTTCTTATCTAATTTTTTAGTGGTATTCTTGAAACGATTCTAATTTCTAATAGTACAATCACTTGAATAAAGCAGCCCAAAATAACGAAGTAGGTCTGTAAGGAGATGGGGATTAACTGAGTATGTTTACAGGGGAATGTCCAGACCACGTGCTCGGTACACCCTCCACCCCACCTCAGTTGATTGTGAGTTAATTTGAATAACTAATCAATTATTCAATTTAATGATTTATTGATCAATTGTGACTAATATTCTTAATCTCTAATATGCGTATAGTCAGGCTAATTTATAATTTATTTCACTGAATCCCTCAGCCAGAAAATCCAATTAGTTATTATTTAGTTATCAGTTATATTATTTATTGTATTTACATGTTACTTATTCATGGACGGAGAACAAAACATGTAGTTTTCGATTTTCCGGTTCCAAGGAGAACTAGCAGAGTATAAAAACCAACCACTTAGCTACTAATAGTTGAAGCTCTTGTCGCTTATATTGCGTTGGTGACAATTAGCAGCGTTTGTGACAATTAGCAGAAAAGGGGACATGTCACACGTAGGAGAGGGTTGAGGTTGGTAACTAATAAAAGCCAGGAACGTGTTTTGTAAACCAAACTGCTCCACTTAATTAAATGTTGTAACCATATAAGTCTCAATAAAACATATACATTAATCACATTTCTTGCACAAAACGAGCTAATGAAGTATGAACTATACGTTTGGGGGGAAGAAGAGGCCCGGTATATCGAAGTATCCGGTATAGCAAGGCACGGTTTATAGAGATCTGACTGTACCTGAATATTATCCTCTGACTGTAGAGCAGTCCTCAACAAACTGAGGGCGTGTTCGTGATCTCCCAACTCTGCAGTAAGTACAGCTAAGAGGAGGTTACACAGGAACCAGTCGTCTAGAGGATGTTGCGTGTGGTACGGTACTATGTTAGCTATATCCTCCAGACAGGCTTCTGAGAGGTGGAATTAAGGGTTACAGAGGGGTTAACTTACTTCCTCTGCTAAAACAGTTCTTCAACAGTTATGTTAGAAGACATTCCCAACGAATCGGACTTAAAAATATAAATTATCAAGGTCAAACCCATATGATCTAAAACTTGAAGAACGAAAAAAAACACCAGTTCCTTTAATCACAAAAACAAGTTCACAACATTCCCCCCCGCCCCACGTACCTATCATCTTAACAAGTTTCTGCTGGCTCTCCTTACTCATCAGAGGTATAAACCTCCAGATATAAAGCAGCTCCAGCCCCGGTAAACACAGAAACTTGTCATTTCTTAGGAAACTACGGGCTTTACGTATGGCAAACTTCTCTATGTGCAGGTGCTTACCACCTGGGAGAGGAAAGATGTTTGTTTTAATAAATACTTTGTTGTTTTTATTCGCCCAAAGGTTTCTTGCGAAGTGGCAACCTGGCAAGCTTCTTTTAATTGGTTATCACGGAACTAAAGAGTATTATAGTCATAAGATGGAGGAACAGACAAATGTATCTTACCAATTTTAAGCTGATATTTAGGGACGAGTTTAGCTATATCTTCAAGGTCTGCAGATTCTGAGTCTGACATGAATTTAAAAGCTACGTACTGATATCCAAATAGTGTCCGGGACCATTTGCTTTCTTTGTATAATCTCTGGGAAAGATGTTAGATTTATTAACAGCAATTGTAAGAATATTATATTATTCTAGTAATAATGCAATTTTACGAGCTTGAGCTAGAGTTTGGATTATAAAAATTGATTTATCCAATTTTCAAATAATTATTAAATTACAACTTTTTTATTTCAATTAGTCAATTATAACTAACATTAGCGAAATGAGCGGCTTGGTCCCACTGAAGCAGCATTGCATGACACCACATCTTCTCCCAGTAACACAAGTGGTAAACTTGTATCCAGTCAATAGGGCTTTGTTCACAAAGCTCGTACTTTTCCAGAGCTTTCTCCAGCTCCCCACTTATTACTTCCCTTCTTCCTAAGACATTCAGTTTTTAAAAGATTATAACCTTGTAGAAGTTAGAAAGCAACCTAGTTGTGATTAGTGCTAATTTGAGACCAGACCGTTTAAAAAAGATCGTTTAATCTAGTGCAACATGATATATTGCAATTGAATTACAATTTAAGACGTTTTACAGCTTACCATCATAGAAGCCAAACGTTACGCTTCCAGGGTATCGTGCAAGATATTTAGATAATATCGTATCAACTACGTTACTGTCGTACTCCTCGCGTTTTATAAATTGTAACACTATCGTCTGATAATTCTGAAATTAAAATACATTTAGTGAAGACGACCATTTGGGTGTCTTATGCTTCTATTTAAATTGTTGTAAGTATGTATAATAGATGAATAAGTCTTTGACATTTATTCAGTACAACCTCGCTGATAAGTAATCCCTGGAGACTTGCACTGTCTTTAATTATCCCTCAGTGTAGAATTATCGCAATACACTGCATGCATAAGCTGATGTTAATGATGGTGCGCGCGTTCAAAATCACGTGGCGTGCGCGTAGTTTATGAATCGAGAACGCAAAAAAATCGTTTGGAGTACGCGCTCGACCGATTTACACATTTAGTGAATAAATTGTCTTCCGGGAAAATATAAATAGTACCAATTAATTTAACTGGAACATGTATTTCCGCCAACAGATCCAACTACAGAAGAACACTAACTAATAATCCAGCAGCAGCCACAAATGAACGTAACACATCCATCTTTTCTGCCTCAACGACCAAATTGTGACCCAGCATTTTGTCCCCTTGAAGTCCACAGAACTCTAACAGTCGCAGAATTTTAGGTGGTAAAAGTGATAATCCCAGTATAAATGCACCCCATCCCATGTTGATTCCGCCGATAATCTCATTTTTGTGTAAGATATTATCTGCAGGTATAGCTGTTGCTCTATCTGATAAGCACGTATACATTTCCTTGTACAAACTGAAATAAAATGTTACAACTACAAGGGCAATGTAAGATATTCTTTCTATGTTGAAAATTCCATCCAAAAACAGTTAGTACAAAACTGTTAAAACAGACCTATAATATGACTTTACGACTTTTGAATTTGTAGATTGTAGAAGCATCACTAAGTTATATATCAAAAATATTTCAAATTTCATTACCTGTGAGCTGTTTTTATCTTGAAAGCCCCCTTAACAAAGCTCACTAAACTATCTTGATCCTCGGCGAATGTTAGAATTGCACGCACTAACAGTGTCTCTGCGTACAACTGGGGGAGATTCATATTGAGTGCTTGTTTAAACGAAATTGTGCTTGTTAAGAAATGAAAATTGCACACTTCTATCTCTTTTCAGTTGTCAGTAAAATATTACAATCAATTCATCGACTCAGTGCTAAATTTGTAAGTGAATTTAGCTCTGAATGCTATCTAATCTTTCTCTATGACTATCTACTATCTAGTTATATTATTGAATAAGTCAATTAAGCTCAAATCGGAGTTTGAATATCCAAGAGAAATCAACACAACATGTCTACGTAACAGACATGATTAAATGAATTAGTTACTAACTTAGTGCGTTACATGTCTCATTGTGTACCCAATAAAAGTAGACAGTCAGTAAATACCTAACCAACCACCTACTCTTTACACACAGTGTATATTACCTACACACAAACTCTTCTTTATATAATGTACAGTAAACAGTGAACTTGGGATTTTGTTACATATAAAGACTTGTTAACTTAAATGAAGTCTAATCAACATCTCATTAAACTATATAAAACAATAAGTATAAAGAATAAGGAAAAGGAACGGGAATGAAGCCAATACCAGAAGTGAAACCCCACCAAAGAACATGGACATGTTTGAAGCCACCGCGTTTTCCATGCCAATAAGCTCTAGTAGTCTTTATAAGCACAGCTATAGGGATATTGAAGTAAAATGTCTTAACTAATGACACAAGTAGTAGCAGTAAGTAAGTACACTAGCATAGTGTGTATGTTCTGAGATGACACATGTGATTATTCTGCATAATTCTGTATCTAGTTAAGATACTCTGGTAAACACACGGCTTTTGATGCGTACATCAGATTTAGTACATACTATATCATAGAGACGAGTAAAATGGTAAGTGACAAAAAATGAGTGAAGCTTTTCTGTGTACGCGTGGGTAGAGTGGTGCATAACGACGAAGAGAAAAAACGGTTGTGATATGGAGCACAAACCCCAAATATTTTCGCTTGAGGGTCTCTGAATTATTGCCGTTGTCTTTGTAACTGCTGATTTGGGTAAAATTTGTATTTGTTGGATCCTGACAGTCAGTTCTGGAGTGATGTCTCGTTTTCAGGAACTCAGGAACTCGATCCTAACAAAGATTCGTCCGGGATATGACCGTTATACCCGCTGTCAAATTGATAGACAATAGTGAGTAACATTATAGTGCTAAGAATTCATGTGTATTGAAACGATGTTAAAACTCGTACAACGTCTGACGTCATTTCATCAAAACAAGTTGAAAACATTCCGTTGTTTTCACTGATGCAAGCTAATTGATCACAAAACTTCTATAGCATAGGCACGTGACTCGTGAGTCGTGTATAAGGTGATGTTTAACTCTGGTCATGTGTCATGTGAGCTACAAGTGCTTGTGAAACCCTTCACTCGCTATCACGGAACTTTTTATTGACAGACACTGCTGATTCGTACCTATTTCATTGTACGAGTGATTGTAAAGCCCTCAACTGGGTTTTGGGTCTAGTACAAGAATGTGAACTATGCTCACTCATAGCTATCTATTTGAGAGGGCCTATCTGATACAGATACGTCCGTGCAGTAATTATACCATAAATACTGCTAGTTCATGGTATCAGTGTCACTTCATTTCATTCATCTTCAGTAACTCATAACACAGTCACAGTACATTCCTTTACATTCCTTTACATTCCTTTACATTCTTTTACATCACAATATGATGAACTGAACAGTACCCTCAACTTCAATAATGAGTTAATTATTATTTGCTTTAACAAAACTTAGCCATCGCGATCGGTGTCGTAAATTTAAGGTAATATATCATATTATATAATAATACTGTCGAGAAACACGAAAAAATACTCCCCCGCTACTTCCCTTAATCACATAATCTGAAGTCATAAAACAATGATATAAACAATACTACTAGGAAACGGTAAAAATATCACGACGAGTGAGTGTTGCTCTCCCATAGGTCACTCTCTTTCTGTCTCTGTCTGTCTCTTTCTGTCTCTTTCTGTCTCTTTCTGTCTCTTTCTGTCTCTGTCTGTCTCTTTCCGTCTCTTTCTGTCTCTTTCTGTCTCTTTCTGCTTTTCTGTCTCTTTCTGTCTCTCACTTTCTCTCTTTCTCTAGAGGCCTTCTTATGATGTTAACTTACTATGCGGTCCTGATCCTGTTTCCTTGGATTGCTTTGAAGTTAACAAATATCCAGTTCCGGTTTCCAAGAATATGGCCGGATATTCAACCGGAAATTTCTTTATAAAATGTTAATCTAAAATCCTGAAATGCATATTTTTCGTCTAAATAGGTTCTGAAAACAATTTTATGTTATATTTCGTTCTAACTGTTCAGTTTTTGCACAACGAATCGAACAAAATCTCGAATCGTGATATCGGGGTCTCGTATGCACCTCCCAATAACCAAGTCAGATACGATTTTCAATCGACCAATGAAATGTCACGAAATAAATATCATCAAAATTTAAAATATTTTCAAATTTCGAAATATTTTCAAAATTCAAAATAACCATTTTCATATAATATGTATGTTAAATTTCTCCATAAGAAACTTGCTCCATAGAAATTCTGACTTTTATTCGGTTGAAAATTGGTTGATAATTGGATGTAAAAATTAGTTGAAATTTGGGATATGACATGAACACAGTCATGGTAGCTTGTAATATGTCAGCGAATGTTAAAATAGACCCGTTTGTGTGAGATTTTTTGTAAGACAAAGAAAGGAGTCAAAGCAGGTACCCAGACCAATGACAAAACAATGCTTTATTCATGAGAATTGCAAGCAGAGGGTTCCTGGGGGAAGACAAGGGGTATTTTCCAGACCAAATCACCAGTCATAATGTTCACGCTTTACAAGTCGATGGTTCGTAGTCTACTGGAATACTGTTGCCCGCTATGGCACCCCTCCAGGATATGTGACATCCAGGAGCTTAAAAGCGTACAGAAAGCTTTCAACGCAAGGATTACTGGAATGCGTGATATTAATTATTGGGACCTTCTTCTACGGATATCTCTGATGTCTCTACAGCGTCGCAGGGAGCAGTTTAATTCTACTTCATACGTGGGAGATTCTCCATCACTATACCAGCAACGACATTAACGTGCAGATTTTCTCCAGGCCACGTTGTGGAAACCTTGCAGTCATTCCATCTTTCGTTGTTTTGAGTGACCGATCCTAAACCAAATCCTGGTTTACACAAGACGTGGTAGCCTGTGAGCGTGTATAGTGTATGTACCACTCCGCTTTGATACAATAGTTTTAAAGGTAAATGCGATCGATTAAATCCACCAGGACGCCAGATAGATCCACTAAAATGAGCGTTAAATATTCAGCGTGGTTGTAAGAACCGTATACGAGTCTCCAAATTGTCAAAATCATCTGGTGTTCTAGACTAATCCAAGAACTCTTGAGGCCAGGAAATGTGTGACACAAAAGGTTTGAAGGCAAGGAAGATTCCTGACTGCCCTCTTTTAAGCTTTAAGTTTAGTCTATCTTTCTAAGAGCCCAAGGGGATTAGCATAATAATGTCATAGCTTCGCCTACCCTAGTAGTGAGATTACTCGCGTTGCATTATTGAAAACGTCAACTTGGAGCTGCTGCTTTGACAAAAACTGCTTTTCTAGATGGTAAGATTTGCAAGCTTTTGGTCTATTTGCAAGCTTTTGGTCTATTAACTCGACAGCCTGATGCCTGATGATGTTGTAACTAGGCTTTACCCCACTCAGTATGATCATTTCACTGCCCAATTTAAGCTCTTAACTCCAATCAGAAACCGAGTTATTTTGATTTTAAGTGCTGAAGTCGCAACATTATAAAGTGCTGTAATTGCTATTATCACGAGAGCGCAAATAGGTGCAGCCTCATAACTAATGTCCTAATGTCATAGGACTTTGAATTTATGCTGTACACCCCTAAATGTGATAATGTTGGACATCTTTATGCCCAAGTGTGGCTTTTACTCTAATCAGAGGCCAAAGTTTTATTTCAAAGTCGTAAAAGTGCCAAAAATGGACTGAAACTGGTTTGTGATTAAACATAAACTGTTGCCCACAATGAATATTTAGAACAATTTTGGGTAATTTTGGGGTATTATGGGGGACTTTATTATGGGGGATTTCCAAAATCCATTAAGGTATCCCCATAATACCCCAAAATACCCCTTGGCTTCCCCCCGTTCCTGCTTTATTGTGGCAAGCAAACCCATTGCTAGCTTCTCTTATACCAAGGGTTAAAACAAAGGCCATTATGCCATTAGAAAAATTACGGGCATTGTCCTCAGTTACATCGACGCAACAAACTTGTGAGAGCTGGATCTTTGGTTTTATTTCTAGAACAATCTGTCCCTGTTTTACCAAGGGTTAAAGCAAAGGCCATTATGCCATTAGAAAAACCTCTACATCTTTAATACGTAGCTAGGTAACGTATTTTGTTTTAACTCGTTTCTAGATCTGCTCATACAACAGATCAATCAGTGACCTCTGCTCGCACAACATATTATCAACCAGTGACACTGTACTGCTGCCCGGACAGCAAAACAACCAGTGACCTCTCCTCGTACAGCATATCACCCATTGACTGCTGCACTGCTTGCTTTTAGTATTTTAATCGAAAAAAAGCCTACAAATAAGGATTAATTTCAATTTTCCAGCAATTTTCGGCAGCCTTAAATTTCCTATTTTTAGCACCCAGTTCCGGTCCGGCAAACTGGAAAATTGATTGATATTCGGTCGTTTCCGGTCCAGCAACCTAAACCCAAACCGGTCGGTTTAATGCTTACCATTTAAGCGGGCATATTGATTTATTATTGGCGTCATTTGTTAATACGGCTCCATAGAAATTTCTGCATTTTTACACCACGGTTTTTAAAACATTATCATAAATTAATACGAAGTACTAAGTTAATAACAAGTTACATTAACTTTTATCAGATACAATGACGATGTTAATAATATATCGATTGATATTTTCTCTGTCACTGTCTCATTGTGCGAAGATGAGACAAAGACAGCCTGGTGAGGTTATACCAGATAGTGCGGAACACTCTGGCACCAACGCCTCCTCGGACATTGCTGCAAACGCCATAGATCAGAACCTGAATACTAAGTCTAGTGCTTCCTTAAAAACTGGCGGTCTTAGATGGTTAAAGATAAAACTTGACCGGATGTACTGTATAGACAAGGTTGTGCGGTTTCAGCAAGGTGGTAAACCTGGTGCAACCTGGACTTGCTCACATACTGACTGCTCTTCCTGTGAAGGGAACTCCTGTGACAGTCATCTGAAGCTAACAACCTTTTTTGAAGGAGGAGACACTGCTAGTGTCTCTTATGACCCGGACTGTAAGAACGGAGATACGGTGAAGCTAGAGAAAAGCGACGGAGGTAAATTAGTGACGTGGGAGATTGCAGTATTTGAAAGAAAAGAGCACTGCCCAGCGGGGACGTATCAACCAGCGGATCAAACAGTCTGTATAGCATGTGGTAGGAACACTATCAGTGATGTCTGCACACTCTGTAATTTAGGAGAGGCTTCTAACGAGGAACGTACGGAATGTGTTGACATGTGCCAAGGGAACATACAGAGATAACAAAGTCGAGATCTGCACAGATTGCCCTGACAACACCTTCACTGGACAAAAAGGATCAGAGACATGCACTCCTTGCCCCGCAGGATACATCTCAAACTCAGATGGAATTTCTTGTAAAGCCTGTGCAAGAGGAAAATACAGAGATAACACAGTCGAAATCTGCACAGATTGCCCTGACAACTACGTCACTGAACAAAAGGATCAGAGAAATGCACTCCTTGCTCCGCAGGATACATCTCAAACTCAGATGGAAATTCTTGTGAAGCCTGTGCAACAGGAGCGTACAGATCGGATGATGCTACAGAATGTGAACATGTATCTGAAGTATTGGATGTCGACGATGCCCGTAAGTACTTTAATATGGGAACAAACTTTACATTGTTTACCAATTAATATTTGTTATTCAAGAAAAGTAAACTTCTAGATATAGGGAATCTAGGAGTTTACTTTTCTTTTGTATAATTTCTGTACTAGCTAATACTAGCAGTTATTGTGGTCACGTGACCAGGATAAGGTCAAGGAGTCTGAGGAGTAAGATAATTTAGAATCTTAGTTTTTAAGAACTTGATAAGTTAACTGAATTCGGATCCGAGCCCTTGTCAGTACAGATATTGATTTTGCCGTTTAGTTACGATCAAGGCTAATCACTTTCACTTTCACCCTTAGGATTAACTCTGCATTTAAAACTCAAGATTCGCTATCTTAGTGATAGCGCTATAGAAGCACACAAACAATAGGCATATTCACATTTAATACACAGAAAACAAGGGCACGTGCATATAAATTATAAGTGTGCACATATTGTACGACGCACGTGCAGATGATTAACATACCAATTCAGCGTGAACCTCCAGCTCGGCGAAAGTAGAAAAGTCCCTGTTTTTCACGTAACTCATCAGGTAACTCACCATGTTGTCTTTGTGTCGATACGAATTTATCACCTGCAAAACAATAATTCTATTATAATTCAAGCTACTTTGGATTTATCGCTGGTATCATCGCGCTAATATTATTTTCTAAACAGGTTTAATTTACTTTAGTCTTGTAAATGTAGACAATCTAATTAATTTAGTAGCCACGAGTATCCTGCTGGAATTAAGTCTATTGAAACTTTCATCGGTTCGGCTAGACTAAGGTGGTACGGACAGAATGCCAGAGACACGGTTTCCCAATTTTTTACTAGATTGGAAACCAAACTATGGAAAGAGACTGAGAGGACGACCCCGCAAAGGCTGGATGGCCTGTGTACTCGAGGAAGCGGCGGACTTTACAGGTATCGATAACATCAGCAGAGACGCAGTAAAACAGTTAGCTCTAAAACGAGTGGAATGGAGGAACATGTTACACCGTTGAAAAGATGTGTGTGAATGTGTGATGCAGGCCACTCCGACAACTAGGAGGAGACCTCTTCGTTTAGCATGTATTTATGAGTATCCTGTAAACCTAACTCAAAGTACGGTACCGTTAAGAGAAGGTACCTTATTAAGGTATAGGTACCGTACCTATACTGCTTAACATTTAGATATTTAGTGAACTTTCAGCAGATTCGGTGCTAGGGGTAGGCACCACAAGTTTACAGCAGCAACAAATATCCACCTTTTTTTCTTACTGTTGGTGTAGGTCGCTTATGGAGTTATGGTGATTGGTGTTCTCCAAAAACCTACCTTTTCAATAACTTTATATAGAGATTTTTTGTTACATTTTACCTTTTGAATATTAAGGTATGTATTTCAGACTCATTTGTCATTTGACTCTATACTCTTTATTTCTGTGGACAGACTTGACTGATAAGACCTATAAAAAGGTCTTATATAACCAAGTGCAGCTGGCAACATCGATTTAGTCTTTGGTCCACGATGAGAGCAAGAATCCGCACCATATCCCCCCCCCCCCCCCCCCCACGTATAGGATCGTTCAAACTCAGACGCGGAGACTGTTACATTACTGTAACACAAACAAAGAAGGAAATGAGAGCATTTCTTGAAAACAGTCGCATGGCCCTGCGAGAGGAAAATAAATTAGAAAATCTGGAGTTTTTAGAGTCAGGAAGTATTATAGGAAGCTATGTACCTGTGGCCTGTAGCCATAGGCTACGACGTGGCATCCGGTATAATTGTAGACAGAACGTGTACTACAGCACAGTGTTATCGACAATGTTATGCGAATAAATTAGCCCGGATAATATGCAGTTTTCATGGAGGACTCTTAAGAAATACCTGTGAGAAGGTAATATGAACTTCGAATAAATTATGTATGTGATTGCTGCCTCCCCCTAGAAGAGATTTTAGTTCTTCCTTAAAATTTGTGTAGTAGTTGTACAGCAATACTAAGGTAATGGGACTACTGCGGACCCTCTAACGGCCAAACCTTGTTAACAAAGCCTTAAAATCCTAAGAATTCTAGGTGAATGACAAGATGAACACGATAAGTTAATAAAATTATTTGATCCAATACGTACAATTTTTCCCCAAATTAGTAAACCATAATATCATGTTAACATAAAAAACATAATTATAAAAACTATTTTAAACGCTCAATGTATGGCATGACAAGATACCGTACAAATGTTTAAAAATTACTTGCTCCAATTAAGATCATAACTACGAGAATTGTGTAAAACTCTTACAATAGCTCTCCTCAAAACATATTCTAAATTGGAACCTTCAATTTATTATACACATAATTAAATCAAGAGCTGGTCACATATCTCACATTTAAGTCAAGAAGTCTCAAAATTAAAATCCATAAACGTATCCGTGACACCACTAAAGTAGTCCCTGACTCCACTAACCACTAGCGAGTCTTTGACTCCACTAAACGCGTCCCTGACTCCACTAAACGCGTCCCTGACTCCACTAAACGCGTCCCTGACTCCACTCTGGTCTAAGTACAGTTGTTGCAGGTAGCCTGACAATCGTTGGCAATGTCCTTGTAGTAGAAATGGTTCCTCTCACACCAACCTCTAGACTTGTAGTTAGCACAAGAGTCGGACACATCCCTAGCCACAGCGCAGATCTCATCCTTGCACCCAGCACAGGAGTACGAGCAGTTCTTAGCCATGAACCCAGAGTGAGAAGCCCGGTCACACAGCCCCTTCTCGGCCCACTTCCTGCAGTGTGTGTTGTAGTCAGAGAGCTGCGCGCATTCCTCCCCCTCACCGTACAGCGCGACCTGACACCCATTACAGGAGAACGGGCAGTGCTTCATCGTGTAGTCGTAGTCCTGTCCCAGGTAGGAGCACTTGCCAGCTAGCATCCACTTGTGGCACTGTGGTAGTGTGTCTTCTAGATTAGGACAGTCGTCTTGTTTAGTGAACTGGAACCCACAGTTGGAGCAGGAGCTAGGACACAGTTTCCTGGCTTGCTTGTGAAACTGTGAGTCAGACTCACAGTACCCCAGGTCAAACCAGCCGGCACATTGTGTATTGTAGTCTCGGATTGAAGAACAATCCTCCTCACATTGTCCCCCACACAGCAGTGTAGCTAGTACCACTATCACGAGCTTCATAACTTTCCAGACGCAAAGCAAAATATTAACGAAGATTAACGGACGGAACTGCCAAATTACAGGACGTATCAAACACAAGGAATAAGAATTTGTCTCGACCTATTGAAGGGTTTGAACTGTGTGTCACCGACCAAGCTTTTAAATAAAACTGAAAATCAAATCTTCCCGTCCTTATATCACTGTCTCTCATCTAATTACCTGGTCATCAAATTACGTTATAGATTCTAGAGGTCATGTCAGCCGTGAAGCCGTGACATTACAGCTATTCGGAGACCTGATCTGTTTGTGATACTCCAATTTGATAATTACAGTCAAATCATTTGCACAAATCATTTGCACAGCTTGAGTTATGCTATGTTGTGTTAAACGTTCTGACACGCAGCTTTAGTTAAATCACTCCGCACGAATCACCGTAACTTATTTGTAATGAGGTTATTTAATCTATTCTGGGGGTATTTATAGAATTTGCTGTATTGTTAAGAATTAAATACTCCCTAGTACCGCTCTAAATATTAGATTTTTAAAATTCCAACTCAGTAAAGGCTGCGCTGGAGACGGATCATTCATCGTTCAGCTCGCTGAGGAATGTGGAAAAGGAGGAGCAGAAGAATGTTCTGTCCCCAGGGGTCGACCGAGGGCAGGATTTTCGACCGAGGCCGAGGCCGAGGAAAATACAGTTAGTTAAGACCGAGGCCGAGGACAACCGAGGTTTCTTTTTTTGACCGAGGCCGAGGCCGAGGCCGAGGAGTGCAAATTTTGACCGAGGCCGAGGAATTTTGGCAGAAAAATTGTTGGGAAAAAGGGCATTGTTTATTAGGAAAAGCGCACTGTACCTAATCAGATTGTACTGTGTACTATACTGTGTACACACGTTACAATCATTATGAAGGGGCAAGTTCGCCAAGAGTCAGGAGTGGGCATGCTAATAAGCAGAGCTATCCGAGGTACCGCGACAATTGACCCCCCGACAATTGACCCCCGACAATTGACCCCCCGACAATTGACCCCCCGACAATTGACCCCTATGTAATTACACTGGGGTCAATTGTCGCGAAATCTAGGGTTTAGTACGACAATTGACCCCCCGACAATTGACCCCCATGTAATTACACTGGGGTCAATTGATCGGGTCCTGGGTCAGGGTTAGGGTTAGGGTCAGGGTCAGGGTCAGGGTCCTGGGTCCTGGGTCCTGGGTCTTGGGTCCTGGGTCCTGGGTCAGGGTCAAGGTCAGCCGTGGGTCAATTGTCGGGGGGTAAATTGTCGGGGGTCAATTGTCGGGGGGTCAATTGTCGGGGGGTCAATTGTCGCCCACCCCTATCCGAACCTTGCTGAGCGTTCAAGGAAATATCTATCTGCGCCGGCGAGCTCAGCAGCACCAGAGAGATTGTTTTCTACAGCAGGGCACATCCTGAAGTTAAATCGCCTCAGCCTTAAGCCAACAAACTTTGAGGGGTGCTTGTTTCTCAAAAAGAACATCGGAACATTTGGGGACAACTTCGGCCCCTGTCCAAATGAATTTGAAGCCCCAAATAAAGAGGACTGTCCCCCTTCTTCTGAGCTGTGCACAGAAGATTATTCTGATTCAGAGTGCTCAGATATTGTCATTTCATCAGACGATGAATCTTAGACTATGATATTTTTAGTTTTGTGTCCTGGTCAATTGGTCGTTTTATTTTCAATTTTACAAATTCGTTTACATTAACCTCACAAACCTTACAAAAATCCTCGGTCAAATCCTCGGTAAAATCGTCAAATTTCGCCGAGGCCGAGGAATTTCGAATCTATTTTTGACCGAGGCCGAGGCGAACCGAGGAATTGTCCTCCTGACCGAGGCCGAGGCCGAGGCCGAGGAAAAATCGCCATTCCTCGGTAAAACCGAGGCCGAGGCCGAGGACTCGGTCGACCCTTGTCTGTCCCGGAGGTTTGGGTTAGGTTTGAAGTGATAGCCTACTTTCTCTAATTTCTGACGTGTCAATGAAAATAATGACATAAGAAAACAGCCGGTAACCGGAACTGAAGAGTACGCCAAATAAATAAATATATTTTATTTGCAAGTGTCTTGACACCACTTTATCGGGTTCCGGTTACCACGTAACTCCAATGTTAAGCTTCTGATGGACGGACTTTCTGCTAGTTTATAGTAAAGTGGGAAAAAAGAAAACGACTGTTTAATAATATTTCAAAAATAACACAGATCGAACATGAACATTTGCATTCCCGAGCTCCTGCTAGTTAACACATGTGAGCATGTTTACATGTACCCTCACACATGACAGTACCACAGGGACATCCCTCCTCTGTCTCAGTCTCACAATCTTCCTCCTCTTCTTCAGGAACGTAGGCTGGATCGTTGTCTTTTTTATTCGTCTTAACCAACTTGGGAACTGCTCCCCATCTGTAGTACTCGCATTTGTCTGTACCTCTGGCAGTTCGGAAATAACCTTTCTCGCCCCAGGAAGTACCCCAACTGTTCTTTACAATCATGGACTTGGCCGTGTACCCCACAGCAGTTACAGCGTGGTTAGCCATCCCCCATTGACCACACCCTTTGTTACCGCACTTGCATGTCGTGTCTTTAATAATTCCACTCTCGTAGTTAAAGAAAATGTCTGTCACTTCAAAGGCAATCCCAACTGCTGATTTAGCTAAATACGTGATAAGATTCTTCTCTCCCGCAGGGATTGTGTAGTACGATTTCCTGTGATGAAACTTGGCAGCAATCAAACCGTTGTGTTTCCTTTTATATGCTTTACATTTCCTCTTGCTGCTTGTTCCGGTATAGGGGGCGTCTGTTGTCAGACTTAGACGTCCATTATCCTTTGAGTAATCCCATGCGGTTTCGTAAAATCCACCATCGCATCCTTCCGAAGGGAAAACACAGTCCGTGTATTCCTGCTCTGAAAAAGACTTTAATTTTCCAGTCATAATAGCGTATGTTGTTTCCAGAGGTCCAACAGCTCCAAAAGCCCAGCAGGATCCGCAGCTGCCTTGGTCTTTAACCCCTGTCGTCTTACCCTCTTCTCTCCAGTCCACTGCTTCCTTCACTTTCTGCTTCTTACCAGATTTCAGAGTAAACGATAGTTCCTTTCCCTGGTGGAGAAGTGAAGAGTTTAGTCCTAGGAAACCATGTTTCTCCTCAGAACTCATATCAGCGAACTTGTTGAGGCCTAGTTTCCATGAAGGGTGATCAGAGTTCCCTTTTGCGATTTCTTTCACTGTTCTTGTAAAGAGTTTCAACCTATCAGCAGACTTTTCCTTCCCCTCATCGTCAGAGTACACGGTGTAGAGACTCAGAAGTTGTCCGGGTTTCTGGAGTGCAGCTCCAAGACTCAGCTGACTGTACAACTTAGAACCGACAGTGCCGAACAGGAACACAACTAAAAGTATATACTTCATGGTTGTAGTGATGTGGTCGAATAATGTGGTTGGAGAGTTAAATGTGCTTTTATAGTGATGAAAAGGTAAACCTTTTGTGGGACTATGAGGAAGACAAAACTTTGTTGTGGCACAAAATTTAGCTAACTTAATAGGCGAATCAAATTAATTTTTCAAATATTATTGTCTCTTTTATCTTTTTATTGCTTTTGTTCCATAGGTGTAGGTGTCGTAATTTAATGAAAACAATAAATAAAACAAAAACATTAAATTTCCACGTACAATTTAAACAATGGATAGTCTAGTCGTAGTTTGAACTAACAATTCAATTAACTTAAAACTTTCTAGAACTAATGATTATACAAACTAATGATAATAATTTCCATTCCACTGTAACCACCAATCGAATTAACTTCACCGTTCAGAACGAATGATGCTAATTACTTTACTAACTAATAGACGTGATAATTTCTATGCATGGAACTTATCTTATTATTGAGTTTTCAATTTGAGACATAAATTTGGAAGTTATAAAAGTTGACGAGATGAAGGGTAACGAAGGTATCGAACGTTAGATCACGATGTTCATACAAAATTACAGATTTATGAATTTGTAACATCAAAATTTAATCACAATATTAATAACATCACGATCATTCACATTATTACCCAACAGTAGATAAAACAATATGAAAATTTAACATTACCCCACCCCTCAATAACCTGCATTGCAGCGTCAATATCCACCAGACTCTGAGCAATGTTCTCCCTGTCAAACGTCATGATAGCCTGCATGAAGCCTATATTACAGTAGGCCATGGCTGCGTACATGTCGGTGTCCTTGTAGCAGGCCACGCATTCCCGCGCTGCTTCTATCCTGGGGATACACAGTTTATAATTGTAAGATTAGATAATATCTTACTTTATTAATAATAATAGGAGTCTTCACTTGAACTATTTACCTAAAGCTTCACAGGTAGTGTGTTCAAATAGAACATTAATAACAATCATAGCTTTACTTCGAAAAGTTTGAGTTAGTGAGTAATACACGACGGACAAGTATTTCATTGGAATACTTGAAGATGGATTATTGGTAGACGAATGAGAGTGTATTTAATTACTACACAGAACTTGTCACAAGAGATCAGCATAGTTACTTATTACTTACTGTTATTAGTCACTCTCACTAACTTTTACTTTAGTTACTGTGTAAGTTAGCTAATGTTTAATCGACAAACTAGACTTGACGGTATAGCTGTACTGGGCTTGTGGCCAAAATCACAAAATTTTACCATCACTCGTTAAATAACTCAAAAACAATATTTTATACAAATACTAGAAAACCCGTGGTCACAGGGAGGAAGCTTATAGCTTAATAGTATTTTTTGTTTGTAAGTTTAAATCGAGTCTAAAAATATCCTACTCAACCGAAGATACAGCCGATTAAAATGTTGCTCGCACTAAACACAACGTAATATCAACAAAACCGATAAAAATGCCGTTTTAACAATCTTTGCACGTGCACGTGCGTGTAACAACCCTCGTTACCATAGTTACTTGGCAACCTTTTGCTTTTTACCTAATTTGCACGTGGGCGGTCGTACAAACATTGTACAAACATTGTACAAAGGGAATTCTCTGAATTTTATAAAAATATGGGGTCTATTTTCTACCGCTCTGGACGAGCATCTTACAGTTACTCTTTTGTGTACACTGCTACTTATTGTAAAGAGTACAAAGTGGTACAATGACAGGGAACCACAATAACTAACTTTTCAATGAGCTAGTTTTCTGTGCCAAGAACTGACTTATCACTATATTACGTGACCAACATCTTGTACAATGTGCATTGTTATTCTTAAATCAATTTTAATGATAATTACTAATAGTAATATAAACTAGTGAATCAACAGACAGTTTATGTGTGTGCACTAAATGACATATCGAGTCAAATAACCTGTTTGAAAGGAGACGATCTCTTGCTTCGGCAGCTCTAGAAATAGACGTAGCAATAGTTACCTCACCCTCCATGCCCTGTTTAGAGGAATATATTAGGTTGATTGTTAGATGCTACTAGATGGTAACGATGCTGAGAAAGGATACATCAACTATCAGTGCAGAATCAGGTTGAGTGATAGTAAAACTAAAAGTCTATTATTGGTTCAAATTGGAGCACCTGTTGTCAATTGCAACGTAATAATATTAACTTTACTTAAAAATATAAACAAGGTATAGTTAAAAACAACTCTCAGGTCTAATCTTTCTGTACAATAAAAACTTGTCAGACTCCACTGTAGATTCTGCCAATATCTCTTGTCAAAATGATTCCTTTTATTCTGATGATTTTCTTTTTATCAAAGCTTTCTTTAATAAGGGGTCGTTCACATATTACGTAATCAATATTTTAGCAATTTTTACCCCCCTCCCCCGTTCTGTAATCAACCGTAATCAAGACCCAACCCCCCCCCCCCTCCTGACAGCAATATTACGTAATCATGGCCTAACCCCCCCCCCCCCCCCCCCCCTTGACTTTTTTCCTAGAAAACACTTTTCTCTGACTCTACGTTTCATGCTACCCTGATCATGCTATCATGATGAGCCGAAATCATTGTTATGATATCCGGCCAAGCACCTTCTAAACTACTTACTATTATAGCCGGATGTTCGATCAATTTCTAAATTTTATCACTATCAGAGTGAAATTGAGTGGAATTTGAATTAAAATATGAAATTGTTATTATTTTAGAGGGTAAAAAAGAAAATTTTGATTACGTAATCAACAACCGAAACCCCCCCCCCCCCCCCCCCGTAATCAACCATAAATTTGGAAACCCCCCTCCCCCCTTGGCTGATTACGTAATATGTGAACGACCCCTAATCTAACTTTCTGTACCCCAATTGTGTCTTTTGCCACCCACAGTGAACTCAACAATTGGTCATTGAAATTTGTTGAAAGCTGTAATCTGAAAATGTCCTACCGGTAGGTAATTGTCCTTTGGTCAGACTTTTCCCCCCGGATACCCAGCTTCCAGTACCTTGATGGTTACTTTTTTCACTCACACTGACCTCACTGATATGCAACTGGTCGAAAATTCAGTTAAAACCGCAAAATTTTGGTCAAGGAGATGGCAGAAAAGCTTCTCTTCAAAAATCGTCCAAAATGTCATCTATTCTTCTGATGATTTTCCGTTTATCAAAGCTTTCTTTGGGGATAGAACTTTCAGTACCTCAATCGTGTCTTGTGAGACGGCAGAAAAGCTTCTATTAAAAAATCTTCAAAGTGTTTCCTTCTATTCTGATGATTTTCCGGTAATTTTGAAAGCTTTCTTTGGTAATCCAACTTGCAGTACCCCAATAGTATATTGTGCAATACGGAGTATACATATAGATCAAAAAGATTATTGATAAAAAGATTTCGTTTACATAAATTATGTAATAGTATTAATAGTTAATAGTACTATGTTTACAGTATGCACTGAAGGGGTAAATTTCTTGAATTTTTAACAGGTACCCCTCCTCATTTAACCCTCAATTAAGTTTCCTATCATTCGGCTGAGTCGACCGAGGAGATCGCATAGATCTAATGGATCCTTAGCTACTCCCTAGACTAGGTGACACTGGGATTCGAACCCTGAACTTTCTGCGCAGATGTAACTACAATCAGTGAAAAAAGATTGCTTTGTGGTATTTCTCTTCCATTCTCCCTGATTTAATATAATCGTTGTATTGTTGGCAAAAATTAGAGGGGAAAACGCTAGTCCATCATCAAGAACCCGTAAAACATGTCCTAACATTATTCTCCGCTGACTACAGTCCATTTTTCCGACAATGGTTCAACATGCTGATTCCGAATCACACACACCCCGCCATGAAATGGGTTAAAATTCTCCTCTAGCGAGACGTTGGCGAAAAACTGTCTCGATCACGTGATATGACCATACAAGAAATTGAAGTTGGTCTAATTTTAACGGGTGATACTCGTATAATATCTGTTCCATATATTATTCCATATATTACCGTTCCATATATTACCGTTCCATATATTACCGTCCAACTCGGCGCGCGTCCTGGTAGGTTGTAAACCTACAAGTCTAATTTCTCGTTAGGGTTAGGTTTCAGCATATGCTTTTGTTTAAGATTGAGTTAGCGTTACGGTTGGGATCAGATAAGAGGGCTATGATTTCAATTATTCGTTCCGGGCCATCAAGAGAACGTGTTTCAAAAGTTACGTCACAGTCGAGTGTAAAGTGATTAATCATCATTATTCATGTACAATACGATATATAAACTCGAAAATGGAAAATTTATCGCCGTACATTAAGATTGGCATGTAAATTAAATATAATAACCTTAATGGATGATACTCATAGCTAAATCATAAATTTCTTCGAAGTAGCGCTTGTAGGTTTATAACCTACCAGGACGCGCGCCGAGGTGGACTTTGATTGACGATGTCAATCCTTCGCATCTCGCCGATCTGCTTAAGGTTGCGAGAAGCATTATTTGATGCGCGCGCGACCCAGTAGTGCATTGCGCTACAAAGGTGGACTCGTATGGAACAAATATTTTACGAGTATCACCCGTAAAAATACTCAGCCTGAGGTAAGTGCTACGAAGTAGCGCGCGCTGGCTTAGTCCATTAGCGCAGCATGCATGTACATGAAAAATACGAAATAACGCGCACTGGGTTAGCCCATTAACAATAAAATTAGTAACCTGCCGGCCGCAGCTGATTTAATATGCATTAAAGAATATTCAGTAAGTTAGCTTTTAATGTTGAATGTACGCTTTATTTAGTTGGTAGTTCGGAAATGTAAACCAGACTCTTTTTATTAGCTGCGCGCCGAACCAGTGTTTTTTTACCGGGGGATCTCAGGCTATCATGTTTTTAAACAAAGAGATTCGGTGGAATGACAGGCTGAGCGCGGCCCAGTAAGTGTTTTTAAGTATTGTCAATTGCAATGTGTCTACTTTTGTCCATGTTGTAAATTGTAAGTGTAAATTAATAAATTAATTTATTAATTCATCACTTGTACAGTTGTACACATATCATGATCACAAATTATTTTATTATAATAAAACAATTTCATTTCTGTGAAATGCAGTTAATTGAACTTTAAATTGTGAATATTTAAACTAAATATGAATTGATTGTGGGTATAAAATACAAATTTTTTAAATTTTTTATTAGCAGCGCCAAGCGCCCGCGCCAAAGCATGACGACGGCGATTAAGGAGACAAGCGTATTACGTATAGTACACGAAGACACATGATTAGGAGGCACATGGTTACTGGTTAGGAAATAGGAGGCCATCTACTTAGGACGTCCGCCAAAATCGCAGATTTTCAGACCACCCCTCCCCCTGTCATGTTATGTATGTACGCGCCGGGTGTCCGAATTTTCAAAACCACCCCCTCCCTAGTTGCTGGACGTACCCTAAGTAGTTAATTGACGATGTCAATTCATGGCAGCTCGGCGCGGCACAGTAGCGCCAGTCGCTGTGAGAAGCCTCATTGAGTGCGCGGCGCGGCACAGTAACGCATCGCGCTACAACCTAAGTAGATGGCCCCTTGTCACTTGTCATACGTTGTATGACCCGCCGCGCACGAGTGCGCGGCTCCCCCTGTATCGTAGAAACGCTACAGGGGGGGGGGGGCCAATGGCATAAAATGGCATAAAATGGAGACTTTTTCTATGGAGAAAATGGAAAAACCCATGAGTAATTCTCCATTTTCTCCATTTTATGCCATGAATTTTGTCTTCGAAATTTCATCTTTAACACCATTTAACACCTAAATTGGACATCCTAACATGTTTATTTACGCTTACTAGGGGCTTAACAAGCTTATGAAAGCTCATAGTAGGCTACTAGATGCTTATACTAGGTTAGTAGAGGCACACTTCAGGCAAACTCATAATTACTCAAGCCTAGTGTAAAGTTATTTCTACAGGCTACAGCTGCAGGAGTGAGTAATAGGGGAGAGTAATAGGCACTGAGAAGTGAGACCTACATCCTCGACAGTCGAAACAGGCTCGCACTGCAAAGGGGAGGCCTGCCTTCCGAGATCGCATTACCAGGGGGAAGCCTCGAGTCCAAATTTGTGTATCGAGGGGTAGGTGCAGACTTCGATAAACCGAAAAACCAAAAAAAAATTTTCGGCTTATAATGAAGTGGGTAGCATGAAACGTGGAGAAAAGTGGTTTTCAGAAAAACTTTGAAACATTTTGACTTAGAAAATTTTCGGCCCGAGTCATTCTCGATACGTACCTCTCGTATCGAGAGCTCCCGATTCCGAGCTCGTGTTGCAAAGGGGAGGCCTGCCTTCCGAGATCGCATTACCAGGGGGAAGCCTCGAGTCCAAATTTGTGTATCGAGGGGTAGGTGCAGACTTCGATAAACCGAAAAACCAAAAAAATATTTTCGGCTTATAATGAAGAGGGTACAGCATGAAACGTGGAGAAAAGTGGTTTTTAGAAAAACTTTGAAAAATTTTGACTTAGAAAATTTTCGGCCCGAGTCATTCTCGATAATATACGTACCTCTCGTATCGAGAGCTCCCGATTCCGAGCTCGTGTTGCAAAGGGGAGGCCTTCCTTCCGAGATCGCATTACCAGGGGGAAGCCTCGAGTCCAAAATTGTGTACCGAGGGGTAATTTTTAAGTCAACATTTTTCAAAGTTTTTCTGAAAAACACTTTTCTCCACGTTTCATGCTACCTTGTTCATTTTAAGCCGAAAATATTTTTTCGGTCAAAATTTTTCAAATTTTTTCTGAAAACCGCTTTTCTCCACGTTTCATGCTACTCTGTTCATTATTTAATTTGCCGAAAATATTTTTTCGGTTTTTCGAAGTCCACACCTTCCCCTCGATACACAATTTTGGACTCGAGGTAATGCGATCTCGGAAGGCAGGCCTCCCCTTTGCAACACGAGCTCGGAATCGGGAGCTCTCGATACGGGAGGTACGTATCGAAAATGACTCGGACCGAACATTTTCTAGGTCAGCATTTTTCAAATTTTTTCTGAAAACCGCTTTTCTCCACGTTTCATGCTACCCTGTTCATTATTTGCCGAAAATATTTTTTCGGTTTTTTGAAGTCCACACCTTCCCCTCGATACACAATTTTGGACTCGAGGTAATGCGATCTCGGAAGGCAGGCCTCCCCTTTGCAACACGAGCTGGGAATCGGGAGCTCTCGATACAGGAGGTACGTATCGTAAATGACTCGGACCGAACATTTTCTAAGTCAACATTTTTCAAAGTTTTTCTGAAAACCACTTTTCTCCATGGTTCATGATACTCTGTTCATTATTTATAATTGGCCGAAAATATCTTTTAAAAAAATAATTTTTCTCGAAATTCTAAATTTTTCAGGTTTTCAATGGCATAAAATGGCATAAAATGGAGACTATTTCTATGGAGAAAATGGAAAAACCTATGAGTAATTCTCCATTTTCTCCATTTATGCCATTGGCCCCCCCCCCCCGCTACAGGTGAAATTACGACAATGGGGGTCCCGGGTCACGACGTGATCCAAATGGCCCCTATGTGAACTCGACGGTCACGTGTCTTTTTATTTTGGTTGTAATTTTAATGACAAGCACAAACAATTTCGTTTTTCATAAAATGGTTCGAAATAGATTTAACCAAATTATCCAGATTTTTGCGATACAAATTTATGAAGAGAAAGTGACTAGTTTTCTTTTATAGTTTCTGAGTAAACAAATGTAATGCAACCAACTTAATAACTCTAAAGTTTGAATGAAAAATAATTGCAATGTAAAATTAAATACATTATACTTTGTCCTGTTACAAATTTACAAGTTCTTTATACAGATAATAAAAGTCTTACTGACACTATGAAGAATGATCACCCGTGTAGATGCAGAATATTTTTTCATTGGGCAACACAGCAATTAAACGACCATAACTGACAACAGCGACTATATGATAACAACTGTGTTGCCCATCCAAAAAACGACTTCGCTCCAGCCCCGATCACATCGTCTTTTGAAATCGTCCAATTGTTCAGTAAATCTCGTTATCAGGCTTATTGTTTGTTCATTTCGCCGTACTGAGAGTTTGGAGGAAGTCTCTGGATTGTTGTTCTTGGTTATCTTTCTGCATCCACACCAACCACATCAACGATCTGGTTGACTGAAGGGAATATTGATTTAGTTGCAAAAGAGAATGAAAGTTGAAATTGATCACAACCTGAACAATCTAATATTCATTTTAACTTATTGGTGTAAATTGGTCATATCTAGATATCTCTCCCTCCTTGCCTAATAATAATAGATAATGAATCATCAATAGCTTTAACCCCGCCTAAGATAAACGTATTGTTACTCGCGTACCTGGTAATGGAAGTAGCGGAGAGACTCATACTCTGAGAGGTTGGTATGGGTTGCACGATGTCTCTTAAAGTCTGGATGTGAGTAGTGGAGGCATCTGATATGTTCCGTAGCTGGTACACCGTAACGTGACCACTGCTATCTCCCACCAGTAGAGTACTCGAGCCCTGGGAAGGTTTGGTTTTAAGGGACATGGAGGAGGAGACTTTTCAACGGAGGAAAAGGGCCTTTGAGTTTGTACTTAATATCCGTTTTGTTCTGTATAGAGCGTTATATGACAAACGGAAACATTTAGAGAGAAATGAGAATTAAGTGGAGCAAGTGCTCAAATGTAAAAAGATCCAAACATTTTAAGTGTAGTATGAAGTGTTAATGTGTTATGTAGAAATTTGTGAATTTTGTAAACCTCGGAGAAGAGGAATGTTGAGAGTCTGGTTTCAGGGTCAGATACACTAGATATTATCACTGGATCTAGGTTAGTCGCCCTCAGATCCCATATCTCTATCCTGAAATGCTTCAAGTTAGATCACAGAAGAGAGAGAAAATATCCTTTGATTAACTGACTCTATCGAGCTGATGAAAAGAATATTTATGTCATGTTATGTGTTATGGTGTTCCCATGACTTCCGAACTGCCACAGCTAGCACCACTATCCCCCTACCTGTTATCGCTGACAGCCCCGAAGACAGTTGCACAGACATTACTCCAGCAGATATCGTTAACACTCTTGGTAGAGGACACGAACGTAAGGACTGGTTTAGTTATGTCAGAGTGCCACAGTCGGATAGTCCAGTCTGAACCACAAGTCAGGAAACAGTCCTGACAAATGGAGACCACTTCACTTTGTACACAGGTCCTGGGTGGGGTAGATATTAGAAAAGTGCTTCTTCGTCGTTAAGCTCTCTTATTCCCTTCGTTAAAGCATTAGGAGCATCATGATAACTTAGAAATATTACAGCTGCTGGACAACTTCACAGGGTTGAGACTTTTCCTTGACAGGGTAAACTGAAACAATATTTGTCGGTCACCCGATAAGAACCAAAATTTGGATTAAAAACAAAACTTACCAGTGTGTCCCGTGTAGGTCTGTAAGTACTGCTCGTTGTAAGAACAACTACACTTGTGTATGAATCCCTCCTCTGTTGCAACCAAGTATATGTTGTTGTTCTTCGGGTAGAAGTCAAAACCTAGGCCTCCTGATATGGGAATACAAGTTGAGGAAAAGAAATATAGCATCGCCTGGAGGTTCATTTTTGAAATGGCAAATACAAAATTTGTATCGGTAATCATACCTATATTTCGAACATTTTTTTCGCTGACTCCAATAAGTTAACAAAGAATAAGAACAAAGTTTCATTCAACAGGACTATGCTTCGTTACTAACGAATAAGACTAACCAGCAAATCTAGAGATGAATGCTTCCCCCCTCATCTTCTGACCAGCCTTGCCAGCATCACCCTCTCCCTGCTGGTTCTGTGCTTGCGCGTCTTTTTGTTCAGGAGTGGTCTTCTTCCCGATCCTCTTCAATTTCATCAGGTCTACACTTTCAAACCCTTTCCTGATCATCCATTGTGTCACCTTGCCTGCAAGTGAAACGTTTAGAATAAGGAAAGAAGACTTAACTTTCTGTAGATATTACTATTAACGGTAATTAGAGGTATACTGATAGTGATAGTTGGATAATATCCGGTTGGAGGAGACAAGGACAAATGTAACAGGAAGTTAGGAATGTAGGCAAATTTTCGGCGTCAACGGCGTTAAAACTTTAAATACTTTCAACACTACTATATAACAAATAATTTGAGCCTGAAGATGGCATTGACGCCGAAAATTTGCCTACATTCCTAACTTCTTGTTTCATTTGTCCTTGTCTCTTCCAACCGGTTATTATCCAACTATCAGTATTTCAATCATGAGACTAATAAACAGCGAACTACTCCATCATTTGGTAATTAGAGGTACCTTCAGATGCTCGGAAAATAATGGGAATAGTTTAAATCTATTTACCGTCGGTACTAGAAGTAATAATATTCTCCGATCTCTCCTCCCCAGCATGGTACTCCCGTTCTATCCACTTTATCTCCCAAACAGGTCCCAGATGGTTACTAGGCGTCTCATTACTGTCCAGAATCTACAGAGAGGATGAAAATGGGGTTGATTTATTATTATTGAAATCAGGAAGAAGTAACGCAGATCTAAGCTAATAATAATAGGAGTTCAAATAAGCGAAGTATGTATAAGTTTCTGTTCAAAATTAAAGCCCACTTTGACTAGAAAATAAAAATTCTAGACTTACGGCGAGCTGAGAGCTGAAGCGGACATTATACACAGCAATAGTACCATTATACATGCCCACTGCCAGTAAGTTGGGGTTCTGGAGAGAGAAGTCCAGTGCAGTGATACCGGAGGAGGTCTTGTAGACTCTCTCTGGGTACTCGGGGTTCTTGATGGACCAGCAACATGCCATACCTGTTAAGGGAGATTTGAGTTACTGGGAGGGAGATACCTTTAGGTCCCAGTGTGGTTTCTTTTAATATCCAGATTCTGAATTTAGCAACAACAATTAGCAACATTTAACATGTTCAGGATTCCAGAACTGTTGCTAATTGTTTAAACCTGGTAAATAGACAAAATTCAGTTTCATAATATTATAATCTACTGTTAACAAATTCCATACCAGCGGAAAAACTTACCAGATTTTTGGTTAGTGAACCCGTATTCCCCGTAGCCAACTGCCAGGATATCATAATTCTTCTTATTCCATGTCATACAACTGATGTTGTGGGACTTGGTAAGAACTCCGCCATAAGTCCAGAGTCGCTCAACGTTCGGACCCAGAACTGATAGGTCAGCTTCCTCCTGGAAAGTTCATGGTTTAATCTCAGCTCAGGGAATTCCAGATATTTTGAGATTTATTCTCTAGAATGCTAGAATTTAGAGGGCTGACAGCGAATCTTTCAAACACATGTTGAATAATATACTCTAAAAATAAAATCGGATATCCTGCAGTAGCTGTCGTTAAGATATGATCTGGATTCTGGAGAAAAAATGTCACAGTTCCATGTTTCTCAGTATTCCGAGGAACCAAGACTACTGCTCCTTGACAGGTCTTGGACTCCATATCAACAACTTTAACAAGTTAAAGCTCTGTGCAAGCACGTAGGCTAGCACTGAAACCACCAAAAGTCTCTTTTCCGTATGTATCTCTATCTACCAGTTTCTCGATTTGACAGCAGACGATACTGATCTATCCTTGGCACATCACAAATCTCCGCTAAATCAGCTGTTTTTGTGCAGTTGCACAAGAAGACAGTTCTAATGAACGTGTCTGTAGCGACGAGTCTAGTGAAACTGGCTGAAGCTCTCTCTAAAAGTAAAACGACAATACTAATAGTCTAAAATACGGTAGTCTAAATCACTTTCTGTTCGACTGGGTCTGTCTCTTTTTTTGTTCGCAGACTATGGCTAGACACTCAGCCACAAAGCTATGGGTCACATGACCCATGGCGTATAATATTATATGTAATGTTCTGATAAACAATCTCAGCTTTTGTATTTTAGGGATGACGCAACAAAACTCCACCCATTGCAGACTAACAGCCGCTCTCCTGTATGACAATCTAACTACCATCTAAACTATCTGCTCACAGACTAAATTTACGTCTATTTACTCAGAAGTAGACAAGAAAGCATGAGTCACGGCTTAATTCTTTTCTGACGTATTTAACGCTATACTAACACTATATCTAACACCTTATTACACTTCTAGTACTACAACTGATTAATTACCATATAACCATACCATCTCCCGAGAAATCTCCACACGACTGTGTCCACAGATAAATACTTAATTAACCAATTAAAAGATAATGAGATAATGACTCAAACCTTGCTATCACCAGAGTCAGGGTCAGGTAATATCTTCATACTCCTGTACAGAGCCTGTTTACCCTGGTATATGTTCCTGGTAACGACCCTCTCCATGATACACAGGTTAGCTGCCAGAGAGGGTGAGTTGAGAATGTTCTCGGCTGTTCTTGCTTCTTCTTCTGCTGATACTTCTTGAGATTTGACGTTGTTCTGAGGTAGAAAGGGGATGTTAGCGAGTATGGAAATAAATATCACCTTGCGTGGAGGATTTTATAGAATCTCCACTCTCAAGCGATGAGGTTAAACCACTTGACCAATAGGCCCTAGTTTTTACATGATAGCTCTCTCGTTCTGCAGTCTCCGGTTTTTTCCGCGATCGGATTAAACACAAGTGATTTTTTTGTTATAAATTTATTTGTACCAAATAGATTATATGCTTTTTGGATTATGCGGTATTAGATAAATTTTATGCACAACATGTTTAACTTTACTAGGCGTGAAAAGTTCAAAAGACAGTCGACTCAGCTATTACTAAAGTTATGACAATCAGCATAACTATAATTAGTTGACAGTGTCAACTTGACACTGTCAACTCAACAGTTAGGTCCTATGAAGTCGTTATCAAAGTTAAACCTTATTCTAATTCTTAAAAGTAAATTAAACTAAACTGATAATAATTATAAACCTATCAACATGTTTAACGGAATTAGTACGATATTAACACAGTGTTAAATGTAAGCATGACAGTACCCCTTGCGCAGGTTGCTTGTCGTCCATGGCTACAGAGCTCTCCGTCATCACGCTGACGCTAAGTCTGCTACTCTCGTTACCCGTACTGGTACTCTCCCCAACTCCAGCAGGAAGTGCAGCCCCATTTTGGCCTTGTGACGCCGCCCCTTTCTCACCCTTCTTGTCAGGCTTTACTACCTCGCCCAGTATTTCGTCATCGTCGTTATCTGGGAGGAGTGAGGGTTCTAGTTATATATTGGGTGGTGATTTAATGGGTGGAGGCGTTGAGGCGTGTTTAGTGATTTTACAACTGACAACAGATATAATAATGAGCTGACAAATGAAAAATGGGATGGCAAATTAAACTATTTGAATATTTGAGAGTGGAATACATAAGTGGAAGTGTACGTATTCATTCTAGAACAGTCGAGCAAATCGTGGTTGATTAGTGGACGCAATACTAAGGAATTCTCAAGTCAGTTTGACTACGAAAATTAAGATAAAATCTCAACGCTAAGAGATATGTAATTAAAAGGCATGTTGTCGCTGAGTCGGACGGACTGTAGATCAGGGCGGATAAGAAGGTGTTTAAGAAGCCCTTACACAACTGAGGCTGTGTAAATTTACCCTCATTTAGAAGAACACAGACCGCAGACTGGGGATACTAAGATGTTATGTAATTGTACGTACTACAGAGGAGGGGTGTGAGGCATTAAAGAGGTTATGTCAGGCCACATGTCGGATAACCATTAGTACAGTTGCAGTAGCTGAATAGTTGGTCGCATAGTATGTAAGACCCTAACTACAGCTACATGTCACGTGTGTTGTCACGTGACAGTATGTAACACCTCAGGTGGAATCATGTTCTCATTGACATTATATGCTGTTGTTGGAGGTCACGACATGGCGCGGTTGATTTGTAGTTTGTCACGTATCTTGGTTTGTCTGGGCTGGAGTCATATGTGACACTTCCGCATTTAAAGGTCCATTTGTTAGCAAGTAGGATACATTTTAGAAGAACAAATTCAATATCTAAAACACCCTTTATAGGATCAAAATAGGTCAACATTTTTTCTGGTAATCAGTAAATTTTCAAACATATTTAATTTCATGAGTTCAAACAAATCACTCTAGGCTAGTCGAAATTAAAGATAAAGTCACCTGATAAATTCGCATAAGTTTTATCCAAGGTGGCATAAAAATTGGTTACAACAATTACCTTCCGGTGAGCTAACGCCGGAAGAAAATATCATAGAACGGTATGTGAAACCATCTACCTCTACTGTTTTGATTACTCAACCAATTTGCTAATTGTTCGAGCGGTCCGGGATTGTCCTTGAACCTTGCAGATCTTCTAAGCTTAGGTTCAAAACGTGTTGCCTAGTATAATAGTTGTCACATTTGAAATGAGCCGACATTGCTTTTCGTATAGCCTTTATTTAATGGTCACAATAACATTATAAGTCCACCAGACGGCGTTAGAAATGCGATGGTTACTTTATCTTTGCTCTTTTAGCTGGCGACAAATTAGTTTTACTGTATTAAGACTCTGTGAGTCTATGGGTGGTGTCCTGACTCCTAGTATGACGGACCTTTACTATCTTGTTCTCTTGTTTGACTTTGAATAAGTTGTTTCCTTTCAGTTCCCAGCATAACCAGGTCAAAGTTAAAATTTTGTCGTATTATATAACTTCTTCTATTTTAGTTAAAAGTTGAAAGTAACTAGGCAAACACAAGGATTTATTTCTTAATATGATATAATATCCCAGTACTCACCTCCATCCCCGGACCCCTTGCTAGCTTCCTCCAGCGCTTTATACGTATCGTACATGTCCCAGCTTGTAGCCATGCACCCGGTATCTCTGTCCCCTACTGGCTGTGTTTGAACAAGCTTCTGTTTGGTTGGGTTGTTCAAGGTCTGCATTCCTCTCGGCACGTAACTATCGTTACCTGTCAATATAGTAAATAAATAATAATAAATAAATAAATTAAATAAAACTGTGTCAATATAGAATAGTAAATATGGTGTAAAATCCGGATTGGAGTATTGTTTATGAGTCGCATTGTTGTAATGTATTCTGTGTAAAATTATATTTATCCCGGTTACTGCGAAGTAAAAATGCTCTTATTAGGGAAAAAAATATATGGAATAGTAAATGAATAATAATAAATAAAATAAAACTTTATGGCATTTATGCAGAAAAATTATAGTTACGCTAGTAGTCAATAAATAATAATATGAATTAGCCCTCCCAGATAATTATATACGATAAAAGGCCCTCTTTGTTTGTTTTAATGCGATATAGAGAGGGTTCGCTACACTCACTATCCCATTAATTAATTTCTTGATCAGATGACCAGGCAAAATATCATACCCATATCGGCAACAGGTTTGATGACCCGTCAAATAAAATAGCCGCTAAACCGCAGTGTTTCACACGCGGTCAATTGTAATGTTCATAATTTCGTTTTCCGTTGAATATTCCACCGGTTCATAATCATACTCATTATATTATTATAAATATCTCCGGGATTTCGACGCGGGATCATATTATCACTCAGCCCGGCCCGCTGTTAGATAAACATCTCAAGGTGATATCATCCCGCCCCGGAAATTTGTATAAACCCGGCCCGCTTTTTAGTCGTAACTGATGTTTATCATTCAATTCTCCGACTTACAATAATCAATGATACTATTACTGCTGATTAGAACTCGATAATAGTAGAACAGTTAGACGCGCGATCACGTGGGCGCGTCACGTGCGTACCACGTGCCACCAATAGCATACGCCGAGTCTATACCACGTGACACGAAAGCGCACCACGTGATATGAAACATCGTAACCGTCCACTTCTTTTACACGCAAATTCCTGGGAACGTTGCCAAAGCAGCTAATTCTTGGAATTTCTCCAACGCGTGGCGTGAGAAGTTGGCGACTAGCCAGCTACCCTTGTCCGTGCCCTAAAAATAGTATTGTTTTGCTTGCTCTCCTTCCAGCTCTTGTTCCTGCTAACGTTCAAGCTATTGCTCCACTATGACAGATCGGTTTGACATTCAGATTGATGAACTGCTTTCCAATCGTGTTCCGGACAGTACAGTTAGAGTCAACAACTGGGCTCTAAACAAATTTAATTCTTGGCTTCAGTCATCCAGATTTGCTCGTGACTTCAATGACTTTGACCAAATTCCTGTTCAACGACTCAACTACATTTTAGAGTGCTTTCTTGTTTCTGTTGGATTTGACTTGAAGATGAAGACTATGTATTCTGTATAAATCCCTTGTCGAAATCGCCGGAGATAATTATAATCCATAAACACTTCACGCTCAGGGCTAAATAAATGTAATCCCTCAGCTGGCGCTTCGGGATTACATATTAACACAAAACTCGTGCGCTGCGCGCACTCGTATGTGTTTATCAGATCATCCCGCTAGCGCGGGATGATCTGTTATATAAACCCTTTGCGTGGCGGGTTTATGTTATTGTAAACTAATCGGATGACAATTCATTATTTCTAAGGTACAAACTCCTAATAATAATAGTTAGTAAGTTTTTGATTACTAGAATACTGGAACCTCGCCAGATAAAAGTCTGGAAAATGTAATTCAAAATCCAACGTAACTTCGTGATTAGCCCAATAACTTATAAGTGTTGACGGTAAAAACAGTGTTCCACCTGTCGTTAACTGGAAGTACAATATCATAGTGTCATGAACTTATAGTCAATAACCTGGCATTTCCCAACGTCATTAAGAAAGTTTCTAGGCGTTTCCAATTTTCAGGGAAGAAAAACCAAAATCTTGTCTAAAAATTGTGTAGTATTTCTGAAAAAATAAGAGGCGTTGATAGTTTTTTTCAAGTCACATTTTCACAAGGGAATGGCGGTGCGTGAGTAGGTTTTCTTGGACCAAAAGTTTAAACTAGTAGCTAAAAAGCTAAAAGTTTAAACCGTAGAAATAAATTGAGTACATTAGCCTTCCTCATAGTCATATTATATGGGGACAACATATTTTCGGGCCGCATTTTCACAACATAATTGCTAAGAAGCAAAAGGAATTCTTTGGACCCAATGTTTAAACAATTCCGTAGTTTTACATTGAATACATTAGCATTCCCTCAAATATGGCACGAATCCCGGACATTTGACGGAATTCGTCTGGAAAACCTTCCTTGACAACACCACAGGAATTCGGTAATCTGTCGGTGGACACTCAACTTCAAAGCATTATTTAGGTACGGTTAAGGCATGCATAACAAACGAACGTTTAAGGGACACTTAAAGGCACGTTTTTAAGACTCACTTAATAAGAAACACTTAAGCCACCCACTGTGGGTCAGTGACCCACAGATTGCCGAATTCCCGTTTGCCGTGACCTTGACAAACGATTTAGTTACCCATTTTGCATTTCTTAAACGTGACGACTCCCGTTCGTTAAACTGTTCGTTTTATAACTTCGCATATTATCTTATTATGTAGGTTGATTCGATGACAACAGTTTAACGGTGCCTTCTGCTTACTAATGACTATAAATTATTAGTCTTCGAACAGAACCAATCAACTAATGCTATATATCTCACAATGGTATATCTCTCACGGTTTTCACGGAAAGTCATGTTAAACTTAATGTCGTGGTGTCAGTAAAATGGCAACAGATATATATCGTCTCGCTTTGTACATAGTAATATGGTGGGTTAAATTATGACCTTTTATAAATATATATCGTTTATAAAAATATTGAGCGTTAAACATATAGTGGCCTGTGGGATGGCCAACTCTTAACCGCCATAATATTAACTAGTACAGTATATAATATAAATTACCAGCGCGATTCTTCAGCAGCTCCGCGTAACTCTCGTTCTTAGACTTAACCTCCTCATAGTCAGGAGCATCAGAAGCTACAGCTGTTCCGCGGAGATCCATGAGGAATATGGTGGGGGTTTCTGTTAGCACGATCTTTACCTGGAGTTAATTGACTTGTTAACAAAGTTATTCAAACAAACATTTATTCTTTAACGCACTCCACGTGATTGGATGCGTTAAAGAGTGCCAGGATTTAATATTTATAAAATACGACACGAGTCGTCGAGTCACGACGAAACGTTAATGATACACCATATAAGTAGGTACTTGGGAGAAATTGAATAGTGTCATGTCATTCTTGTGGTTGTCGTTAAATATTGCGTTGGCTTCCTGCCAGGATTCAGGAGCACCAATGGGCTGCAAGACGCAAGTGTAGGTCACTTGACGCACGTGCACTTTCTGATTGACAGTATCGTATAGTTGAGATCGTTCTATTGGTTCGTTTCCTTGTCACGTGACGTGGCAGGGCGTGTAGAAAGGAATTCTGAATTCTCTAGTGCATGGTAGTGATCAACACAAGTTGGAACGTTGCCAACACGCAGTTAAACTACCGTTAACCAGACAATAAACAACGCACGGACGCACCGCCGACCGCCGTGAGAACTTTCTCGCGTCAGTTAGAACGTTGAGCGAGAGCAAATTTCGTGGTGAACCCGATATAATGCAGTAATGGAGTGCCGTATGTTATACTAATGGCGGACTGTTGCGGCCTGTTATGGCCAATACTTTTTGTTTATCATCAGAGTTACAGTATTTACCTGTCATCAAATTAGATGGAATCCAGGCACAATGCAGTGCAGTGATAGGCCTAACTGATGAAAAATGGAACGGGAACTTAGAAATATTTTTCTAGTTAGGACGTACTTACTATTTAGCCCTAAACTAATGAGGAACAGCATTTTGTAACTTTACAAACAGAATTTGTCATTCCATTGTCCACTAAAACCCGATCATACTTAGCTCTTGCAGAGTTACTGATACTCGCCACATTTGCCACTTTGTAAGAGATATGTGTCAGGGAGGGGATCTGTCTACATGTTATCTTAATTAAGTACGCTCGAGTTCATGTTGCTTTTTTACTTTATATAATGTCCGCTGATTCTCATTGAAGATTTAAGTTTAATAGTTCTAACTTCACCTCGTCCAACCTATTTCTTGCTATTCCTAACCTTAATTTAAATCTTATGTAACATATAAGATTTAAATAATCTTCACCTCGTCCAACCTATTTCTTGCTATTCCTAACCTTTATTTAAATCTTATGTAACATATAAATAAGTTCTTACCTGTTCTTCAAGTTGGTCCTCGTTTAGAATCTCTGTCACGTGTGTGTGCTCCCTTTGCACATGTGAGATACCTGTAACATCAAGTTACTTTTGAAGAGACTGCTTTATTATTTAACTGCATTTTAGGTTACGTAAATTTAATTAAACCACATTCCTATAATTATGTTGAATTTTCAAGTTTGAAATTTATAAGCGAGTGTTTCTGAGATCATGTAATTTTAGAGATGTAAATCTGAGGTATTCGAAGTTGCCTGTAAACATTTCAGAGCAGAACCCTGAGATTTAGAATTCGCCCAAATCTATATGGTAGCACTGACGATAGAGGTTCTAGAACTCATAAACCTAATACTTAAAATAGGCGTGAAGAATATTCTGAATAAAGGAATTTCAGCAACAAAAGGTGGTCTGGTACTAGCTAGTCATATTAGCACTTGATGATATGATAGTTTTTATTAGACAGAAAATTTGTTTGGTGAGTTATTTGGTTTTCTTCTTGCCAGTAACCAAGCCCATTGTAAGATTCCAGATCGAACACGTCATGTTGACTAGACCACGACCCGTTTGTCCAAACCTAAATCATATCGGGCCAGGCGAGGAAACGGGGATATTTTGGTGCATCATCTGGTACAATTATGTTGAATTTGAATAATTATGTGTTTGTGAGATCATGTAAATTCAGTGATGTAAATCGAATCTGAGGAATTCTAAGTTGCATGTTTAAATTTCAGAGAAGAACCTGGGAATTCACCCTAATCGATAACTGAAATACCGCACCATGTGGTGTCATTAATGACAGAACTTCTAGAATTCGTGAAAATAATAGGTGACGAGAATATTCTGAATAAAGGAATTTCAGGAATAAAGAGTGGTCTGGAATAGTGGAATTAGCTCTCCCAGTCATTTCACTATTAGCACTTCACAATATAATAGCTTTTGTGAAACAGATAATTTGTTTGGTGACTAATTTCGTTTTCGTTTTGTCAGCTCTCGTACCTAACTAACGCCTTCCATGATATCAGATCGAACACTATTTAATCCAGTAGGAAAGTACATGCTCGTGTAGGAGAACACTCGTGTAGGAGAACACTTACGTTACGCTACCTACCCTGCTACCCCTTCTAATGTTAGTCAAGCTTTTGCCATACATTATTCGAGCTGTCATGAGGGGTTAAATCCCAGTTTAGAAGTAGATATTTTAAGAATTGAGCCCAATACTGTCAGAAGAAAGATTTTCGAAGCGATGTTTATTATTAATCTGAACCCTACAATTAACAAGAGAGAAGAACTGGATACTATTAAACGTTTTATCATAGCTAGTACTGAAGAATTTTAGATATTTTAGTTTCATGCCCTTTTTATTGCATACAGTTTCAGTTTTCTAGCAGTAGTAATTTTTAATGTTTTTTCACATCTCGCTCACAATCAGTAACCACTCACTATAATTTCACTCACATTGTGTATGTACACCATCTCACATGTATTGTATCTTTTACCTTATCATCTGTTATCACTTACATCTTATCATCTGTTATCACTGTACATGTCATTCCATCACACGATCACAATCACGTACTTGCTGTTTAGACTTAGTGGATGTTTTAAGTTTATTGAATAGCAGATCGAGTAGTGGTGTATATATATAGATTTTGATTCTAATTTTAGTCGAGTATTTGAACAATTTGTTGTCGTTTAGCCATTTTTGATTAATAAATTTTATGAGACAGTTTTCTCACATATTTACCAATTTTGTCAGCATGAATAAGAAGTTGTTACTTTGAAACGTCGTTTATCCTAACAGTGCAATATCATTTGTCGCAAATCAGAATAATCAGAAACTATTTGGAAAACCCAAAAACTGACTATTTAATAAATGAGTCAGCCATAACCCAACATTAGTATTACATATAGAATTTGTCCAAATTTAAATCACATGGGTCGGGGGAGGGAACAGGAATATTTTAGAGACATGCTTTTGCCTTGTTTTATATCATCCCAGAAACCCCAGCTCCATCCTACAACACATGATGTAAACTGACCTCCGTAAGCGGTGGTGTCGTCCCCAATGTCATCGTCTCCCTGCATGTAGCTACTCCCACTCATCCCTATATCCATCCCCGTTCTGGAGAAGGGAGCTGCAAAACTCTGTCCTCCTATAAACACACTCTGACCAAACACTGACGCCTGAGGTGCAGAGGGAGGTAAGCAATTCAGAGAGATAGTCAAATGTTCTCGAAAAAATTGCCGTTCCATTTCCAATGATAAAAATATACATTATAGCATTAATTTTTATTCGATTGCGTCAGATCATAACCAATAACCATGTCTCATTTTCAATATATCGACACATCATGATGCTATGAATAAAGAACAATTCCTGTCAGATGATTAAGTAAAATACTACTCACGGTTTGAGTCCCATCTGCACTCTGATCACCTCCAACACTACCTTTACTGGGTCCCTTAGGTATGGCGTTCTCTACTTGTACCAGCGGGGCTGGAGTAACATCATTACCATCCTCGTCAAACACCTAGGGAGTGGAAATATAGGGAGGGGTAAAGAGGGGTAATGAGGGGTAAAGAGGAGTAATGAGGGGTAAGAGGCGGTTATCTTAAACGGAGCAAATGTTAGCGACATCAAAGCTATAAATTTCGAATGTTAATAACATGGAGAATTTTTACGTAACTGTCTTGTTCAAATAGATTACCAAGCTCACAGTTAATAAGTTTATGAGACAAACTTGTAAATCTCCCTTCAAATGACGGGCAGAATTAGTTAAATCCTAAAGTTGAACTAAGGAAGTTAAACTGAAGAATTTAAACTGAGGAATTTATAATGCTTTCGGGTGAAGTATTAAAACAGTGTTATTTCAGTTGTATGTATTATAGGTGGTTCTATACTTATAGGTACTCTTCTGAATTATGGCATTATGGAAAAATGTCACAGTTCTAGCTTCCCAACTGTAATTCTAATTGCTGAGCATTAAGCTAGCGAATGTATAAATAATATCCTCACGTTTTTATTTCTGTTGATCTTATATTTAATTCAATTATGCGTCTATTAATCTATTTGTCAAATTATGATGTCTCCATTCTCCAGCACCCTTCATGCGTGGGAACAATGATGCAGAGCCAATATAAGATATTATTATTACAAATCTCTCAAATAGAATTGAGAGAGACATTGTCCTGCATCCTAACCTTCACGCCGTCTTTAATCCTCCCGCAAATCTATCATCAAGCTCAAATTACTCCAAATTATTAATTCAGGTTCTCAGGTTCTGGACAGTACATTTCATCGTATTCCATTGATTTGATTATTCACATAACACGCACTCTTTCGATATTTCGAGAATACTTTCAGCTCACTTTTGTAACATTCTGATAATTCCTAGTGAAGTTTTGACGCATTCTGTTGAAGAAACCTTCTGAGGAAATTATAATTTTGAAGTACCGTTTGTGTAGGTTTGTTGATTGATTTGTCAAGTCCAGCACTGCGTCTAGAAGATACATTAGTTCTGGACGACATCACGCTCTTGCCTCCGATCATACTCCGACCAAAGTTACCTGGAATAGTTCTTGATTAACTGATTAGTTAATTACTTTAATTACATTTTATATTCTTATCACCGTCCCTTAAGTTATTAGATAACGTGCAAAGTTCATTATGTGAAGGGTTTTATCAGAATGTGATGTTTTGATGTTATTTTATACATGTACCGCACCTAAGTCCTTAACTTGAACCGTCAAAACTCAAAACCTATCCCATATAGTTGGCGTTAGTTGACGTAAAACCAGGTGCCAGTTGGAATTTTGAAATAAATGTCTATCAAAATATTGACGGGTATAAGGTGTACAAGTCTTTCATTTCCCTTATCAGACTTCTCTTTCAAAGAGCGAAGCCTAAAAAATTACAACAAAAAATATGAAAATATTCTCAAATATTAAGATATTCTGTAATATTTAAAAGTTTCTAAACACTCAAATAAGATTGCACCAACCTCCTGCACGACTCTTGTTGACCGTTGACCGTCCCATCTTGCTCTGATTCCCTACCGCTTTTAGGTTAGACATTATATCCTGATCTTATCTTGTGCCAGGGAGCAGCTATAACATCACCTACATATTTTATAATATTTTAACATATTCTATTTCGTCAGAAATATCAATAAGGTATTTTTACAGATTATAAGTCTCGTGAGTGGAGCATGAAAATTTAGTAGCTTATTTCATTCAGTCACATGTTTCAACGCTTGGATTCTCTGAGATGACATCAGTGCACGGCACCAGATCAATAATTCTACAAATTGTCAAAATTTGACAGTAGATTACGCACCAAATAGGGATGAGATAACTCGTGGTTATAATGACAATTTGATCGGTTAATTTATGAAAGGGTGCAAAAGTTATAATCTGACACGTAAGAAGAAGAAAGACGCACTTTAAGTGCACGTCAATTAAAATACCAGCGTATTCGTGATTTAACGTTTTAATGTCACACCTCACATTTCCCAGGCATCTTTGAAAACTTTATAAAGAAGTTGCAGTTTGCTATTGCTGTTACCGGGTTTTGATGTTTGTAACTGATTTGACTTGCAAAGTTTCCCATTGTTTTATCTCCATATTATCAATTGTATAACACATTAACAGTAGATCAGTGAAAGCCGGACGCTTTGAAAAAATTTTCTTGCATTTCTATAAAAATCATAGTACTATGAGTATGAGACAAAGCAAATATACACTTGGGTCCGGCAATTGCCGATAAAATCTTGAATAGCTAGCTAGCTTAGGGCGAGCAGCTGTCGCCTAAATATTTGTATACACAATTTCTTATTTACACGTAACTTTACATGTGACTTGACATGAAAGTGTCGCTCTATCAAAAAGCAAATTAGAAGTCTTTTAAAGGATTGGTCAGCTCCGTTTAGGCTTTTTCTTTCTTCCCTTTCTTCGGGAGAGCTTCTCGCTTGGAGATCTGAAACAAACATGTTATCAATGGTTATAGTCAAATTCAAATGTTTGATCAATATCTTTTTAAACTCTTGAATATTTACAGTTGGAGCCAATGGAGGGAAAACTTAATCAAAATTTTTGAAATTATATCTCGTAAATATGAAAAAAAGGTCAAAATATTCACCTTTAGAAACTTATGAAAAATAATTTTAGAGTATATAAGAGCCATAAAGAATTTAAAAGCGATATGAGTTTTAATAATTTATCCACTATTTAAAACTCGTTGAATGTCGAGATGTGAGTTGCTATATAAATATTAACCTGCAGTCAACGCTGCAGCACGCACAATCCTACTTATTAAACTTGACTTTCACACAGCGCATGCTTGTTACAGGCCGTTTTAACTTTTATGCATTAATATTAACATTATGCATATGCTAATGTTTACCAGGACAATTGGGATACAGTGTTGTGAAACAGTGGCAGGACCGTCCGAGTGTTCTTATATTTTAATATGTGGTACTTGGTTCCCCCTTTAGTCTGTCAACATCCAATTATAGCGTAAATACTTAAATAACATATCACACTTGACACTTACCAGATATTTACGGAGCACGCAGACCGTATGTATGTTTGGTTTGGGATGTTACCAAAATATTACGGGTTTTTTGCTGCTAATTTATCGACAAAAATGTTGCTGTAAACTTGTTACAAGTGTTAGCGGATTGTTGAAGCGGAATGTGATTTCTTCGAAAGAAGGAAGTGCAGACTCATTTGTTAAACCTAGAATATTCCTAATTCTTACAGCTTCGTTGAAGTTTGTTTGCAATAAACTACAGATTCAGGATCTTGTTTATAATATTAATAAACTGCTGATTCAGCATATTGTTGTAAACAAGGAACGCTCTTAGGTAGGTGCTTCGTCTCTGGCACGTGCCCAATTTCCCAGTTTAGTTAATATCAATAGATATCAATAGTTAATATCAATAATTAAATAAACCGTGATTCGGTTCCATTGAATAGAGATAATATCACGAGAACAGCTAAACTTGGTAAAGCCCCGCTAGTGAATTGCAGTAACTGTGTACTTGCTACTACTAAGTACTTATTTAAAGTAAAGTAAGTACTTGCAGCAGTCACTGAGTAAACTTGATGATATCGAGGGTGCCTACGCGGTTTTGTCAGGATTCCCGTTTTGACCGTGTACCACCAACTGTTATTGTAGAAAGCAGATTGAGTTTTAATATGAAGATGTGAGACAGCCGGACAGCGTCATGATATTGATATATTATGACGTCCCGATTTTGTGATTTTCTTCAACGGCTTCAGTATCTTTGAGTTTAAACGACAGTTTATCCATTGTACGTGACAGGAAAACAAGTAATTCAGGGACTTCAGAAAAACTTCAAGGCCAGGGCCTTATTTCATTGATCACTTAAAGGAGCCATAGACCTTCATCACCTATAAAAATTATGCAGTCTAATTGCCATTTCATGTGAATCATGGATACGAACTAAAATAACCTTCACACAGTCACTAGCATAGCCTGGTACTATATTGAATCTAAATTTGAACTTGTGGGAATATTTAAAAGCATAGGCTTCTATCAACTATGAACTTCCTTGGATATTTGAATTTGTCAATCAAGCTAGCCTGGCGGCTGCAATCTAATCAGTTAGTCGACCATGTCCTCAAACTATGTGCCTTTTTATGCTCTCAAACCGCCTTTTTTCAGCTAGATTAATGAGATCCAATCTCGTCTACACCAACCATTACTGCAGTTAGATAAAATAAACAGGGCTTCTGAAAGGCACCCAGGCACAATTATAATCAGGTAGCAAATGTGCAGTAAGTTAACCAGGTTGACGTGTTTCAAATCTGTAGACATATCATTTCAACACATTTCAGTACAAGTTTTATCTGAAGCTTTAAAAGGAGACGAAGTTTTAGCGGATAAGTAGCTCATAATTCCCGCACCCTGTCGCACTGTCGCAGTTAAACTCTCAGAGATACTGTTTAAAGTTGGTACAACAGCGGTGAGCTCATTTTTCACTGAGCTCATAAGAATTATACCAACTTTTATAAGCGTTTAGTTCTAGTTTTAAGCCTCCGCTTTCGTTTTGTTTTCATGCATTATACTCTTGCTGAGAATTTCCTTCGCAACATCGATAAATAAATGCATTTTCTCCTCCTCTTATGTATGACATGTACTTACTACTTATTTTGCAATCATACTTGTAAAGATTATGATCATAACTTTGAGTTTGTCTAGGAGATGCATTAGACAACACACGTGAACTCTATTTGACTAATTGAGTAATTGTCACTCAATATTATTCTAAGGGTAAGTCTAACTTGTATTTCCTGACGAATATTTCAGAATAGTCCACTATGTCTATAATGCTATGACAAATGCACATAACTCTAACTTTACCACGCATCCTTACCTAGGTATATATGCTCCAGTTAAAATATGCTATTCTGATCATCGATATAAATTACAATCCAATTCTAACCTCTCTCAAGGACCAGGCCCCAGACAAAATTAAGTGTTTAGTGCTATATTATAAGAGGTGATTTGCTTAATTTGCCTCCGAAAGTCCTTGTAAACCGGAGGTTACCAACATGGCCATGGGAATCAAAGTGTCGTTATTTCCACGAATACAAGTCGTTTCAACTTCGTTTTAATTTCCAAGAAATAGAGGTGTGCCCGGAAACGTCTATTTTTTTCCGGACCTACTGATCCTGTTAAACTTAAAATTCTATCGCCGACGGCTCTTCTGAGGAACGCATGCGCATATTGTACTGATTCAGGAACTGTTAATTCAAGTTAACTTCTCAGAACTGTCACACAAAAAGGTCGACATGCGTGTTTGTTCAGGCACTGGAAGTCTTAGAGTTTTATTAAACATCCTGGGCCCTGGCCTGATGGTGACAAGTCCATCTACACGTGCAGTTCATAATTATAATTAGCAACTTGCGCACTTTTCCTCCAAAGTCTCAGCAGCTTTCACGTCAGTTTTCAGTGAATTTGATGCTCTCATTAACTCAAAGTATAACCTATAAAGTATATAAACGTATTGGAAGACTTATAGTTATATATCCCTTGACGGACTCTGGATTCTGGAGTTCACATGACTTGCTTTTCACAGCTTTAGAATTCCTACCTATGACCTCAGAAAGGCGTAGGTTTATATCGAATGGCTCGTACGGAAAAATGTAAGAATTCTACAAGAGACCATTTTTGGGTCATAAAGCAAATTCCAGCTTTTATTGATAAATATTAAATACTTTAAACAGCCCGGTATAATACTTTAACCGCTTCTTTAACAATGCATTGCTTCATGATTTAATCTTTTTGAATACTGCTGAGTCTAGTTGGAAGAGGCGTTCAAATATGCAGAACTTTAAATGTTTATTATATGACCTTGATACTTGATATATAATAAGGCCGATTATTGATTAAGAACACTTTAATCCGAGTGCGTTACTTCAACTTGAAAGCTTGCATAAATATATCTAATATTCGCTCAAGCAAGCAGATGAGATTTCTGACGAACAGTATCGTCAATCATGTCAAAGGCCTTATAAGTTAATAATCTAGCAACTCCGTCTATAGTTATTGCATTTGCAATCATCCACGTCGAGTTCTATTTTTAAATATTATATGCATCAATATGTAATAGTAAAACTTGTAATAGCTTATTGTGAATGTTCATTGGCTTATTATGTGTTGAGTTTCGTTTCATGCTTACGGCTGTTCGAACTTCGAACCGGCTAAAAAAGGCTGGCTTGTACATGATATGTAGTTTTTGCGAGGCCTAAGAATTTCACTTACTTCAATGGAATGAAAGTTATTTGTAGAATGTAGATCAGTGATCATAAAATCGGTTCGCATTGTTGAAGAACTCTTAAAGTTATATAACTATCCTTCGATATCAGACAGCTCAGTAGGTACTATAAGGTGGGAATCCGAATATTTGTTGATAGACTACGTGGGCCAGATTTAACTGTACAACATGACTAGACTGTGACTCCCAACATTGTAATCTTCTGCTTATTTATCACTTACAATAGACTATAATGAGAGCCACAGTCTGCTATCGACAAAAAGTTTATTCTGGCCCGCCCTGTTCTTTGTTAAGTTAAACCATCTTTTACGTATGTGTCGCACGGTTTAGGCTTCATCCATCACTTCATAGTTATGTAATCGATATTAGTTCAACAGTGCTCTATTTATTCTCTAGTGGCTCTAAAACTCTAAAACTCTAAAATTCCAAAACTCTAAGCTCACCCCCTTGATGATCTTCTTCTTGAGTTCAGCCTGAGTAAGCGGTCTGATCTCCTCCTCGTCAACGGAGTCGCCATCACTCTCGTAGTCATCTGCTGTTGCTTTGGTTGTGTGTTGAGAGCTTGTTATTCTGAGGAATATGAATTCACTGGAATTGTTATGGGACACTGGGCAGTGTTAAATATAACCAAGAAACTCTATAATTTTCGGAACTGTTGAAATTGTTTTCATTTGGCCGTGACTACTGACCGCGTACTAATAAAAGTATTAATTGCGGAGTAAATTCACATGTTAAAGGGAGGTTTGGAATTTTATTAAACGCGTGAGAAATATTATTGGATAAAAGAAATTAATGACATAAATTTCTCATAGAAATATTTTAGGAATCGGCGCTTTGTTTTGATCGTTGACCTTGATGTTTACCGCTTAAGAAAAATATATCGACGTTAGATGTCAGAAACTGTCCATCAGTACAGCTGACCGTAACAGTTGAACAGAGCGACAAATTAGATATTTCTTAGCTTTAATCCTTCCTGATAATAGATAAAATCATAATTTCAAACACAAGGAAATATTTACAAACCCAGTGGTAGGAGGTGCCACAGTGATGGTATTGACTTGAGGTTGAGGTCCCTGTCCCAGAAGAGAAGGTGGCTGAGGTACAACTGCTCCCTCTTGCTTCTCAGCTTCTCGAGCTTGTACAAAGGCAAATAGTTGCAGGAGTTCATTTGTCCTCTGTTCCACAATACCCAGATACTGAGAGAGTAGGAGGTTTATACTAGTTTTAGACTTTAGTGTAGTATGTTGCTTTTTACAATGTATAATGTACATTTGCATACTTTGTTAAAGGCCATTCAAATTTTCAGATCAATTTGGAACACATTAGATTGGGTTGGGAAGTGTTAGTTAGCTCCACTAAAATCAGACGATTGTCACATTTACAGTGATTTGGGGAGACAACCAACGGATGCGCTTAGCGCAATTATTATGGTTAAAAGATGAGTTCAAAAGGGAATACCGTGAAAATCATCACACCTCACAGAAGAGAAAATAATGCCAGACTAGATATGATCCCCGGGAAGAAATCTAATATAAAACTAATTAAGTAATTACACAAACCTGCATCATGTTAGTTTCGGTTACCCCAGCTTCACCCAGCATCTCGATTATAGGTGATCTGTCGCAGTTGATCTTGTTGAAGAGACTGTCAATACCTGGACATGATTTATAGTTAGTTTCTTTTTTGCTATTCCAAATCTTCTGCATTTATCATTGAATTTTTGTTCCTTATCCATCTTCCGCTAATATAAGAAAAATTAGAACGTATGTCAGTAAATTTCGGTAATAAAAACTAATAAACGGACCGCTAAAGGTTCAATGATAGCCGTGACCTCAAGAGTCAAGGTCTAAGTTTAACTTTCTATCACACCCACCGGCCAACAGTCTACAATACCTGATTCCTCGTCACATATTCAATCATCCAATAGTATTTTAATCAATATTGGAGGACATTTAAACAGCGTGCATTAGACTATTATATAACTAACTTATAGTAAGTTGGCAAGGACAGTACGTCCAGTGATGATAACTTGACAAGTATAGACATGTATTAGTTGGCATGCGCCATGCATTCCCATGGTAAAACCCATTGGTAATATCCGTGTGTGATCATTAGTTCAGGTACCAGATATATATACTACGGGTACCAGGTATATACTACGACAGCCGTCAGATTTGATTAGAAAATTTAATCAATAAATTAAAAAACAGGACAATCAACAATGTTGCAAGTATCCCAAGAATGCTCAATGACCTTTTTATTTTACCGTTTTCAATGGCGGATCCGAATCGTATCTTTGTAATTTTTATCAATCACATAATCAAAAGAATGCGTCTGCAGTAATACCTAAATAGAAATATTCCCCCTGAAACCAACAAGGTACCTGATTTGAGTTGGTCCAGGGTCTTCATGGTCCCGTCGTACTTCAGATCGTAAGCTCCCTTCAGAGTATTGGTGGTCTCCAATTTCTCCTCTAGTTCGCCCAGTATCTTCTTTCGCTCGTTCTCAAGGTCCACAGACTCCATCTTGAACTTGCTAATGTCGTCTTTGACCTGTTGAGAAGAGGGTTGTATAATATTTGTGATTTTTAGACAAATTAAATAATTGATTGACTTCCTGATGTAATGATTTTGTATGAATTCAGTCAAATTTTCCTGAATAAATTCTTTTTCGGACAATTAGCGACCTTCTCACGCAAGATAAGATAAACATAGGGCCGGTTCATCAGTCTAGTAACATGGGCAGATCAGCGATCTGCCTAGTCGTCTGATGCTAATCCGTACATAACTGTCTTCGATTATTCTCACAATTTCTTGGTATAAAGGTTGGTTACATCACGTAGTAAACAAGTTACTAACAGTCGCGTTATTTTGTTGTTAAGTAAAGCCGTATGATTGAGGTGCCTAGTGTTCTGCAGTATCACGTTATATATAATGATAATAATAATAAACTATATATATATATAGTTTAAACAGTTTGTTAGATGTTAAAGTTGGTGACTCTGGGTGTGATCGTGTGAATTTATTGTTGACTGTTGAGCAGTGTGTTTTCATTTTGGTATAAATGTAGCGAGATTAGTTGTAGTTGTATGTGGTAGTGCTACGTTTTGCAAATTTTCGTTTTGTTACTTACTTTCAACTTTACCAATTTGTGTTATAAAGTAAAATGTGCAGTCAGTGGCCCAAAAATAATCATGGGAAATTTGCAAAATTTATTGACAATTCTGAGAACGAAACCCAAATTTGGTTAAATATTTCGTAATTTTAAAAGAAAATGTTCATGGTATTACATGAAACACGAGTATTATGATATTTAAGCATATTATAAAATTTACGGATATTTTAAAGTGTGGAGACAAATAATTTATTTTCTGTCATGGGTTATATTGGAGAAAATCAAATTTTCGTTGGTAATTAAAATGAAAGGTGACAACAGATTCATCTAAAAATTAAGTCGAATTTGATCCGAAAGAAGAAAGGATCCGGGAACCCAGAAAAAAACTCTTTGGCTTTGAGAATTTGAAAGGTCTAGTCATTATAATTTATCATAATTGAAAGTTCATTCCCGTTCATTTCCTCGTATCGCGTATTTTGGTTACCTAGAAAAGTTTTATATGACATGAGTGCCGGCCCTATATTAGTGAATATTTGTAATTGTCTTATCTTTGTAAGATAGGAAAGAGTATCCTTGTGTTGCGCCAGACCTTCACCCCTCGCACTACCTTACTACTTTGTGCTGTATATTTACCGCTTTGTAATCGATTCTTTGGAATTAATTTTCCTCGAACAATATTAATAATCAGAGAAGCATAGATCGGAACCAAATAATGTCCAGTACATCTAAAAGAACAATATTTAGTAACAGTTACGACAGAGACATCGAGCCTTAGATAAAAAAATTATTTCACATCCCCCAATTTGATTTCGGTTTTGTCCCCAGACCCTAGAGTCCATATATTTCCAGACAAAGATTTCCATGAAATAACTGTGTTTTAAATGCCCGTCATATTTTATAGACGACAGTATGATTTGCGTATATTTTTATTTTATCGCTAAAATTGCTGTTATGATTTTGAATTTCTTAAAGTTGTGTCATATCTAAATGTGTGAATCTTGATTTTTCCGATATTTGCCCACGCACAAACTTATAATTAAATTTAAGAACTTCAATGATACGTCGCGTCGTTCATTAATGAATAAATGAATATGATGTACATAACGAGAACGCCAATCCTTGGTGGCATTATTGGTAATCAATTATCACACCGCTGCATTTTAATGCAACACGACATTTTGGAATTCTTGCAAATAATCGATCAAATTATCGCTTAGAAAAATGCCCCGTACATGCTATGACTTGATCCAGATGACCAAGGTTACGATTTCCTCTAGCTTAACAGATATTAAGATATTTTGTCGTGCTAGAAGACTGGACACCAGAATAACACATCCCCTTCACACTGTCGCGCTTATCTCCCTAAATACTTTAAACCTGGAACAAATTCGACATGACCTCTGTTGCCGGTCTGGCTTTATTAGAACTTGCTGACAAGTGACAAGGCCAGGGATGGCTTGAGATTTGTAATACTCATAATTAGGATCGTTGACATGCGTTCTGGGATATGGCAGGTTGAACAAGCAGAGTGGTGAAAGCTCGCGAGTTGTCTGCGTTATATGTACATTAACGTATCCCTGCAGCTTCAGAAAGTAAGGGTGGGTATTGTTTCCTGGATACTTCGGTGCATTCAGTACTTTAAAACGGATCTCAAATACTACAGAGCCATTTAATTGTTAGTACTGATAAGATGCGGCCAGAAAGCGAGACGGTTTGTGTGAGTCTCGTCTGATAACATCACTTCCTGTTGAGTAGCAGTAACTTGATAATAACTGAGCACTGTCCGAAGAGTATAGCTTTATAAAGTAATTTCTCGTTCATACATTTTTGAGGGATACGACTGAAATATTTTAAGAAGATTCCGTGTTGAAAGAAGTCTTATGCGTCAGTCCGAGTTAAATCCATATTCGGAAAGCAAAAGTTGTAAGGTCGCATATAAAAATGGACTTTAAATTGGGACAATTTCTGAAGAAGAAGGTTGGTCATAAGTCATAACCCTTCTAGGACCTAGGTACGACAGACTAGAAGGTACGACCCATTTCAGTGAATCTACGCTATTTTAAAGTTTAACTTACAGTGTCAGTTTAAAAAGTCATATGTACGCCTTTTGACTTAGAGTACTTTAAAATCCTGATGTGCAGGCTTTATGACGCCTTATATAATATTCTTTATTTGATATGACCTTATATTAACTAATTCATTAAGTTGTTCATTTAGTGAGTAATAGTTATACAATCAAGTAAAATTATACATTCCTGCTTTGCCTTTAACAGTTATTTTTATCAGGCTATCCGATAAAACCTGTGAAACCGTTGAAACCCAAGAATTTCTGCCACTAATTTGACACAACTGATGATTTCAACCTGCAAAGTTTACCACATTTTTAACGTTCCAACAATTTTCACGCCCTTGTATGCGTCATATATCCCGGTAAAACCATAACACTGCTCACAATTAATCGTGATCTCCAAAAATGTCACGTGAGAGCCTCCTTCAAATACCTTAGCTTACTTCCGGAACTAAGGAAGAATGCCTCAGTACTTGATGTCATGTTTTATAAAGAAGCATATCTCAGTTCATCATTGAATTATGGGTATTTTATTGATAAGCAGATAAGAAATCTGCTGGAACTGAATTACAATGACAGGCGTGCGCGCCGCCCAGCGACGTCATCATAACACGTGACACATTCCAAGGACCAAGTGCTGGTAGGATGACGTTAATGTCAATATTAAAGTATTAAGGGCAGGGGAGTTATATTGCATCATTCACTCATTGAGGTGACTGTGAGACTTACTTCAATTACTTTACTAAATGCCACATCACGAACGTTCGAACTTGCATTTCTCTCTGCTGCTTTGTGCTCAAATTGCTCGATATCTTGTGTTGTTGTTTGATATCAGATTTAATTTGTTTGATATTTCTTTGCACACATATAAATGTAAGATATGAGTACAATATTGCTAAAACAGTACATTGCCTCATTATCAAAATCATCAACGCCTAACAAATAATCTCCCTTTAAACAGTAGAAGGTATTAGACGATGTCAAGATTACGAACATCCGTTCTCCTCCTTGCCCTCCTCCTCGCCCTAACCCACGGTCAGATTAAGGTGGATCAAGATGAATACAACTGCTCACATGGGGATTTGAAATATCTCTGTCTTAACTACGATGTATGCGCCGAATATGGACTTATTACCGAGGACGCCCGACAAAATATGTGCGGAGGTCTCCTTGACCCGAACAGTGTGGGGGATGAAAGTCTTATACTGTCTGAAAGCACTAAAACCCCACCCATAGGCGGTGTTACTTCATCCAGGCCAGATGTTTTATCTAAATCTCGTGATAATGATGGATTAACCACATCGAGGGCTGGCAATGAAATAACGACTTCACAAGAGGATGATGATTACAGCTATACCACCGGGCGATCATCAGTGACGTTCCCTGAATCTACTACTGACAACGGAGTTCAGACTGGAAGCACGAGCAGCAGGCACAGTGGCATTGTCACAACCCCTTTCTTCAAGTATGTCACCGACAACACTGACTATCTCAGTGAGATTCTCACGACCGATAACAGGATTCTGACTCAGGAAACCTCTACCAACCCCCACACTCGGGATGTTCAGACCATCACAGCGCGACACACCCGAGACACATACATCGTGACTGGTACATCTGATAACTCTTATACGGAGAAGGATGATTCTTATACCACTGGAACAAAGGCAGATAATTCCTTTACAACTGTGACAAAGCCAGAGGATGGTACTGATCCTAGAGTTACTGGCTTGGGAACTGACGATATCTTCACGACCGCCACAACGGCTGCTTTCTCTGTATGTTTTGGGATAATGGGCATTTAAAGAGTTTAATTCGTTCGGGAGTTATTTCGCTAGTTTTTATAATTGAACTATTGTTTTATGATTTTGGTTCCTTTAATTTTCTATCGCTGAAATAAACTGGTTGAGGGATTCAGTTGAATATTTAAGTTACAAATCTTTTCGATATATTGGAATTCATCCTGCACTACGTGCAAGATTTTTTTCGCCTATTAAAATCTTTTTTTAACAAAATGAGTACGTTAACACCACTCTTATTTCAGACTGAAGCAGGGACAGACGCGCCAATTGTTAATGGGGTAGGTCGGTCCGTCTGTTCGTTTTTATAACTTGTTTGTTTTAAAACCTGCGTAAACTAATCAGCTCAGTTGGTTAAGTAAAAAATAATCACACTTTCCATCTCAAGTCACATCTTTTTTGAATATTCGGTAAATTAAGAACTGACACCATGAAAAAGTGCAAGGACATGTAAAATAGTTTCGAAATCAAATTAAACTCGATAATTCTCCGACTTTAATACAGTTCCCTAACTTAAATCGTTAAGATTCTTTTTAGACTTTTAGATTTTTTTGAAATAATGTTGACGACGCCACGACATTATGACATTAGTAGTTAGTGGCCACCTTCTCTACGAATAAATTAGGAGATGAGAGCAATGATGGCAACTCACAGCTAGCCAGTTGCTGAAATAATCCATTGCAAGGATCAGTAAGCGTTTTACCTTGGGAAAATCAACAAATCAAAAGTTCTTTTATTCTCTTAGTGCTCCCTCATTATATGACGTGAAAAGTTTAGGACTTTATCTCACAGTTCGTACGTATATTGATTTTTGTTTTGAAAACTAAAAAGGCTCTGTGTTGGTCAGCGTTTTTGAATTAAGTGCTTCTTTGAATTTTGATGGACATTTAAAGTTGACTTTAGCCTTTAATACGCCGGTCCCTGAGAATTTCATGAAGGCGAGGATATTTCGCACTTTGCTTTGCTGTCACTTTAGCGTGCAACTTGGAGGGGTCCTATTTTAGAAGCTGATCTCTTTTCTAAAAAAGTAGGATCATTTACTAATTCAAACGTTCAAATCTTAGGACTTCGCCGCAATCATGCGCATGATATATGATTATTATATGCAGTTTTATTATTTACCCATTACTTGCGAATCGTGGATGGATTTGACTGTCATCATCTTATAATATAATATAATAATAATAATAATAATATTAATATATCAATTATAAGAATTAAGTTTGTCACGTTTTAGTTTACCCACGCATAAGGACCAAGGATCATTCATTTATTTCTTCCTTTCTAGTCAAAAGCAAGTTACCGTATCAAATGTTACAAATTAATGTACATAATGTATTGTTAGTATTATTCTCAATTCTCATATTCACAGACGTTAAATCTAATTTCAAACAAAGATCTGGGTATTATGCGATGCCTATCGTACTTTAGGCCAATCCTCCACCGATAATCCAAGCCTGGCCTGTGAATTAGTCTTCATGATAGTTGTGCTGTAAAAGTGTAAATTGTAGTATAGCAATATCCCTCTGACGGTCGCGACATGTCGCATAATGATCTTTATAGTTTATGGAATCAGATATTAATGACGAATTATTACTACAAATCCTGCCAAGAACTTAATTATCCATCAGTGAAAAAATACAGAAACGAAATTTAGAGACTAGAATTCTGATTTTTTTAAACACTGCAGCCTAGACTCAGTATCAGAATAATTATGACAATCCGCAATAAAATTTAGGGTGCAGAGCATTTCTAGCTGCAGTCTGCACCGTTCTTCAGAAAGCGAAGCAGAGAAACAGACAAAAATGTGTCCTGTTTCTCACGCGTGACACAATCCGTCACAACGCGACGTTATCATTAGAACTAAGACCACTATTCGATCAGTGGCTACGAGCGGTTTGTTTTTAAAGGCCTGCGCATAATTTTACTGTTTCATCAGCGATGAATCCCCGGGATGTTCTGTACTTCTTCGTCCTTGTCTTTTGTCTTAGCGATGGCAGAAAAAATAATAGAAGAGTAAGTTCTTAACTTTGTTTTAAAACTTTTCGAATGAAGCCCTTCTTTTAGTATTAGTATCGTAGGTATTGATCATTGTAAAGACGTTCATTGTCAATAACAGCAATCAACAGAAAAAAAATAAATTTAAAGAAATTGTATGATTTGTTGTAAAATCTTGACATCATGTCAATGTGACACATAAAAACATGCAGTAATGATAATAAAGCTGCTCAAATTTTAATATTCAGGTTGCGTTGTAAACATTCAGATTACTAACTGTTCATCTATTTGACTTGCTATGATTAAATGAACATTAAATGAACATTTATATTTGTCAATATATGTCCTGCAGCACCTCGCCCGCGAAAAGGTTTCCACCAAAATTACAATAGAAGTACAGTAAAAGCTCAAAATTTAGAAGACAGCATTTTACCGCCGTGTAATAGCTATGATTTTAGGCTATTTTACCCAATTTTTGAGATCATTTCAGTGCTTCGTGGTAAGATATTGTACAGTCCTCCAAAGTTTTGTATTTGTCATTATAGTTTACAGTATAACATGTAAAAGAGTATAAGCATTTCAATAAACAAAAATGTAGATATCATCAAAGACATTAGAGGTGTCGAAAGCTTAATTACGCATGCATTTTACGCGATTCAAATCGTCCAGGAAGTCCCAAAATTCGTGTCAGAGTTTTTGCTTTTGTAATTTTCATCGACGAAGGCAAGGGTAGTTTAGATCACACTAGATTGGGTAGATTGGTGTTGGCATTACAGAATAAAGTTAAATGATGTAATAATAATATTTCATCTTCAGCAGAAAATGACCAGAATAAATAAGAATTAGATAAATTAGATAGTATAATAGAGAATAAATTCGTTGCTGCGGTGTCTGTAATGACCTTCAGATATTATTCTGATATTAAGGGGCTTGTCCGGGAAATCTGAACATCTCATTAAATAATAATATATATATATTTCATTGGCTGGACTTCTACACAATAAAAGAAAGCGGTTGTGATTAGATCTTCGTAAGTCTTTGCATCATTTATTTACATCAATTCTCAAATTATTTGTTATATTATAGTAGTGTTGAAAGTATTAACATTATATATATATTATTAAGCAGTATTTCACACCACATTTTGAAGGAGTTTAATCTTATATCATCAGTCATCATGGATCTCGACAGACAGCTCTCGAGTTTCAACAGACAAAGTGAAATAAGGCACATGACTGGTGAAAACTAAATGAAATAATCGACGTTTCGGGCTTCGCACTTTCACTTCGCCCGTCCCTGCTGAACACTATAATCTCATCATCATAATTACCATAATATCGAGATTATGCTAGTATCATGTGCAAATAAACAGATTTTTCCCTCACTTTATTCCAATATATATATATTGTGCGAAGCTGTGTTCCCTTCACTGTATTTCCTTCACTTTCCTTCAATTCTCGCGACGACAGGTAATTCACTTTAAATCGGCACTCACAACTACAGCAAACGTCACGGACGAAGATCACTGACGCATATACCGTTAATGCACATAAAGTGTCCCAAAAAGATCCAAATTCAACCGATTTATGCCGACAGCTAATCTGTTTTGGGCAGGGTATTTTGCAAGTCATGTGCTATGGTGTTCCACAGTGTCTATTTTGTACGTTACATGCAACTTGGTTAAGCTTCACACTTCCTTGGGGGGGGGGGGGGGGGGATTAGGGAGTCTACCTTAGTTAAATAGACTCTTGGACGGCATATCTACAGGTAATGATCTAGCTACTGGCATCAAGTTGTTTTGGAGAAGCAGGTGTCTAGTACTTCTTAAAAAATTAGACCTTCACAGTTCACAGGTAGTCTGATTATAAACACCCAGAATCAGGGTACCCAGCCAATATTAGTAGACTACATTGAATACCATCTGAGTCTTACACTATTTAGCTTTACATTACTGCCGGCTACAATAAACATCGTGATTATGTGAAAATTTTAATGTATTGAGATTTGAGTCTGAAAAGTCTCAATATCCTGTATATGAATATTATGTACGTGACATAATATATGAATATTAGGTGACATTCGACTGTTTTGCGAAACACCCTGTTTCTCTCTCTCTGAAGAGATTGACATTCCTGCAGAGGAAGAGGACAGATCAAATTAAGAGTGTGGCACATCATGACCACTTCACTTTCTACCACCCCACTGCACCAATAATCATCACAGACCTGTTTTACTAGCTCAATATGGCTTCACAACAGCTGTCTGTATATTTTCCAGACTTGGTCAGACACAGATTCAAACTTGTTTGAGAACACCGCACTCTAAATTATCTCACCGGTTTAGATTTGTTAAGTCGAGTCGTTGTGAAAATTAGAAATCAATTGTTTTATTAGATTGGGACGGGTAATTGGTAATCATGGGCTGTTAGTTGTTTAAAGTTTACTCGTGCGTGACTGAACGACGTCCGCAGTAATTTCACAAAATCTTGGGGAGGAAGAAGTTAATTCTTTTTATCAGTTCAGAGATTATTTCATATAATTTTTTGAGTTGTCAGACTGTCAAGGAAATTTAATAAGGTAATTTTAAAACGGCCAAATAATCGATCAATTCCCGCCGAGTCGTTAGTTGTTTTAAGTTTACTATAGCGAGTGACTAAATGACTTGCGCAGTAATTCTTAGAAAATCTTGGGGAGGAAGAAGTTAATTCTTTTTATCAGTTCAGAGATTATTCTGCATAATATTGTGATCAGTTGTCAGTCTGTCAAAGAAATTTAATAAGGCCATTTTTAAGTTCAGATAATATATAAATTCCCGCCAGTTTTTGACAAATTTAGAGATTCAAGGTCGACAAATTTTAAGAACTAACAAATCAAAAATGGATCCTGATGCAATGGTACACATCAATCACAATGACGATTTAAGCCTTTGAATATTTTCAGTCTTAACATTTTGCAGTCCCATGAGATTAAATTGTTTCGCTATAATAACAAAATCTTCAGAAACCTCCAATAATCTCGGGGCCCCCTGTGAACATCACAGTGCCACCAGGCGGCACCGCCAGATTTGACTGCACAGCTATGGCGGCTACCACACCCCAAATCACCATCACCAAGCAGGACCAGACTACCATTCCTGACCTTGATGTGAGTTAATCTTTATACACTACCGTTATCTTTCTAGATTATCTATAATCTATATCCTGTATCACTGACTAATACAATCTTAACTTTATCTTTGAGTTTGAGAGACAAGTCAAAAACATTATCCTAATAATTGACCATCCTTTCTTTACTCTGAGACTTAAATTATTAAAAACTGTCACCAGTTTAAACCCGCCCACTCCGCAGAACTTCGTAGACGCCACAGGAAACGGTTTCAGTCAGACCACAATAAACTCCATCACGATCAACAATGTGGACTACCCGAACGAGGGTTGGTACACGTGTCAAGCAGTCAATAAGTACGGTTATGTCAGACATGATGCTTACCTCCATGTTGAGGATCTTTGTATTGGGTCCACGTGCACGGGTGAAAAGGTTAGTGGTGATTATTGTCACCGTGTGACTTAGTTGGTGTTATAGTCATCATCAACACCATGTGACACCATGTGGTGATCGTATAATATTCCTTAGATCATACAACTTTTCTTAAATTCACATAAACATCACCGTGTGTTTTATATTAAGATGTAAACCCCTTACTAAACCCATCTTACTAAACTAACATCCTCCTTTCCCCAGACTTGCAAAGGAAACTACGATACAGGCGTAGGATACACGTGTGAGTGTCCCAAATACTGTGGGTACGATGAGCTCTTTAAACAGGACTACGTGTGCTCCAACTACTGTGAAGAGTGGTACAACGAGTGCCAGGTGAGCGTCAAGATAGATAAGATAGATAAGATAGCACTACAGTATTATAGGAGGAACTGCCAGTATATCTTGTCCGTTTATTTTGAGCGGCATTTTAAAAACTATATCAGTCCCAAAATAGAAACCACGACACGTTATACCACCAGGATATTTTGACACCAAGACAATGGTAGCAATATAAATTCACAATCTTACGGAAATAAACTGTTCTATCCCAAAATTTAACACATTTTACCATGTTCCTTAAACCCCCGTTTTTCCCCAGATGAAAACAGATGCATGTCAGAACGATAAGTTCGCTATCTCAATAATGAACAGTGGACGTTGTGGAAGGATAGAGGCTCCTGAGATCCAGGAAGGTGAAGAGGAGTACGGAGTTAAAGAGCTGATACCTGGAGAGGAGCTGGTAATGTCCTGTCATGCTACTGGGTTCCCTGAACCAGACAGTAAGTCCGTTAGAGAGCTGTGTTAATGAAGATAAAGGAATTTGGACAGTAGTTAAACAAGCCACGCAGAATCATTTTACCGTATGAAATATGTAATAACAACACAGTAAGTTTGGGAAGGCATAAAAAGTACTATTATAACGGATAACCAGCTCTTCACTAACCACCTAACCACCTTCCATCAGTTAAATGGTACAGAGGGACTACCATGGTTGGAGAGGGTAACGATTTTTCACTGACAGTAAACGAGGCAGATACTGGAGAGTACGTCTGTGAAGCTGTTAACTGTATGAATGCCAAAGTCAAGTAAGTTCTAGATCTTTTACCTTTTCTACTTGTTTTATCTTTATTATCTTTGATCTCTTTCGTCACTTTATTCAACACCCGTTGTCATGTATTTATACACAGTGATCATACAAAGTTAGATTTGTTAACGGTATTGCGTTTCAGCAAGAGACTGGCGATGGTGTTTGTTAACGAGATAACGACCCCACCAGCCGCCACCACACCTACAGAATATACTACCCCCACAGCAGAAATGGATTTGGCTAATAACGAATTACCTGATCCTGCTAGGTCGACTTGTGCCGTGAGTTTCTACTACATATTTTAAAATTCTATTCCGAAATCAGCTCATTATAATTCAATTTCAGTTCAAATTAACGCTCAGATCAATGAGAAAACTATCCTGTTCAATCATTGACTGGTATTAAAGCATCATAATTAGAAACTGCTTTGTATATTAACAACCAATCAACAACTGCTCAGTCCAATTAGCAACGAGTCTAATAACAACCTCCCTCTAGGTGTTCGGAGATCCCCATTTCCTGACCTATGACCAGAGACCATACAGCTACATGGGAACTTGTGACAACGTGCTGGCTATGGACTGTGAGATGGGAAGGTGGTTCGTGTATGGCAGGATGAGACCTTGTGGCAAGACTGGAGGCTCCTGTTTGGAGACTGTTACTGCTTATGTCGACTCTGGTTAGTGTCAAGACTCAAGCTGTTATCCCTAAAATGATTGCTAGGTCAACTGAACGTTATTTATAATTATACCCGATATTTTTTTATGAAATCTATTTGTGAAATAATATCACCTTTTTGTAAACTGGGATGTCCTACCAGTTTAATATACTATAACTCTTACAGAGGTACTGGAACTGCAGAGAGGTTGGTTGGTAAACCAAAACGGAGGTAAAATAGTCCCCAAGAACCACCCTAACAAGAAGATCACAGTTAATGGTCGCTACAACAACTTCACGCTTCTTTTCGACGGAGCAGTTTTAGAACTAAGTGCAGTCCTGGATCGGTCCCCATCGGCCCTAAACCCGGATCAAATGGTTGAGGACAAGTTGGTGATAAAGTGGGACGGCTATGTATCTGTCCAGATTCAGACCCCTCAGAGGACGAGGACCTGTGGAATGTGCGGCAACAATGATGGAAATCCCGCCAACGATATGAGGATGAGGAGAAGAGGTTTGTAACATTTCTAAGATCCCCACAATCCAAAAACTTCGGATGATTTCTGGAAAATATAAACCCGTTATCTTTCGATCGTCTAAATGAATCTTGAGGTTTTTTCTTCAAGAAGTACCTAAACCCAGTCTAAAACGTCTTACGTAGTTACTCCCTTAGGAATGACGGACGACCCACTTGAGTTTGGAGAAAGCTGGAAGATAGACCCCAGGAGGAGATGCAAGGAAGTCCAACCTTCCAAAACTCCCGAGGAAGTTTGCGGAGACAAATACGAGGAAACTAAGGCGGAATGCGAGCGAATATTCAACACTGAAAAGTTAAAGAACTGTCAAACCAACCAAGGTCACGACACTGCCCCCTGGATCGAGAGCTGTATTTACGACGAGTGCGAGGGACTGATGCAGAGAGACGATTTGCCTCCTAAATGTATCGTGGCTGGTGCTTACGTGATGCGCTGCAGCAACGACTTCTGGGACCACGATGATCCTATTCCCACAAGGAATCCGCATATGGAGGGATGGGAGGAGGAGGCTCAGTGCCCAGATGCGGCCCAGAGGTTGCAACCGGTCCTTGATACTGGGTGTCCACAACCTACATTAGAGGAGGAGCTAGCTGGCGAATTCAAATAGACTCAGATTGAATATAAAAATTGGTACCATTTTGAACATTCGACGAGACCAGTGTTTGTAATATCGCTTTGAATTTGATGATAAGTATCTTTGAAGATGATGTATGAAGAGCAAAATAGCAATATATGAAACAAGTGATTACCACATTCCATGTGCCTTACAACGGGCGAGCGCATTGCGCATGCACAAGAATTTCTTGTGCACAGTGGGCACATGATATGTGGCTAGACAACCAATCGAAGTTGGAGTGTGTCAACATTGATTGTCAGGGATGGATTAACTCTTAAATCTGACACAATTGAATCTTTATTTATAGATAGATTCGGGGGCTGATTGCTATTATTTATTTCAAGAGTATTTGTAGTTTTATAAAGTATATTCCCAATTTTACTTTTAAAATTTCAATTTGTTATTGCCATATTCTTCAAATAAAATTGTTTTTGATGATTCCCAAGTGATAGCGAAACAAAAGGAAAGCTACTTTCATCGTCCAAGCCTATCGTCCAAGTGTATATAATAAGTTTTTGAAAGTAGTTTCAGTTAGTGTTTCAAAAATCAAATATCATACCGTTTTTTCATAAATTTCCTACGCGATTCTGAACTTCATGATCAGAACTGAACAAGATAAGAATTATCACAAGACAGCTATTCAAGCAAGAGAGATTAGTTTGGCCAGCTGCTTTCAGGACAAAACTTATCTATACTAATAATCTCAAGATGCGTGTTTGTCTGTTCGTTCGCGTATAATTTCCGAACGGCTTAATCAAGAAAACGGTAATAGTTACGGGGCTGGTTTTTTCGGTATAGTGCTAAGTGCCGACAAAACTCTGACCAAGCCAAATGATTAAGGTTTTTTAAATCGGCCGGTGGTAAGTGATTTAATTGATCATTTTGTGACCCAAATGTGATACTAAAGTGTCTCACGTACTCTTCCTTTCTCGCTCTCTCTCCCCCCATAACAGATTTGCGATATAATTACGTCGTGAGAAAAATAGACGTTAGTAGTTATGTTGGTTAGTAGCTATAACAGTCACCCCAAAGTAATGAATAATGATCTGATGAATTGTACAAGTAGTCATGGAGGCATGAAAACTATGTACTTCGAGGTGATCCGCTTGTGACTCGACTATGGACTAGATTCGGCTTTTTACAGCCATCCGCAAGGGAGTATCACCTCAATAGATGTAATAGATTTGAAGCGTTGTAATTAGTTTTAAACTAATTACAACACTACAAATCGAAGTACATAGTTTTCATGCATCCATGACTACTTTTAAATTAACAGGGTTTTTGAGTAACTTAACTCAGCAACTTGGATCGTGGAAACTTCCGCCTACAATTTAAAGATCATTCAAAATAAAGACGAATAAACAACTTACTGTGTTTATTTGCTCCTGTATTGACTCGATTGAGTTGTTCAATTCGTTCACATAGTTGAACAGAGCGAAGTTTTGATCCTCAACTGAAATTGAAATGTGGTTAACTAATATAATCGATTAAAATTGAAATCATTGATTTATATCGCTAAATCGCGGGAGCGACATTTCAGTAGAACAGTAGAACAGCTGTAGACGCCCTAGCCCTTAGGTACAAATTTGGAATAAAAGATGTTGCAAGAAAATGTGTATGTGGAAGTGACAACTCAATAAATCACTCATTAATATGCAAAAGGGGTGGGTATGTATCTATTCGCCACAATTCATTGAGATATGTGTTAGCAGAGCTCTTAGAAACTGCTGGCTGTAAAGATGTTACCACTGAACCTCTCCTCATTCCTGTCAACGGGAGAGAACTTCCTGCAGGGGACATCAAAGCAGATGGAGCTAGGTTAGATGTTAGTGCTAGGAGTGTATGGAACCCATTGGAAAGAACAATTTTAGATGTAAGAGTATTTCATGCTCAAGCTCCTTCCAATAAGGATCTTGGTTCTCCAATGAGTATGCACACTAGCCATGAGAGACAGAAGAAAAACATGAACTACAAAAGGATCGTTGAAGAGGAACATTTACACCAATTTTACCAATACATTTACACCAATGCAATAGTCCTATCAACGACAGGTGGAATGGGAAGAGAAGCAAAAACTTTCTTTAAAAAGTTATCTGATAAAATGTCTAGAAAAGCAGGTCAAAGATATTGTGAGGCGATGACTTTTATCAGGAAAAGAGTAAAATTTGACCTATTGAGAACAACAGTCATTGCTATTGGTCAAAAACTGTTTAGATAATTAAATTGGTATAAGTTCTCGTTAGGGTTAGGGTTTTAGCATATGCTTCAGTAAGGGATTGAGTTAAGGGTTGACGTCAGATTAGAGGGTTAGGTTTTGGAATAATCCCTCAAGGCCATCTCGAGAACATGTTTAAGCAAGTCACATGAAAGTGGAGTCTAGAGAGCAGTAGTGCTTATGTTTTTTTTTCGATTCACAAAATCGCCATTATATATTATTTATTGGTCAAGTACTGTATGGTAACAGGTGCGCGGCTTTGCTTTTGCTACCATGGCAACAGGAAATTTTCCAGCCCGCGCAAAACTTTTGTTCACAAAATTGTTTTCGCGCGTCCCAAAACACAAAGGCTAAAACTCAAAAGCTACTTTTGCCAGTGTCGCATTTAGGAAAGGTAGTAAAAAAGCAGCGATTTTGATTGAACTCAGATCGAATCAATGCCCAGAACTGGCCTATAATACGATCACAATAAGTCTCATAAGAAGAGCGATCTGCAGTTGATATTAAGCGAAAGACGAGACATTTTAACATTTGTAATCTACCCCCGCGACGAAGAATTTTAGCCATCTCAGTCCATAACTAACACATCGACTTTGTCAAAGCACAAGTCATAAGGGAATGATTTTAATAAAATACGACACACCTTCAATAAATCTTTTGACGAGTTTATCAGTATCTTGTATCGATGTGACCTCTCTAATCTTCTCGAACGCTTGCTCGTACGTCTGATGATAAATTGCTGCTTATTTGTTTTTTGAAGATTAGAAATAAATTGAGTGCATGGTTGAAAAAAGGAGATGTAGGAATAAAAATTTCAATTTTCGATAGAAAGGTAGGAAACATCCTTACAGTAATGGCTTCCTCAGCTTTCTCCGCTTTTTCTGCCGCATCCTTCTTCCGTTTTCTAGCCAAACTTTCTTCGTCCATCTCACGTTCTTGAGCCTTGACAGTCATGAATTCTTTCAGCTTGCGATCGTGTTCCAAAGTTCTTCTGATGTTCTTCAGTTCCATATTATATTGAACCATCTCTTTGTCTGATTTCTCTTTCAGTGCCAGCATCTTTGCTTGAGCTTCATCGCTGAAATAATACACATTTAATGATTTTCCGAATAACACTTTTCTCAATCCAAGAGCTCAACAAGAATTGCGCCCGTTGTTTCGTTTTGGTGGACGCTAGATTTCCGTTCACTATAACTATAAATATAAGCTCCAATCAGCTCACTTCATAATAATAATATTGATACATATCAGTACACTATACTACGCATACCACGTACAAATTGGGCTTATAACCTAATACTATACATTGCATAGTATACATTAAAATACACTCGCGCCGCGCATTCATTGACAGGCTAGCTATATACATCACATCTCCGCAAGCAATACTCGCGCGCTGCACTGCGCGCTAGTTGTCATGGTAACGGACGGAAGTAAGGACATATGACAACATATTCAGACCCACCTACTGCTATCTCCAAAATCTACGTTTTTCTGCAAAAACGTCCATTCGTAACCTTTCACTATTGCCTTTTTATAAAAGGGTGAACGGAAAAAATAAAGTGAAACAGAACGGATAAGGGAAATTCGGTATGTGTTTGGTATTCACCGTTGGTCGTATGCTGCTGTACTATCCTCAGTAATAATAGCGATATCCTTCTTAGTGTCAGCCAATTCCTTGAAATTGATGAATTGTTAATAAAAGGATGAAAAAACATGAACAAATTGTAAGAGCTTATGTTCAAAAACAACGTAAGAAGATTTTTAACGACTGATATCCAGGTGCCAAAATTTTCTCCCGGCCAACCGCCAATTCCTCATTAAAGTTTTAAGCAATCAATTTATCTTTGAAATATACTACAGGTAGCATATAATACTAACCTTTTCCAGCTTCTTGAAGAGGTTCTCGAAGATGACTTTTTCCTGCCGCAGATGATCAATGAGTTCTCTCTTCTTCTTGTTATCTGCCAAGATTGAGTTAAACCTCTTTAGCGCTTGGTCCAGTCTGTTTTCTAAAACTGCAACCTGCTTTTTAGCTGCCACTTGAACTTGCTGACTCATGTGCACACTGAAAATTTGAGTAGATTATGTTTTCATCTGATAAGGTATTTATCTTTTCGCTTTGGTTATCTAATCATGTTATTATGCTAATAGAGTAGTAGAATAATTACATACATATTACATAAAGTGCTCGAATATTAGTTACATTACATTTAAATTTTAATATAAATGTTCCTAATGACAATGTTATATCTAGGTAAACTATAGGTAAAAATATAATATTAATCATAAGCTAAAATGTACTAATCTTTGTATTCTAAATGGGGAAAAGAAGAAACATTGTCAGTCAGTCGAGAAAATTGTCAGTCAGGCTATATAATGGCAGCTTTGTAGATGTTGTGACTATGCTAGTAGTGGTCCCAGGCTTGCGACTGGAATTGCGGTGTTAAATCGATTTAATGGTACCAACGATCCACCTCCCACTTGTTGTTTGGTACTTAGCATTAATAGTGTTAGCTGTAGCCATTTATAGCAAGAATCTTAAAACTAAAGGGGATGACAAGGAAAAGAGGAAGGAAAAAGAATAACGGAACAAACAATTAATTAAAGTATTTATAGGTCAGGTAGCGCAGTTGGTTAGCCAGCTTTGCAATCGTGAGGTTGCGGGTTCAAATCCCACTGCCTGCCTGGTCGTGGGGTGAGTGTCGTTGACATTCAGCTAAGGATCATGAGTGGTCTATGCAGCCCCCCGGTCTACTCAGCCGAATACTCGAGAAATCGGGTGTGAGGGTTAAATGAGGAGCTGCACATTGCAGCAAAGTCTCGGGCGAAGAAAGTATGGTACACACTACCTTAACCGTCACTGGCTAAAAACAAATCCTTCGGCTTCCTGTAATTGGCTGGTTGCACTTGTGTAACAATATGGCTGTTGGAATACTCCGAAGTAAAATAAGTGTCTAGATAAAAAAAAAGGAGCATTAGTTATTGTAATTACAAGCTTCAATAATAAATCACTGACTAAAACTTCTAATTAAAATGACAATTGGTACGCTCGCCCATTTTCACTGGTCAGTCTGAACTTCGGTTTAGCACGTTGTACACTTATTCACCTAAGTTTCAGAATTTTTTCAGTTTAGCAGAGTTAGTACCCTTGTTTCAATAAAATCAAAAGATATCAGGGGAGTTCTTTAATAATGTTATGGTCATCTAGAATACCGAACTTCCTGAAAACGTTATCATATTTCCTCAGACAACGTTTAATGCCTTTAATCAGTCTATCACGGCTATATATCCTCTATCAATTAGAATTTTGAATATTTTGTGAAGATGGGAGGTAAAGATATCCAATCTAATGCAAACATTACCATATCTCTTATTTTTAAAAAGATAAGCTTGTCAGGGACCAGATTAGGAATTTGAATCAAAGTTTTATTAAATCTCATAAACACCTAATGTTTTAACATTTAACGGCGAAATATTTTGCAAACGATTATTCAGAAATAAAGAAAATTTCCCGATCAAATTTTTCAATCAAAGTAATTCTTCATTACCCGCCCATATTTTTATGCTGATCACGTTTTGCTTTTTCCATTTTCTTGATTTGAAGGTCAAAATTCTTTATCTTTTCTTTTTCGTCCTCAATCTTTGCCATATTTTCCGCTGAAATGTTTTGAACCTTATTAAGCAACTCACGAACACAAATTGAACTGGAACACATTATTTAATGATTTATTCTTTCAAATTCTAATAATCAATATAAGATGTTTTTGTAACTTGCATACCCTCTTTGTCTTTGAGTGTTCTCAGTTTTCCCACGGTCGATTTGTCCTAAATTAATGAAAACTAGTCAAGTAAGGAATTAGTTTAAAACCAAACATATAAGTATGCTTATCATCTGTTAGCTACAAGATGCCAATATAATATAAAACTATGCAAAGCCGTTACAACACCTTACTGGTTCCCAATCAGGGTTTACAGTTGACAAGCACTCAGGTAAGAATGGGGAAATAGCGATCCTGTCAAATGGCAAGCTTGCTTGACATCAGGGTCTCAGTGATATTAAGCTAATGTTGTAGACATTTTAAAAATGTTTGGGGGAAATGAAAGAGGTACGATATATCGGGATTTTACGGTAAATCGAGGTTAAACTGTACTAAAAGAATTAACTGAAAATTTGTTGATTTCTCACCTTGAGCTGATTTTGTGTGCTCCTTGCTAAATTGAGTTCCTTTAGAAGCTCTTCCTCTTCCCTATGCAATTGACGAATTGCCTGTCTGAAAAGGTTACTTTTAGATACGATGTGCATATTCGAGCCTATGTTTTCTTTATGTATCAATTTTTCGTGTGCAATATGAAGCTTTCCGACAAATTTGTTGCCGCATACATTTCCAGAAATTCCAGAAAGTCAGCCATGCCAATAAAATCATAAACAAGTATAATAATAAAGTGGAATGATTTAATGAGGTGACAGTTCCTAATCTTACTTTTGTTTTCTGATTGCATTTTGAGCTTCTTCACTGAATGATTTTGATCCACTGGCTTTAGTTCTGTAGGATTGCTGTAACTTTGCTAATTCCATCTCTGTAAAAGAAAAATTTAAATATCGAAACTGACTTGAATTCAACAAGACTTTTAAATATGGTGATGATCCAAAAAAATCGATGAATTTGGAAAATTCCCTAAACCCGGAATTCGGAAATGATGATCCTGAGAATAGCGTTGAAAAAGACACGATCATATTCTGAATTTACAGAAGTTTTTAAAAATTCCTTACTGAGCTCGTTGACTTCATGTAACCTTTCCTGCTCTGCCTCTGAGCCATCTGATCGTCTACTGTGAGGCCTATTCATCCTACCTGCTAATAAAAGTATTGTAGCAGGATACAAGAATACACAGATACACAAATGATAAGATTACTTTTATTGAATTCACAACAGTCGTATTAGTTAGAGATTAGAGAATGTAAGTAAAAGTGAGTTTAAAGTGATCAATAAATTGATAAAATGAGATAATACCCCCATAATATGTTGTAAAAATATGTGATAATGTGAGGTCGACGATTTTATATTAATGGGGCCGGCGCAAGGGTGAGAAAAAATATTCTACAGTTTTTGAGTTATCACCCTGAAACTTTGGGGATATGTTCTACAGATCCTTAAGAGGACCGGATTTGAGACTTACATTCTTTATTCGATTTTGAAAACAGAAAATCTTTGACCTTGTTTTTTTAATCGAATCAAAATTTATAAAAAATTATAATATCTATCTCCATGATCCACCACCAGCCCCCTAAAATATCAGGTCTGTTGTACATAAATATTCCCCAGTTGTGAGCTATCACTCTTAGACTCCTACTTGTTAACATATTATTATTACATTGAATCGAGATTCGAGAAACAGAAGTCCTTGCCTTTATGCAACCAGTCATACCATTATACTACTGTCTCTTGACTTCTTGATACTGCCCTTCTTCTACTCATGACCCCATAACCTAAGTCTGACACATATTCTCAAAACCCCACTAAATTATAGTTGCTGTTGTGGTGCACACGAAAGCGATAGCAAGAGTGTCCCTTTGCCCCATCAACGGTCAGTCTATTTGCAGTATGACTGGTATGCAACCTTAAAGTAATTTTCTTTGCAAAGATTTCCGGTGTATAGAATTTCCTAGTGTATAATATTGGCATGAAATTGATATTTTTGTTGTGACTGATATTTATGTTTTACTGACTTCTCGCGTCACAAGGTATGGACTTCCTTGGAAGCGTTAAGGGACAAAATGAAACCATGGAAGATTAAGCCTATGATAAAAATGTGTATTGCAATTAAGAAAATGTTATTAATCATTATAATTCTAGCAAGTCCAAACCTTCCCCAAAGCATCTGCTGTAGAATTACAACACCACCAACAAGTTATGTGTGCTATAATAGCATGACCAGATTAATACAGCTGTCTAGGCTGTGGTCATACTTTTCATTGAAGCTACAGTTCAAGCTTTTTTAATCAAATCTAATAGTGAAATAAATTCATCCACTAAGGAATACTTCTGAACAAGCTAACTAGCTGAAGCTGAAGGTTTTTTATTGTTATTGAAACAAAATAAATGCTGTCGAGTGCTAATACTGATGCTACTATAAACGTTTGTATCACTGATATGTTTCATGAACCCTCTCCAGAACGAACACTGGAATTCTAGATTTTTGTATACATCTACTGATTCAAGTTCAAACAGAGTCTAACTATCTGCTTACAGTTAGTTAAACAAAGTTATTCCACACGACGAAAAGATCTTTGAAGATTCAAATCTTTTCAGATTATTTTGAGTCTAGATTGTAGTGTGCTACCCCTGCTACTACTAATTAACGATTTAATTACTTGAACAAGCTTCTTAATTACGTGTTGTTTGTGATACAACTGGGTTTATCAAGCAAATATTAATTATATTATAGCTTGTCACTGTAGTTGTTTAGTACAATAATTCCCTGATTTACTGCAGAGTTTGGGAGAAAGGAATTGAAGCCTCAGTGGGCTTAAACCTCAGTAAATCGGGGTTTGCAGTAAATAGGGGTTCTGATTGTTTACACAATGTTTATTGAGCCCTATTTGGAAAAGGAAATGACTCCAGTAAATTGGGGTTGCTATAAATTGGGCCGGTAAATCGGGTATTTACTGTACATAGAAAACATTTTCATTAGATCACACTCATCCACAAAATTAGGCAAAATATGCAACAACTTAACACACGATCTTTTTTTCTGGATAGTTGTGGCGTAATTTGCTGCAGCTAAATGTCTGTGTAACAATTAGTTTTCGGAGTAAGGTCAGGTAGGTGTCAATCCGGAGGGTTACACTTTCCCAACCTGGCCAGTGTGAAATGCATGCTCAAATTTTTTAGAACCAATTTTGAGAAGTTGTGGGCTTACTTTTGTCACTGATGAAAAATCTTTACTACAACTAATTCCGATATCAAAGTGGTTTAATCAAATAGTATGGTAAATCTGGGTTTAACTGTATTCAGAATATTGTTAGCACCATAACGAGAGTGAGCTCTGACTTAAGATCATGAATCCTATTTTATAGGAACTCCCCACAGTACAGATCCTAACAGAACATTATACAATATTTGATTATTTGAAAGGCCACCCATAGCCCTTAGGGCAGTATACACAATTTATTTTGAACAAAATAAAGTTGCTATCCCTGGGTTGAAACGAGCTGCACCTACTTACAATTTAAGCTAGACCCGCCTTGCAAGGACTTTCAGTCCTGCGACCTCAACAGATCATGGCAGACCTAAATATAGTATTATGCCTTGTACTTACTTGTACTTGGAAAGGTCTCCTCCTAGTCGTTGGAGTGGCTAGCTCCACATAGTAACTCCTTTCTCCGGTGTATTAGACCTCTCCAGTGAACCCTGTCTGTAGCTTGTTGTTCTGCATCTTCTATCGTGATGTTATCGACACCTGTGAAGATTGCTGCATCCTCCCGGACACATGACAACCAGTTTTTCCTAGGTCTACCCCTTGACCTTTTACCATGCTTTGGGATCCAGTGCAGAAGATAGTTGGGTATTCTTTCTTCTGGCATCCTCACCACATGGCCAAACCATCAGAGTCTAGCTGCTCGTACGAAAGTATCAACAGGGGCGATGTTAGCCCGCTTAAGTACATCAGCATTAGATACATGATAAAACCATTTGATTTTCAGGATTCTCCTCAGACATCTATGATGGAACACCTCAAATCTTTTCATCTGTGTCTGTGTGGTATTCCATACCTCACTTCCATAGAGCAGTATAGTGAGAACAGCCGCTTTGTAAATCCTGATTTTTGTTGGAGTCTTGATGCTGCGACTGTACCATATACTGCTAAGCTGATAGAATGCCCCAGAGGCCTTTTGAATTCGAGCTGATAGTTCTTTGTCAATTGTTCCATTTGCACTGATGATTGCACCCAAGTAAGTGAAATTGCTGACCTGCTGTATTGGGAGACCTTCCACATTGATGTCCATAGTGTCGTCTTTAGAATATGGCCTCTGCGATGCACTTTTGCTGACAACCATGCTCTGTGTTTTGCCAGCATTAATCTTCAGACCCGCATAGGCACTGTATTTGCAGAGAAGGTCAGTGGTTTCCTGCAGCCCCTCTTTTGAGTTATCTAACATGGCCATGTCATCAGCGTAATCAGTGTCCAAGAGATGTTTCTCTTCTACCCCGGGGGCTGGCAGCTGTAATAAAGCCCCCTTGCTAATGACCTTGTTTAGTTCCATAAGGTATGCCAAAAAATTCAAACAAAAGTTGAATACTGGTGGTCCCTGTATGTCAACTTGCCCAGTACCCGAGTTGACATCAAACCAACCTGTAACCTCTCCATTGACCATAACAGCACTAACTGTGTGAGTGAAGAACGCCTTCATAATTCTAATGTACTTGTCAGGTAAGCCGTGGCCGTAGTGCTGCATACTTCTCCAAATGAACTGCCTGTCAATCGAATCAAAAGCTGCTTTGAAATCAACAAAATTAATATACAGAGGGATATTATACTCAATGCATTGGTGTATAATACAGCGGAGTGAATAAACCTGGTCAATACATGAGCGATTCTGTCTAAAACCACTTTGATTCTCCCGGAGGAATTTTTCCATGCCATTGCTAAGTCTCCGCAGGAGTATCATTTGCAGGAGCTTCGAGGCTGTGGATCTTAATGTAATGCCTCTGTTGTTAGCGCAATGAGAGGTGTCACCTTTCTTTCCAACGATGATGATAACACCTTTGGAGCAATGCTCAGGAATCTTCTCATCTTCCCACACTTTCTTGAACAACACAACTAGTTGATCGACCAACCCATCCTGTCCATACAGATGCTCGTTGGTGATACCATCCACTCCTGGACTTTTGTGATTCTTGAGTTTTTTGAGGGCATCAACAATCTCGTTTCTTGTAGGAGCTTCATCCGAATCGGAAAGGTCGTCAAAACTGGGTTGCGGAGGGATGTTGTCTAGGTCAGAAATATTGGCCTCTTGCGGGGGAGGGTTCAATAGCCTAGAGAAGTGCTCTTTCCACCTTTCTTTCTGGGCATGTGGGTCGGCAATCAACTGGCCAGATACGTCTCTAACTGCAGTTGACTGCTTCTTCTTCTTTCCAGATATGACATTGATATTCTGCCACACCTCACGTTGCTGACCTTTTCTCGCAGCTTCTTCCAAGTCATTGGCCATTCTACGTGCCCAGTTGTTATCGTCCACCTTGCTACTTTTTTTAAAGAGCTTATTCAATCTAGAATACTCTGATCTGTTAGCGTTCGAATTAGGGTCTTTACGCTTAAATTCCTTACGGTTCTTCAATAATTCTTTTGTCTTCCGAGATTGGTGCCTGTCCTTCTTTTTCCGAGGTCTTTGCCCAAGGATTTCCATGGAAACTTGTTGGACAGTTGTCTTGAAGTTGTCCCACATTGATTCCAGGTCAACCTCAGGTTCCAAACAGTCAAATTTGTTTCTCAGAACAATATTGTATTCGGAAACAAGTGAATGATCACGCAGATGCTCAATAGCAGGAATCTCAAGCTTACGTTCCTGCTTCTTTTTCACTGACATAAGCTTCATTCTCAGTCGTGCTCTTACCAAATAGTGATCAGACCCAATGTCAGCCCCCCTACAAACTTTTACATTTACCAAAGAGCCTCCAAACTTCTTACTGATACAGATGTGGTCTATTTGGTTTACAGTACGACCATTAGGCGATCTCCACGTACCTTTATGTATATCCTTTTGCTGAAACATAGTGCCACCGATGGTAAGTTGGTGGGCAATGCAAAAGTCCAACAATCGGGTACCATTGCCATTTGATGAGCTGTGAAGCGAGTGTCCACCAATGACACCTGACATAGAACTGCAGTCCGATGTGACCTTAGCATTAAAATCACCGAGCAGTAATTTTAAATCATGTCGGGGTAACTCATCGAATGTACTTGACAACTGCTGGTAGAATTCATCCTTATCATTATCTGAAGCCCCCTCAGTTGGCGCATATGCCACAACAACAGAGATGTTCAGGTGTTGACTATGCAGCCTTGCACTCAACAAACGGTCAGATATTGGTAGATAGGAAATTAATGAATTTTTAGTCCTCTTTGAAAGGGTAAGACTGACACCTCGCCTTCTTATACCGTCCGTCCTCCCTGAATAAATAAGTAAGGAGCCATTATCCAGTAGCTCTGATCCTGTACCAGGCATATGGGTCTCAGTTATACCCAGCAAGTCCAACTTATACTCAGAGATATTCTCTGATAGCTGGAACAACTGACTTGAACTACTTGTCAGAGATAATACATTCCATGTCCCAAATGTAAGACCTGTTTTAGAATAATTCGCTGGCTGTTTCTTATTAGAGTCGGAGTCCACATGGGTGATCTGTGGAGAAATAAATCTGCTACAATGACGTGTTCTCCCAACACTCATATGGCCACGGGGGTCCCTTAGGCTTTGCCCCGCCACCTTCATACTGGTATCATCCGTCCTTGCAGAGGGAGCCACACACCGTTTCTTGTTGTTACTTTGTGATGTTTCTGCAGCAAATGTTTAGAGAGGAGAAGTTGCCAGCATCTCGCACCCGGTTTTTTATCGACCTTTGCCTGTCTAGATTTATAGTGTTTTGTTGCACGTCATCTGTTTAAACTGGAGTCACCCAGGACAGATTACAATGCTTAATAGTAGCACCTCGAAAAGGATGTGATTCTTCATCACGCACTATGGTCATTGGAATAGGAGAGGTTATCATGGTTACACGATCACTATTCCCTGAGATTAATAATAATCTCTTGCCTTGACCTTGATTTAATAAATTATTAGCCACAGATCTTTCTTCTACTACCTAAATCTCCACACAAAATCCTACATTGTAAAAAACTTGTTGAGGAAAGAAAAATTTAGGAAAGAAAAATTTTTATTTACCACAAAACAATCAATACATAATGTTATATTCATAAATAAATTCAAATTTCAATTTCAAACACATATACAGTACGCCGCGCACACAGCCACAATTTAAAATTGTTCAGAAATTCGTAGGTCAGCTGTAGGCGCCGCGCACATGATCTATTTAATTGTTATCTTACAATACATGTCAATACATATCTTACAATTACATGTCACATTTCTTAATTTCTAGAGCCAAAATTTCAGAAGCAAAATAATTTAAAAGATATTTCTGTCGTTCACGCAGTACAGGCCGTGAACACTGCGACCTAATTAATATAATAATGGAGAGATTCCAAAAAACCGCGCGCTCGTTATTTGTGATTAAATTGAGTGCGCGCCACTGTCAACCGCAGTACCGCTCAAGCATGAGGTACTAAGCGGTACGCAGTTTTGCGTGAGGCGTAGACATTTGTAGCACACGTTTCATTCAACTAATCCATTATGTGACATGTAATTATATTAAAGCAAAAAGAATATTAATTTTAGTAATAATTGACGTAAACATATGTGTTTAAATAACATCTATAATCTAGCGAGTTACTAATACCATTTGTTTGTATTATTGATTATATATGTTTACACTAGCCTATATTATGATGGAGATATACATTGCATTATATAATTGCTCCAATATTCAACACTGCTAAACAACAAATACCTACTCGCCCATCGATAAAGCAGTCGCCAAAACAAAGCTCAAAGTTAATATATCCTCGTACTTCGTTTTGGAAACTGTAGAATTCCAATAAATAATTAGTGTTTCAATTGTGTATTCGATGGGCAAGCACTCGCCACTCGAGGCCGAGACAAACGGCACCAGCTCCGCCCTGCAACCATGAAGTAATGTAAGCAGTAAGGCGGGGCGGTGGTGTGCGCCGTTTATACGGCCCACAGCACGAGACATTTTGAGCTCCAAGACTTAAGACTATCAAAGTCCCGAATTAAACATAGCGACTTACCATCGTCAGCCGTCAAAAATTTAGAATTTGTATGTTATAAACTCTACACCTGCTATCAGTATAACATGTAATTTAGTTTGTTATTGGCTAAATTTTCAACTCGATCAAGCGATGCAGACGGATGAACTAGGCTTCTCCTCCGTCAAAAACACAATGAGAGGGGGTTGTGGAAGGACACGAACACTATTCGTTAACTCGTACCCCGGGTACCCCCTAGAACCGTGTCCCATCAGAGAGAGCCCATCACCCGTCAGATCGAAAACAGTGTTTTAGTTTTGATATATGCTGTACCAATTACAATAAATGGTAAGTCAAGGCTGACGTTGGTAGCAAAATATAAAGTGACACGTCACAACAAAATAACCACTACACACTACACACTATATATACGCTATAACTATTGTACACAGTACACAGTATAACTTAAATATAAAATATAAACAAGTTACAAGAGACAAAAGGGTTTACAGAAGAGTTTTACATCGGCTCAGCACCGCCAGGACATTGGCTATACACGTGGATCAATTAGTTTGATTTGGTATGGCTCGACCGGGAAAGTGGTCGAAATTAGTGCTCTTAATGAGTCATCACTGTCGTCTGAATATTAGAGCGGGAACTTCCCAAGTTTCGGCCGACAACGCGCACAGCATCGGCGCGCAATGCTATGCGCGTGCCCATATTACTGTGTCATTCGGCGGTTGCGCTCAGCGTAACTGGGAATGAGTTGTATGTTGTTTACCTAAATTCAAGCATGGTATTCATAGATAAGCTTGTCAGTCAGTAAGTGCTTAAGTGGGAATAACGGGCAAATGAATATCACTTCATAATCAGAATTCAGTGAAATTTCTGTCACACCACTCAGTTCCATACCGGTTTTGAGCTCTTAGAAGTGACTGTTTAAGTAAATTCTTGACAGATCCGCATGTGGAGGTGAAATTTAACGGGCCAAATTTACGGAATTCGTTCCAAAGCAGAATTCGTTCCAAAGAGAACGGTCTATAGAAATCATCAGCCACAACTTACACTAAATACATACTATGTAAAACTAACTACACAGTATCGGCTCGTAGATAGAATGTGAACACAACATATAAAAGTTCATAAATTCTGATCACAAGTCAGTGTACTTGTAGATAAGGCTCTAGCTCTCACTAACCAATTAACTTTATTGTCTCCATCCATTACCATGTCAACTAGCCGCGCGCAGCACACGAGGGTTGCTTGCGGTAATGTGATGTATTGTGTAGCTAGCCTGTGGTCAATGAATGAACAACGCGAGTATATTTTAATGTATACAATGTAATTTGTATAGTATTATGTAATAAGCGGAAGCCCAATTTTATATTTGTACATGGCACGCGTAAAGTGTACTGATGTGTATCAATATTATTATTATGAAGTGAGCTGATAGAGCTTATATTTATAGTTATAGTGAATGGAAATCTAGCGTCCGCCAAAACGAAAAAACGGGCGAAATTACAGCCTCACCCTGGGTCACCTAAATCAGCCACATCCCACTTTTCCATACAAATATTCACATTTTAATAGTTCTTACTGTGATTTAAATACAGCTACCATGATGATAGTCGAATAAAGAATCGGTTAAATAAAAAATAACACATTATCTATCTATCAGGGAGAGAATTGACTTATGAAATTACTGAAATGAATGTTTTAAATAATATTCTATATACACAGGTTTTCAGCAATGGTCATTGTTCAGCTATAACAGGTAAAATGTTTAAAGACACCCTCACAACATAAAAACCAATTTAATAAATGAAAAGAAAAGGTAGCAACTTTTTAAATCAGGGAAAAATGTATTTTAAAAACCCTCTATGAGGCAAGTATGAAGTACATTTTTAAATGATACAGCACACAGCAGTTTACATGCCCACTGTAAAAATTAGCAGTTGAGGCCCTTAAGGGTAGGACCTACCAGGACGCGCGCCGAGTTGGACTCGTCGACGGTATATGGAACAGATATTTTACGTGTATCACCTGTTAAGCTAGTTCGCGTCGAAGCGGCGAAGTCCTCCAAAGTTTGTACGATACAGGGGAGCCGCGCACTCGTGCGCGGCGGGCCATACAGCGTATGACAAGATGTTTATAAGTTTATAACCTACCAGGACGCGCGCCAAGTTGGACGTGGACGATCGATCGTCGACCAAACAAATATATTTTACAAGTGTCACCGTACCCGTTAAAACGATGTCAAACCTTCCGGCTTCCAGATCGTTGTTTCGAAAATTTAAAAAACAACAATCTCGTCAGGATATGATACAAAACAAAAATGTTAATTGGAGCGGTGCGATGAAGCGGCGAAGTCCTCGAAAAAATTAATTATTTACTGTTGGCGTGATTAATTTACAATTGCAAACGTGTCATGTCGTGTTTTCCTTTCATCGTAGAAACGCAAACGCTAAAGTAAAAAACAATGGGGTCACAATTCGCATATCCATGTGAAAAACATGGATACTTTTTAAAATTAACTTGATTATATAATAATTAATTCGGCTGTACCAAAACATATATCAAAAGTTACATTAACGTTGCGTTGGGCCGCTGGAGGACTTCGCCGCTTCGACGCGCCACGCGAACTAGCATCGTTGCTCTGCTTCGCAAAACAACAATCTCAATGGGTTGACATCGTCAACCAAGTTGGGCCGTTAAGCTATAACAACAAATATGCGCAAACTAGGCACTATCAATACTACAGTTTATAAATTGACGAACCATTATTCCAAAATGTTTAATACAATTATTAAAATTGAAGTTAAACAATCAATGATCAACAAGACTCTCTGTTTAATCATTTATTAAAATTTTGCGCGCCGCGCACACTCCACAATAAAATAGAAATGAAATCGAGCGCTATCAAAATGTTTGAGCAATCCAATAGTATACACTGTTACAGGGTTATTTGCTGGATACATTATAATCGTAAAGCCAATCTTTAGACATATTTTCACCGGTCAATCGATTGAAAGTAGTCTCAAGTGATATAAATTTTAGAGTCCGATACAAATTTTCTACTTTGTTATCGACTTCCCTTAGATTTAAACTCCGTTATCTTTTAACACTGATCACTTGGTCGCCTTTTTTGGGACACTCTGTATATAAAAACCATGAATATTTGTCATTAACAATCTGCATGCACATAAATCTGCATGCACATATTCAGCCTTCACCAAAGGAATATGCCACCGATGGAGGTTCTTCATGAGAACAATACCTGACATTGCAGAGTACTTTGCCCCACTGGAGAGCAAGATCATGCATGTGCTCATTCCAGCCCTCCTCGGTCGTCCAGTCAACCAGCACGAGAGAGATATCCTCGAACTTCCTGTTCGTTGTGGCGGGCTAGGCATCATCAATCCTGTCAGAATAACATCCCGTGAATATGCTTACTCAGTAGCGGTAACTAAAGACCATGTGAGTTTGATCAACCAACAAGACCCGGATATCACCAAGCTGGACATGGGCAAGATAAAAGAAAAGAAAGAAGAACTGAGGAAACAGAAAGAGGAGTTTCTCTCTCAAAGGTTCAAGGTGCTCCACAAAGAATCAGATCATCAACTAAAGAACCACTTAGACCAAGCAAGAGAGAAGGGAGCCTCAACATGGCTTTCGACACTACCACTGAAAGACCTCAACTATGTTCTGAACAGGCAGGAGTTCCAAGACAGCATACGCTTAAGGTATGGTTGGAAGATCCAAGGAGTGCCCTCTAAATGTGCTTGTGGAAATGTTAATAGTATCTACCACGCCCTTGACTGTAAACTAGGCGGATACGTTAGCATGCGCCACAACGCTATTAGAGATACTGCTGCTTTCTTCCTCCGAGAAGCAAAGTGTAAAGATGTAAGGATAGAACCAGCACTCCTGACAGTCCAACCAAGCTCCTTCTCAAGAAAGACCAACACCCAGGATGAAGCCCGTCTTGATGTTGCAGCTGTCGGATTGTATGCACCCTTTGAAAGAACATTCTTTGACATTAGGGTCACACATCCTAACTGTGACACAAACACATTTAAGACGCTAGATAAGATCTATAAAGATCACGAGAAAGAAAAGAAAGATTTGTATGAAGAGAGAGTACTTCAGTCAGAGAAAGGATCCTTTGTCCCTCTAGTCTTCACAACCTCTGGAGGTATGGGACCGCTATGCACTGTATTTGTAGATCGTGTCTCTGAGATGATAGCTGACCATAAAAAAGAAGCCAAGAGCCAAGTCAAAAATCATATCAGAACACGATTCAGATTTGATCTGTTAAGAAGTACACTCATTGCACTAAGAGGAATCAGAGGAAGATCAACGGCCCAGCATCTTGAACTGCATGACATCTCCTTCAACCTCATCCCCCAGAAGACGAGCTTTGAGGTCTCCTAGATTTGTTTATGTAAATTTTGATATTTTACTGTACTATTTTATGTTGTATATAATTTTACGGACGAAATGATCCCAGGGGGGACTCCCAACCCACCGCTTCGGCGGGTAGTTGACGCACCTTTCACAAGCAAGAGCCACTTTGGTCTACTTGCTGTGAGGTGTCTCAGCTACATGGGTTGGGGGTCCCCCCTTTTTTTTTTTCTTTTTTTTCTTTTCATAAATCAGGCTACATTGAAAATTCAAGTCTTTTGCAAGCCTTGCTAAAATTTTACGAAATTGTTCCTCCCCCTAGTAACGCCCATGTGGTCTATTGATAGTTCATAATTCATACCTAAATATTCAGGGCCCTACAGTGTTTCGATGTATGAAGTTCATGTATTACAGCCAGGATATTCTTCTGTCAACTCTAATGGATCAATGTGTGCTAATGGGACAAGTACACTTATCATTGGACCTGCCAAAAAAGTAATTGTTGACACACTATCACCATGGGACAGAGATGCAATGATAAACTGTCTTCAGCGTTATAATCTAAAGCCTTGCGAAATTACTCATGTTGTTTGCACCCATGGACACCCAGACCATACAGGAAATAATAATTTGTTCACTGATGCAAAATTACATATAGTTGGAAACTCTATCTATCACAAAGACATTTATTATGAACATCACTTTGCTAATGGTACCCCATATGAAATAGACGGCAGGAAGCTATATGTTCACCCCACTCCCGGGCACACCCTAGATAGCACAAGTGTTGTGGTAAACACGAGGAAAGGTCGTGTTTGTATAGCAGGTGATCTGTTTGAGAAAGAAGAAGATATCAAAGACTCTGGTATTTGGAAGGAGGCTGGATCTGAAGATGAAGCACAACAAATCAAGAACCGTTCCTTGATGTTGCTCTTATCAGATTTCGTTGTTCCAGGCCATGGTCCAATGTTCAAGGTGACTAATGAAATGAAGATAGAAGCACAGACATCTTTAAAAGAAGTGCCAGATCTTGAAAACAAGTTTGGACTTTATCTTCCAAAGACACCAAGGTCTTAAATGTCATCATTTGGATAAATCAGACATTCAGACAGTACAAGTTAATGTTTTTGTTTCAAGAAATTGGAGTTGACGAAATGGTTTGATTGAATAGTTTATTAAAATTATATTGCAATCACTCATTTGCAATTAGTGACAGCTTTCTATCACACTACTGTTTTTATTTTCCATTGTTTATTTTGTTTGTTTGTTGTGCAATTGAATGCCTTTGACATTGACGAATTTGGGCAGTACCCTCACCCACATTTTTCATCACTACTATGAGTCCAAATTCTAAGCCCAAGTTTTTAGTGCTTTATTGTATTGTGTTTAAAATTTAATCACCTAAATTTTGCAAATGTAAGGTATTATTCACAGGATCGTGTTTTGAATCGTAAATTTTTATTACTTGCTCCCTTATTTAAGTATTTAATTTAGTTTTTGTTTAAAAAGTGATCATTATATACATAGTTAATTTGTTTGTAATATTATATTTTAAGACAGTGAAAATGATTTCTATTTATTATTGAACAAGAACAGTATTTCAAGCTCATTGTTATTGATGATTTAATTTGTTTCACTGTTGAAAATTCATCTTCAAACTTTAAGAAAAATCTATCTTCAGACTTCTAAGGAATGGAATCAATATTGATGTATCAAAATTCAACATCATTAAAAGTAAACTATTGAATTTATTGTTGAAAACATCTAGGGATAGGCACTGTGTGTTCACATTAAAAATAAAACCAAGATAAAATCAGTAACGTCTTTTCTTATTTTTACTGCTACAATATTAACTAAACAATAAAACTGTTTCAGGGCTAACATTGCCTCTCTAAATCAAAGAAAGAAAGACAGTTTAGTAGTGGAATGATAGGGAGAGCAGCAAAGAATTTTTATGGAACATTATCTGCTCGTCAAAATTTCCATACCATCGTTTCAAAGGAGGTTAATAAAGCATTGGTTAATCAGCAGCCTGTTTTAGCTTTAGAGTCAACAATAATAACTCATGGTTTGCCAAATCCAGAAAACTTGCATATGGCACAATCAGTTGAGGATATCTGCCGGAGCAATGGAGTGACTCCTGCTACTATAGCAGTCATGAGAGGCTCTCCCTGTATTGGAATTTCCAGTGAGGAACTTTCAGAACTTTCAAATGGTTCTAAATCTTATGTTAAGATTTCAAGAAGAGACCTAGCTCCTACAATTCAACAAAAGTTAACTGGGGGCACGACTGTGAGTGGGACTATGGTCCTCGCTGATCAACACAACATTCCGGTATTTGCAACTGGAGGAATCGGGGGAGTACATCGTGGTGGTGAGGATACTCTGGACGTAAGTGCAGATCTCACTGAACTTGGTAGAACACCTGTTGCTGTTGTGTGTGCTGGAGTTAAGTCAATCTTGGATATTGCCAAGACCTTAGAATATTTGGAAACTCAAGGAGTAACTGTAGCGACTTTTGGAGAAACAAGAGATTTTCCAGCTTTTTTTACTGCTAAAAGTGGTTTGCTTTCACACACCAATGTTCGAACTGCTAAGGAAGCTGCTGAGATGATCTATGTTAATAAACAGCTTAATTTAGGCTCTGGGATAGTGATAGCTGTACCCATTCCTGAACAGTTTTCTGCAGATGGTCTTGAAATAGAGAATGCCATCCAAACCGCCCTCAAAGAAGCAAATGATGCTGATGTTGCAGGTAATTTGATTACCCCTTTTATATTGCAAAGAGTCTCTGAACTTACCTATGGTAGATCACTCAAGACTAACTTGGCTCTAGTACGCAACAATGTACATGTAGGCAGTCAGATAGCTTTAGAATTGAGTCATATTCAACGCCTTGATCAATCCCGAAAAGTAGAGTTAAAATCGAAAGGTGAAACAAAAGACAACAAAGTACTAGTTGTAGGAGCTGTTAATGTTGATATTCTGTGTACCAAACATGAAGAAACAACCGTTGGTAAAGACTTGGCGCAGGGAAATATCCAGCATGTTATGGGTGGAGTTGGGCGTAACGTAGCAGAGTGTCTAGCTAAACAGGACATCAAAAGTACTTTGATCAGCGTAGTGGGGGATGACAATTTAGGAAGACTAGCTCTGGAGTGTTGCAAGGAGAGTGGTATGGACACCACTAGGATTGTAGCTCAGCCTGGTGCTTCTACTCCTGTTGCTCAATTAACTATCAAGGACGGCGATGTTTTGGAGGGTATTTGCAACTTTTCTGCTCACTCACATCTCGTCCCCAACTTGATACCAGAAGCAGACATTGCCAGTTCGAGATTTGTTGTCCTGGACTGTGACACTCCTGTTCAGACAGGTATTTATGTTGCTGAGAGTTGTTCCAAACTTAGTGTCCCACTCATCCTGGAACCGACTGCTCCATTAAAATTCAAGCAGTTTGTGGCTGCTGGAATTCTGCAGTTTACTTCCATAGTGACTCCCAATGTAACAGAGCTAGCTGTAATCACTGACGATAAGAATGATTTTGCCATTCCTAGTCTACTGAAACCGATACCAAAAGATATCTCCCAAATATTGCCTCAAATGTTGCAGTGTCTTAGCAAGATGTCTCGGAAGACACAATTCAGATCTGTTCTTACCACTCTAGGAGAGAAAGGTGTCTTATATTGTCAGTTATCTGAAGACAACATTCTTCAAATCGTTCATCTTCCAAAAGCGCCAGAAAAGCCACACATCAAATCTTCCAGCGGAGCTGGAGACTCCTTTCTTGGTGGTTTTATTGCAAATATTTGTAAAGGTAATGGTATTGAACAGTGTTTAAAGGGTGGAACGTTTTGTGCTTTTAAGAGTTTGAAATCACACGAAACAATCAGTGGAATGATTAGTGATGATGGATTAGCTGCTAAAACGATTAAATCTTGGAATGAACTGGGGTGGAATCTTTATGTTTTCTATGAAGGTGAGTTTAAATTTGAAAAATGAAACATTCTAAAGGTCTTTATAATACATGATAGATATTTATTTGCAGATTTTATTACTGTTTTGTTTTATGTTTTTAGATACCTATAATAATTGACGATGCCAGATGAATTTATATTAGTTTTGTTTTTATACAGCGACCTAAATGTTTGGTTAAGTTTGTATTGTGCTTATATGTAAAACTTGAATACTAATTATTCCTTTACTTTCCTTTAGCTTAAGCGATACTTTACTTAAGTGATACTCCTTTACAAAAGAATTTATAGATGATTCAAGTACCTATTAATAGATGATTCAAGTACTTAACTTACAGATATTTATTAATAGTACATTATATTATATATTGAGAACTTCCGAATGTTAGTTCATTTTTTTTCAGTGACTACCACGTTTTTTACTGCTTTCCTGTACGGCACACAGATGCCTGTATTTTATCATCAAAAACGGGCGACGGTTCCAATTCTAGGTGGCCTAGTGGTTAGAGCATCCGCCTTCTGCGCAGAAGGTCCAGGGTTCGAATCCCAGTGTCACCTAGTCTAGGGAGTAGCTAAGGATCCATTGGATCTATGCGATCTCCTCGGTCGACTCAGCCGAATGATGGGAAACTTGATTGAGGGTTAAATGAGGAGGGGTACCTGTTAAAAGTTCAAGAAACTTCCTAGGATACCCCTTCAGTACATACTGTAAACATAGTACTATTAACTATTAATTCTGCGTTTGAGTATTCTACACGCAAATTATTCGGATATGTTGAAAAAATTTAATAACAACATGCTATAATTTATTGCACCTTTCACATGATATTTATTATTAATTGAGCAGATGACCGGTGATGATGACTCGCAAGATCCCCCTGAAGAAGAATCATTTTCTGTTTTAGTTGCAACAGGTAAATTATTGTTCACATCAGACCCCATGACTTTTTATCGACGTATTTATTTCAACCAAAAAAAATATTTGAATTTAGTAGGATGTAGAAATCAGGAATATGGTATATTTCACGAGTTTAGCTTTTATTCAGTTTTTATTTTTAAATCGGTAACTTAACACCGATACACTCCTCAGATACCCACTTGGGATACGCTGAGAAGGATGCTATCAGGGGTGAGGACAGCTTCAGGGCCTTTGAAGAGGTACTCCAGCATGCTGTAGACCAGCAAGTAGATATGATCCTGCTGGGAGGGGACCTGTTTCACGACAACAAGCCAAGTCGCACCACAGTTCACAAGGCAACTACCTTACTCCGCAAATACTGCTTTGGAGACAAGCCCATCCAGATCGAGTTTCTCAGCGACCAAAAAGCAAACTTTCACACTTCCCACTTCCCACGTGTTAATTACGAGGATCCCAACTTGAATGTGGGGATTCCTGTGTTCAGTATCCACGGTAACCATGACGATCCTGCTGGACCTCAGGGATTGTGTGCTCTTGACTTGTTGAGCGCTAGTGGGGTTATCAACTATTTTGGTTCGTCTTCTTAAATAATTTTAATGAAATGTTGATTAAGCTATTGAACAATATCATATTATTATGATTGACGTATCAGTGACGTACTACTTACATTATTCGGTTATTCCATCGAAAATTGCGGTTCTCTCATTTAAGCTTAACAAGTACAATGGGTACTGCTTCGCTCTAATACTAACAATACTAGTGTAACCCGTGCCTTCGGCCGGGACTTTACTGTCACAGTTGCAATGTAAAAGTGTACAACCGCATTATATAATATTTGATATCACGCATAACGCTGTCTTATGAAAGTATGAAATCTCCCTACAGTTGAAACAAAGCGGCCGCAAGATTGAGCTCTAAGCTTATAGTATTACGTGGGGCTAAACTAATTACGGTACATGTTATCCTCCTCGTTCTCTCTCCCATCCATTTATGTCACATTTCTGGAACAAAATCATCAATTAAACCACTTACCACCGGCCGATTTTTATAAAATTTGCTTATGGGCTTCGTCAGAGTTTTGTCAGCACTATACCAAAAAAACCAGTCCCGTAACTATTACCGTTTTTTTTGTATAACCGTTCGGAAATTACACACAGACACACAGACACACAGACACACAGACACACACACATTCTGGTGTTATTAAGTTGATGAGCTTACGTTGGCTCTTCGGCCACGTTATAATATGCGCTAAATTCTTTATTAAAGTTTGTCTTCAGGAAAAGCTACATCAGTGGACGAGATAGTGATAAACCCGCTACTTATGAGAAAGGGTCCTACCAAACTTGCTATCTACGGTCTTGGTAATTCCTACATTCCATTTCATTTAAATTAAATGCTATAAAGGAATGTACATTTTAAAAGACTTGTTTTTAACTTGCGTGCCAGTACATGATACCATTAGGCTTGCCTTTTAAACTATGACTAGTCCCATTTTCAGATGTAGCACTTAATAATATTTTATTTAGGAAGTGTGAGGGATGAGAGGTTACACAGAATGTTTTTAAACAACAAAGTACGAGTAACAAGACCCGAGCAGGACCGGGACGACTGGTTCAATATCTTTGTTATTCATCAGGTGGGCTTTTCATCTCATTTTAGATTAATAATTATTCCTCGTTTTATATTTTACGGGTTATGGTTTACTGCTGAGTGCTGATACACTACAGAGTGACACTTGTAAACATTAAACAACTGCCAGATTGTTCCCTGTGGTCACGTGATGTTGTGATGACGTCACGTGGTGTTGTGATGATGTCACGTGGTGTTTTGGTTGTTTTCAATCACATCCCTTTAATTCTTTCTCTGAGAAAAAAAAGATCCTCTGGCAGATCATAATTACTGTAAATACTGAAGTATTACTTATTTTATTTTGATGTGAATGATTATTTTATTTAATTTTCTAGCCCATTATGGGACAGACGAGAGTGTCAAAATAAAACAGACAAGTTGCTTAAAAAAATTACTTCTACGACATATTTGATAAATCTACAATTCCATTTAAGGGTTCAAACCAAAGAATCTAGTATTACTGTATACTCTAAGTCTAACAGCTCATGTTTGCACTAATCAATTCATCGTTAGCTCCAGGACCATTCTCTCCTCCTTCCTTGGTCTTCATCCAGCAGTTGTTATCAGACTTTTTCAGAGTGAAGGAAACACAGTCAATAGCGTCAAAGCAGCTTGTTCGGCACTCCTCGTATCCACTGGATTTGAAATCTCTCAAATCTGCTCCCCCGAAATCAAATCCGTCCTGGGCACATGTCCTGTCGGAGGCATCAAATCCAGGGAAACATTCTATGTTCATACTAACTAGACCATCCTTTGGGTAAGGTCCTCTTCCTCCTCCCCGCTTGTTTTTCAGCCAGCAGTAGTTGTCAGATTTTCTAAGTGTGAAGGACTGACATTCCTCGGTGTCTCGGCAGTGGTTAGCGCAATCGTCCAAGCTTTGTGAGAAGAAAGATTTGAGGTCAGCTCCACCAAAGTCAAAGTTATCTCTCTTGCAACTACTGTCAACATCTGATCTGTCACACTTGAGGTTCATGCTGGTCAGACCACTTTTTTGGGACGGTCCATTTCCGCTTTTCTTGTTCTTCAGCCAGCAGTAGTTGTCTGAGTCCCGGGTTGTGATAGACTTGCAACCAGCTTCCTTGCTACATTCCATGGCACACTCTTCAAGGCTTGATGCGAAGAAACTTCGGATGTCAGCTCCCCCAAAGTCGAATCCAGGTCTCGCACAGTTCATGTCGTATGCTGGTTCCGGTTGAGGTTCTGGTTCTGGTTCCGGTTGAGGTTCTGGTTCTGGTTCCGGTTGAGGTTCTGGTTCTGGTTCCGGTTGAGGTTCTGGTTCTGGTTCCGATTTTCTACAGGAGTAATCACAGGCATTCAGCTGGTTCTCCACCTTTGCGCATTTCCTCAGCTCCTTCTTCGACAGGACCCCATCTCCAGAGGTGCAATTGGCTTCTGATTTGTATCCCTTCTCAAGACATGCCGCAAAAGCATCTATATTCTTAGAACATTTCTTTGAATTTGCTTCAACGACTGCAAGCACAGCTACGGTAGCCACTAGAAATACGAAAAGTCTTGCCATTGTGATAGCACTGGATCAATACTCAAAAGTGAGGAAGAGTTCTCGTGAAGGCCTTTTAAAGCAATAATTCGTCATCGTCCACCCTGAATAAAGTCAGTTTATTTTACACGATAGGTGATCATGTGATCCGCCCTCGTGTCCACCCTTTTAGAAAAATTCTGCCCTTGCGTCCTACCCCCTCGTATTATCCGCGATTGTGTCCTTCGCCCTCATGTCTGGTTCCCAATTCATTCGTCAAAAGAGAGCCCCTTTGTCCTGAATTCGCAGCCTATAGTCGGTGCTGAATTCAATAAATTGTGGTTTAGTTATTGTAAAACCACATTTATTCTACCCTCATGAAGTCATAACACCAGCCAGCTCGAGCCGACCAATTTCGATCGAATAGTTTTAATATGGTTAATGATCTCGCCTCTTGGATCCACGAACAGCACACACCAGATTGTGGGGAACAAAAAAGCAGATGAGCTCAGAGCTGGCTAAGCTTGGCACAACCAGCGAATCCAAGTGTCCCATTCCACAATCTTATATCAAACGCCTGATTAACGACTAAGTCACCTGACTGAATCAGGAAGGCTGGCCAACTAATATGGAGTTATGGTGCCAGACACACAAAAATGACATTTGGCACCAAGCATGCCATCATCATCAAAAACCTTAAGACTACATTCGATAACAACAGACTAAAATACAGAACCGCAGTGCACCTTATCACGGGACACTGTGGTCTGAACAAACACCTCCATATCATTTATAAATAAAAAACGAGTGCATGTCCTATGTGCGGTGATAAAGAGGAGACTCACACTTTCTGGGACAGTGCCCAGCTATTGTACAACTAAGAGGGCAATACTTTCAGGATTATTACCTAACCGTCAACGACATCTTTAGCAACCAATATATCATCACTATTTTCAACTTCACAAATCGCACTAAACGAGTGAACTAGAGCCCAACTTTCATGTTTCCTTGACTCCTCATCTCTGGTTATCATCCACTTGGCACTTGAGCGACGAGCGTCTACTCATTCCCCCTCACTTCACTTGCCACTATACCTCCATCATCTCTACATAGATAACTCCGGCAACCTCCTTCAGGGTTTCCATACCTCAGAGGCAGGCAGGGCATGCTAATGCTATCCTTTCATGGACCATATAGGTCCAGCATATCTTTTTTAAAGATTAGAAATTAAAAAAGGTTGCGGTTCCCGTTCTGGTTCCGGTTGCGGTTCAGGTTCTGTCTCAAGTATAGGACACGATGAGTGATCATGTGATACATCCTTTGCGTCTAGCCTTATAAGAAAATTCCTCGTGTCCGGTGTCTGGTTCCTAAGTTATTCGTCAAAATATAGCCCCTTTGTCCTGAATCCGCAGCCTATAGCTATAGTAGGTGTTGAATTAAATAAAGTGTTCTTAAGGTATTGTATAACTAAACCACCTTTATTATCATTTCTCATAACACCAGCCATTAGACGTCTCGAGACGACTAATTTCGATCGAATATTTTTCAAATAAAAAAGTGTTCGATGTGCGTGACCTTAAAACTGAAATGACGTCAATTTCTGTTAACATTATGATAGCATTAACCAACATGACCTATAGTGACTAATGATGCTTTCGAAAACAGAAGCTCAACAACTTTACTCTGGGGCCAGAATAAAGCATTGTAACCAGCTGTTAGCTAGTTGTTAGCCAGTTGTTAGCCAGAATAAAGCATTACCAGTTATTATTAATAGCACCTCTTCATGTGGTCAATATACTTTAATGGAATAGTCTAGGGGTTTCAACAAAGCTAACTTGAAGGGCCGGACTCCAGAGAAATTGAGAGTCTAAAATATAGTAAATGAGGTCACTTGCCAGGAAAGTTAAACGCAAGTTGGGGGCCGTGGTCTAAAAGTAACTACTCAAACGTTTGAAATAGTGATAGCTCCCTATCCAGCACATGTAATGTCTAAATTATGTCTGTTTCAGAACCACGTGAAGCGAGGCTCCCAAGCCACCTCGTATATCCCAGAAGACTTCCTCCCTGATTTCATGGACCTGGTAATCTGGGGTCACGAGCACGACTGTAAACCTGAGCTGGAACACAATGAGACTATCAACGCTTACGTTCTTCAGGTACACTAGTTTGTAACATCTCACACTTTTGTTAAGTGCAGAAATAATTGGGGTGGTCGTTTTTAATTATATTCGACATATTATTATTATGTTGTACTACGTATCAGAATATTTGCGTTCCGCACTCTTTACAAGTTGAATAAAATTGTGAAACCTTTTTATTTTACAATATATTTATCACCAGTCATGCACTAGAGCTAAATCGTATAATTACTAGAACTAAATTATATTTTTACACGTAAAATAAATTATATGTTCATTAGCCAGGGTCCAGTGTAGCTACGTCACTCTCTGAAGGGGAGACTCTGCCCAAACACTGCTTCAAACTCAAGATATGGAAGAAGAACTTCTGTCTCAACAAGATTCCTCTGACTACTGTTCGACCTTTCATCTTCAAATCCGTTTCTCTCGTAAGTTCAAGTAATTTGAGACCTTGGTGAATTAATTTTGGGGTATAGTTGAAGTGAGTGACGAGTGTGTCAAAATTATCCCTTTATCTTGATATGACGTGTATCTACGATTGTACCACTATTATATCGTTAATGCTTTATTTTTTAATTGGTTTTTTACGTTTGTTTTAGGCCATACACCCATACAAAAATTCCCAACAAAATATATCCTGTATACGAATCCTTCCATACCAGATTGATAACGATATAACGGCCGACGAAAAGATCCACGATTTCCTACAATACCATGTTAACGAGATGATTGAACGTGCGAACGAGCTCCGTGGAGATAACAGCAACGCTCCCGAACTACCCCTCATCAGACTGAGATATGAGTACAGCGGCGGCACCATACCCATAAACGGTGCTAAGTTTGGTGTGGACTATCTGACCCAGCTCGCTAATCCTAGAGATATACTGTTATCTGTTAAGAAGAAGGAGTACTCAAGTACCGATAATAAGGCCTCTGCTAGAACAGGTTAGATTGAATCTTCAGTTTTCCACTTCAACTGCCTTCGGTGAAGAATTTTGTTGAACAATTAATGATTCAATTCCAAAATGTCAGTTGTCCTTTTCAGGCACATTAAAAGAGGAAGGTGATGAAGATGAAAACAAGGGCAGCACTAGCCGAGGTGATTTAGCTCTCGAGATAATGAAAGGTTTGTAATTTCAACTATTTCCTGTTATTTATTATCTTCCACTTCTCTACAGCATTAGTCTTTTTGCCAAATTTAATGAATACCCTTATCCACATTCCTTTTTCCTTATCCACATCCAACATATTTTGTATATTTTCAGCGGATAACAAAGAATTTAAGATACTATTTGAAAGCTGTTTGGGTATGGCATCGGATGATTTCGTGGATAAGTTGGAGAATGATAGTGTTAATGAATACATCGATTTTGCTATGGAACGGTGTGAAGATTATCTGAAACAAAAAGCAAAATTCGGTATGTAGGTCTTAAGCAATGTTAATAATAATGGTTAAAAGATTGTGGGTAATTTTGAGAATAGAGTATAGCAGTAATAAAGTATATCAGTAACTGCTACCACCATAGCAGTAAAACCTGAATCAAACAAAATCCCCCTTCACAGGAGATGACCTGACAGAAAAAGTGCGAGTAAGGAAAGCAGTGATGACAAAGGACGATGTTGCTGATGATTGTGAGGAGGCTAGAAGGAGGACGGAGAATAGGAGGCTTGAGAAGCAAGCTAGAGGAGAGGTGACCATCTTACAATCTTACAATCTTACTGCATTATGTTATTATCATTAGAAATACCATTGAAAGGGAAATATATGGATTGAATTACGATCGTTTTAGACGGATTTATTGTGACGTGGCTGAGTCGCAAAGTGTTACGGAAAATTTGTCACTTTTTAACTGCACTAAAAAATTGCTTTATTTAAACCATTGATATGCATGCTTTTCTAGTTTCTAATTGCTTGCGCTTGTTGTGGCAATAAAACACTTGGAGTTTTTAGATATTTCATACCAGATTATGCCTGATGTAATAGCTTCTCGATAAAGTTTAATGATGATGGTTACATGTCTCTTCTTTAGATGTAATTTACGCTATGCTAATGCGTAGTGAGATGTTAAATTTGAATCTGTGGAGAATTTGGTTCCAAACAGTCTCTCAAATAGACTTAGTTCGTTTTAGTGTTATAATGTAAATTCCAGACATAGAAAAGTTCTGATCTTTATTTCTAAACTCGTCATTTTGCAGAGTGACGAAAGAGACGTTGACCGTGATTCAGACCCAGATGCTTTAGATCTCGATGACGAGAAACCTGCTCGAGGTCGGGGTCGGGGTCGTGGTCGGAGTCGTGCACGTGCTAACTCAACACGTGGTACAGCACGTGGTAAAGGCTCACGCGGTGGTGGTAAAGGCTCCCGTGGTGGCAAGGGCGGCGTTAAGACTCCGAAGGGAAATTTGGACTCCTTTTTTTCTGGGACCATGGCAACGTCTAGCAATGCAAGCCCATCAAGGGTATCAAGTAGATCTACCAAGAACACTAAATTATTAGAAATTTCTGATTCTGACTAATAAGCTTAATGAGGTGAATAATTCATGACTAATTCATTTCATGTTATAATATTTCATCTTAAACGGGTCTCTTAATGAAACTTTAATTTTTTAATGAAACTTTTAATCCAGACCAAAATTAATTCAATTTCTGTTGTAATTGTCGTGCTCAGTCGTAATTCTCTGATCATTTTTCAACCTGTAGTTCGGATTTCTATGTCAACACTTTAATTTTTTAGACAATTCATTTTAATTCTACCATTTATATTGTTCTATTTATTTATTTACGAACACCCTATCCAAGTCGTTTACCTCTCAGAGCTGATAGCTATATCATCGATATCTCTCCAACTTACTGTTTTGAAGTAAAAAACGTTGTTGAACCGTTTCCAGGTGTTCTCGTCGTTCTACCCAGGACCCTTATTTTATAACCCTTCTTGGCGTACAATGCAACCTTGGGCTGGACGACGGCTACCGTTTCCAGGCAGTTGGAATTTGGCAACTTCGAGTATTTCAGATCATGATTACATACTGAATACGTGCGCGGCGGAAACATTCTTATACGCATTTCAGCTTTTGGTGCGCGCGCGCATATGCGCTGCCAAACTTGCTTAAAATTAAAGTTAAGCATGCATATCATATTATTATATGCGCATACAATTCATCAATAAAATTTATGATTATTTACTAATATTTATTTGCTTAATTGTTATTATTTTTATTATGTTCGATTAAAATTGAACCAAGTTTAGCTTACGCCAATCTGAACCACAACAAACCATTTCTGTTCTACGGTTTTAATCGATCTCTATTTGGGGAATAGATTTTTGTAAACTTGTAAAGGGGAGGGTTGACAAATGCTGATTTAATCATAGGGTAGGGGTTACAGGTTGATGCTGCCTGGGGGAATAATTTCCGACTAAAACTTCTTGACGTAGTTTGTGAATAGAACGATCATACTTCGACTGCCATATCCTACTCGTTAAAATTACCGCCAGACCGAATCGCAGTACTCTAATGTACCAGCTGATTAAAATCTTACCAGTTTAAGATTCAAACGTGAACAAATTAAAACGTACTAATAGAACTGCTATTTAAAAAAAGTTCAAATATATTAACCTACATTATACAAATAATAGCATCACTCACGACAAACTGCTTAAAGAAAACTAAACTTAAATACTGATAATAAATAAGTTAAAATTAATCTCAAAATAACAAACTAAAGCATCTCCATAACATAATACCATACGTAAAATAACATCTAACATTTACGTACAAAAATCTACAGATCCGTTGACCGTTCACGTTAGATAATCTTCATAAACAAATCACGATCAGTAATCAGCATTAAGGCATAATACTGTTTTTCCTTATTTTTCTACATCATTACCAGCCAACATGAAACTTATAAAACTGTTTAAAATTATACTTAATCTATTGTCGTCGGGGTCGGTAGAAATGTGGGTGATCTTACAAACACGCAAAACCATCAGGACAAATAGGATAACTGCAGCTATGAGTACAAAAAACGAGTCTGTAAACCTCATTTCCGCAATATTTACTCTAACAGTAATAATCTATAGGTCACAGTATTTATATTAATCTTATAAAAATGGCATAAATTCGTCCGTTCATGAGATAAACATCCTATCGAACTTTTAACTTATAAAACAATCTTTCTGTTTTCTCAATAAACTACATCTTATTCGTCAGACACATACGGGTAGCCCGCATCATCGTCGACGTTTTTGTTCACAATAATCGGAGGCAAAGCTCGACCATTAGCTGCATTGTTTTCCAGAGGGGGTAAGCTCCTCTTCGTTTGGGGCGTGGCCTGAACCACCGAGCCCTCCTGGTATGTCTCTCCGCCGTTCAGAGTTGGCAGAGGCCTCTGCATCGACTCCGTCCGCTTCTTCCGCCGCTTCTTTTTCCGCGGTTTAACGGCTGAGGCCTCCGTCTGGTCGCTGGCTGTGCGGAGGTTGTCGGAGGTGGCGGTGGTGGTGTTGCTAAGGAGGGGAGCGGTGGAGTTTACACTAGTCCTCACTTTCTTAGGTTTCACTGGACTGTGAAATACCTGGGGATAATGGAATTAGTTGCCAGCTAGCTTTTAGGAGGAATTCCCCACTGTTACAATGCTACACAAATACGTTCAATGCGATGTGCTGACCTCTTGGTGACGTCACAGTTCACATTTCACTTCACATCATCGTTTGATATTGTAGTACTAGTAGTTACTGACTCACGGGACACGGACCCTATATCTAGAAACACCACTTGCGATGAAAATATTCCTTTTCAAGAACATCTTCTTATCCAGCTACCAATGCCATATTATTATCGCTCCTGTGACTCCCACAACCAACTTATAATTATATCCTCACAATTTCACAGGACTCGGACCTTCTCTCACACACAGTCGCACACCCTTTCCTCTCTCTATCTGCTATTCTCACTTCATCCTCACTTTCATTCTCACTTTTCCTCACTTTCACAACAATACCTGACTGGCTCCTTCGGTGTCCCTCTCAGGGGACATATCCCCGGTCTCTGGTGTGGTGGTTTGACCAGGGTTACTATGGTTACTGATCTGCACCCACGAGTCGTAGGTAGGGGGGCTCAGTGAGTCCGCTCCCGCGGGATTCTGGGCTTGTTGTGTATCTGCTGTGGGATCAGGGTTGAGTGCTGAGTAGAAGGGAGTATATTGTTTATGAATTGTTAAACAGTTAATCGTTATTAAGCTTGGACCAGTGAGGATGGGACTAAATGACATGATGGTTATTGAAAATATGAAGTAGCTCCAAAATGATATTGGAAATTATCTACTCTTGCCTATTTTCCCGAGATATTTCAAAATGTTAAAATGTGCTTGGGGTGACCTTAATAATAACCCTCAATTGCGAGGCTTCACTTTTGTTCTGAACTTTCAACTTTCCCTTTTCTGTGCTGGTGTCCACTCAAGAATACTCTGCTACACTGCTGCACTGTTTTCCCAGATACTTTCAATGTTCAATTGAACTGCGTTAATAATGCCCCTTATACCTTGACAATTTTAATTGATGAAGGTTTTTGACGTAACAAGACCATCCAGCAATGGTAAGCTGCAGACCAACCCATTTTAACCTCACTTTGTTCAAAATATTCGGTCCTAGTCCAATCAGAACAATGACCTTCAGTTCATTACTAAATACGACAAGATCTGGTTTGTCCTCTGATGGAAGATCCAGCAAGGCAAGGAAATGGTTTTCAAATTCGGTAGCATCTTGAAGCACCTGCCAATTGTTGGAAAGTGCGAATATTTCTGCTAAGTTTGGAGCGTTGGTAAGGAAGCAGTCTGAGTCGTCATTATCTTGAAATGTTAGGGGAAGTTGACTGTTCGGCAGCTGTTCGACCAGTGGCAGTTGAGTTTCTAAATTCAAAATTGTCTAAAAATCAGACGAGAAAAATGTTGGCAGACATGATAAGAGCTTTATGTACAGAAGTTAATGATAACAGTTTCTTAGTTATGAAATTGAACTACCTGAATCAGTCTTACTAGGAGTGCCTCGTCTTTTCTTCTTCCGCCTCCTCTGCGGATCTGGTTTGGTTACTGCGTTATGTATCCTGCAGAACGGCAATGTGTGAGTTGAACAGAATTATCTAAATGAACTTGGAAGAGTTTCATCTTTAATTCATCAATTAAAATAATCGATTAAAATCATTAAATATGTAAATCAGCGTCAAACACCATTTCAATTTAATTAAAATTTCCTCACCTCGGCTGAGGTGAAATAGCCTCGTCCTCTATGACACTATTTTTCTTAAAACTATCATTCGCTTTCCATGTTCCGTTACTGATCTGATCACCGTACTCCATTTGTATTACCGGAGAAGATGTTCCTCGTTCCTTCCTGTGGGGAGAAAACAAGTTTGGAATCATTTGATCAATTTGGGAGGTCAACACTCGATCACAATTGGTTTTAAATAATTTAAGTATCACAAAAGTCTTAAGAAAAGTTGTACCTGTTTTTGTGATCACAGTAAACCCCGATAAAGACGAGAGCCACGAAGAAGAGAACGATGAGGGGAGCTGCAATGAGTATTGCCATGTACCTCTTATACCACGGCTGAACTGTGGAGGGTTGTTGTTAGCATGGCTTTTGGCTTTTACTTGAGACAATGTATTTTCTGCTGTTTATGCAGTTTTAGATGCACTTTTAGTACGATTTTACTGTTCAACTCCCTGTTATATAATGTTATATTTCATTTAATTGATGTTTTGGGACAAAACATCAATTATATGATCGACCCACTCAAAAGAGCGAAAACAGGTAGTTATTATATTTGTTGGAGTTTGTAAACGGGTGTACTATAGAAAAGTTTTGATCATTGCAATATTATATCAAAAATTATAATCAATTTAAAATAAAAAGTAAAGTGATTCTAATATAACTCACGGGGAATATCTGCCTCGAACTCGAATATAAAACTTCTTTCCAGCTCACTTTGAGCGTCCGAGTTGTATTCAACTTCAAAGTGTGGACCCAGTTTCATTTGGACACCAAGACAAATGTCCTGAAATTAATTTAAGTATGTAAGCGGGGAAAGGGGGTTGATTGGATTCTAAACAATAGTGATAGATCGTGTTATTACGGTGGTACTTCAATAATCAATTCCAATGATGCAGATATTCTAAAATATAAAGTGTATAAATAGAAAAGAAGAAAGATGAGAGATTTGTTGTCAAACAAAAACCATTAAAAATGTACCCTGTTACTTTTATCCGTTAGCTCATTTCCATCTGAACCGTACTCTCTAATTTTCAGATAACTGACTGGATTTCTACAACTTTTACTGTCGCCTTTCGACTGTTGGTAAAATTGTCCTGACACAATGACACATGAGTGGAACAAACTAACATCCATAAATGAGAACAGATGGTGCAAATTAAATAATAATTCTGTTAGCAATATACTTTCGTTTGCTCTGGTCTAACAATGAGTAAACATAATTGTAGTGACTAAAAATCTGCAAACCTGTGTTGTTTTGAGAAGTTTTGATCTCCCATATGCAGTTGGCACCCCTAGAATTCAAACCATTCACTCGAGATGGAGCATGGATTATATTAGAGAACATCTTTCCTCCGCACTCTGAAGTTAGAAGTCGTAATAATCAATAATCCAGATCAAAAGGTTGAATGACACACGGTCATATTCTACGAAACCCTTAAAGAACACTCAACATGTGGCCTGGCAAATAACCGGTCCCCAAACAAATAACAACTATAGTCCAACCCTTGATAAAGCCTATTTGAGCTGCATCAGAAATGCATTATAAAACGTTTAACTAGAAAATTGAATTACATTTGTAAGCTGTTCGTGAAGTTGAGCTTGGGTTCGAAATTCGAAAGAGTTAATGACTTAATCTACAACTGATCAAAACGTTCAAAATCGTTTCAAAATAGCTAAAAGAACTCGCGTGAGTAAACACACAACGTTGGCGCTTGAACGTTCTTAATATTACAATGTCGCCGCGCGTTACACAAAATCAGCTTTCATATAATGATTCCTCAAAATGGAGACATTTTCTCAATTTCAGATTTCGCCCAAAACAGCCTAAAACTGATCTATCTTACAAGTTATCAGTTCTAATATGACAGAAAAGTTTTTTGAACCGGTGAAAAAGGATGGTGAAGATAAAATATGCCAAAAATTTAAATTCTGAAATTCATCGAAAAACATCGTTGGGAACCGGAATTCCAAGATAAGAATAAATTTTAACTGTCCTAATAGACAAGGGAGGGCATTTACAGTTGACACCCTGGTAGATCTGGAAGTATTTGGGGCCTTCAGGGGGAAAAATGGGCCGAAAAGGGGCCGAAAAGGGGCATTTTCGGGTGTTTTCAAATTTGAGATTTCAAAGCCAGATTTTCGGCTTTTGTTGGCTGGGACATGCCCAAATTGGTGTGGGTGAGTTGCATAGAGGTAGTACAAGTGTGATCCGTTGCAGAAATCCGGGTTCCCAAGATTCAAAATGACTTGAAAAGATTTTGTAAAAAATTGGAGACATTTTGGAATCCATGGGAATTTTTTGGAGACATCCATATTTCGCCCTAAAACGTCTCCAATGAGTTTGGTTGGCACCCTGGTTGATCTGGAAGTACGTTACCAGTTATTTGGGGCCTTCAGGGGGGAAAATGGGCCGAAAAATGGGCCGAAAAGGGGCATTTTCGGGTGTTTTCAAATTTGAGATTTCAAAGCCAGATTTTCGGCTTTAGTTGGCTGGGACATGCCCAAATTGGTGTGGGTGAGTTGCATAGAGGTAGTACAAGTGTGATCCGTTGCAGAAATCCGGGTTCCCAAGATTCAAAATGACTTGAAAAGATTTTGTAAAAAATTGGAGACATTTTGGAATCCATGGGAATTTTTTGGAGACATCCATATTTCGCCCTAAAACGTCTCCAATGAGTTTGGTTGGCACCCTGGTTGATCTGGAAGTACGTTACCAGTTATTTGGGGCCTTCAGGGGGGAAAATGGGCCGAAAAATGGGCCGAAAAGGGGCATTTTCGGGTGTTTTCAAATTTGAGATTTCAAAGCCAGATTTTCGGCTTTAGTTGGCTGGGACATGCCCAAATTGGTGTGGGTGAGTTGCATAGAGGTAGTACAAGTGTGATCCGTTGCAGAAATCCGGGTTCCCAAGATTCAAAATGACTTGAAAAGATTTTGTAAAAAATTGGAGACATTTTGGAATCCATGGGAATTTTTTGGAGACATCCATATTTCGCCCTAAAACGTCTCCAATGAGTTTGGTTGGCACCCTGGTTGATCTGGAAGTACGTTACCAGTTATTTGGGGCCTTCAGGGGGGAAAATGGGCCGAAAAGGGGCATTTTCGGGTGTTTTCAAATTTGAGATTTCAAAGCCAGATTTTCGGCTTTAGTTGGCTGGGACATGCCCAAATTGGTGTGGGTGAGTTGCATAGAGGTAGTACAAGTGTGATCCGTTGCAGAAATCCGGGTTCCCAAGATTCAAAATGACTTGAAAAGATTTTGTAAAAAATTGGAGACATTTTGGAATCCATGGGAATTTTTTGGAGACATCCATATTTCGCCCTAAAACGTCTCCAATGAGTTTGGTTGGCACCCTGGTTGATCTGGAAGTACGTTACCAGTTATTTGGGGCCTTCAGGGGGAAGGCGAAAATGGGCCGAAAAGGGGCATTTTCGGGTGTTTTCAAATTTGAGATTTCAAAGCCAGATTTTCGGCTTTAGTTGGCTGGGACATGCCCAAATTGGTGTGGGTGAGTTGCATAGAGGTAGTACAAGTGTGATCCGTTGCAGAAATCCGGGTTCCCAAGATTCAAAATGACTTGAAAAGATTTTGTAAAAAATTGGAGACATTTTGGAATCCATGAGAAATTTTTGGAGATATCCATATTTCGCCCTAAAACGTCTCCAATGAGTTTGGTTGGCACCCTGGTTGATCTGGAAGTACGTTACCAGTTATTTGGGGCCTTCAGGGGGGAAAATGGGCCGAAAAGGGGCATTTTCGGGTGTTTTCAAATTTGAGATTTCAAAGCCAGATTTTCGGCTTTTGTTGGCTGGGACATGCCCAAATTGGTGTGGGTGAGTTGCATAGAGGTAGTACAAGTGTGATCCGTTGCAGAAATCCGGGTTCCCAAGATTCAAAATGACTTGAAAAGATTTTGTAAAAAATTGGAGACATTTTGGAATCCATGGGAATTTTTTGGAGACATCCATATTTCGCCCTAAAACGTCTCCAATGAGTTTGGTTGGCACCCTGGTTGATCTGGAAGTACGTTACCAGTTATTTGGGGCCTTCAGGGGGAAAATGGGCCGAAAATGGGCCGAAAAGGGGCATTTTCGGGTGTTTTCAAATTTGAGATTTCAAAGCCAGATTTTCGGCTTTAGTTGGCTGGGACATGCCCAAATTGGTGTGGGTGAGTTGCATAGAGGTAGTACAAGTGTGATCCGTTGCAGAAATCCGGGTTCCCAAGATTCAAAATGACTTGAAAAGATTTTGTAAAAAATTGGAGACATTTTGGAATCCATGGGAATTTTTTGGAGACATCCATATTTCGCCCTAAAACGTCTCCAATGAGTTTGGTTGGCACCCTGGTTGATCTGGAAGTACGTTACCAGTTATTTGGGGCCTTCAGGGGGGAAAATGGGCCGAAAAATGGGACGAAAAGGGGCATTTTCGGGTGTTTTCAAATTTGAGATTTCAAAGCCAGATTTTCGGCTTTAGTTGGCTGGGACATGCCCAAATTGGTGTGGGTGAGTTGCATAGAGGTAGTACAAGTGTGATCCGTTGCAGAAATCCGGGTTCCCAAGATTCAAAATGACTTGAAAAGATTTTGTAAAAAATTGGAGACATTTTGGAATCCATGGGAATTTTTTGGAGACATCCATATTTCGCCCTAAAACGTCTCCAATGAGTTTGGTTGGCACCCTGGTTGATCTGGAAGTACGTTACCAGTTATTTGGGGCCTTCAGGGGGGAAAATGGGCCGAAAAATGGGCCGAAAAGGGGCATTTTCGGGTGTTTTCAAATTTGAGATTTCAAAGCCAGATTTTCGGCTTTAGTTGGCTGGGACATGCCCAAATTGGTGTGGGTGAGTTGCATAGAGGTAGTACAAGTGTGATCCGTTGCAGAAATCCGGGTTCCCAAGATTCAAAATGACTTGAAAAGATTTTGTAAAAAATTGGAGACATTTTGGAATCCATGGGAATTTTTTGGAGACATCCATATTTCGCCCTAAAACGTCTCCAATGAGTTTGGTTGGCACCCTGGTTGATCTGGAAGTACGTTACCAGTTATTTGGGGCCTTCAGGGGCGAAAATGGGCCGAAAAATGGGCCGAAAAGGGGCATTTTCGGGTGTTTTCAAATTTGAGATTTCAAAGCCAGATTTTCGGCTTTAGTTGGCTGGGACATGCCCAAATTGGTGTGGGTGAGTTGCATAGAGGTAGTACAAGTGTGATCCGTTGCAGAAATCCGGGTTCCCAAGATTCAAAATGACTTGAAAAGATTTTGTAAAAAATTGGAGACATTTTGGAATCCATGGGAATTTTTTGGAGACATCCATATTTCGACCTAAAACGTCTCCAACGAGTTTGGTTGGCACGCTGGTTGATCTGGAAGTACGTTATCAGTTATTTGGGGCCTTCAGGGGCGAAAATGGGCCGAAAAATGGGCCGAAAAGGGGCATTTTCGGGTGTTTTCAAATTTGAGATTTCAAAGCCAGATTTTCGGCTTTAGTTGGCTGGGACATGCCCAAATTGGTGTGGGTGAGTTGCATAGAGGTAGTACAAGTGTGATCCGTTGCAGAAATCCGGGTTCCCAAGATTCAAAATGACTTGAAAAGATTTTGTAAAAAATTGGAGACATTTTGGAATCCATGGGAATTTTTTGGAGACATCCATATTTCGCCCTAAAACGTCTCCAATGAGTTTGGTTGGCACCCTGGTTGATCTGGAAGTACGTTACCAGTTATTTGGGGCCTTCAGGGGGGAAAATGGGCCGAAAAATGGGCCGAAAAGGGGCATTTTCGGGTGTTTTCAAATTTGAGATTTCAAAGCCAGATTTTCGGCTTTAGTTGGCTGGGACATGCCCAAATTGGTGTGGGTGAGTTGCATAGAGGTAGTACAAGTGTGATCCGTTGCAGAAATCCGGGTTCCCAAGATTCAAAATGACTTGAAAAGATTTTGTAAAAAATTGGAGACATTTTGGAATCCATGGGAATTTTTTGGAGACATCCATATTTCGCCCTAAAACGTCTCCAACGAGTTTGGTTGGCACCCTGGTTGATCTGGAAGTACGTTACCAGTTATTTGGGGCCTTCAGGGGCGAAAATGGGCCGAAAAATGGGCCGAAAAGGGGCATTTTCGGGTGTTTTCAAATTTGAGATTTCAAAGCCAGATTTTCGGCTTTAGTTGGCTGGGACATGCCCAAATTGGTGTGGGTGAGTTGCATAGAGGTAGTACAAGTGTGATCCGTTGCAGAAATCCGGGTTCCCAAGATTCAAAATGACTTGAAAAGATTTTGTAAAAAATTGGAGACATTTTGGAATCCATGGGAATTTTTTGGAGACATCCATATTTCGCCCTAAAACGTCTCCAATGAGTTTGGTTGGCACCCTGGTTGATCTGGAAGTACGTTACCAGTTATTTGGGGCCTTCAGGGGGGAAAATGGGCCGAAAAATGGGCCGAAAAGGGGCATTTTCGGGTGTTTTCAAATTTGAGATTTCAAAGCCAGATTTTCGGCTTTAGTTGGCTGGGACATGCCCAAATTGGTGTGGGTGAGTTGCATAGAGGTAGTACAAGTGTGATCCGTTGCAGAAATCCGGGTTCCCAAGATTCAAAATGACTTGAAAAGATTTTGTAAAAAATTGGAGACATTTTGGAATCCATGGGAATTTTTTGGAGACATCCATATTTCGCCCTAAAACGTCTCCAATGAGTTTGGTTGGCACCCTGGTTGATCTGGAAGTACGTTACCAGTTATTTGGGGCCTTCAGGGGGGAAAATGGGCCGAAAAATGGGACGAAAAGGGGCATTTTCGGGTGTTTTCAAATTTGAGATTTCAAAGCCAGATTTTCGGCTTTAGTTGGCTGGGACATGCCCAAATTGGTGTGGGTGAGTTGCATAGAGGTAGTACAAGTGTGATCCGTTGCAGAAATCCGGGTTCCCAAGATTCAAAATGACTTGAAAAGATTTTGTAAAAAATTGGAGACATTTTGGAATCCATGGGAATTTTTTGGAGACATCCATATTTCGACCTAAAACGTCTCCAACGAGTTTGGTTGGCACGCTGGTTGATCTGGAAGTACGTTATCAGTTATTTGGGGCCTTCAGGGGCGAAAATGGGCCGAAAAATGGGCCGAAAAGGGGCATTTTCGGGTGTTTTCAAATTTGAGATTTCAAAGCCAGATTTTCGGCTTTAGTTGGCTGGGACATGCCCAAATTGGTGTGGGTGAGTTGCATAGAGGTAGTACAAGTGTGATCCGTTGCAGAAATCCGGGTTCCCAAGATTCAAAATGACTTGAAAAGATTTTGTAAAAAATTGGAGACATTTTGGAATCCATGGGAATTTTTTGGAGACATCCATATTTCGCCCTAAAACGTCTCCAATGAGTTTGGTTGGCACCCTGGTTGATCTGGAAGTACGTTACCAGTTATTTGGGGCCTTCAGGGGGGAAAATGGGCCGAAAAATGGGACGAAAAGGGGCATTTTCGGGTGTTTTCAAATTTGAGATTTCAAAGCCAGATTTTCGGCTTTAGTTGGCTGGGACATGCCCAAATTGGTGTGGGTGAGTTGCATAGAGGTAGTACAAGTGTGATCCGTTGCAGAAATCCGGGTTCCCAAGATTCAAAATGACTTGAAAAGATTTTGTAAAAAATTGGAGACATTTTGGAATCCATGGGAATTTTTTGGAGACATCCATATTTCGACCTAAAACGTCTCCAACGAGTTTGGTTGGCACGCTGGTTGATCTGGAAGTACGTTATCAGTTATTTGGGGCCTTCAGGGGCGAAAATGGGCCGAAAAATGGGCCGAAAAGGGGCATTTTCGGGTGTTTTCAAATTTGAGATTTCAAAGCCAGATTTTCGGCTTTAGTTGGCTGGGACATGCCCAAATTGGTGTGGGTGAGTTGCATAGAGGTAGTACAAGTGTGATCCGTTGCAGAAATCCGGGTTCCCAAGATTCAAAATGACTTGAAAAGATTTTGTAAAAAATTGGAGACATTTTGGAATCCATGGGAATTTTTTGGAGACATCCATATTTCGCCCTAAAACGTCTCCAATGAGTTTGGTTGGCACCCTGGTTGATCTGGAAGTACGTTACCAGTTATTTGGGGCCTTCAGGGGGGAAAATGGGCCGAAAAATGGGCCGAAAAGGGGCATTTTCGGGTGTTTTCAAATTTGAGATTTCAAAGCCAGATTTTCGGCTTTAGTTGGCTGGGACATGCCCAAATTGGTGTGGGTGAGTTGCATAGAGGTAGTACAAGTGTGATCCGTTGCAGAAATCCGGGTTCCCAAGATTCAAAATGACTTGAAAAGATTTTGTAAAAAATTGGAGACATTTTGGAATCCATGGGAATTTTTTGGAGACATCCATATTTCGCCCTAAAACGTCTCCAATGAGTTTGGTTGGCACCCTGGTTGATCTGGAAGTACGTTACCAGTTATTTGGGGCCTTCAGGGGGGAAAATGGGCCGAAAAATGGGACGAAAAGGGGCATTTTCGGGTGTTTTCAAATTTGAGATTTCAAAGCCAGATTTTCGGCTTTAGTTGGCTGGGACATGCCCAAATTGGTGTGGGTGAGTTGCATAGAGGTAGTACAAGTGTGATCCGTTGCAGAAATCCGGGTTCCCAAGATTCAAAATGACTTGAAAAGATTTTGTAAAAAATTGGAGACATTTTGGAATCCATGGGAATTTTTTGGAGACATCCATATTTCGCCCTAAAACGTCTCCAATGAGTTTGGTTGGCACGCTGGTTGATCTGGAAGTACGTTATCAGTTATTTGGGGCCTTCAGGGGCGAAAATGGGCCGAAAAATGGGCATTTTCGGGTGTTTTCAAATTTGAGATTTCAAAGCCAGATTTTCGGCTTTAGTTGGCTGGGACATGCCCAAATTGGTGTGGGTGAGTTGCATAGAGGTAGTACAAGTGTGATCCGTTGCAGAAATCCGGGTTCCCAAGATTCAAAATGACTTGAAAAGATTTTGTAAAAAATTGGAGACATTTTGGAATCCATGGGAATTTTTTGGAGACATCCATATTTCGCCCTAAAACGTCTCCAATGAGTTTGGTTGGCACCCTGGTTGATCTGGAAGTACGTTACCAGTTATTTGGGGCCTTCAGGGGGGAAAATGGGCCGTAAAATGGGCCGAAAAATGAGCCGAAAAGGGGCATTTTCGTGTGTTTTCAAATTTGAGATTTCAAAGCCAGTTTTCGGCTTTAGTTGGCTGAGACATGCCCAAATTGGTGTGGGTGAGTTGCATAGAGGTAGTACAAGTGTGATCCGTTGCAGAAATCCGGGTTCCCAAGACTCAAAATGAATTGAAAAGATTTTGTAAAAAATTGGAGACATTTTGGAATCCATGGGAATTTTTTGGAGACATCCATATTTCGTCCTAAAACGTCTCCAATGAGTTTGGTTGGCACCCTGGTTGATCTGGAAGTACGTTACTAGTTATTTGGGGCCTTCAGGGGGGAAAATGGGCCGAAAAATGGGACGAAAAGGGGCATTTTCGGGTGTTTTCAAATTTGAGATTTCAAAGCCAGATTTTCGGCTTTAGTTGGCTAAGACATGCCCAAATTGGTGTGGGTGAGTTGCATAGAGGTAGTACAAGTAACTGGTAACGTTCTTCCAGATCAACCAGGGTGCCAACCAAACTCATTGGAGATGTTTTAGGGCGAAATATGGATGTCTCCAAAAAATTCCCATGGATTCCAAAATGTCTCCAATTTTTTACAAAATCTTTTCAATTCATTTTGAGTCTTGGGAACCCGGATTTCTGCAACGGATCACACTTGTACTACCTCTATGCAACTCACCCACACCAATTTGGGCATGTCTCAGCCAACTAAAGCCGAAAACTGGCTTTGAAATCTCAAATTTGAAAACACACGAAAATGCCCCTTTTCGGCTCATTTTTCGGCCCATTTTACGGCCCATTTTCCCCCCTGAAGGCCCCAAATAACTGGTAACGTACTTTCAGATCAACCAGGGTGCCAATTAAACTCATTGGAGACGTTTTAGGGCGAAATATGGATGTCTCCAAAAAATTCCCATGGATTCCAAAATGTCTCCAATTTTTTACAAAATCTTTTCAAGTCATTTTGAATCTTGGGAACCCGGATTTCTGCAACGGATCACACTTGTACTACCTCTATGCAACTCACCCACACCAATTTGGGCATGTCCCAGCCAACTAAAGCCGAAAATCTGGCTTTGAAATCTCAAATTTGAAAACACCCGAAAATGCCCCTTTTCGGCCCATTTTTCGGCCCATTTTCCCCCCTGAAGGCCCCAAATAACTGGTAACGTACTTCCAGATCAACCAGGGTGCCAACCAAACTCATTGGAGACGTTTTAGGGCGAAATATGGATGTCTCCAAAAAATTCCCATGGATTCCAAAATGTCTCCAATTTTTTACAAAATCTTTTCAAGTCATTTTGAATCTTGGGAACCCGGATTTCTGCAACGGATCACACTTGTACTACCTCTATGCAACTCACCCACACCAATTTGGGCATGTCCCAGCCAACTAAAGCCGAAAATCTGGCTTTGAAAATTGAAATCTCAAATTTGAAAACACCCGAAAATGCCCCTTTTCGGCCCATTTTTCGGCCCATTTTTCGGCCCATTTTCGCCCCTGAAGGCCCCAAATAACTGGTAACGTACTTCCAGATCAACCAGGGTGCCAACCAAACTCATTGGAGACGTTTTAGGACGAAATATGGATGTCTCCAAAAAATTCCCATGGATTCCAAAATGTCTCCAATTTTTTACAAAATCTTTTCAAGTCATTTTGAATCTTGGGAACCCGGATTTCTGCAACGGATCACACTTGTACTACCTCTATGCAACTCACCCACACCAATTTGGGCATGTCCCAGCCAACTAACTAACTAAAGCCGAAAATCTGGCTTTGAAATCTCAAATTTGAAAACACCCGAAAATGCCCCTTTTCGTCCCATTTTTCGGCCCATTTTCCCCCCTGAAGGCCCCAAATAACTAGTAACGTACTTCCAGATCAACCAGGGTGCCAACCAAACTCATTGGAGACGTTTTAGGACGAAATATGGATGTCTCCAAAAAATTCCCATGGATTCCAAAATGTCTCCAATTTTTTACAAAATCTTTTCAAGTCATTTTGAATCATGGGAACCCGGAATTCTGCAACGGATCACACTTGTACTACCTCTATGCAACTCACCCACACCAATTTGGGCATGTCCCAGCCAACTAAAGCCGAAAATCTGGCTTTGAAATTTCAAATTTGAAAACTCCCGAAAATGCCCCTTTTCGGCCCATTTTTCGGCCCATTTTCCCCCCTGAAGGCTCCAAATAACTGGTAAAGTACTTCCAGATCAACCAGGGTGCCAACCAAACTCATTGGAGACGTTTTAGGGCGAAATATGGATGTCTCCAAAAAATTCCCATGGATTCCAAAATGTCTCCAATTTTTTACAAAATCTTTTCAAGTCATTTTGAATCATGGGAACCCGGAATTCTGCAACGGATCACACTTGTACTACCTCTATGCAACTCACCCACACCAATTTGGGCATGTCCCAGCCAACTAAAGCCGAAAATCTGGCTTTGAAATCTCAAATTTGAAAACACCCGAAAATGCCCCCTTTCGGCCCATTTTTAGGCCCATTTTCCCCCCTGAAGGCCCCAAATAACTGGTAATGTACTTCCAGATCAACCAGGGTGCCAACCAAATTCATTGGAGACGTTTTAGGGCGAAATATGGATGTCTCCAAAAAATTCCCATGGATTCCAAAATGTCTCCAATTTTTTACAAAATCTTTTCAAGTCATTTTGAATCTTGGGAACCCGGATTTCTGCAACGGATCACACTTGTACTACCTCTATGCAACTCACCCACACCAATTTGGGCATGTCCCAGCCAACTAAAGCCGAAAATCTGGCTTTGAAATCTCAAATTTGAAAACACCCGAAAATGCCCCCTTTCGGCCCATTTTTCGGCCCATTTTCCCCCCTGAAGGCCCCAAATAACTGGTAACGTACTTCCAGATCAACCAGGGTGCCAACCAAACTCATTGGAGACGTTTTAGGGCGAAATATGGATGTCTCCAAAAAATTCCCATGGATTCCAAAATGTCTCCAATTTTTTACAAAATCTTTTCAAGTCATTTTGAATCTTGGGAACCCGGATTTCTGCAACGGATCACACTTGTACTACCTCTATGCAACTCACCCACACCAATTTGGGCATGTCTCAGCCAACTAAAGCCGAAAATCTGGCTTTGAAATCTCAAATTTGAAAACACCCGAAAATGCCCCCTTTCGGCCCATTTTTAGGCCCATTTTCCCCCCTGAAGGCCCCAAATAACTGGTAATGTACTTCCAGATCAACCAGCGTGCCAACCAAATTCATTGGAGACGTTTTAGGGCGAAATATGGATGTCTCCAAAAAATTCCCATGGATTCCAAAATGTCTCCAATTTTTTACAAAATCTTTTCAAGTCATTTTGAATCTTGGGAACCCGGATTTCTGCAACGGATCACACTTGTACTACCTCTATGCAACTCACCCACACCAATTTGGGTATGTCCCAGCCAACTAAAGCCGAAAATCTGGCTTTGAAATCTCAAATTTGAAAACACCCGAAAATGCCCCCTTTCGGCCCATTTTTCGGCCCATTTTCCCCCCTGAAGGCCCCAAATAACTGGTAACGTACTTCCAGATCAACCAGGGTGCCAACCAAACTCATTGGAGACGTTTTAGGGCGAAATATGGATGTCTCCAAAAAATTCCCATGGATTCCAAAATGTCTCCAATTTTTTACAAAATCTTTTCAAGTCATTTTGAATCTTGGGAACCCGGATTTCTGCAACGGATCACACTTGTACTACCTCTATGCAACTCACCCACACCAATTTGGGCATGTCCCAGCCAACTAAAGCCGAAAATCTGGCTTTGAAATCTCAAATTTGAAAACACCCGAAAATGCCCCTTTTCGGCCCATTTTTCGGCCCATTTTCCCCCCTGAAGGCCCCAAATAACTGGTAACGTACTTCCAGATCAACCAGGGTGCCAACCAAATTCATTGGAGACGTTTTAGGGCGAAATATGGATGTCTCCAAAAAATTCCCATGGATCCAAAATGTCTCCAATTTTTTACAAAATCTTTTCAAGTCATTTTGAATCTTGGGAACCCGGATTTCTGCAACGGATCACACTTGTACTACCTCTATGCAACTCACCCACACCAATTTGGGCATGTCCCAGCCAACTAAAGCCGAAAATCTGGCTTTGAAATCTCAAATTTGAAAACACCCGAAAATGCCCCTTTTCGGCCCATTTTTCGGCCCATTTTCCCCCCTGAAGGCCCCAAATAACTGGTAACGTACTTCCAGATCAACCAGGGTGCCAACCAAACTCATTGGAGACGTTTTAGGGCGAAATATGGATGTCTCCAAAAAATTCCCATGGATTCCAAAATGTCTCCAATTTTTTACAAAATCTTTTCAAGTCATTTTGAATCTTGGGAACCCGGATTTCTGCAACGGATCACACTTGTACTACCTCTATGCAACTCACCCACACCAATTTGGGCATGTCCCAGCCAACTAAAGCCGAAAATCTGGCTTTGAAATCTCAAATTTGAAAACACCCGAAAATGCCCCTTTTCGGCCCATTTTTCGGCCCATTTTCCCCCCTGAAGGCCCCAAATAACTGGTAACGTACTTCCAGATCAACCAGGGTGCCAACCAAACTCATTGGAAACGTTTTAGGGCGAAATATGGAAAACAAAATTTTGACATTTTTTTTGGCAAATATGGTTCACCACCCCCCTTTTTTGTCTTCTTTTCGCATGTGAAAGGTCTTAGTTTGTTTGAGGGACAGACCAGAACTCAGTTAAGCTATATACAGCTAATTTAGGTGCTTAAATATCAATAATACGTAATTCCCCTCTAATTCCCCTCCAATTCCCATGAAATTCCCATGGAGACAATGTCTCCAAAATGTCTCCAAATATGAGGAATCATAATATCTCAGCTTTTTGGTAAAACTACGGAAAGAAAAGATTTTCGGTGAATTTGTACATTAATATGTAGGTTATATTAATATGCAGGCTATTATACAAATTCCGATTCTTTGTCAAGATTGCCACTGATTTTTAGAAAAAATCTTAAAGACATTTCATTTTGTATTACAATATGCTAAGGAAGCCACCGCCCACCACTCTCTGCTGTTCCAAAAGAGATTAAAAAACGTATGAACTACAACTACAGCGTATTTTACAGTTCGAAATATGTGCTGGTTAAAAATGAAACGTGAGAAATCAAAGCCTAAAACTGCCAGATTTCCATCAGTTGCAGAAATAGCAAATAAATGACAGTATTTATCGCACGTGTTTACAATAAAACATAGCCGGTTGCCCAAAACATATATTCAAGCCATTCAAGCGTAACCCACACTTACAAAATTTCTTTTCATCTTAATAAATTGTAAACTAATCAGGGTCTATAATTGGATGACTAAAAATTCTACCTCACAACCTGAATCCAAATTCTCAACATTCCGGTAATAACAATAGAATTTCCAGATTTCCAAATTCATAACTTCGGCAGTTAGTCAATTAAATCAGCCCTCGGTAATGGTAGCCCTTTTAGGTTTAATTAGCTGACAACCTACTCTGCCAATGTTCAGGCTAAACGTGTACACTAAACAGCCAAACTAATTTACACTTTACTTACCCAAGATTTTGTTAGACATGGCTATTAGATATAAAATTCTAGTGATATTTGCGTTTGTTTCGGTGTGTGTGATCAGTGGTGAGACTTGACGCGTACACTGCTAGGTCTCACGAAATAGGGAGGACAGCACAACATTCCACATTTAACATCACAATCTGGTGATTATCAATGCCAAAAGTTCAGCAATTTTATAGCGTTTAGCTAATTATAACATTATCTATTTCTCATATCAAGGATAAATGCACTAAAACTACAACCAAAAAAGCGCTGAGAAAGAAAATCAGAAACGTTGTCTAGGCAACGTTTCTCAAACTTTGTGATGTCAAGATACTGGAATGATCTCAGTAATGTATGTTCTGAAAATTATATCTTACTTGCGCATAGGGGGAGAACTGGTGGACTGTACTGATCGCCATAGAGACACAACGTAACGTTTGTTTCGTTGTTATAGTGATTTGGGTCACATGTTACTGGTACTGGCTCTGCATACCCCAACTGTATTCCTGAAACAAATGTTGAGTTCTCATAGTTATTATAACTCAAATAGTTAATGTAACTTATAGTTAACGTTATTATTACTCAAATGATAGTAATCAATAACTATTTCACAGGTAAAGACGGCCGATGTGGATTAGTACCCATTTATATCTAATGTAGAGTCTAGATGATATAGTGATATGAATTGTAGAGTGTAGACTTATTATATACAGAGGAGAATGCCTTACAGTGTGAGTAATCCATTTATATCATTATGTACATAGTGGCAGCAGTATAAGTGGTTTCTCTAACAAAATCATGGTCCATTTGAACATCAATCGATTTAAATAATCTTCTGGTGAATGGCAAAAATACTGAATTTGTCATATTTATAATTGTGTCGATAGAGAGCAACGAGTTTGTTAGTCAGGAGTCACTCTAATGTGCTTTATTCTGGTGGGTTATTTGCCACGGATAAGTTCATTTTCATAATGCAGCTAGGCCCCCGGAAATGAGAAGAATCAAGTATCGTGATCACCTGATCAACAACCACCAATCAAATTGCTGGAATCATGTCACCTGGTCAACAGTAGCTAATCATAGTGTTGAGGTTAATGATGTAAAAATTACAAGACTACGGTAATACATTCAATCCTGATTCATGGATCAAGCTAATGATGCATACCATGATAATTGATAATCAATATTTAGTTGCCCATTTATAGATTCAAGTGATCTATCAAGTATCAGTCGAACTTTCTAATTTTAAGTCAGTATGCAAGAATCAATTAAAATGGTGTGGGAATAAATCAATAGTAATTACGTTTCTTCGAAAATACTATTTTTGGCGAAACATCATATCAATCATTGTCGTTCGTAAGTAAGCGAACATCTGTTTTTGAAGTTGAGTAAATTTATTTTCATATAATATATAAGTATAATGAGGGATTGTCAGGAACATTAAGAAAAGTACGAATAAATCTACTGTATGGCGCATATCGCACCCAGTGAAACAATGTTTTTTTTTCAGTTAATAATGGTTATGAATAGAGATAATTCATGTGCAAGCTGGGGACCTAAGTAATATTTAAAATTTAATATTTAAATAATGGTTACTTCCTTGTTAATAATAAGAACCAAATTATACACGTCTACCATACATTAAGTCACATTTTTGATTAAAATTGTTGTAAACAATTAGTGCGATTAAATTAGCCGTCGAATAATTATTTAACTAGCGGGAACCCGTCTAAACCTAAATTGGTGTTAATAGACAACAATGTTTATTTCTTTTGCAATTTTTACACCATTTGAGGGTTAAAATTTATCTCTTATTGCCTGGCCAATTTTTATGTATAATGGTGTCAGTAAATTAGCAACAGACATGTATATCGTCTCGCTTTATATATAGCAAGATGGCCAACTTTAATTTTGGTAGAGCATAATTCAGTAGTTAATACTTCAAATTTTGATGTGATATTGTTGATTATGGCTTCACAGCTGCTAAATTGTCACACTTATCTATCAACGCATCCAACCATTCTAATACTCAACGTAACAAATCATGATTTATAATTTAACTCTTTTTATCTTGAATATGAGAGTGAAATCAAAGAGGAATTATACGATTTTATTTCGTGAAATCAATAGAAAACTCGAAAAAATGTACATATAACCATAAGAGAATTGATAAAAGTTGACTTAAATAGACTTTAAGGTGGATTAAAAATGTGCATAATTTCTGACAAAGCCTAAAAGCCTTGGTAACTAAATTTTTGGTAACCTTTATTTCAAAATTCAAATGAATTTAACATCAATGTATTGCGATAACATTTACAGGGTGTTTCAAAAATAATGTCCTGATTTAAAAAACCAATACATTTTTTTATAAAGGAGCAAAATGCCCATTATCGGTTGCCATTATTATATTACTATACACAAGACCAAATATCTACTATGAGGCAAAAACATAATTTAAGAAGGCTAGGAACTTATTGATGAAACTCAACACTACTATACTAGACTGCAGTCTGCAGCTGGAGTGAGAAAATTGTATGTAAAACATTAGTAAAATCTATTTCAGCTTTAAAACCAAAACACGGATCTTAAACCATAATGACATTGGTGCCGATTCTACATAAAATACAGAATGTGTTGAAATTTAAATTTAATGTAATTCAAATGTATTGTAACTCAAATTTATGGGTACTGATATAAGGTATTCAATTACTTTTCCAATTCACAAAATAAGCATTTTTAACTCTTCAAGGAAATTTCCATGAACCTTTTTTTATAGACTTTACACATTACCCAGCTATTTTCAACAGGAAATAAATACTGGCGAAGCCGTGTAAAGTTTTCCGCAATGCAACGAAGTGCATCAATAATTAAAACCAATTAAATATATATTAAAGTTTAGAAGTGATACGAATAGGATGGCAATTAATTCTCATTGAAAACCTTAAAAAGTTATTTTTCAGAAAAGACTGCACTTAGCGCTACGGTAGAAGGAGGTTGTCTAGGAAACCATACTCTAAATATAATAATAACTGTTCCGGATAAAAATGTAATTGTATCTTCGAAATGAAAGTGTGCAGATTTATAATTAGCAAGGCTATTCCAGGACCCAGGTACAATACAGTATTTTATCACATTAACCTTAAACACGCACATTCACATCCCTCGCATGAATTAGAACGTGGTTTAATTGATCTGCACAGCAATAATACACATTACTCGTGCACCTAGACATCAACCTAACTGCTCCAAGTTGCATTAACATGGTGCCGGCCATTCTACATTGATACGAATTAATTGATTGCATTAACGCCAATAATACAGTTAAAGGCAGTCTATATGGAAACTGGCAAGATGTTGCTAATCTGGTCGACAAGACAGCCTTCAAACTCCCCATGTTTCTAGAAACTTCTCCCCACTTAACACACTGACTGGCCAGGTACGACAGGAGAACTAAAGATAGTGAAGAACTAGGTGGGGTTAGTTCCCATTATCTCATACCTGAACATGATGTGTATGACGGCATACGTGCCATTGTGTGACAGCTCGTCATGAAAAATGGTGAGAAAATGGTTTAGTTACAAAAACACGTGGATGAATATGTAACATTACACGTGGCTGCCATGGTAACTATGCTGCGCGGGTGAAATGATTATTACAGCTGTGAGTATCCCCGTAGTATCCCTTACCAAACACAACATGAGACTGTCGCTCTATTTCCCTGGATTAATACGAGACTGTACCTGCTGCCTTAGTAGTGGCAGGCTAGGTCATTTAACCATTTATGGTGAAGTTGAAGCTCCCTGTCCTGTCACAAGTTGTCGTATATGAACGAGGGAATTGTTTTGAGAGACAACCATTTAAGTGTAGCATAGCCAATGTGTCATGAGAACCATTACCGAATTTCTGAACCAATACCGAATATCTGAACCAGTCTATATCATCTGTATATAACGACTGACAATTCGAAATAAGGGAATCCTAAATTCTACCACTTAGAGCCGGAGACCCTTGCCCACCATTACCGAATTTCTGAACCATTACTGAATTTCTGAACCAGTCTGTATAATATATCTAATTCTAGATTCTAGACTATCAATTCGAATTAAGGGAAACTTAAAGTAGGATTTATAACCCTTGACCACCATACTAACCTCTAGTTAAATTTCTTTCATTGTAATATGTATGACTACTCCAGAACTATGCTTTATTCAAATAAAATTGTTTAAAGTATAGTAAGGAACCAAACCGGAGAAATAGTAAACTAACGTACCCTGGAATGTACATGGAATGGTTGGTTTAGGAAACGAGTAGAACCTCATCATGGGAATCTTCTGACAATCCTCGTAGTTCGAACTTCCACAATATTTCAGTCGACAGTAACTCTCCAGAACTACGTCATACTGAAACACAACAAATATTTATATCTGTAGCTGTCTAGTGTACTGAAACATAATGAATCTTTATTATCTGTATCTGTTTCAGTAACAAGGATGGGTTAAGAAGTACATCATTGTTTCACATTCCATCATATCTTAGCTACGTCTGTGTTGTAAAACGCTGAATGTTTTTGGCATGAATCAGAAAGTAAGTAGCTTTGAAATTTCCTAGTTTCCTAAGTCTTTAGTCTCCGCAGGAGTCGACTGGTTCGCGCATGAGCGAGCAATTGTACGAGAAATTGTGCGATTTTTAGAAATTTTACTATCTTGTACAAATGATATAATTGCTCATACGCTCGTGATTAAATAGTAATCAGACCTAAGAACACAATTCTCGTTTTCAAAGTACACCGCAAGACACGCTGCCGCTGTCTTTACTCACATTAAAAACCTAAGGATTCCAGCTTAGCTCACAACCTCATAACCGTAGCCTATAAAGTATTCACTTTCTAGGTCACGTAGCCTGTAAAGTATTCACTTTCTAGACCACGTGACCTATAAAGTAATCACTTTTTAGATCACGTACAAGGTCAAGTAAAGACGCACTAATAGACGCGGGTTAGACCGACATCCCTGCTTTCCGGTCCGAGCAGTCAATCAGACGACCAACATGTCAACAATACTTAACGAGTGCTCAAATCTATTTTCTTCTAAGAGTTTAAATTAAAAGCGCAGAGGTTGCACGTGGTAGGCGTGTACTGTATGTCGGCTGGCACAAATTCATTTCAAGTTATTTCAATGAATTTATATCTGTTGACTGATAAGATCGTGATATTTGACAAAACTTAAATTCCAGATCAGTAATTGGCAGGATTTGAGTTGAATTCCAATCACAAGGCTTAATCTCTTGATAGTAAGCTCTATCTTCTGGCCAGAACGAAAATCGTCGAACTAAATGTGTTCTCTAGCTTTCTAAATTCAAATCACAGGAATGCAGTATTTTAATTTATTTTCCCATGGTAAAAGTTGTATTATTTGATAGTTTTTTTCTTTCAAATGACGTTGGCCTGTGCAGTGTGATAGAGATATACTAGCAAAATACATATTAGCAACAGTAATTTTCGGTGATTTCAAAGGTCAATTTAATCTGACAACACCATGTTAAAACGTGATAACATGCACATTTGTATAATCGAGAATACAGTAGGTTGACACAAGAATTCATCACTTTTAATTCTGATCGCGACAATACAAACAGTGTTACATTTACAACCTTTGATTGAGAAAAATACCAGAAAAATGCCAGAAACATACCAACCTTTCCTTGGGAAACACACTAGTAGAAACATACCAACCTTTGATTGGGAAACACACTAGAAACATACCAACCTTTCCTTGGGAAACACACTAGAAACATACCAACCTTTGATTGGGAAACACACTAGAAACATACCAACCTTTCCTTGGGAAACACACTAGAAACATACCAACCTTTCCTTGGGAAACACACTAGAAACATACCAACCTTTGATTGGGAAACACACTAGAAACATACCAACCTTTCCTTGGGAAACACACTAGAAACATGCCAACCTTTCCTTGGGAAACACACTAGAAACATACCAACCTTTGAAGCTTTGGTTGGGAGACATAGTAGAAACATACCAACCTTTCCTTGGGAAACACACTATAAACATACCAACCTTTTCTTGGGAAACATACTAAAAACATACCAACCTTTGATTGGGAAACACACTATAAACATACCAACCTTTTCTTGGGAAACATACTAGAAACATACCACCCTTTGATTGGGAAACATAATAGAAACATACCAAAAACATACCAACCTTTGATTGAGAGACATTTCCCATGACTTTAGTTACTACACCAGGGTGTACCACCTTATTATACTGGAACAGGTAGAAAGTCACGTTAAAACCAATCACTTTCCGTTCTGTCGTGTTGTAAACAAGATCCAGGTTATTTATCTGCAGAGTTTTAGAATGTTAACATTCTCAAATATAGCTCAAATATAGCTTAAATTTACAAGGAAACTTGTTGAGTTACACGTCATATCCGCACAATTAAAATGATCAACTTTAAAATTGATAAACTATTTATAGTTTTTAATGGAGTAGGTATCATTTCAATCTTCAATTATAAGTCAATTAGTTAATAAGTTAATTAGTTAATAAGTCAATTAGTTATTTGAGTATCACATACTCTGACTTCTATGTTGTTGTCGACTATTTCCCGTTTTTGCACTCCTGACGCTCTTTTAGCCATCGGTCTGACGTTGAAATCATCATATTCGTCTGCGAGAAAATAATAAAAACAAACATGTCAAGATCATATTAAAAAGTAATCAAATCTAATGAGTGTAACTGCAATCCCGTTCAATTTTCCAACCACATGTCAACAACACGAATATTCCTCAATACCAGCTCACTCTAAACACTCCAACATCAAATCCAAAAAGGAATGATGGCTACATACTATGATATAATTTAACAAACACAAAACCAATATTTTCCCGTGATATTACAACAGATCATAGAACATCTCACCTGCCCGTCCTGCCTGTTGTAGTCCCATTAAGAATAGAGAAATAATGGAAGTCTCAAAACACATGGTGTATTCTCCTGACAGCGCTGCCACGTGATCCGTTCCGTCAGGCTCGTCTGGGAGGAATTTTATAAAATTACAAATTACATGATAACTTTCAAACTTTAATTATAGCGAAAATTCAACCCTTTAAAATTATAATTGCAGCAAAACGTCAACCCAGGCTATGGACCAGTTGAAGTTGGAACGTGAGTCGAACATCTCCTCCGAAGTTTAATAGGTCGGGTTAGTTAATTAAATATGTGAAATAGGGCCAAGTTTGGTGTTCCAACATATGATTTGCATTCAAGAAATAGCATGAAAGGAAAGACATTTTCAGAACATGTGCCAAGATTGTGAGTCAAGGGAGTATCCAGGAGGAACGGGGATTGTAATTTAGTTGAACTCGATTGACATAAGGCAAGGATTAGCTATTCTGGAGACTGGAACCACGTTCTCCACAGCTTCCAACCAAATGTTCCCTGGGTGTGTTGTAATGTTGCTGTAGAGCATGCGCGTGTGTCTACAGCAGCAGTGACACAGACACCACACAATCATGGGTCTGTAATGTCTTCCACTCTGTAATGCCTTCCGGTTCCACACCACTTCAATCCGTTTCCAACCTTGCTTCATTACATTAGTCGAACAGCGAATCTGTCCGTAAATAAGCATCTCATTTTGACCATCATGAGCCGATTTTATGTGTATAATACTATCAGAAAATTCACACAATGGAGAGTAGTGTGTGGTTAACAAGCAGTGACGAATCCAAATTGTACTTTAAAACAAGCAAACAGCTAACAGAACAGCCGGCAGTGGAACATATCGCAAGCTCTGAGCAAATAAGTCATTTTGACAGAAATGAGAAATGACAAATTGTTGGCTAGTTTAACTGACAGTAGGTGGGAACTGGAGGGGAAGTGATCTGGAGATTGAAAGAACAGTTACAAGGAGTAATGACATCTTTTAGTTTTACTTGGTTTTTGATGACTAGAAAATTACAAGAAAATGACTAGAAAATTGGGCTATTTTCGTTAATCCAAAATGTAAATTGTAAGCAGATATTGTTGAATTTTAAAAGCCTGTGAGAGACTAGTAGTCTTTGAGATTTAATTGACAGAATGATTACGTAAACAATTATCACTTTTACATGATACGAGCATGATTTTACAGGCACATTAGCAATATTCTTGTGATCAATACATCTGAACATATAATTGTTATAAAACTGATCACATACGAAATTAAACATTCACAAATCAAGATAAAATAGTACAACATTACACAAATTAGGTATAAGTTGACATAATTGACATAGTTGACATACTTTGACTGTTGGTAGTAGCCTCTAATTTGTGAACGGGTACACTACACAAATCACCGCCCCGACAATAAGGCCCCAGCAATATACTGTAGGCTAACACTGACCGGACATCTGAAGGGTTGAACAGGGACTCTGGGATGCCTGTCAGTGCACTCAAGTGTGCAACATCTGAAAATAAGTTACACACGTAAAACCCAAAAACATGCACGTGACAACAACGTCCCCAACATCCCATTTAAATGAGGATAAAACCCAGTAAACTAATTTACAGATCAGTTGGAGTTGGTGTTATATTTTATCTGTGATTCACACACAATATTTCACACAACTATTTCACTATTTCACAATATTTCACACAACTATTTCACTGTTTCACAATATTTCACACAACTCTTTCACTCACTCAATGTGATAGTCATGCAACTGGAAAATACACAATACACTTCGGACCTCTTTTGCTTCACCTTCTCTATGGATCACGGGTTATTTAGCGGACTAGCCACAATATCGTAACTTCTAAACTGTTTTATTATCAAGTTAAATATAAATAATTTGATGACGTCATCTTTAAATAGCAACATGGAAGCTGACTCACGTAGAATTCACACTGACTATCAGTAAAACCATGCTCACCATTCAGCTAGCACATGTGCAGAATTCAATCAATAAGAAGTTTGGTGATCTAACTTACTGGTTACATTGACAAGTAGAGTCATGAGATTATCTTCAGAAAGGGGCACACACAGGGGCTCAATAGATAATCTGCTCTCTCCTGAACTCATCTGAAACACAAGATCTTCTTCAGTTCCGTATAAATCATTGGAGTATTACAATTAAATTGATATTGTTCCGGGCTGTTCACACAAAGAAAAAGTTTTCTGACGATAATTTTAACACTGATTAACAGAATACCAATTTTAAATCAAGAAACGCCCCGATAAAGTTAAAATCGAGAGTGACAGCACACAGTAATCATGATTAGAACGAACCTTAAGGCAAGTTACAAAATCAGCCCAGTGCCAAGTAAAGCCTTTTTTACAATCGATTTTCAGTCTATCGCCGGAAGCCAGCAAATCTTCATTGAACTCTGCCAGGTCGGAATCTCGATACCTTCTGAGGAACAAAGATTTTAAAGACTATAGCAGTGAAAGCAGGATTAATGAACGAATAGTGTGACATTGGGTTCTCAACCATGGAAATTTAAAAGTCTCTACATGCTGTTCTTTCTGGCTCCATGTGCTAGTTAGGGGTCTGAGGTATCCGAAAAATTATGTTTTGAGTACCCAAAGTGTTCTGGGTGCCAGGAATGAGGTTATTAAAGCGGCGAAAATGACCGGTTTTGGACTATTTATGAGCTTTTTTGCCCATTTTCATGAGATAAAGAATCAGGAAAGCTGCTCTTGATGATTGAAATGGTTGATACCAATGAGGATACACCCAACACACATAAATATACGTGATATATGTGATTTTAATGAGAAAAATATGATCTCAGGGCCCATTTTATACCAAAATTTGCCAAAACCACTCGCACTTGTCAAAGCTTCCTCATTTTAGACACATTTAATGATTATTATGGTATCTAACTTATGGTGGATCTGATAGGAGTATGTCTTAGCTTCATTTTAAGCCATCAATGAGCATGCTGGTGTGTATGAAAGTACTTTAATCCTCCCGTCCATTGATCATATAGTATGGGCCATGCGCGCGCGCGCGCGCGCGCTTGTTACAAGTATGAATTTTCTTCCTCAGTATCTATCTAAAGCTTTTAAAGACATGATTAGAATGCTATCCTACTCAGCACATGAGTGCTACAAGATGGTGAAAGAATTTCCATGAAAAATCATTAAATGTGGAAGATATGAGGTCATATGTGTGTGCGCGCGCGCGCGCGCGCGCGCTTGTTACAAACTTGATATCCTCAGAACTTTCACATTTACTGAGATTTTGTTTCAAACTTAATTGACTCTGAACCGAAATTGCCAGAGGAAACAGATAGTGTAACTCAGAAAGACCACAAATGGATAGTTTGTGAGATATTGAGGTTATACTCCAAAAAATTTACAATGATGTCACACCAGAAAACCCCTATTTTTGGTATATTTAACCTCATATCTCGAACGCGCAGTACTGGATTGAGCTAAACTTGGTCAGGTTTTGTAGCCCTGACTATCCTCGATCATATGGAACAGGAATAAAACTGTTCAGATGTTATATCTTAATTATATTAGGCACTTAGTTCTGAAAAGTGAGAATGTCATTAATACTGCTTTCACTGATAGTAGATTACTAAAGTGGTTATTTTTTCCTTTTCACCCTTTTGAAAAAAGGCAATAGTGAAAGGTTACGAATGGACGTTTTTGCAGAAAATCGTGGATTTTGGAGATAGCGGTAGGTGGGTCAAATATATGTCGTGTTCCTTACTTACTTACTTGCTTCCGTTCGTTACCATGTCAACTTGCCGCGCGCACGCGCACGGGGATTGCTTGCGGAGATGTGGTGTATAGCTAGTCTGTGGTCAATGAATGCGCGGCACGAGCGTATTTTAATGTATACTAGTAATGTATAGTATTTTGTAATAAGCCCAACTTGAATGTGGCACGCGTAGTCTACTGATGTTTCAATATTATTATTATAAGGTGAGCTGATTAGAGCTTATATTAATAGTTATAGTGAAATGGAAATCTAGCGTCCGCCAAAACGAAACAACGGGCGCAATTCTTGTTTACAGTAGATTATTGAAACGTCCTCTTCAAATAACAGGTGTAGTTGTTTTTATGGCTGGTAAAGATAGAATGGAGCATTATGAACAAGGCAGGTAGTGAGCTGCTAATCAGTTGAAACTCTAACTCACCCGTTCTTTAGTTCAGGTAGAAAGCAGTGAGTTGCAGGATCAAAACAGATAATACTAATCCCACAATAAGGGTCTGAATAAAAGGTAAAGGCATCATCAGTAATATAAGGAGGGTAAGAAGAAGGGTATGTTAGGTTGGTCACAATTCCAAGCTTGCCCGCACATTTATCAACCTAATCGGGAAGTAAACATTAGTTAAAAGGCAGATTAAACATTTTCCATGTGGAAATGTAAATTAGGTATCTTTAAAATCTTATAATAACTGAATAGGAATATCAAACAGAAAAATAAAAGGAAATATTTTCAAATTTTACCTTTCCACACAAAGTTGCGACTTGATCTGAGTTAAGGTCATTACAAATGGGGTGGGATTCATCGGGAGAGACTTCATAAGCCAACAACGTTTGACCTGAAAATGATTGACGAATTAGATTTGTGAAACACCAAAGATATTTGAGGTCTGACACATTAAGAATCAAGAATTATTAGGACTGAAAAAATAAGGTAAATTCTTGGGTCTACCTTTTGTACAATCTTCGCTCTCGAATGTAAGAGTGTAGTTTTTAAAGACTTTGACTTCTGAGAGGGCGCAGCCGAAAAAAAGATTCAGAACCAGTAATAAGACCATAATATCTCTTTCATTATGGTCAACTAAGAAAGGTTATTATTTGGTAAGAATGAAAAATATTTTTCTTTATTCTGAAATTTATGTAATTAGAAAATCTATGTTAGTTGTAAATTCATGCATGTATCAGGTTCAATTCCACAAGAAGTGCACATCGAGGAAAACTATATTGTTCGTAAATTGCAAATAATTATTTTAATTGTATAATTGGAACTGAGATAAAAGCATATGAACAATGCACATGTAATACATAGTGTATAATATTTATGTAATACACTAGGCAAAACGTTCATTAGACAAAATCATAACCCGGATATCAATTAGGAAACGACCAAATTTCTGTCTGTGGCCAGTTTGGTTCAAGTGGTCAGCAAGAATTTTTCAAACTGTTTTGGAAATACAATATTAAAGATATTGCTAAATTTTCCCAATTTTGCAGCATGGTTAACATTATGATCGATTATGATATCATGATTCTGATAACTTAACATCACTTCTACTATCAATATATTAAATCAAATCCATCCCTATTATAGCCAAACAGTAACCATCAACCAAGTTAATGATAATTCAATGAAACCTATTGTGTTAATAAAGTTGATTTAGCATGTAATGCAATGGCAGCCAAATAATTAGATTTTTCTGGTTTGGTTCAGTTCGGTTCTGCTCAGTCAAGTCTGGTTCAGTTCGTTTTGGTTAAGTTTGTTTTTACTGGTTACGTTTGGATAAAAATCTAGGTTTAGTCGTTTCCTTATATCAATCTTTCTGATACTTAATCAAATCTGTACTTAATGTGAAACAATTATTCCTGATTGCTCAATGAAATCTTCTGAATCTTTAACTCTACAGAATACTACTATGGTTGGTAGCTTGGTCTTTTCAAATCGATCAATCATCATTTCCCTGTTCTTCTTTAGCTCTTTGGAGCACTTTATTTTGCTTCTTGTCAATGACTTCCATCTCTCGAATGTATTGTGAAATTTCTGTTTCAATCCTCACCCTATGTCTTTCAGCTTGCCCTAAACTCTCCATCTCCATCATAAAGTCACGTCTTTCTTTGATTTCTTCTTGAATTTCGGCAAAGCGGTCCACAGGACGTTTAACAACAATTGGCGCTAGTTTTGGTCTCGGCAATGGCTTGTCAGTCCCAAAAATCAATATTTTATTCAACCTTTCCTTTTCTTTTTGACTATCGTAAGTTATCGGGGGTGGTTTGTAAGGTTCACTGGTGTCTTCTGATATTTCAAGTTCAATTTTTTGAAGAGTCTTCACACCAGTCGGTTTCTTAACAACTTTGGTTTTTTTCTTTTTAACTAAGGATGGGCCATCTTTACTGTGGTGTGGATTGACACGTGTTGGCAGGGCACTCCCATCTTTCATTGATTCTTTCATAACCCTTTGCTGATAGTTAGTAAGCTTAGACTCCTTCATCATGTTTTTCAATAGATCTGCTGTTTCCTTGCTATACTGTGCCTTCTGTTGAGTCCCAAACATACCACCTTTCTGTACAGACATTTTAAACCTGAACGATTTAAACATGAGGATATTATATTATATATATTATATATATATATCAATTCAAATCAAATCAATTCAAATTGATTAATGATAACAGAAACATCATCATACATCATCAAGAATATTTCTATAAATATATTATATAATAAATATATAAATTGAACTAAAATGCCAAGTACCCAGTAAAAATGCAATTAAGTATGCTTCCACATTAATAAAACATCAATAAAACGTACTTAGAAACATGAGGATTGAACTTAAGTCTTAAGATATTCATAACATTTCTTTTTATCATTAACATAATTTATCCCTTCACTTCTTGCTAGAATACTTTTTCGAAAGATTCCAAAAACAGCAATTATTTATAAAGCAATGAAAGGCATTAGTTTGGTCAAATCAAACAGAACATGTAATGCTATCAGACTTTCAACTGACTAAGGTAGGGTTAAAACAGTATCGACGCTAGCAACAATCCCCTTTTACATAGTTCAACTAAAAATAATAATTTAAGGTTAAATATGCATAGTGATAGGTAAATAAAGTATTATGCAATCAAAATTGTAATGAAAACGGTAGAGATAAAGTATACTGAAACTAAGAAAACGTAGTCGCAACGTCATGAATCGTCATGTCAATCATATTATATATATACTAGAAAGTCCGTGGTCACAGGGAGGAAGCTTATAGTATTCTTTGGTAGTCAGTTTTTATAGCATCAACAAATATCCATCGCAACCGAAAATACAGCCAATTAAAATATAGCTAACTGAACACCACGTAATCAGTCTTATGAGTCTCAGAAATGTGTTTTTGTTGGTTACAATTCTGTCCGTCAAATTTCCTATCTGCTTGTCCTATTCATTTTTCGTTGTGACGGAATTGTAATGTACAAAATCCTTATAATTATTTATGATATGTTTGATTTATTGTTATTGTTTGTCATTCAAATTTGGTAGACGGCCTTAACGTTAATGTGGCTCTAGCTATGTGTTGGTTCAGCCGAATTAATTATTATGTTTAATCAAGTTTATTTTTCTCGTTAGTTGTCATCCGGCCAAACATTAAGCAACTTATATTGCAGTACCATTTATCAATTTGTATATCAAAATATGTCATTGTAATTTTGCATGGCTGAAATGTAACGCTTGATTTATATATATAATGATTAATTGAATTTTCAAATAAAATTAAAAAAATAACAAAAAGCCGATCAAAATGCCCCTCACAAATCCTTGCACGTGCATGCGCGCGTTTCAACACCATTACCATGGTTACCATGTAACTTCCTATTTCTCATCTAATTTGCACGTGGGTGGTCGTACATATTACAAAAATAATTCTTTGAATTATAGTAGAGATGTCAGAAATCATATCTTTCTTAAATCCTTCAAATTTAACTTTAAACTAAAAACTGTCTCAGAGTTCCTATCCCCACATTTTGGCTTGCGAACATCGTATAGAACTCCAGATATATGGGTTGAAACGAAGCAAAATCAATACATTGTATAATACAAGTTATAATACAAGTTATGAACAAAAAATGTCCGGCCTTGATACTGAATCCTTCACTGTTGGAGGAAATTGAAAAATACTGTTTTGGTGTAATAATTAAAAATTCTAGAACATTACACATTTGTTTAATGTCTCTTCTATTCAGCCGATTCAGCCGAATCATCAGAAACGTGATTTATGATTGAGACTTGGTTAACGATGTCATTCTTTTCCCAGCTCATATCATAAAGAGATCGAATAACATTTCGAAAACTAAACGGTCCTGTTTATTTCTCTCGATGAAATTAAGCGGATTGCAGTATGCAGTAGTATAGAGTGAATATAGAAATTAAAGCACGTCAATTTTAAAATTATATTGTAATTATCAAACAAGTTATTTTATTACATGTTTCAAATAAAACCTAATAAGTTTCACATCGTAATCCTCATTTCAGATAACGAGAACTATTTATATTTCGTGGCATTAGTATGGAGACTATTTCAAACATTCTAAAAGACTGTAGGTCTTATAACATGACAAATTTCAACCGGCTGTCAAAAAACATACTTAACCATAACAAGCCGTTTATATCTATTGTGTTTAACAACATTGATGGGAACGCATCTAACTTTGACAGCTTTATTACTGATATGAGTCAATATGATGAGAAATTTGCAGTTATTGCGCTAGCTGAAACAAACATTGATGAGGAAAATAAAGATTTATACAAAATTGATGGTTACAGCAGTGAGTATAACTCCAAAACTGATGGGAAAAAGAAAGGTAGTGGCCTTGGTGTATATATTGACAATAAGTACCAATACAGCCGAATCGAAAAGTTATGTAAATGCTCTGACAATCTTGAAACACTTTTCGTTGAGATCACTAACACAGAGGTTCCACAGATTGCTGGTGTTGTCTACAGGCCCCCTAGTGGTGATATTCTAGATGCACTTGCTGAGCTTGACGTGTTGATGAAATTCCTACCGTCTAATAATGTAGCCTTGACAGGTGACTTCAATGTTGATCTTTTGGCCCAGGGACGAAACATAGCTGAATTTGAACAAACTATCTACAGTAACAATTTAATCCCTTTGATATCGATTGCCACCCATGCCAAGCCGGGTTGCAACGAAAGCTTAATTGATAATATTTTAGTGAACTCTACTGAGCGTGTCTTAGGATCTGGAATTCTTGAATCCAAGATTTCCCATCATAACCCAATCTTCTGTTTCATATCGTGTAATACTAAAGAGAGTCCAAATGATACCAAACTTAAACCTAAGTATGATTACTGTGAGTCTAATATAGAAAGCTTCCTTAATGATATTGGAAGGGATATCTACCGATCGAACTTTTCGTATGATGAGGAAGGTTTTGAAAAATTTGTCGAAACTGTCCATGAAAAAATCGAACTGAATTTCAAATTGGACTCTACTGCTGGTTTTCAATCAAAACGCAATAGATTGATGAATCCATGGATCACTTCTGCGTTAATTAAATCTGTGTTTACTAAAGGCTTTCACTACAAGCGATGGAAGGCTTCGTGTACCAAAATCAACCCATTAGGTGAGGAAACTTTATATCTTAAGTATAAGGAGTATCGTTCTATCCTAAACAAAGCTATAAAATCTGCGAAAAAAGCCCACTATGGAAAAAAATTTGAACTTGCTAAAGGAAATATTAAAAAACCTGGGAATTGATTAACGAACTCAGGGGTAAATCTAAAAAAGATATAAAAGCATCATTCTTAATTGATGGTCGAATTGTAACTGAACGCCGTGAGATTGCTAACGGATTTAACATCTACTTCTCGTCTATTGCTCGTAATCTTAATTCAAAAGTTCAATCTTCTGTACCATCTCGTACGGTAACTGATGGCAATTTTATTAAGACGAAGTTTAAACAATACCTCAAGGGCAGAGAAAGAATAGTGAACTCTTTTTTTCTCAGCCCCTGTGACGAGGAAGAGATAAGTAAAATCATTGGTAGCCTTGAAAATGGGAAGGCAAGTGATATCTCTGTTAAAGTCTTAAAAAAGAGTGTAAATTATCTGTCTGGTCATATCTCTAGATTCTTTAATTGGTTCTTGGACAATGGGGTCTTTCCAAACAAGCTTAAAACGGGCTCTATTACACCAATTTATAAAAAGGAGACTCACGATGCCTTGATAACTATCGTCCTGTTTCTACATTACCGTTATTTGGAAAAATACTTGAAAAAATAATCTATAATAGGTTATATAATTACCTCAGTGCTATGAACGTGATTTATGATCGACAATTTGGTTTTAGAAAACAACACTCAACATCTCATGCCGTAAACTATTCTGTCAATAAAATACTTAATGAGATTGAACAGAAAAATCATGTAATTGGAATATTTATTGATCTAAGTAAAGCATTTGACACAATTGAGCACGATAAACTCCTGCATAAACTTGAACACTATGGAGTAAGAGGTATTGCACTAAAAACTCTTGCTAGCTATCTAACAAACCGTAGCCAAGTAACTTCTTTTCAAACTGAAAAGTCGGACAAGTGTTCAGTTGAGTATGGTGTACCCCAGGGGTCAGTGTTAGGACCTCTACTATTTCTGATTTATATAAATGATATTGTGAGCTCCTCAAGCTTGGCTGAATTCGTCCTGTTTGCTGATGATACAAATATTTTTGTGATAGGTAGTTCAGCACAGGAAGCTTTTGAAAAAGCTAATCATGTAATGAAACAAGTCAGTAACTATATGGAGTCTAACAAGTTACATATAAATGCAGGGAAAAGTTGTTATATGCATTTTCAGCCAGGTTTGTCAAGAGCAACACAGACCTGTGCCAGAACACGGCCCTTTAACAGGAATCTAACGATTTTAATAGATGGCAAAAAGCTAGAAAAAGTTCAATGTACAAAGTTTCTTGGGGTGATAATAGACGAACAGCTAAGCTGGGAACCACATCTTAATCATTTATCTTTAAAGCTGAACTCCAGTATTGTATCGATTAAGAGAATTTGCAAATTCATTCCCAAATCTGAATATTTGAAACTATACAATGCTCTTTTTATGTCACATCTTAGCTATTGTATAAGTTGCTGGGGTGGGATCCCTAAACATAAGCTGAATAAAATCTTTGCAATTCAAAAACGATGTATAAGACTGCTATTTGGTAACATTCCCAATTTTGATCATAAAGAATACTATTTAACCTGTGCACGTTCAAGAACTTATAACGAACATATGGCTAGCAAGAACTACTGTCTTGAACACACTAAACCGCTATTCACCGAGCAGAAAATTATGAACCTGGAGAATCTGCACATGTACCATACATTTATGGAATTATTCAAAATTCTTAAATTTGATGTCCCCCAGTCGATTAAAGATCTTTTCAAGTTCTGTCCTAGAAATGAAAAACTTCGTCTGATTGTCCCATTACTGAGGTTAGATATCTCCCAACAGAACTTTTTGTACACCTCTACGAAAATTTGGAATGACCTCAGCCCCTATGTATTCGAAATATGTGATGCTAATGTAGATGGGTTGATAATCCCGGGTTCTTCCAAGAATTCAGACTTATCAGCTTCGTCAGGTGTTATTAAATCTAACCTTAAAAAGCACTTGCTATCCCTCCAAAATCGAGATGACCCTAATACATGGTAACTAATCTATATTATATCTCAAACTCTACATCCGGTACGGCTATGCACACATGATATCTCTCTCTGCCATGAAACATGGCTAACCTTTTAAACTGTGATTCAAAACCTAAAGCTAAACTAAAACTCAACTGGGCTCTCCTTTGTCACCAAACTAAACCAATAAGTAATTTAAGATTATTATATTTTTCTATATTTGTATACTGTAATTAGTATATCATATATTGACGTAGTGGATGGTTGAGGGGGTTTCAAGCACAGGTCACTCTCAAATCCTAAAGATAAGCAGTGGCCTTCGGCACTTGAAACATCTTCAAACCTCCCCTGATTTATTTATTATTGATATTGTTTGATTGTGCCGTAAAAATAAATATTTGTTTTATTAAATATTTGTTTTATTAAATATTTGTTTTATTATATTTGGCGCTAAATGTTAAATCTCAGCCACGCATGCACAATTTGAAGGTTTATAACCTACCAGGACGCGCGCCAAGTTGGACTCGTCGACGGTCCTAATAATTGGAACAAATATTTTACGAGCATCACCCGTTCAATGCACAATTACAACTTGTACGCGGCACGGCATGAACCACAGTGTGAAGCAAAATGCTTTATAATTGTGCCATGCTATATTTAGTTTTCTGTGGAGATATTGTAGTACGCGCCACATTTATATTTCATTATATTTGATATCATTGTTTGCACTATTCGTATTGTTTTTACATACAATATTATGTAATCTTAATATATAAAAAATTTACATTTTATGATATAATTTTGGGTTAAAAAGATTTAAGCTAAAAAATATAACACGTTTTTTATTTTAAATGCAAAATATGCACGTAAAACGCATTTATATTGCATTTAAACTTGTACATCGTTAATAGACTGATTTGCAGGTGCGTGTTACTTTTATGTTTTAACTTTGAACTTCGAACTTCGAAGCTTCATTCTTCAATCATAATTTATATAATTATATAATATTTCGAGGAGAAAGCGGCGCGCGCTACTTTGAAGAAAGTTTGAATTTAGACGAGTACTATTCGTCAGATTTAAAACTAATAAAGCAATAAATACTTAAAAATATTTTTCGTTTATCATAGCGCCGCGCATTATTATTAATCACTATTTGCTAAATTATGGTATTTTAATTACATTGCATCAAGTGCAAAATGTTTGTTGTAAATTTCCAGATTAGAAACAATTTATTTTTATACGTTTGAAATAAGAAGTATTATATTAAATTGAATTGAACCGTTACACAACAAACATGAACGAGTATATTTAATAAAATGCGTGGTGCCGCGCATCTTTGAAAATTGTTTTAGAATCGGGCGCTACCAAAATTTAAAGAAGCCTTCTATTTCCTTTATCCACATGAATTTTATCTACATTACAGCAAAATTAATATATCCTGGCATCTCGAGGGGAAAAGCATGGTATAGAAAAGAGAGGTTCGCATGATACCATTGCCCAGTTTTGTAGCCTCTTGAATTACCTGTCAAGCGTCTCATTAACCCCAAGACCTCTTATGCATATATTGTGTCTTATTGCAATGGAATATATCTCGATGTGTACTCAAACTATCACCAAATGCGATATGATTAATGAAAAATCAATTTTCTTGCAAAATACATGCTAATTGACTTTAAGTTGGGGGGGGGGGGGGGGGGGGTGTTAAAGTAAAGTAAAGTAAAGTGTTGGGGAAGAGTAAAGTAAAGTAAAGTGTTGGGGAAGAGGCTCAACGAAATCTCCAAGCTGAGAAAGGGGGCAAGTGCTTTGTTAACAGCACTACCATTAAAAGAGTATGGATATCTGATGAATAAACAACAGTTCTCAGACGTTATAGCTCTTAGATATATCCTGAATTTAAAGGATTGCCCTAAGACATGTACGTTTGGCCAGAAATGCTCAGCAAACCATGCGCTCATCTGCATTCTGCAACCTCGGTGGATGTGTGTCACTGCGGCATAACTCGTTAAGACACCTTTGCAGAACTAATGAGAACTGTGAAATGTAAGGATGTGCAGCAGAGAGAGCCAGTTCTTCTTCCAGTTTATGATATATAGAGTTACCAGAGGGAACAGTTCTTGGGGACCCAGCTAGGCAGGACATTTATGCAAGATCGATTTGGAAAGCTTCAGAGAGGGCTTTTGATTTAAGGGTGTTCAATGCCTCAACCCCCTCCTGTTAACTTTAAATGGATCACTATGCAATGAAACACACCAGTTGTTACAAGTAATTATCAAACCCCACAGACAACATGTTTGTGGTACATTCTGAAATAGAACACAATTAGTATATATTATATCGACTATCATAAATATATAAACCAAATATATAGCAATTCACAATCTCCCGTTCTTTCTTAAAAAGGCTTTGAAAGATTTAAAATATTAAATATAAAATAAAGGTGTCACAAGAAAGACTATAATCTTTCTAAATATAACTTCCCTCTTTGTGGATACATGCACAACATGTAATAGAAAATCGTTTTAAACGAGCACATTATATAAATCACAAATACCAATATATTCACTCTTTTAAACGAGCACATTATATAAATCACAAATACCAATATATTCACTCTTTTAACTTCTTTAAGTTTCAAATTATTAAGATTATTAAAATCCTTCACGCACAATATTAAAAACTTTGAATACAATGTTTATTATTGGAATACAATTCTAAACAGTTCATTGTCAAATTCTCCTGACGACAATACCTCCCGTAGCAGTGAAGTTGGAGCTCCAGCTTTAGTCAAACAATCTGCAAGCTGTTTCTTTGTTGAAATCCAACGAACTGTCATTTCACTATTGTTCACTCGCTGTCTCAGGCAAGCTATTGGTATCCTCAATCCCTTGTCATCAACATTTTTCGAGGTTTGGATAGCATCATGTAGAGACTTGCAATCAGTCATTACAATGACATCAAGTTTTCCAGATAACATGATCTCACTCAGCTGAGCTTGGATCAACTCACATGTTTCCACTGCTTCGATCATTGCCCAACTCTCCGCTGCTAAAGTACTTTTACATACTCTCCGGATTTTTCTACTCTGCCATGTAATGGGGCAAGATTTTCCTGTAAGCGAAACAAGGAAAATTATGAAGCCTCCCTGAGAGCTACCATCCTTCAAGTTTCCATACGATGCATCACAGAAAACCACTAAGACTGACTCAGGCAACAGTAGTTTCTTAAACCTGAGTGTTAGAGGATTCTTTTCTAAGAACTTTACTGTTTTGTTTACCATTTTCAAATCTGCGATGGTCCCTTCAGTCACAGAATTACTAGCAAAACATGTAGCATAAGCTACATCTGGCCGTGTCTGTGTTGATACCCACAACAACTGTCCGCACACAGTTCTCAGTTGTTGCTTTTCTTTCTCGTTGATTGGGAGCGTATTTCGATTCACTCGGGTGGGGTCGATCTCTATTCTTGAAATCTGGTCTGCATACCCCAGTTGTGATACCAGAATTCCAGATTGTGTTTGCTTTACATCAAGACCAGTATAAGCAAATTCAACTTCGACCTCCGTACTTAGACGAAACTTCTTCTTCAGTTCCCCAATAACTTCCCTTTCAAACTTCTTGCTTCCACTGAACATCAGATCGTCAACATGCACAGCAATGATACCCTCGAGTTTTCCTTCATCATACCAGAACATGAATGACTCATCATATGACGATACCACAACATTTAACTTCACTAGAGTATCACGAAGCTCAACATACCACATTCTAGGTCCGTCTACTAACCCGTAAATACATTTGTTCAGTTTCCAGATTTTCCTCGTTTCAGCTTCCTTCGGAGGAATAATGAAGACATCTCTTGAAATCTTCTTGCCTTGCAAGAAGGCAGCCTGAACATCGATGTGTTGTAACTTCCAACTTTCTGTTGCAACTATTGTAAGGAGCAGTCTTATAGAGTCCCTGTTACATGTTGGGGAGTCCTTTCGTATGTTGCTACTATTTTCTTGATAACCAAGTGCCACTAAACGAGCTTTAACAGAACCTTCTGCTTTCTTTGTAATTACCCAACGAACACCAACATTGGACTGTTCGTTTGCATCAACTTCCACGTAAACCTTGTTTACTTTGAACTTCTCAAGCTCTGCTAGCTTGGCATCTACAACTGCTTGGTCATACATACTCACACTGGACAGCAACACCTCTTCTTCTGTTTCTGGTGACAGGTCATCTCTCCAATTCACAGCAAGCTCATACCAATCCACACATTGGATGCTCTCCTCACCATCAAGTTGAATATTTACACAGTTTTTGTAACTGCCAGTTGATTTTCCCGCACGGCTATTGATATAAGCTTTATGCCAGATCTCACCATCCTCCTCTGGATACTTTGGAAGAAACTCCACGTGACTTCTTGCTTTAGGAAGTCCTGATTTGTGCTGAGGTCTGATTGTTGCTGTTGTCTCACTTTGAGGCAGTGTTTCTGTTTCCGGTACAGAAACTGCTGTTTCCATAGAGCAAGATGGTTGATCCTCTAAGAAATTTCTCTGCGTCTCTAATGGGGATTTTGGTGAACTTGATACAATACTCGGGTTAGGTTGCCCAACAACTGACTCTGAGGTAATGGGATATCCTGTTGTTGTATCCCTGGTTAGATGACATGCACTGCACTTATAATACTGATTTCCATGCTTTAAAATATATAAATGAGTAATGTCTCTCCCCAGTATAACACCTGGCCCACTCCATTTTGCAGATCCTTTTCTCTTGTACATCACCTTTTCACCGTTGCTATAATACTCATCATTGCTTGTCCGAACTTGGCTTTGCAGAGCTCTACGTATCTTCTTGCTACTTTCACACTTTGCAAATGCTTGCCTTGCACTGTGCATTGCATTAACATTATCAGCCACGGTTTTACTCACCGTTGTTTCTTCTAAAGCTGGCAGTCTATCATCGATGACATTCGGAAGTGAAGGGTTACGGCCCATTGTCAACTGATTTGCAGAAAACCCACCAAACATCTGCATGGAGTTTTTCGCACTTAGTGCCCAACACAATGCAACTTCCCAGTTGCATTTTGAATCTTCCTTCGTTTTTACCATCATCTCTGTCAGCATCTTATGATGACGTTCTACAAAGCTACAATCCCATTGCTCCAAGGGCTCTCGGCAGCTGAATTTTGCACATCCACATTGAATCTTTGACACATCTCAGTAAACTCCTCATTGGCGAACTCTCCACCATTATCAGCCATGAATTTCTTTGGATTTCCAAAGATGGATATCCATCCAGAGCAAATTCCTTGGATGATTGTCTCTTTCTTCTTATTGTAGATTATTCTAGCTGCTGAATATCTTGTCACCGAATCAATCATATGCAAGATATACACATTAGGAGTGCCAGGAACATTCTTAAGGTCCATTGCAACACATTCGTTGAACACCTTTCCTCTTTGGAGACCCACCACTGGTCTTGACTTGGGTTTCTTGTACATCAGACATATTTTACAACTGCTGGATACCTCATCAATTGCTTTCATGTATTCTGGTCTCTTAAATCCTGCAGTTTTCAGCAATGTTTTCAGTTTATCACTAGGAGGGTGTGAGAATTGTTTGTGGATTTTTTCCACTTTCCTCCTAATCTCCTTTTCGTCAGTACCAAACAAACCTTCTTCGCTGATTGTCATCACCAGATGTGGGGTCTTTCGATCTGGCCACTTCCTGCTACCACTTGTTAACTTTAAATGGATCACTATGCAATGAAACACACCAGTTGTTACAAGTAATTATCAAACCCCACAGACAACATGTTTGTGGTACATTCTGAAATAGAACACAATTAGTATATATTATATCGACTATCATAAATATATAAACCAAATATATAGCAATTCACACCTCCTACGCAAGCAAATCGATCCCAGCAATGTACCAGTCCCATTAAAATGATAAAAAACGGTGTTACAATGAAAGGGTTCTAGAAGTGGAGAAAGGAAGCTTCACACCAGTGGCGTAATGTTGCCTGTTGCCCCCCCCCCCCCCCCCCCCTGAAAAAGCGCCAAGGGTGAATTTGAAATGTTACTGCCAATATTTTAGTTGGAATACTTGTTTGAATACTTGTTTATTACAACAACAAAATAAATGGGGAAGAGGGATGGTATATTGAGGTAACGTACGGTAAGTGGTATTTTTGATAAGATTTTCAAACAATATTATATATGCATTCAATTAAATTAAGTGATGCAATTGGCAGAGCACAATACACAGACAACGGAAATTGTCCACTGCTACCAATAAAAAAAATGTGGCCTTATTCTGACTCTCAAGCATTACACAAACATAACAGAATCATGATAAATTGCATGAAACATCTCCTATGTACTCCACACACAGCTATATTAAGATTTTTTCTCCACCTGCTATGGCTTTTGAGTGAGGCACGTTTGAAAATGTAAAGTAAATTACAGGGCACAAATTGACATTCCTGACCAACGTGTATTGAAATCTCATTTCGTGCCCAGGTGTGAGAGTAAACATTTAAATATTTTTCATGCACACTGGCAAATGTCTTGCCTGTACTGGAAAGGGTTTGTTTTGGTAAATGGTTAATAGCTGTGTTCTGTAGAAGCCTTTGTTCCTTGTAAAGTAAGTTGTAACTCTTTTGTGTCAAGTAGTTTACACTGTTACACAATCCTTTGATTTTAACTGTTTAAAGCTGCCCCTTTGTCTTTAACTCGTTTGCTAAGTGTATGAACTATGTAATATATGATTAATAATGATATATCAGTTTATCATTAGCCAATTAAGGGGGCCGGGGGGGCCTTCATCAAAATTTTCTCGAAATTGACTTTATAGTTGTTTCTAATAGAGGGGAGTGATATCTATCAGATGCTTTTGGTCCCATGGAAAAATATTGTTCCTAGACGAAATTATTATCGGTCAAATGTCAGCGCTTATGTGTAATTGTATTGCGCGAGCGATTTTCAATTTTTGAAAATCTTGGACCTCAAAAAATCGTCAAAAAACGAGGTCCAAGATTTTCAAAATCGAATAAAATATGTTTAAAGGCCTATCTCAAAATTCTGTCTGGCTCATCTCTTTTAAATTATCTCTAGAACATATCCTGAAAGTTTCAGGGTGATTGCTAAAAACATGTAGGAGAAAATAGATTTTTAGACTCGATTTTCAGGACAGGGGTTGAAAATCGCTCGCGCAATACAACTACACATAAGTGCTGACCTTTGACCGACAATAATTTCGGCTAGGAATAATATTTTTCCATGGGACCAAAAGCATCTGATAGATATCACTCCCTTCTATCAGAAACAACTAAAAAGTCAATTTCGAGGGAATTTTGATGAAGACCCCCCGGCCCCCTTAATTGGTTGATTGATCCACTGATTGGGTCCACAGTTAGCCCAGTTATACAGAGTAGGTAGGTGGGCGTAAATGTACGAATGTTTCCCAGCTCAAAATTTGTGTTCAAGCAGGCCACTGGATTTTCTGTAAAGTAAAGTATTATTTTCGAAAAGTCAATTTTTAACCATTTTTAACCATTTTTATAGATTTCTTTAATGAAATTCCGACCAGAACCAATCTATTATCACTTTTAAATAACTTTTATTCTGTTTGACAATCGTTACTTGTTGTGTTTTACTACTATTACTGAATAAAAAGCATATGTGTAAATTACTTGACACGTAAATTACTTGACATGTAACTTACTTGACGCTGGTATTGACATGATCTGATATCTATGGATCTAAATAAACAAGTACATTATGTCTTGACATCAGAGTTAGCTTGTTTTAGCAAGATTTCAGCAAGAAATAACATGAAATGTGGCCAGCAGAAAACTTTTTTGTTATTTATGTATAGTAATTTACACTAAAAACAGGAGAAAGTAGAATAGCATTGCTCCGAATCTGCTTAAATTTTGAGTCCCAAATTTTGCATACAGCTTCAGTGAAGTGGTATGCACCTTTACAGATCAAGAATTAATGAATATTACAACAATCTCTTTTTAGTAAACAGCTTTTATTATAGAGTAGTTTTAGCCTGTAAAACATGACAATTTATGGGTATTTTGAAAACGCGATAACACAAAAACGAAGTGAGATATTTATAAGCGGTTTTTTGTGTCTAACAGTTTATAATCTTCTCTTTCAGACTCCAATCAAAGCTAGTGCCATAACTGAAATTTATTTTTTTCCCTCCTTGTTCATGTTTCATGAAATTGCCCATATACACATCTACTCCATCATAGGGGCAGGGATGAGTATAAGTAAAGTAAAGTAAAAATTATGACATAACATCATCACTAATGTCTACAAAGTATCATCACACTACATGGAAAAATAATTATTTCTCCATCAAATTTAAAAGTAATAATTTATCAAATATTAATCATGAATAAAAACAACATTAAAAAATTTAATTTATTATATTTTATTTAATATATTGAGGTTGTAAAAGACTTATATTTTTGGTCCATTTTCTTGCCTCTGTAACCACGTAGAGCATTGAGCGTTGTTCTTAACATTTCAAATCTTATTCTTGTCCTTACCACGTCGCAATATCTCTCTTTCTTTTTCATGGCTATGAGGTTCAGGTCATTTGTCTTAGCCTCAGCGTTACCAAATAGAACATGATTTTTCCTTCTCTTGTCTCCCTTGCTTACCTTTTCGATAGTATTAGCAATATTTCGACTTTTGAAGAGTAGCATTTCTGTAATATTGTTTCACAAACAAGACTTTAATTCAGTCTCGAAGATTTTCCGAACACTGCTTGACACCGCATGTCTTTCCTCTATAAGCTTATCCTGCAATTGAACTATTCTATCTGATTATTATAGATCTTTTCATTTTGAAAATCGGAAAAGTTTTTTTTCTCAGCCGAACAAAATTCCAGTTTAACAAAACTTCAGTCAAACAAAATTTCAATTTTATGCCATTTATTACAATGAAAGCCTTATGCGTACTTACAGCAGCTTTGCAACATTAATACTAATCAGATGAAGCTGCCTGCTCTAATCATCAGTTCTCCTGACCATATATAATACAGTACATGATGTACCAGTTTTGATTATATTACAGGGATCAATAGAAATTTACCCAAGAAAACATTTCAACTACGCGATTCATAAATAATATTCCATTCGGGATTTTACATGAATTATCATAATAAGATTATCTAATAATTGATTAAGTTATTTATTCTGATAATTTAATTTTTCCATCAAAGGTTGTTTTCAAAACTATGTAATCTAATTTACTTTTCCCTTAGACATGGCAAAGGTTGTCTTCAAAACTATGGAGTGGAAAGAATCTGTTGTACTCTTCCTCAAAGTCCTAAAAGTGGTGTCCCCAGTGTCTGGTGTTGGAATGATATCCACACTTTTCCTTTTCCTGTCTGTGGTGTACTATGCTTTTCTTGTACCCTACCAATGGAGAACATACTGCTTCCCAATATTTTTCCTGAATATTGGCCTGTCCCACTGGATTTTGATTAACACTCTCTACAATTATGTTCTGTCAATCATCATACACCCAGGGAGATCAAAAGGAGTTGGTCCATCTAAATGCAGAACCTGTAGAACAAATAGACCTGAACGCTCTCATCATTGCAGGCAATGCGGATTTTGTGTTCTAATGATGGACCACCACTGCATGTGGATCAATAACTGTATTGGCTATTACAACTATGGATATTTTATGAGAACCTGTGCTTTTGTTCTTGTTGGTGCTGTTTATGGAACAATGACAATGTGGCCAGAAGTGGTGGCATATTCAAATGGAGATTCTGTGATGTTTGCGTTTGATGATCTGCCAAATATCTGCTTAGGAGCATGGTGCCTGTCCTTTGCTGTCACCATTGGGTTTACCATTTTGAATCTGTGGTATATCTCGCTGATCATGTCTGGTATGACTAGCATAGAGTACAAGCAGCTGAAAGCATGGAAAGGAGCTGTTTCCCCTTACGACAGAGGGTCTAAAGCTAATTTGGCATATGCATATGGAGTAAAAAGTGGAAAATGGAGTCGACTTTTGTGGCCATGCTATTATGTTCCGTATAATTATTGGACTGAGGTGAATCTTGAAAATATAGAGACTGAATAATGCCAATAAAAAGATTCTTGACTGTTCATAAAATGTGAAAAACAATTTAATCGTTTTATGTTTGTTCAGTTGCTGGTTTCATTATTCAAAGATGCTATATAATATGTTACATTATGTATGCTGTGATATCCCTTATCTTTTATTAGATAAGTTTAATAAAATGTTGTTGTTTAAACTTTTAGAGTACGGAAAATAATAGCTAGCAGGAGGCACTTTTTGCATAAATTACTATAGACAATATCTCTGGGAGTATGTGCATTGTGCACTTTATATCTTGAACAGTAAGATTCAGGTTTTAAGTATACGATCTATAATATTACTTGACTAGTTGAATGATGAGATGATTGATCATACAACATTTTTTGAATCAGTGTTTGGGAATTTAACCATTAATTATAATGTTTAAACTTGTTTATGACCTGCTTATTTTCTTGGTTTTCTATGTTCAAATCTGTATATTTTGCTTAAAGAATTTGTTCTTATTTCTAGCCATCCTTAAAATTATGATTGGGTTATTCTTTTACAGTGATATTTGAATTTTTGAGTTGGCAATGTGTATAAGATCCAAAAAGGTACAATATCTACTTTAAAAAGTATGGTTGTGAGTACTACAAACATTGTAACTCATTATTTATATTTGTCAATATTATAATTTGTGTTGGTTGATAAAATATTCCGATATATTTATTCTCGTTTCTCTGATGCATGCCTTGTTGAACTAGGAGACAGCAAAAATTTCCGTTTTCATTAGATTATCTTTGATTTGGCTGGGGTAGGTAGTTATTTAACAGAATTTAACCATGTTCTTGATGAATTAGAACTAAGAATGATGTTGTAGTTGTCAAAGACTAGAATGGAAAATTTAGATATAAGTAAAATTTGGAGATCGATAGTACGTATAATTTATACACAATCTAGTAATTGCTGATATTTGTGATATGAAACAAGATAAAACAAACTTTATTATTATGTTTCAGGCTCTATGAAATGGATTTCTTTGACCTCACAACGCAGCAAGGACCTGCAGAAAAGGTTCAAATATTCGGGAGAAGGACCGTAGACCATTATGAATCTATGTATAATCCAAAGCCTACTCCTTCTTTTACTTCTATCCCCAATTCCACCCTCACAAGAAGAGATGATATATTTCTCAAGCCGATGAGGGAATACATTGAAATGCCAGAGCAGCAAGACACTACTGGTTTGCGACCATACTTTCAGAGAGAATTTGAGCCACCGAATCTGCCGATACGTCAGTACAGGGAGGAGATAGTTGACACTATAAAGAGTAACATGGTAACTATCATAACAGCTCCTACAGGTAGTGGTAAGAGTACCCAGGTCCCTCAGTATATTTTAGACGATGAATATCGAGTGGAAGGAAGGCATTGTAAAATAGTAGTGACCCAGCCCAGAAGAGTGGCTGCGATATCACTAGCTAATCGTGTACTAAGTGAACGAAATCTGGATCCTTTGGGTAATGACAAGGAGCAAGGAACACTGGTTGGTTACCAGATTGGGATGGACAAGAAAGTCAATGAAGATACACGACTAATGTATATGACAACAGGTGTTTTACTCCGGAAACTGTTAAATGCTGAGACTATCAAAGAGTTCACGCACATCATTCTTGATGAAGTTCACGAGAGAGATAAGGACACCGACTTTCTTTTATTACTTATCAAGCGAAGGTTGTGTCTGCACGGTCTTTACTGTGTTAGAGTTGTTGTTATGTCAGCAACTGTTGATGCTAAAAAGTTTGCCAAATACTTTCAAACCATGGATCCAGCGTATCAAGTACCATGTCCAGCTCCTATAATACCGATCAAGGAACAAATGTTTAGTGTTACCGTCTTTTACCTTGATGAAATTAGAACTAGTTTAGGCATGGCTGATGACACTGATGATGGATCCGATGGGTATAGTGAACCAGGCTCTATTCATGACAAGGTTTATAAGCTAGCGAAAGAGTTGATAAAGTACTTTGATGAAATTGATCAGCAGGAAATTGGAGATGAAGGCAATGTAACCGATAGGGGTTCAGTCCTAGTGTTTCTTCCGGGTATTTTTGAGATAGAGAGCATGCAGCAAGCCTTAAAAAGTGACAGTTGTAGTGAAAGTTATGATATAATCTGCTTGCACAGTACAATTCCCAGGCAATATCAGATGAAAGTGTTTGAATCACCACAGCCAGGAAGAAGGAAAGTGATTTTGTCAACAAACATTGCTGAGAGTTCGATCACAGTTCCAGATATCAAATACGTAATCGATTTCTGTTTGTCCAAAGAGTTGCACGCAGATTCTGGAACTGGCATGTCATCCTTAAAGTATGTCTGGGCTCCTAAGTCTTCTCTTGATCAGAGGAAGGGAAGGGCAGGGAGGGTATCCCGTGGTAGATGTTACCGCCTTATCTACAGGAACTTTCTCAAAGAACTCAACGATTTCACCACTCCAGAGATGCAACGATGCTCTGTAGAACAACTGATTCTTTGGTGTAAAATTCTCAACATTGGGGAGCCTGAAGAGATGCTTTCATATGCTTTAGATCCTCCTGATTTGAATAAGTTAAGGGAAGGTGCTCTTCTGCTGCTAGAAGTTGGAGCCCTTGTTTTACCCAAAGGATGTATTGACAATCCTTTGAAACAAAACCTCACCTTTCTTGGACATGTCATGGGTGCCATGCCACTTGATGTTCGATTGTCTCGTCTTATAATGTTTGGACTTGTTTTTGATTGCCTGGGAGAAGCTGTTATTATGGCAGCATGCTTATCTTTACCAGCCTTTCTTGAAATTCCTTATAACATCAAAGAGCAGAAGCTGAAAAGTTATGTTTCACGAATGAAAAAAGCCAAAGGAACTTTCAGTGACCCAATTATGATGCTCAATGTATTCAACGATTGGTATAATCTTTATAGTGAAGATAACAAGAGCAAAGCTCGTGATTATTGTAGAGTAAATTTCCTCAACTACAACAGAATCTCAGAAGTCGCCAGTTTGGTCCAAGATCTGTACAGCTGTTTACGGCAGATGAATGTTCCAGATCATTTAACAAAAGAGCGGCAACCCACCTATACAGGCCAACAAACCCATTATGAGGTTATCTTTCGACTCAAACTTACCCTAGCTGCTGCTAATTATCCCTATTACTTCATCCAGAACAAGTCTTTCTTAGACAAAGAAAACTGTATGAGAACTTTCGGAGCAAAGTCTCCCTCAGATACTGTGATGTATACAGGAATGCGACTAAATGTTCAGTCTAACTCGGAACTGGAGCGGAAGCACAGACAAGAGATTAGCTCATTTTTCAAGGATGTCTTTGATCCGGTGAAACGGTTATCACTCGAAAGCAACCGTCTTTATGTTACTTTTGACATGGTATCAGAGTCTATAGTTTGTAAATCTGTATACTATGCATTGAAGACAAAGCAGATTGGACTCTCCCTGAAATTAGAATCTAAAAGAGAATCGAATTTGCCAGTTGCATCTGTGAAATCCTTTCCACTTCCGGAGAACGATCAAAGAGTCAAGGTAACCGTAACTTACATTGAAAGCCCAACAAAGTTTTACGTTCAAATTCGTAATCCATCGATCAGGAAGAACTTCGATGAATTACATGAGCAACTTCAGATGGTACAACCAGTGAAGGTGAGACCTCTAGACATAAGAGAAAACATGTGGGGCTTAGCAACTTTTGAAAAGAATGATAAAACTCTATATAGAGTTAAAGCTCTCAAAGTTGATCCGAATTTTAATGTTAAAGTGTATTATCTTGATTTTGGAAATTCATTGTGGATAAATGCCAACGTATTCTTCAAAATACCTCACAACTTCTTGATGACAGGCTGTCCGTTTCAAGCTGTAGAATGTTCTATTGAAGGTATTTGTCCCGTTGTGGATTCCAGAAGCTTATCTTCAGCAGAAACATGGGACAGAAAATTTGTTGACCATATTCGGCCGATTCTAGAGAACAAGCACTTTGATGCAAAAGTTTTCTACCTTCTTGATAATGTACTACATTTAGATCTTTTTGAAGGAGACGTCAGTCTAAAAAGATGGCTGGTTGAAAATGAATTTTTACCAGTGACTGTTGCTACTGCAGATTATCGAACAGAATATGCTAGGATGATGTTGGGAGGCAACGAGGTCAGATTAGAATCCATTGAGGCTAGCGATGAAAGAAAAGAAGATGAGCTCCATTTTAAACCTGAGAAATGCGTCCTCTCGGGTCCCACAAGCCCGTATGAAGTCGAATACTGTGGACTTAACAATACGGCTAGATCATACCGCACCATCGTCGATCCCAATTCTGTCTGTTCCGTCACGATATGTACGAACCCCAGCGATGACTTTACCGAAATGTTAACAGCAAGTACAGTGGCACTGAGTGGCTCAGGATGTAGGGTACAGCTAAGAGGAGTTACCCAACATCTTCCTATTAGAGGCTTTCCTGATCTGATGGTTCTTCTATTTTCTCCCAAAGTACAGTTTCACACAACTCCTAGCAGGCTTAATTATGTGGGGTGTATCGCTGGATTGGGCATTGACACAAACGGTGATCCTCTGTGGCCCGATCATGATCTACAGGTGACTTTTGATCATCGGATCCTTAGCTCTGATATCGATCGGATTAACAAAATTCGATTAGCCATCTCAAATATATTGACTAAGGACGAGGATGACCCTTCAAAACTCAAATACATCGAAAGCCACATAAAGAGATCTCAAATGAAAGTTAAAGAGCTTGTTGGCCAGCTTAGAAAAGATTTTGAAGGCAGACAGAGATCCATACCTCCTTTCGAAAACATCGTATACTCTTGGCGTCCTGACAACTTCACTTGTAACTCCCTAGAGTTATTCCCTGAAACTTACCCTGGAGAGGATGAGGATGTAGTGCGGCCTCACAGCACTCTTTACTTCACGGATACATCTGGGTCTGACCTTCAGATTGAACCAAATGATGACAGAAACCCAGGTTTATATGAGAAAATGGAAGAAACGTGTCAGTAAACTTCAGCGGTACACTTACAAGTTGAATGAGACCACTAGCGTGAACACTGGTAAGTACCTGGAATGTAGACTGTGTAAACTTACGTTTGATCGGCCACGTGAGCTGGCAGCTCATCTAGAAACTGATGCTCATCTTACAGAGATCCGGAGGCTTGATTATTGGTCCAATTCTAGGTGATCAATGTAATTATTTGAGGAGTTAATAAGAATATGTTCTCTTGTTTTACTTTTTATATACTTCAGGGTTGTTAAACATGTTGGTTCTTTCTTCGAAGTTTCTGTTTTATTATGCTGTATTTATATTTAGCTAAATGTTTTTTAATTTAATTGATTCGAAAGCTGTTAGATTTGGGTGATTTATAAAGCTGTACGTTGATGCATGACATTTTATTTTTCAAAAGAGATGTGCCAGTCTCAAAATGATTTAATATTTTAAAATTGACAACACCGTGTATGTCATAGACCTTTTTATAATTCAATCCTTTACAACGTAAGTAAAGAAGTGAACTGTACTAAAAAATCAATAATATTGACAGTCATGGTGAGATAACTAGCTCGGTAAAGTTGAAGAATGTGACGTTATCATGTTTGAACATGGTTAGATAGAAAAAGCCGTCATACTGTCTTGATCAAATTGAACAAGATAATAAAACAAATATTGTGGCGAAATAGTTTCTTTGCTTGAACCAATTAATTAGTATGTTAGTATTTGGAATCCTCTCTATGTCACCAAATTTCTTCAACTTTCACTGATTCGTCATTCGTGCTAGTCATGACTGTACGAATTGACAATGTGTCTGTTATTGTACACTGTATTGTAGTTTGGCAGTGATATTTATTTCAAGAAATTTTTGTCAGTCGATGCTCAAATTCGTTACTTTTTACCTAGCCGACTTTTATGTGTTTCAATATGATTTCATGTTACCAGTACATATAATATTGATTCGGGACCATAAACTCGCTGGAAATTTAAAATTTGGCGTAACGAAATTATTGAGACATTTTTCAAGCCTACGTCCTATGATCTGCTTTTCAGTTTTTTGTGAAGTAATAAAGAATTGGGGTTCCCATTAATTTTTTGTCTCACTTATTTGTATTGGTTGTTCCAACTCTTAAAATTGTATTGTATGATTGATCACTCAAATACTGAGGAAACATCTTGTTTTGATTTCTACCGTGAATTAAACTATGTTATTCAGAATAAATAAAATTTAACCATTTGCTTCCTACAATATAACAAATAACACTCACAACCTTATAAAAGGTAGGATGGGGTTCGGTTTATTTGCGGTAGAGTTGCTAGCAGTATTCATCCTAGTCTGCCTACTTCTCCATCGTCATGGCAACTTCAGGACTCTACACCCTGCTGTAACAGCCTCTGTTCTCATCGCCTGGTGGTTCTCGTTTGTTATTGTGTTTGTTGTTCCGATGGATATCAGCGATGTTAGTATTTAAGTTTATTTATTTTCAAACATCTTGATTATATTGATTCGACCATTTTATATTGGTGTAGCTTTCTTCTTGAAGTTGATATAAAAACAGTTATTGAATCGAATTTATAAAATAAAGGTGAAATTAACGAATTAACGAATCACTTGCCATCATTCGACTTTGACTTCCTTTTTGTTGTACTCATAAATTCCTGCTATGCATAATTTTCTTAGCTTATCATGTTATTGTCTACTATAAAGTAGACCGATATTTCCAGATTACTGGCATTAAAATTATTGTAGTTGAATGACAGTGTTTTTTAATTAAGTCATCGTGGTAAAGATTGCACATAATATTATGTCAACGAGGCATGTTCAGTATCTATAAAAACTTCCATACTGTACTACATTTATGAAGCTCAAATCCCTTCATTGGCTCAAGGTGAAGGAAAGGATTGAGTTTAAGTTATGTTTACTGATTTTCAAAGCAGTCAATGGTGTTGCTCCTGCATATCTGTGTGATCTAGTAACATTTGTTAGTTCGAGTAGCAGAAGAACTTCCTCCTTACACCTACCTGTCGGATCTACAAGATCGCACCCAAGAGCGTTTCAGACTGTTGCTCCGAAAATCTGGAACCAACTACCAATTGAAATTAAGACTTGTTCTGATGTTGATCTGTTCAAAACATTATTAAAAACTCACTTGTTTAAGAAAAGTTATGGCATGAGCGATTAATTGACAATATAACTTTATGTTATTTGCTTAAACTGTTTAGGATGCAACCTAATGTCATGATCTTTTTGAACTTATTAGCAATTAGACTGTTAGCTCGCTTCATAAGCATGTCATCTTCGTTCCAAAACTTTTTATGTCCTATGCATACACTCCTTGATAGTTATCTTGATCTAGTATCTTTGTTTCACACAATAGAGCATAAGTTTTGTGGTTTATCCACTGGGCTTAGAGTTTGTGTTTAAGCTACCAAATTTTATTATTATTTATTTTTTATTATAATTTGAAACTAGCTGAACTATGTAATTATTCAGATAATGTGTTAAAAGCATATTCCCAGACTAGGGTTATTTGGTCATGTTATACTTCATCGAAAAAATTTTAATAACTTACAATTTTATTATCAACACTAGAGAAACTAAGATTACATTTTTGTACATTTTTGTACATTTTTGTACATTTTTGTACATTTTTGTACATTTTTGTACATTTTTGTACATTTTTCTACATTTTTCTACATTTTTCTACATTTTTGTCCATATTCATTACTTACTGTTACCTGACCACATTCCGCAGACACTATACGACAAGTGTGCTAGAGATCACTGTGTGAACATTACAGCCGCCAACTGCACAGTGATATGTAACCAACCACTCAGTTACCTTCCCCAGGAGTACCTGGAAGTGTTCTGGAACATTGTGTTCTGGTCTAGTCAGCTTCTAACTTGGTGAGTTAGTGTTCTGGAACATTGTGTTCTGGTCTAGTCAGCTTCTAACTTGGTGAGTTAGTGTTCTGGAACATTGTGTTCTGGTCTAGTCAGCTTCTAACTTGGTGAGCTAATGTTCTGAAACATTGTCTTCTGGTCTAGTCAGCTTCTAACTTGGTGAGTTAGTGTTCTGAAACATTGTGTTCTGGTCTAGTCAGCTTCTAACTTGGTGAGCTAATGTTCTGAAACATTGTCTTCTGGTCTAGTCAGCTTCTAACTTGGTGAGTTAGTGTTCTGGAACATTGTGTTCTGGTCTAGTCAGCTTCTAACTTGGTGAGTTAGTGTTCTGAAACATTGTGTTCTGGTCTAGTCAGCTTCTAACTTGGTGAGCTAATGTTCTGAAACATTGTCTTCTGGTCTAGTCAGCTTCTAACTTGGTGAGCTAGTGTTCTGAAACATTGTGTTCTGGTCTAGTCAGCTTCTAACTTGGTGAGTTAGTGTTCTGGAACATTGTGTTCTGGTCTAGTCAGCTTCTAACTTGGTGAGTTATTCCCGATCATAATGGGTTGTAAAACGATGATTTTTTTTGAGTACTCAGCTTCGCGGTAAAATTGTAGAGAATAGCATACAATATACATTCATTACACAGTATAAAATGTGGAATTTATTGTATTCTAAAGAAGTAATAAATACTCACTAGAGTCATTCTCGTGTTTAAGGACTAATCATTTAATGGGTTACATATTATAACGTACTATAGTTCCATTTATTTGAAGATTCTATAAAGGTCGAGACTCTGTACTCGATATTATAATATGTCATACCACGACCAGTATAACTAAACCAGGCTGTATAGTGTATAGTTATATTGTATTATATGTAAGTTTGTACAGTCTACTTGGTAAACATTGTACAATAATCGGCTGTTGTATTCTGTGTACTCTGTATATATATATGCTCAAACCAATTATACAGCAATTTGTAAATGACTTTTCTAATATGAATTTATTTCAACCAGCTTTTTCGTGCGTGATGCATCTACTCACGAAATAATTGACAATTAACTCAGCGTTTTAATTAATCAATTAAATTTGTTTTCAGGCTGATTTTACCCCTGCTGTCTTCGTACGTAGCAGCTGGAGAATTCACGATATCCGGCAAAGTTAAAACTGCTTTGATCGAGAACGCAGTTATCTATGGAACTCTTGGGATTCTCTTTGGAGTTTTACTTATTTATGTGGTTGCTAGCAAGCATCTTGACAAGTATGTTATTCTCAACTTCAATGAAATTTGAAAGTAAATATAGATGTACCGAATATTTATCTTTATTTATTCTTTATTAAAATTTTAAATACTCAAATAAAACTAGCCACCAAATTGTGTTCAGGATAGCAATTATAATTCTGCAATCAAAAATCTTCAAAAATAAATTGATAAACAGATTTTAACAGTCCGAAAAATTCTAATCAAGATAGCACATTTTATCAGCCTTACAGTGTACGCTCTGTATAACATCGCCGCTACACTTGGCAAAGTCCACATCTCCCAGACAATGACACAGCCTGTACCTCCTCACCTCACTCTCGTAACACACATTCCTCGGACATTCCTTCTCCGACCACTCCGTCCACTCGTACTTCTTCACTCCGCACTTCACACTCTCCGTCAGGTCTGTGTCCAGCCCACCACACTGCGTGTTGTCCACTACATCCTGGCATTTACACTCCCGTACTCGTGATGTAAACACAACATCACCACACTCCCGGTAGTCACAAGGCAGGGAGGTCCACTCTGTTAGTCTCCAATCAGATGTAGCCGGACACGTGACTGAGTGTAGCGTTGGTTCTTTACAGTTGCCACGGTAACCGAAACTGCACGTGCAAACCCCGCGCTGGTACACAGTGGTGTGGTAGCACCTAGGTGCTGCACTGGGACACACTAGCATGTCAGGGAATACTACCCGGCAGGTGTAGGTTGTCAGGGTGAAGTGTGCTGTGTCGTGTAGGCGGGGAGCAGCACTTCCCAGCACTACCAGACTGTAGGATAGGGAGATTGTGGACTGTTGTTTTTGTCGTATACCTGAGAATGTTCAACTAAACTGAATAATAATTGTTAATTATTGATGATAACATGAGATAACATGCGATCACAATAAATATTGCAATAAATGTTCACTATTCATAAAATATCACTATGGGTGGGTAGGAAGCTCACCTGATACCACTATAGACGTCCTCAGGAGGGAGCGATCAGTAGAGTACTCGTTCAGCTCTGTTTCGTGATTCCAGGATATTGAGCTGGGTACTATAAGAGCTCCTCTGACTTTTAAACTGAACGTTGCTGTGAGCTCCTGGTTCTCAACTTGTAATGCTATATCACGTGATTGCTCTACCTGTGTATAGATTTAAGTTAGACTGTTAAGAAATTATTTCATTAAAACTAACTAAGATGGTTAGTCGTTTGGTTTCAAATTATTTACTCTTTCGTGATGTGGATCACCTTTAATAAGTGATCAAACACCCGGTATCTTAAATGAGCTTACCGTTCCTTTTCTAAAATATCCTCACAGAAAAATACTTCTGGTACAAATCGATGAATAAGTAAATAATTAATAAGTAATTAATTAATAAGTAATTAGTTCATTTAAAGTAATTAATTAATAAGTAATCAATTTTAAATAAATAAATAGTATTAAAGTACCTGTATAACGTGGAGATGTAGAGATGTTGTTTTCACGTCCCCTTTATAAGACACAGACAAGGTATAGCTCTGTCTTCCCAACATCTTAGTCTGTCCAGGCGGAACAACAAACATCACTGATATCTCCCCAGCTTCACTGACCTGTGGATAATATCTTCAAGCATCTTTTTTTGTGATCAAGAGACATTTTTTGCTAAAATTCAGAATTTAGTGATACATACTTGATAATTATAGACTATACAGTACACATATTTTCGTAACACAACAAACATTTGAAGATCAAGTTTCACAGACCTGCTGAACAGTCCTGTACCCCACCATCTCATCGGACATAAGCTTCCCATCCGAGTTCCTGCTAATCTCCAGCACTCCTCTCGGCCAAGACACATCAGACCCCAGGATAGTGAGGGCCAGGCGCCCCTCCTCTCCTTGCTTGGTAACATTGTGGTGGGGTTTAAGATCCCAGATCACCAGGTCTGCCTCCCCTGTCACCTGACACCCACACCGGGTGATCACATGACACCTTAGTGTGAACCGTGAGACGTGCTGTGCTGCTGGAGGGATAGACAGAACCGAAACGGGAGACTCCCCCATCAAATACTCCTCTACTTTATACCCGAGTACCATGCTGGTAGTAGTGATGCTGACTGAACCCCCATCTCCTGTAGGGACCTCCCAAGTAAAGATAACATCCCCATCTATTGCACCTTGTGCCTCACACAGCACCTGGATATCAACAGTACGTGACACCGGGTGCACGTTATCGTAACACACCACAGTAAACAGTCTCACTGTACCCTCGGTTGTCACGTGACCTCCTACTGTGGTTGTCACGTGGTACTCACCAGGAAGCAGGTTGTCGGGAAGGGATCTTAGAGGCAGTTCAGCTAATTTGTATTGTAAATTCTTTCCAGTTCTCCAGCTAGTTGAGTATATCAAGGTTTTCTCTTCAGGATCAGTCAAATTCCAGTAGAGTTTGTCCTTTAGTAAAGCTCTATCTTTTTGAAAGATTGCGAAAAGACTGGCTTCGTCACATTGTTGCGATGTGACCCTGTTCAAGATACTGATACCCTCTATGGCATCATAGCTGTAACCTTCACAAAAGACAACCTCACTAATGGTTCGGTTCACAAACGCCACAATGTCTTCTTCTTTCTCACAGGATGAGATACAATGTGTCCCAGGTGTTGTCTGTGTAACTGGTGACTCCTCATGTCTGTAGATAAGATTATCAACCAACCCTTCTTCTTTTCTGGAACCATATACCTTGGTGGACTTGGCTGCTCGGAGGAGATAGTGAGGAGCTCTAGTACGGGCTCCTTTATGTTTCCGTGCACGTGAGTCCTGATTTTGATCGTTATACCTCAACTCTCCAGGAGCAATGTTATCTTTACGCTGCAGAAGAGGATTCTTTTTGTCAAGCGAACGTTCGAGCATACCTTCGAAACTGAATCTGTGCGAGGAGAGAGCTGGATGTTTTTGTAGAAGTTGAAGGTTGTCCATTTTGGGCTCGTTAGATCGCTCAAGTGATAGTTTTAGTTTATTTTGATATTCCGTCTTGGTTGATGAGGATGAATGGGACTGGAAAAATAGTTGCAGATTTAATGGGAGGCTCTTTTTGGGAGACAATGGGGAAACATATGTCTTTTTTCTTAGAAGCTGCTCTCCAAGTACATCATTATATCCGAGATCCAACTCATCAAAACTATCAGAATATCTGGTTTCTTTCTTAAAAGCTGGTCTCCTAGTACATCATTATATCCGAGATGTAACTCTTCGAATTTTTCAGGCATATCTGATTTCTTTTTTAGAATTGGTTCTCCTAGTACGTCATTGTATCTGAGATCCAGATCTTCGACTTTATCAGTTACATCCGCCAGTCTTCTCTTTTGATATTCCACTTCGACCTTATTTCCTCTGCCCTCTACAAGTTGGGTGCCCTTCTCAAAACGATGATTTTCTAATTTAATTCCAATGGTGAGACCAACCAAAATAATTATCAGAGGCATTACTATGGTTACTAAGTACGCAAGACAACTTCAAACGAGAGTGGCCGAGTGGCCAGTTTGTTAGATTCTCGTGAAAGTTGACCTTTGTAACATGACTTTTATCACGTGACTTTTATCACGTGACTTTTATCACGTGACTTTTATACAAGTTCATGGATGGTTGTCTGGCTTTGTTTTGTTTTCTAATTTACTGTCTAACTCTAATACATGCTATTATGAACGATCTTTTGCAGAGTGCAGATGTTATTTCCCCTTGCGATGAAAAAATACCATGACAACCATAGTTTAAGCAAACTACTGAAGTTACTGATTGATAGTTATAAACTTTGAATGTTGATGACAAGAATGTTCAATTTTGACTTTTGAGGTGGAAACTTTTTTCAAAATTTGAAGCTTTTCAAATTAGTGTAAATCAAAGATTCGTTAAAGTTTGTTATGTAGTGCCATATTAACATATATGCAACTGAAGCCAGTAGAACAAATAAATGCAGTATTCATGCCATCACAATTATAAGTAAATTTAAATTAAAACATTTGGAAACAATATCAATAAATCAGTAGAATCATAGTAGTCCCCACTCGTCATCAGCAAAATAAACGTCAGCACTTCAGCAGGGTCACGGTAAGTGTAGGAAAATAAAAATCCAGAATGAATTTCGGAATCGTTCGAATATCACGTAAGCGAGATTAGGTGGAGACAAGGTGGAGACTAAGTGGACACTGGGTGGAGATTAGGTGGAGACTAAGTGGAGATTAGGTGGACACTGGGTGGAGATTAGGTGGACACTGGGTGGAGACTAGGTGGACACTGTGTGGAGATTAGGTGGAGACTAAGTGGAGATTAGGTGGACACTGGGTGGAGATTAGGTTGACACTGGGTGGAGATTAGGTAGAGACTAAGTGGAGATTAGGTGGACACTGGGTGGAGATTAGGTGGAGACTGGAGACTAAGTGGAGATTAGGTGAGAGACTAAGTGGAGATTAGGTGGACACTGGGTGGAGACTAAGTGGAGATTAGGTGGACACTGGGTGGAGATTAGGTGGAGACTGGAGACTAAGTGGAGATTAGGTGAGAGACTAAGTGGAGATTAGGTGGACACTGGGTGGACACTGGGTGGAGATTAGGTGGAGACTAAGTGGAGATTAGGTAGACACTGGGTGGAGATTAGGTGGACACTGGGTGGAGATTAGGTGGACACTGGGTGGAGATTAGGTGGAGATTAGGTGGAGACTTAGTGGAGATTAGGTGGACACTGGGTGGAGATTAGGTGGAGACTAAGTGGAGATTAGGTGGACACTGGGTGGAGATTAGGTTAGAGACTAGGTGGAGACTGGGTGGAGACTAGGTGGAGATTAGGTGGAAACTAAGTGGTCATTAGGTAGAGACTAAGTAGAGACTAGCTATACTTTACCCATTTTGAATTAGGCATATTGTCATGAGTAAAAGTCGTCAGTTAATGTGATCAAGATCTTCACTCTTCATCAGCAAGGTCTTTATCAGCACGTGTGGTCTTCATCAGCAAGGTCTTTGTTATCACTTTATTCATCAGCAAGGTCTTCATCAGCAAAGTTTTCATCTCCTCTTTTGTACAGTTCAACTTGCATACAATGGTCATGCACAAAACAGGGCTTATATTTGATCGTGTCTTGACACAAATTACCATTATTTTCCCACACTCTGTGCTTTTGCATACAATCTTCTGTACAAGGTCCGTCAACAAATTCACCTGTGCATGCGTTTGATAGATCGCACGCAAAATCGCCGCACCTTTCCCGATCGCATGTTGGGTATGTGATTCTACGCCACTTATATTGCCCTCCAGCTGCCTCCCTACATTTCCCAACATTCCTCCAGTCCCCACACCCAGAGCAGTCGAGCTCTTCTTCTTCTGATGTTATGGGAAAAGTGTTACATTCTCCACCTAAACATGACTCGAACGACAAAACATCATCACACCGACCATCTTTCTTGTGTAGAATCCGTTTCTTTTGTTCACAGTATTCATCACAGCCACCCTCCAACATCATCCCTTGACACTTCTCCATGTAGTCAGCTTGTGCACACATCTGTGTATCACAGCTCGTCACGTCGCACCTATCGCTGTGTGTGAGGCTGCGCACAAACAGAAACCCTTTTTCTCCATCCTGCTCACATTCAATTGGAGTTTTGTCGTATCCACCACATTCACGGCAGTCGAAAATACGCTGAAACGCCACTACGGACGTTATGTTCAGAGCAAAGAAAATAATTGCCAGTTGCATTGCCATGGTTACTGAGAATACAATAATGAAGTAGGCTAGTTTGTAGTTGAGAGTTGGTACCTGTATTGTCCGTGTCACGTGACATTTGTTTTGGCACGTAACATTTGTTTTGACTTGAAAGTATAATAACAGCGTGTTGAACATAACTGAAGGAAGTTTTAACGGTTAAATTACTGCGCACTTGTTTACCCTAAACTCTTTAGAATGTCCTATTTGCTCAGGAAATACTGAAAGAAACAGATCAAAATCAAGAGTGAAGTTAATAATTTTAAATTAAATTTATCATCATATTTTATAAACTGTAGGTCGTAATACATATTATGAAAATTCACGAACCGTCAAAAAATTCCAGTTTCTAAACTTGAAGATAAATTTTTGGTGACCTACTAGTTCGGCTGATTGTAACCAGCATTCCCACTGTTTCCCCTAAGACTTACAGAATTGTAATGATAACTTTATAAAAATAACAAAAACAATTCAACAACATGATGTTTGAAAGTATCTGCATACAAATTTTATGACTCCTCTTTCAGAGAAGCGATCAAAGTGTTGTGTATAACAGCTAGTAACACATGGGGACTGCTAGTTCTGATCTTCCTAATGGGTTATGGTCTAGTACAGGTTGGTGATACTTTTACAGAGAATATTATCATGTGGTTAATATACAGGGTGGCCCATAAAAGACTACCCATCCTTATCTCTTAAAATTGTAACAAGTCGTTGAGATCTTGATAATTATTTTAAAAACAAAAAGTGGCATAACTTATGTTCTGATAAATATTTTTGCTTCTAAATTTCACAGAATGTTAATAACAAGTAGCTAAACCTTTGTGGCAAGTTTTGTGTGAGTGCGAGCTTCACTGCGCTTATTTGACCAATTTAGCCCCTGAGCGAGCCAAGGTTGTTAAATACGTCAAATTTTCGTGAAATAATACGACGTATTCGGTTCTAATAAAGAATACGTCGTAATACGGTAATTTCTATGGATTGTTAAATACGTCCACGAATACGCCATAATATGCCGTAATACGCTGATTTGTCAAAATTAAACATTACATCTGCGCGCCACCCTCATCATTGATCATGCATTAAAGGAGTGCAGTTATACATGATAACTTAAATTTGTAATCAAATTTCATGGATAATCCGATAAGCAAACAATTTTTTTCGCGCACGACACACCTTTTCGTAATACGTCAATTGTCGAGGATTAATACGTATTCATATTCCAATACGTATTCCCTCCTTATACGTATTTAACAACCTTGGAGCGAGCTAGCTTGAATTTCTCACCCAGAACTGTTTACATTGGTTAATAGGAACCACCAAAAAAAATCCTGGGTTAAAAAAATCAAAAAACCAGCGATTTATTCACGTTCAATGGTTTATTCCATTCTCTCTATATTTTAACTGATAAGGACTATCGCAGATGATCCTTCCTGCTTGTTTTAAATATCGTTCTTCTCACATGGAATGTGCGATGCATCATGGTGAATAGAATTGGTGAAACATAAATAAATCGGTGGTTTTTTAATTTGTTTACCCAGGATTTTTTTTGGTGGTTCCTATTAACCAATGTAAACAGTTCTGGGTGAGAAATTAAAGCTAGCACGCTCAGGAGCTAACTTTGTCAGACAAGCTCAGACTCACACAAAACTTGGCACGAAGTTGTGTCTAATTATGATTGACATTCTCTAAAAATTTGAAGCAAAAATATTAATCAGAACGTAAGTTATGGCGCTTTTCCATTCTGAAATAAAATAATTAGCAAGATCTCAGCGACCTGTTACAATTTTAAGAGATAAGGATGGGTAGTCTTTTATGGGCCACCCTGTATTATGCTACACATTTACATGCGTACGTACATGCATACATAGTACATACTTCAGTGGTCGACCGAGGCCCCGGCCCTGGCCAAAATCACAACCCGGCCCTTCCCGGCCCCGGCCAAAATTTGGCAGATCGCCGAGGGTAAACCACATATCATGTGGTTAATATATAATGATGCATACATAATTACATACATACTTACATACTTAGATGCTTACTTACATGCGTACATACTTACATACATACTTACATAAGTATTGTATTAAATATTACTTAAACAATAAACACGATGTACACGGGGGTCGGGGCACATTGTTCAGTGGTCCCAGTCTCCTTCACATATTGTGTTAGAACTATTGATTATTGGATAAAAGTCAGTGTATAAACTGGGTATCTCTAGTTACCAACCCTAGTTACCAACCCTAGTTACCAACCCTAGTTACCAATTCTAGTTACCAATTCTAGTTACCAATTCTAGTTACCAATTCTAGTTACCAACTCTAGTTACCAACCCTAGTTACCAATTCTAGTTACCAACTCTAGTTACCAATTCTAGTTACCAATTCTAGTTACCAGCTCTAGTTACCAACCCTAGGTCCCAAGAGCATGTTGGGAGCGCGGTTCATACTCAGAGTTACTTACACAGAAAAGATTTGATGTTAGCAAGATAAAGATTGAGGTAGAGGAGGCTCAGGAAAAGTTAAGCCAAATAATTGAGGTAAGTGGCAGGAGAAATCTGACTGTTATAGTACATTTACTAAGATCATAAGATATTATGATTGGCCAGTAATATTTTCTTTAGTAGCATGAAATTTGAAAACCAACTGTTATGCTATCAGTATTTTTCGATATTTCTATTATTCTGGGATAAAATTTCAGGAAGTGAGACATATAAACAGATTAGTTCCGCGCTCAAACGAACTTAGGAAATTTGTTGACATTATAATCGAAAAGGTAAGGCCCCCATTTATTCATATAGATTGGATAAAATGGATATAACGCAATTCACTTATTTGGAGAAATATAATTCCAATTATCTGAATCATTAATAACAAATGTATTTTAACATTGATTTTGCATAATCCAACACATAATTTCAGTGTCCAAGTTTGGAAAATGAAGATCTAGCAAATGTTAACTATGATGACTACGCAAATGGGCGTGACGATGTCACAATTAGCCGCTCTAGCTTAGTTTCTGTTCACGCCAAAGTTATATCAGTTCATACTAACATGCATAGATGCCAGGTGTAAGTTCTTTTCCAATTTTAACTAATAAAAACACCAAATTATTAACTAAATCAATCATTTATTTAACTTTTAATAAACTGATTTGTCTATACTTTGATTATTAATCACACTGTACAGATCAGTTTACTCATATTAACACGTGACATAATCATAGATTCACTTGTTCTGTTCAAGCCTATGAATATACAGATATACGTCAAACATCACTCGTGACGCAATCTGTGGGTTAATTATAATAGCTTGGCTCGTGGTTCGTACTTTGTGATCGACCAATCCATATCGGGAGACGGATTAGATAACGAACGAGCGGGCGCGATCGCCAAATCAATTTAAGTCAGGGTAACACAACGATGCATCGAATCACTGCGCGTCTTTAATGACAGGTCGCGCGCGCACTTATTTGCGCTGCGGTTTGCCTGGCTCCTTCAATCCACTTCATAAGGTGGATGCTGACAGTTTCCCAGCCAGCCAAGCGTCATTACCCATTACATTGCATTAGTGAATAGGCCGATACAATATAGCATTATATTTCAAGCAACATGTATTTCCGGCTTGTATTGAAACTGTAGCTGATTTGAATATGGGGGGGGGTGTCACGTCCGTCTATGTCCGCTTGTCTCATAGAATCCAAAAAAGACAGGACATAGGCGGACATAGGCGGACATAGGCGGACATAGACGGACATAGGCGGACATAGGCGGACATAGACGGACATAGGCGGACATAGGCGGACATAAATGGACACCTAAATTGCTAAATAAAATGTTCAATTTTTGCTGTTATAGGGGGATCATGTTTTTTGTCCGTTCGGTACCATATATTTTCAAAACGGACAAAAAATAGAGCGGACAAAAATGAACAAAAACGGACAAAAATGGAAATAACATTTAGATGCTTCCTCCTCCTACTCTTCCTCCTCCTCCCCCTGGGTCTTCCTAATCTTCCTCAGTCCTCTTCCTCCTCCCCTCCTCAGTCCTCCTCCTACTCCTCCTCCTCGTCCTCAGTCCTCCTCATCAGTCCTCAACAGTCCTCCTCCTCCCCAGTCCTCCTCCTCCTCCTGAGTCCTCCTCCTGGGTCCTCCTGGGTCCTCCTCCTCCTCCTGGGTCCTCCTCCTGGGTCCTCCTCCTCCTCTTCATCCTCCTCCTCTTCCTCCTCAGTCCTCTGTCCTCCTCCTCATCCTTCTCTTCAGTCCTCCATCCTCCTCCTCAGTCCTCCCCCAGTCCCCCTCCTCCTCCTCCTATTCAGTCCTCCTACTCCTCCTTCTCAGTCCTCCTCAGTCCTCCTCCTCCTCCTCCTCCTCTTCCCTCTCAGTCATCCTCCTCAGCCATCCTCCTCAGTCCTCCTCAGTCCTCCTCCTCCTCAGTCCTCCTCCTCCTGGGTCCTCCTCCTCCTCTTCCTCCTCGGTCCTCAGTCCTCCTCCTCCTGGGTCCTCCTCCTCATCCTTCTCATCAGTCCTCCTCCTCCCCAGTCCTCTCCCAGTCCCCCTCCTTCTCCTCCTCCTATTCAGTCCTCCTCCTCCTCCTCCTCAGTTCTCCTCAGTCCTCCTTCTCATTTCTCCTAAGTCCTCCTCCTGAGTCCTCCTCCTGAGTCCTCCTCCTGAGTCCTCCTCCTGAGTCCTCCTCCTGAGTCCTCCTCCTCTTCCTTCTGAGTCCTCCTCCTCCTCCCTCTCAGTCATCCTCCTCAGTCATCCTCCTCAGCCATCCTCACCAGCCATCCTCCTCAGTCATCCTCCTCAGTACTCCTCAGTCCTCCTCCTTCTCAGTCATCGTCAGTCCTCCTTCTCAGTCCTCCTCAGTCCTCCTCCTCCTCCTCCTCCTCTTCCCTCTCAGTCATCCTCCTCAGCCATCCTCTACAGTCCTCCTCAGTCCTCGTCCTCAGTCCTCCTCCTCCTGGGTCCTCCTCCTCCTCTTCATCCTCCTCCTCTTCCTCCTCGGTCCTCAGTCCTCCTCCTCCTGGGTCCTCCTCCTCATCCTTCTCATCAGTCCTCCTCCCCAGTCCTCTCCCAGTCCCCCTCCTTTTCCTCCTCCTATTCAGTCCTCCTCCTCATCCTCCTCAGTTCTCCTTCTCATTTCTCCTAAGTCCTCCTCCTCCTCTTCATCCTCCTCTTCTTCCTCCTCGATCCTCAGTCCTCCTCCTCCTGGGTCCTCCTCCTCATCCTTCTCATCAGTCCTCCTCCCCAGTCCTCTCCCAGTCCCCCTCCTTTTCCTCCTCCTATTCAGTCCTCCTCCTCATCCTCCTCAGTTCTCCTTCTCATTTCTCCTAAGTCCTCCTCCTGAGTCCTCCTCCTGAGTCCTCCTCCTCTTCCTTCTGAGTCCTCCTCCTGAGTCCTCCTCCTCCTCCCTCTCAGTCATCCTCCTCAGTCATCCTCCTCAGCCATCCTCCCCAGCCATCCTCCTCAGTCATCCTCCTCAGTACTCCTCAGTCCTCCTCCTTCTCAGTCATCGTCAGTCCTTCTCCTCAGTCCTCCTCAGTCCTCCTCCTCCTCCTCGGTCCTCCTCCTCCTCCTCCTCCTGGGTCTTCCTGATCCTCCCCAGTCCTCTTCCTCCTCCCCTCCTCAGTCCTCCTCCTACATAAATGGACACCTAAATTGCTAAATAAAATGTTCAATTTTTGCTGTTATAGGGGGGATCATGTTTTTTGTCCGTTCGGTACCCTATATTTTCAAAACGGACAAAAAATAGAGCGGACAAAAACGGACAAAAATGGACAAAAACGGACAAAAATGGAAATAACATTTAGATGCTTCCTCCTCCTACTCTTCCTCCTCCTCCCCCTGGGTCTTCCTAATCTTCCTCAGTCCTCTTCCTCCTCCCCTCCTCAGTCCTCCTCCTACTCCTCCTCCTCGTCCTCAGTCCTCCTCATCAGTCCTCAACAGTCCTCCTCCTCCCCAGTCCTCCTCCTCCTCCTGAGTCCTCCTCCTGGGTCCTCCTGGGTCCTCCTCCTCCTCCTGGGTCCTCCTCCTGGGTCCTCCTCCTCCTCTTCATCCTCCTCCTCAGTCCTCAGTCCTCCTCCTCATCCTTCTCTTCAGTCCTCCATCCTCCTCCTCAGTCCTCCCCCAGTCCCCCTCCTCCTCCTCCTATTCAGTCATCCTACTCAGTCCTCCTCCTCCTCCTCCTCCTCTTCCCTCTCAGTCATCCTCCTCAGCCATCCTCCTCAGTCCTCCTCAGTCCTCCTCCTCCTGGGTCCTCCTCCTCCTCTTCATCCTCCTCCTCTTCCTCCTCAATCCTCAGTCCTCCTCCTCCTGGGTCCTCCTCCCAATCCTTCTCATCAGTCCTCCTCCTCCCCAGTCCTCTCCCAGTCCCCCTCCATCTCCTCCTCCTATTCAGTCCTCCTCCTCCTCCTCCTCAGTTCTCCTCAGTCCTCCTTCTCATTTCTCCTAAGTCCTCCTCCTGAGTCCTCCTCCTGAGTCCTCCTCCTCTTCCTTCTGAGTCCTCCTCCTGAGTCTTCCTCCTCCTCCCTCTCAGTCATCCTCCTCAGTCATCCTCCTCAGCCATCCTCCCCAGCCATCCTCCTCAGTCCTCCTCCTCCTCAGTCCTCCTCCTCCTGGGTCCTCCTCCTCCTCTTCCTATTCAGTCCTCCTACTCCTCCTTCTCAGTCCTCCTCAGTCCTCCTCCTCCTCCTCCTCCTCTTCCCTCTCAGTCATCCTCCTCAGCCATCCTCCTCAGTCCTCCTCAGTCCTCCTCCTCAGTCCTCCTCCTCCTCAGTCCTCCTCCTCCTGGGTCCTCCTCCTCCTCTTCCTCCTCGGTCCTCAGTCCTCCTCCTCCTGGGTCCTCCTCCCAATCCTTCTCATCAGTCCTCCTCCTCCACAGTCCTCTCCCAGTCCCCCTCCATCTCCTCCTCCTATTCAGTCCTCCTCCTCCTCCTCCTCAGTTCTCCTCAGTCCTCCTTCTCATTTCTCCTAAGTCCTCCTCCTGAGTCCTCCTCCTGAGTCCTCCTCCTCTTCCTTCTGAGTCCTCCTCCTGAGTCTTCCTCCTCCTCCCTCTCAGTCATCCTCCTCAGTCATCCTCCTCAGTCATCCTCCTCAGCCATCCTCCTCAGCCATCCTCCTCAGTACTCCTCAGTCCTCCTCCTTCTCAGTCATCGTCAGTCCCCCTCCTCCTCCTATTCAGTCCTCCTCCTACTCCTCCTTCTCAGTCCTCCTCCTCCTCCTCTTCCCTCTCAGTCATCCTCCTCAGCCATCCTCCTCAGTCCTCCTCAGTCCTCGTCCTCAGTCCTCCTCCTCCTGGGTCCTCCTCCTCCTCTTCATCCTCCTCCTCTTCCTCCTCGGTCCTCAGTCCTCCTCCTCCTGGGTCCTCCTCCTCATCCTTCTCATCAGTCCTCCTCCCCAGTCCTCTCCCAGTCCCCCTCCTTCTCCTCCTCCTATTCAGTCCTCCTCCTCCTCCTCCTCAGTTCTCCTCAGTCCTCCTTCTCATTTCTCCTAAGTCCTCCTCCTGAGTCCTCCTCCTCTTCCTTCTGAGTCCTCCTCCTCCTCCCTCTCAGTCATCCTCCTCAGTCATCCTCCTCAGCCATCCTCACCAGCCATCCTCCTCAGTCATCCTCCTCAGTACTCCTCAGTCCTCCTCCTTCTCAGTCATCGTCAGTCCTTCTCCTCAGTCCTCCTCAGTCCTCCTCCTCCTCCTGGGTCCTCCTCCTCCTCCTCCTCCTGGGTCCTCCTGGGTCTTCCTGATCCTCCCCAGTCCTCTTCCTCCTCCCCTCCTCAGTCCTCCTCCTACTCTTCCTCCTCGTCCTCAGTCCTCCTCATCAGTCCTCAACAGTTCTCCTCCTCCCCAGTCCTCCTCCTCCTCCTGGGGCCTTTTCCTGGGTCCTCCTCCTGGGTCCTCACCCTCCTGGGTCCTCCTCCTCCTGGGTCCTCCTTCTCCTCCTCAGTCCGTCTCCTCCTCCTCCTCAGTCCTCTTCCTCTTCTTCCTCCTCCTCCTCCCTCTCAGTCATCCTCCTCAGCCATCCTCCTCAGCCATCCTCCTCAGTCCTCCTCCTTCTCAGTCCTCCTCAGTCCTCCTCCTGAGTCCTCCTCCTCCTGAGTCATCCTCCTCAGTTCTCCTCCTCCTCCTCCTAGGTCCTCCTTCTGGGTTCTCCTCCTCCTCCTCCTCCTGGGTCTTCCTGATCCTTCTCCTCCCTCTCAGTCATCCTCCTCAGTCATCCTCCTCAGTCATCCTCCTCAGCCATCCTCCTCAGCCATCCTTCTCAGCCATCCTTCTCAGCCATCCTCCTCAGTACTCTTCAGTACTCTTCAGTACTCTTCAGTACTCTTCAGTACTCTTCAGTCCTCAAAATTTTTGTCCGCTAATGTCCACCAATGTCCGCTAATGTCCACCAATGTCCATCCAAGTCCGCCAATGTCCGTCCGGGTCCGCCAATGTCCGTCCGAGTCCGCCAATGTCCGTCCGAGTCCGCCAATGTCCGTCCGAGTCCGCCAATGTCCGTCCGTGTCCACCAATGTCCCAAAAAACACGTCCGTTGTCTCATAGAATCCAAAAAGGACAGGACATAGGCGGACATAGACGGACATGACACCCCCCCCAATATGAAGCCTCATTACTACCCCGTCCTTTGTATAAGGACTTGTGAAATTTACCTCAGTCGTGTGGCTAACTTAAATGTCCCTGTGAACAGCCGGCGGATTGCTTTGAAATGAAAATCCAGTTATTTTAGAAACGTACAAATTAAATGTAACTATGTAAAATACTTATTTCAGATTGTGGGATATAACCGTATCAGATGGGTTAGATTTGGAGGATTGGGTATTGATGAGAAACAAAGAATATAGAGCAGATTCAAAGCTTGGTTTAATACAATATTATGTTAGAATATTTATCATACCAATATTATTGAAAGCAATCTCGGTTCTATTTGCCCTCATCTCTATTGTGGTGAGTTTTTATCGAATATTGTTGTTTTTAAGCAGCATATTTTAACCCAAAGTAAATCGATATTATAGTACACAATATGATGTAACTGTTCTTCTTTGCTATATAGTGTTCGTTATACTGCAGAAATGTGTGTAAACTTTAGCCTTTTAAAACTTCAGATAATATGGAGTGAAATGGTTTTCTCAGTAAAACATCCTACCTTAACGATATGTGCTCTTCTGGTTGATTTTGTGAAAAGTCCAGCTATGGTCGTGGTGAGTGCTTTAATTGATGTAAAATTTGTGTTTTGTGGTATCATATTACATTTCTTTGCATGCTACAAAAAGACGTCAGATTTCAACATTTCAACGAGCGCAAACCATAATTTTCTCCGTAATCTCACTTTCCACTGATCGCATCCTGTCCCTCAGTACACACAATAAATTTCAGCAGGTGGAGCACTTTCCCGAATTTCACATTCCATTCTTCACCACGATTGAAAGGATCAAGCTCGGAAACATTGAATTTTTCACATATCTCGTTGCGATCGAAGCTGGCAAGCATTTCCATAAGATCTGAGACTTGCTCGTACACGGTGTAGGACTCTTCCTCTGATTTGGGGTTGTAATCCGCCACTGCATCCTCGATATCTCTATTAATAGCCTCTGTGTCTGTCATGTGGAGGATAAGAAATAGGGTTGAAATCATCAGGAGGGTGCTTCTTGGTTGCATGTTTGCTGTTTCCTTAGAATAAATGAGGTTGTTTATTGTTTAATTTAAAACGTTCGTGTGTTTGATCGAAACTGCATATTCAATGGAACATCAAAATATTGCGAACTAACAAATTCAATAACTAAAGTATCTCAATATTTAAGAAACCATATCGTACAAAACTTAACACTCATACAAGTAAATACCGGCAACATAAATTTATTTATCAAGAATGTGCTGCGATTTGTCAAAGCTATCGCTATCCATAATATGCATTAATGCAGGACATTTGGAATGCGGCGATGTAAATGTTCAAACCGCGTAAGTGATAACAACCCCAGTCACTAAAATGGACTGTCAGCGAGTATTTCAAACCAGCACAAGACACGAAATACCTTCTGGACAGACCCCCTACTCTTCAACACTTAATTAGGTTAAAACTGTGTGTCAGTTTAATGGGAATCCCAGTCCAGCACATGTGCGAACAGTTATCGCTTACAAAAGACCAAGTTCTGGCTACAGCTTTTCAAGATATTAATTCGATCTGACGGACGACTGACGAGTAATATACCTTATTATATGAAATTTATACCTCACTTATACAGTCCGACAGTAAATTTGTGCGATTTTCTTATAGAAGGAGGTGCGATTCGAGCTCTATTTTTTCATAGAAGATAATGAATAGCAATGGAACGCATTGAAACCGCATTTGATAAAAATAAATGAACCCGTAAAATGAAGTGATGATGAGCTGGAAGTGGAAAACACTGTCATAGTGATGGTAGAAGCGGGGGATCATACACTTATTCTATACAATTTTACGGTCAATCTCAGCTTTTCTCATGGTCAAATAACACCAAGCTCAGTAATTATATAGATTCATAACGATACTGGAAACTTCTGGGGTTTACAAGTTATCGCTATGTATCATTTAGGCATGTAGTTATATAATAAGCATGAAGACCTAATAGTCTTCCGTAAGGGCTGCAATCACCTTTGGATTGCATGATGCATGTCTTTTTTTTCTGTAATTTCGAGGTGGAAAAGGTCCAGGCGACCACCTACTCCAAGCAAGGCATCTGATACTATACAACACAATACAATTTATTTATAAATCACTATTAGTACAGTCAAATACGTCTTTTTGTCGGACAAAATTCGCAACAAAGCGATTTTAACGGGATATGTTCGGGACAGGTCCCAGGAATCATTCCAGAGAGTTCCCAAAAAAAAAGACTTCAGGAAAATCCACAATTACCACTTTTCTACCACCTTTTTACCACTTTGGTTTTCCGCAAATAAGTCACGTTCTGAATATCCTAGAAGATTCTAGTTAAAAGCAGTGTGTTTAGAAAACAAAGAAGAACAACTTTTTCTCTAACAACTTTTTCAAAAATAAATTATTTAATTAATTAATCAAATAATTAAAAAAATTTAAAATATTTCAAAAATATATTTTGATAAAAATGTTCACAATTACATTCCACGTATAATGAACTAATTTTTATAAAACTTTCGAAAATTTTCACTTTCAATATTTTGGACTTGTAAAATTTTCGAAATTTGTAAAGAATAACCACTATTTACCACTTTTTACCACATTGAATCTCCGCTAATAAAACGACTTCTGAATGTCGTAGAAGGTTCTAGATTGAACATAAAAAGAGAACAACTTTTTATCTGATAACCTTTGGATTAAATAATTAATTAATTAGTTATTCGATTATTAAACAAATATTCAAAAATTATAATAATTATTTTCGATCAAAATATTTTAAAATTACATAACACGAATAATTGACAACTTTTCATTAAACTAATCGGAAAATCGAAGCAGTACTTTATATAACCATATATACTAGATAAGAGTCTTACTTATGAGTCCTCAGCTGGCACATTGGTGCAATTGTGCTGACGTTTGAGGCAGGTTGATCCACAATGTATTCCTGCTTTTCTGCATGAACAAGTATTGCCACAACCTGACTTTAAACAGTTGCAACTGATGTTTTGAATGATCTTTTTCGGAGCTGTACTCATAAGAGTGGTCACTGGTACATGCGTCCCATTGTTCATCTTCCATCCCCATTCCCCAGCTTATCATCTATGAGGTCATTCTCATCCCACGCCTGCAGCTGATGGTAAACACGATAAGAATGTTGTTCAGCTGCCCCCTGTATAAGTAATGTTTCAAATCGGTATTATAGCAGCAACGTGGTCGTTAAATAACACTTAGAAATCAAAATGTCCTCCAAGATTAGGGGGAGTGGGGGTGCCATTAGTCAATACACATACGTTGAGTCTTATAATCAACATGTACTCGTGTTTGCGAACATGCTGTAAACTGCACTATAACATATTATTGCAATAGGCCATTACATTCGGAATATGATCTGAAAAGATGGCGCGAAACGGATTGAAAATGACGAAGTTATCAAGCAATTTGTTTATCTCGTTAGCGAAACTGATTGGGTTATCAATGATTACCCAATCGTTAATCACGTGACAGGGTGTTAGGATACTGTAATTGGGCTTTCTGCACGATTTCTGTGCCACTCATTCACTGGATCAGACACCACCAGTCGGATCCACGGAGTTGGTAAGGATCGGCTATTCAGAACGATTCCGATAGTGGGAATCTAGTGCACTAAGCTACGGAGAAAGTCACGTGAAATTTTTGGGCGAGCGAATTAGTAAGAGCCTAACGTATGTGCACTATACCGGTCCTCCCCCCTCCCCCACACAATAACTTACCCTGTCTGTAATCCGATTTGAGGATTTATCATTTGGTGCGATCTCTACGTTACAGAATGGACATTTGTTTAAACCGTGTTTGTGGACTAAAGATGGTTCTGAGTCGGTTACAACGGACTCATCTTCATTGGCCGATATGAATCTTTGGAACTGGTCTATGGTCACTGTCTGCAATAACATACAATAGACGTCACTCTGAGCAGAATCAGTCAGGCCGTTGTACTGCCGTTTAATTTCGTTCATTGACCAGGGGTTGTTGATCCAACCTGTGTTACGATGGTTTGTTTATTTATACAGAGTATGAGAGGCCTCAGGATAATGAATAGGACTGTAACCATCCGTTTCAAACTTGCTGGGCATAGTTTAAAAGTTAGTGTACTTACTTAAAAGATAAATAGTTAAAATAGTACCTGGGGACAGCAACCCTTTCCAGATTTCATTCCATACAAATTTACTTTGTCGATCATTCGCTATTCACCGGAATTAACTCCTCATTTGCCTGGTAAATTAAAAAATAGTATTGGTTAAGAATGCCTCTAGTTGCGCTCTCGAGTCTCGGTTGACATAAAACTTAAAAGTAAAACGGTAAAAACAAAATATTACTATTATTGTACATATATAAGAGGTTGCGTGTGGGTAGTCACTTTTGGGCCACCCTGTATATTAGTTGACAGCTACTTACATAGAATCTGCACGCGTACAGTATCAGGCACACGATGTGTTCTTCTGTTTTCAAAATGTCAACTATTTGGAGTGATTTCAGTCCTCGATTTTTAGCAGATTCAACTTTTTTACGAAGAGAAGTCAACATAAAGTAAAAGCTGAAGCTTACACTTCCAAACGATAAACTGACAATCAGAGATAAGATCTCTAGTTAGCGATTGAAAAATTGCTAAGTCTTGTTTAAACAACCATTTTAACAATCTAGTTAAGCACAATACTAAGTCGAGAGATATGATATGTTAATAGTTATAAGCTAGAATAGTATCGTACAAATTTGGATATTTTACCGTATATTCCATTTATCTGCATCTTTTTTTATCTGTTATCTAATCTATGTGACGATGTATGTTCTGTTATTCAAGTAAATTCATTTTACGTTTCACGTCACGGCAAATATTTTTGATAAAAATTATATTTTGAAATTTAAAAAAATTTAATTATTATTTAATTAATTAATCAATTATAAATATCTAATCCAAAGGTTGTCACATAAAATGTTGTTCTCTTTTATGTTTTGAACACATTGGTTCAATCTAAAACCTTCTACGACATTCAGAAGTCGTTTTATTAGCGGAGATTCAATGTGGTAAAAAGTGGTAAATAGTGGTTATTCTTTACTAATTTCAAAAATTTTTAAAGTCCAAAATATTGAAAGTGAAAATTTTCAAAAGTTTTATAAAAATTGGTTCATTATACGTGGAATGTAATTGTGAACATTTTTATCAAAATATATTTTTGAAATATTTTAAATTTTTTTAATTATTTAATTAATTAATTAAATAATTTATTTTTGAAAAAGTTGTTAGAGAAAAAGTTGTTCTTATTTGTTTTCTAAACACACTGCTTTAAACTAGAATCTTTTAGGATATTCAGAACGTGACTTATTTGCGGAAAACCAAAGTGGTAAAAAGGTGGTAGAAAAGTGGTAATTGTGGATTTTCCTGAAGTCTTTTTTTTGGGAACTCTCTGGAATGATTCCTGGGACCTGTCCCGACCATATCCCGTTAAAATCGCTTTGTTGCGAATTTTGTCCGACAAAGGCTTAAATTAGGACGGATTTGACTGTACTATATCTTTTTTTTCAAAACATCTCAGTACATTGTGCAGAAAGTTGGAGATTTAAAATTTTGGAAGCATGTAGGGATTTAGATCGATTGTATATACTAAAAATACTCTAGCACAATTGTAACTGCAGTTTTACAGGACTCTAAATGCTTAATGAACACACTTGCAGGTACCACCCGACACCCGTTTTCACACTATGGCAACGTAATATTATTACGTTAGTCATTTTAGACTCCCCCCGTTACCCACTCTTCACAAAGCTGTTCTGTAGAAATAACAAACTACCTCCCGTTAGGCGCCAGTTTTGTCTTTTCTTGTATTGTACTGAATAATGTGTATGTTATGAGTATTGAGTATCCTCTAAGTATGTTATGAGTATTAAATACCTTTAAAATATGTACCTTGGTCTCCGGATTTCTGATCAATCCTAGATGGATGTGATTGCAAAGGAACTACTTTCGTAATGTCTCTTCCTTATCATTTGTGCTACGAGTTTCGAGGGGTCCATTGCACGGGATGTAATACTGATAACATAATTCAACTTACAAGATAAGATTGTCATATATCGTCATGGAACAGCGTTTTTTCTTGTATTTGTAATTAATTACGTTACTGATAAGGAAAAACAGAAACGAACAAGAATGTTGCCGCGGTATCACCACCCACGATCAAATTTCCCTACTGCCTACAATGCGAATTTTGTTTTACTTTATTGTATCCCAGAGTGGTGTTTGGCGCACGTGATAATCGTTTACCTTACTCGGGATTATTACGACGGGTTTATTAACGACCGGTTAAAATATGGTTCGGGGAAAATATGGCGAAATTGCTCAAAACCCACCACATTTTCCCGGTCGCCATTTTACCGGTGTCCAACCTTTCAATTTTAGATTCAAAAATTTTGTCTCAGATGTAAATTTCCTTATTAGAGATAAGCAAGTTTAGAAATTTTCGCATTGCTAAAACTTGTGAAACAAGTCGAATTATCAATAATTGTTGACAGTAGACAGAAATAATGACTCGTGGTTAATCAAACTAGATGGAAAATAATTTTCTTCGAAAGAATGCATCGTTCGCATTGTTTAGAATTATGAATAAATGACTGATGAAACTGATTCATGTTATTGACAGTTTTGATTAATTCAAGTTTTAATTTAACTGTTACTTTTACTTTGAGTCCTATTTAATTATGTAGAGATAGTCAATACCTAAGAAATTAAAAATTGGCCTATTTAAATCAACTTTGACAATAAGGATATATGACAAGAATTGGGCAAAAAGGTGAATTTTTTGCAATTTCAGCCAAATGAAGTCGAAAAACCTACAACAAGTGTCCCAATAGTCTTCTTTAGTGCATATAAGACAACGATTAAAATATGAGCACCCATACCCCTTGGGAACCCTTAAAGCTGAGACGGCGGGTTTATTAACGACCGGTGAAAATGTGGTTCGGGAAAAATATGGCGAAATTACCCTAAACCCGCCACTTTATCCCGGTCATAATAATCCCAAGTAAGGTACATATATTATATTAGGCGTGCAGAACTTGAAAAATTCTGCGTGCATCTGAGGTGTCGCCGTCGATCTGTATGTGGTTTGGTTGTACCTTATCGGACCTTATTTGGACGGACATTACGTGAACGAACATAATTATGAACGGGCATTAATATGAACGCTCGAAGGCATTCAAAACCATTAAAAATCCGAATTTTTTTAAATTTTTTGACGTTTTTTTAATTTCAGCAAATGATTTTTAAATCCATTTTTTATACAGTAAATAAGAAAAGCAGTCATTAAGCAGTAAAAATGTTAAAACATGTGAACATGATCAGTGTCTAATATCACATATCATCTTCATCAAATGAGTTTTCGTGCATGAAATAGTCCATGCTTAAACAAGCATCAGTGATTTCTAGCTTTATGGAAACTTTTTTATCAAACTACCCCGGTCCTGCATTTCAGTGTTAACTTTTACAAGCCATTCGGCGTGAAGTGGTTTTATCTTAGACAACTTTAGGTTAATCTTAACATCACGTGGAGCTTTCCTAGCACTGTTTCATTACCTCCCCTCAGTAATATGAACTATAACAACGTCGGACAATGTCCTTGGCAACACGATTTACCGTAATATCTAGAGGCTGGAACAAGTTTGTCATGTTGGCGGGGACTAGCTCATGAACTATGTTGTTGAGTGTCATAATTTCGTTGACTTTTTCCGCCAAGTGACCCTTGAAAACATCATAGACTAGTAGAGTTTTTTGTGCCTCCGGCAGACCAAGGAGAACCTTTCCGTCGTTAACTTACGGCACAATAAAGTTCTCATAGTTGCCATATTCTGGACAAAAAGTTCGAAATGGAAAAATTTTTGAAAAAATTTCAACGGACTTTAACTTGGACGGACATTAATTGAACGGACTTTATTTGAACGTACATTAAGATGAACGCTAGGGCCTCCAGCGTTCAAGTAATGTTCGTCCAAATAAGGTCCGATAAGGTAGATTATTTCATATTTTGCTCAGATATGACTAATATGCTATATTAATGTATTAGAGTGAATTGTAACCCGATGGAAACCTGTGTAACAGTCGTCAAGCACCAAAAACTGGTTGCTATGCCTGTAATTAAATAACACATAACTGGCGTCGCGCGCGCAAAATATACTCCTTTTATACACATAATTATAGGGGAGTGGTCTATATTGCGAAGGAGCAGACTTTTGTCATCACCATAGCGCCGTCGGGCTACCTCATATATCCAAACCCGATTACTTATTCCCTACGATCTTTTTGCCTTCGGCAAGAGTAGGACAAAAATTATAAGTATCTAAGGCAAGCCAGCTTTGACCTTTATTCTAACTGCATTTTCAGTGTGCACCAATCATCAGCGAAGTTTCCAAGTTAAACGTTTCATTACGTTATAACGTATTTCATTTTTGTTATTTTATACTGTTAACTTTTCCGAAACCTGTATCCATATACTTAGGGTGGATCGTGAGTATTTTTTGAGACTCCCGAAGAAAATGGCCAAATTCTCATTCTCAAAATTATTTTTGAGTTTTTTTGAGAAAAGTTTGCAGGAGATGCGAAAAACTCATTCTCAAAAATTTATTTTGAGTATTTTTGCATTGATATGAAGAATAATTTGGTATATCACTATTTTTGATTGAATAATTTTTGAGAAAATGATAAATCCATGCTGAATTTCTCAGATTCAAAAACAATTTCTGAGTAGACAATTTTTGAGAAAATGAGAAATCCATGCCAAATTTCTCAGATTCAAAAATAATTTTTAAGACATTTTTCGAGTATTGCCGGCAAAAACGGTCAAATTCTCAGATTCTTAAATACTCATAATCCCCCCTCTTCGAACTTTTGCTTAAAATTTTAAAACGTTGTTCAAATCTCCACTATTAACGCAAATTCCATTGTTGTGGATTATAAGGACCAATCTGAATCATGTATTTGTATTACTCAACATACAACTTTCACAGTATATTTTAGATAATTAGTCGGGCCCGTGCTCCCGGTGTAGATTAGTTGCTCCTCAAGTTGAGCGCTTACCAAAATACTTCAACAGACCTCTTTGTATAATTCTCTATCATAAGATCTTCTCCTAAAATCTTTAAATGATTGAGAACAGCGGTTTAAGTTTTTTTAAACGTTAAATCTTATCATTATGATAAAGTAAAGTAGTTTTTGTACAAATATGATAACGATTCAAGTCACTATCACAGATTATGAGTCAGCAAGTAACAGTTGTTACTTCCGAGGGTGGAAATCGTGAATGGAGTCACGGCCTATTTGGATGTTTTGACGACTGTGGAGAGTGTCTGCTCGCTTGGTGTTGTCCGTGTATCACCTTCGGTTTGAATGCCCGAGATTCTGGGTGCTGCTGTGATGGTTGTTGTGGTGCGTTCTGTGGCTGCCTATTCTTCTTCTGCCCATTTTCGCTGTGTGCCTGGTGTTGTTGTATTAGGCCGAATATTCGGAGGAACCACAGGATCCCAACTAATTGCTGTGCAGATTGGCTGGCGATAATGTGTTGTCCGTGTTGTGCTCTCATCCAAGAACGACAACAGTGCAAGACATCTACAACTCAAGTTGTAAATGTAGTGGTGCAAACCCCAGTCACTCAAGCACCTTCATCCTACATCCCTCCACAGCAGTACGTCACAGGACCCCCTCAACAGTACGCTGCTGGGCCTCCTCAACAGTACGCCGCTGGAGCCCCTGAACAGTACCCGCCTGGACCCCCTCAACAGTACGCCCCTCAACCCCTTCAACAGTACCCGCCTGGACCCCCTCAACAGTACGCCCCTCAACCCCTTCAACAGTACCCGCCTGGACCCCCTCAACAGTACGCCCCTGACGCTCAACAGTACGCACCTGAAGTACCCCCGCCGTACGCTCCAAGTGCTCCTGCTGTGTAACCTGATAATCTATGCTACTAACTATCATATTAATCTCTGTTTTGATATGCTACGTCCTGATAGAGAAGCGATCCTCTATACAATTGCATAAGAACTTCTTATTAAGAAGTGTCGAGTGTATCTGTTGTATATTTATAGTTTAGCTGTCAAATCAAGAAGACCCTTCACGAACCGCTTTGATTTATTAATAACGTTTTGAAAAATAATCAGACAGAATGTTTTATCAAACAATTCATTGTCTTTAGCTGTTTAATTACTATTTTAATGGATTAATTATTTGATTGCTTTTGCCATATTTTGCATTTAAAAAATGTAAACACACTCTTATTTGGATACTATACAGGGGGGGGGGGGGGGTGCAGGTGAGTACACTGACACATACGTTGGGGCTTATTTTTCAGTCACTTGAGTACCTGATTGAAATAATTATTTCTGGAATGACTTGCTACTGCTTTATCACTCATCCGAGTGATAATCAAAAACGAGGTTTTTTTCGAATGAATGTTCGTTGTCGCGGTTTTTAGATTGTAATGTATTGTACTTGGCCTTATAAAATACATCTTTCCTGAAGCTGAAGGGGAAAAAGGTGGAGCTCTAGCTACTCAGATGACCAAGATATCAAGCATAAAGAATTTGTATAATACGTATTATATAGTTTAAATAAACCAGCGATTATACAAACTTAAAGTTTTATTTGTACAACGCTCCCCTCCCGGGTAGAGCACTCTTGAAACTGGATTTCTCCAAATAAACATCATATTATATAGCTTATTCAAGAAGAAATGTTTCCATACTTTACGTAATATCAGAAAAATCCGATTCCTGCTGAATCCGAAACAGATAAAGGTCATCGTTAACAGTTTAGTTGTAGCTACTAGCTTGTTTAGATTACTGTAACGGTTCGCACTTTGGTATTGGCGAGAAGCTTCTGTACAACTCCAGTTACTACAAAATGCTGCTGCAAAAGCTGTTGCTGCAAAAGCTGTTGCTGTTAAATTTAAACATGACCATCTTGATGACGACATGTTAAATCTTCACTGGCTTGATGTAAAGAAAAGAATTGTTTTCAAAATCTTACTGCTGTATAATAACCAATGCTCTTAAAAACCCTTTTTCTATACTTTTCCTCCTTTTTGTGTTGGACAAATTGACGTACAAGCACTAAAAGTAAAAAAGGGCAGCTAGTCAAGGAGCCCTCTTATTCAGTCAATGCTATGTTTACACTTTACGGCCGTTACATAGCATGAAGTTCTATTGACTAGGCCGAGTTTGTTTTCGAAATAAAAACCCGTTAATCTAGCCAAACTACAGTTATATGTAATAACATGAAACATTTACGTGTGATTAATTCTATTTTATCCCTCTTTAGAATATGATTTGGTTGAAGACAATACGCCTTCTCTTTCTGCAGCAAAGAGTCTTTGCTGCTCTTTCGCTTCTTCTTGCTATCGAAAGTTTTCCCAATCGATACTTTTGATATTCGGTTACCGATATTCCCTTCACGCACTTTAACATCGTTATTCAACTCATACGGTTCTTCTCACACAGCAACATTCAGTTATGTTATTTAATATAGTGTATTAATGTTACATTTTCAAGCTGTAGCTATTTAACTGTAACTGCGAGTAGGAATTTCGTGCGGCGCATCATATCATTTGTTTTCTGTGTTGCAAAACGTTACATAGCCTCTGCAGTTATTATTTATCATTGCTTACATTGTAGTAAGGGATTATCCACATAAAATGGCTAACGTAATATTATTAGTTTTTTCTTTCTTATTCTTTTTTTTTAGAGAGAAAATTCGCCAAATAGGTCCAGGATAATAATAGATAAAACTGGACGTTTAGGCAATGTGCATTGGTTGTGGGACACACTCGACTAAGTGAGAAGCAAGGTTGAGAGACCTCAGATCTCCCTTAAGAGATATCAACAGAGTGTGAGCCACTGCCTGACTAACCTGTAAATAGAGTTCGCCATACTCTAATGTAGTAATGAGTATGACAGACAGTATCTTCTAAGTTGTTAAGATTCTGCGTTTCCTTTGTCCATGGTAACGGTTACAGGCCCTTGTTGTGGTAAAAGGATAAACGCTGAGTTGCTATGTATAGTTACATGAAGGATGAGAGGCGCCAGTACTATGTATTATATTATAATTGAACATTACATATTACTCTTGCATTGTACTGAATAATGTGTATGTTAGGGGGGGGGGGGGGGGGGGGGGGGGGGGGGGGGGGGGGGGGGGGGGGGGGGGGGGGGGGGGGGGGGGGGGGGGGGGGGGTACCAATGGCATAAATGGCATAATGGAGAATTGGCCAATAAAAATTTCCATTTATGCCATAAAAAGTATGCCATTTATGCCATTTTATGACATTCTATGCCATTGGTACCCCCCCCCCCCCCCCCCCCCCCCCCCCGTTTGATATAATACATTTGTATTTTCTTTATTTGTCATATGAATCTTTAACGATCATTCCAAGCGTTATAAAGCATGAAAAATTTCTCTTATTCAAGTACTAATAATAATTTGCGAATTTAAAGTCATCCTAAAGGTCAAATATGAAGACCTAAATTCATGGCATAAATGGAGAATTGGCCAATAAAAATTTCCATTTATGCCATAAAACGTATGCCATTTATGCCATTTTATGCCATTGGTACCCCCCCGTTAGGGGCCATCTACTTATCCACATAAAATGGCTAACATAATATTATTACGTTAGCCATTTTAGACTCCCTCCGTTACCCACTCTACACAAAGCTGTTCTGTAGAAATAACAAAGCTGGCATATGAGTAGCACAATTTCCATGCATATGCCCTCCACCAAAATCTTCTATTCGAAGATTACTAAGTTACTACGAATAATGTAAAAAATCTCGAGTATCAAGTGATTTTATCACTGATCTTGGCAGGGAAGTTAATGGTATTATAAATCATTTAAGGACTGATAAAGTAAACTGTCTATGTGCAGTTACGAATTCCTTGTAGTCCTTGTTATGTAGTCCGTGGTTTACATACCTGACACCCTCACAGTTGTTGCCGTCCCCGATGGTCACAGTAGTTTGATACGTAATATTTTCCAAACCACCTTTGTATTCTCTATCATAAGATCTTCTCCTAAAATCTTGTGAATGAGAACAGCAGTTTAAGTTTTTTTTTACGTAAAATCTTATCATTATGATAAAGTAAAGTATTTTTTGTACGAATATGATAACGATCGTCACTATCACAGATTATGAGTCAGCAATTAATAATTGTTACTTCCGAGGCCGAGGGTGGAAATCAATGGAACAACGAATGGAGTCACGGCCTATTTGGATGTTTTGACGACTGTGGAGTGTCTGCTCGCTTGGTGTTGTCCGTGTATCACCTTCGGTTTGAATGCCCGAGATTCTGGGTGCTGCTGTGATGGTTGTTGTGGTGCGTTCTGCGGCTGCCTATTCTTCTTCTGCCCATTTTCGCTGTGTGCCTGGTGTTGTTGTATTAGACCGAATATTCGGAGGAACCACAAGATCCCAACTAATTGCTGTGCAGATTGGCTGGCGATAATGTGTTGTCCGTGTTGTGCTCTCATCCAAGAACGACAACAGTGCAAGACATCTACAACTCAAGTTGTAGAAGTAGTGGTGCAAAACCCAGTCACTCAAGCACCTTCATCCTACATTCCTCCACAACAGTACGCCACAGGACCCCCTCAACAGTACGCCGCTGACCTCCCTCAACTGTACCCGCCTGGACCCCCATCAACAATACGCTGCTGACCTCCCTCAACAGTACGCCCCTCAACCCCTTCAACTGTACGCGCCTGGGCCCCCTAAAATGTACGTCAGTGATGGTGAACAGTTTGCCCCTGACGCCGCTGGGCCCCCTCAACAGTACGCCCCTGACGCTCAACAGTACGTACCTGAAGCACCCCCGCCGTACACTCCAAGTGCTCCAGCTGTGTAACCTGATAATCTATGCTACTAACTATCATATTAATCTCTGTTTTGATATTCTACGTCCTGATAGAGAAGCGCTCCTCTATAAAATTGCATAAGAACTTTTTATTAAGAAGTGTCGAGTGTATCTGTTGTATATTTATAGTTTAGCTGTCAAATCAAGAAGACCCTTCACGAACCGCTTTGATTTATTAATAAAATTTTAAAATGATCAGACAGAATGTTGCATCAAACAATTCATTATCTTTAGCTGTTTAATTACTATTTTAATGAATTAATTATTCGATATTTTTGCTCATAATTTTGCCATATTGTGCATTTTAAAAATATAAACACACTTTTATTTGGACACTATGCAGGGTGGGGGGTGGGGGGGGGGGGGGGGGGTGAGTACACTGGCACATACGTTGGGGCTTATTTTTCAGTCACTTAAGTACCTGATTGAAATATTTCTGGTATGACTTGCTACTGCTATTATCACTCATCCGAGGAATATATCAAATGAAAACGATGTTTTTTTCGATTGAATGTTCGTTGTCGCGGTTTTTAGATATTTTTAATGATCATTTGATCAAGTCAAATTATAATGTATTGTACTTGGCCTTATAAAATACATCTTTCCTGAAGGGAAAAAAAGGTGGAGCTCTAGCTACTCAGATGACCGAGATATCAAGCATAAAGACTTTATATATGTATTATATAGTTTAAACAAAACGGCGATTCTACAAACTTAAAGTTTCATTTGTAAAACGTTCCCCTCCCGGGTAGAGCACTCTTGAAACTGGATTTCTCCAAATAAACATCATATTATATAGTTTATTCAAGAAGCAAAAACTCAATGGATGGTTACCGTAATGGGTGCCACATGCCTAGCATGAAATATTTACCTACTTACTTACACTTGTGTAGGTCTGTAGAAGCATTAGAATCGGGCGTTGCCTGCCACAGGCTATCCCGAATTTAGAAGCTTGCTTTCATCAAGAAGAAATATTTCCATACTTTACGCAAATGTAATATCAAAAATCCGATTCCTGCTGAATCCCCAACAGATAAAAGTCATCGTTAACAGTCTAGTTGTAGCTTGTCTAGATTACTGTAACGGTCTATACTTTGGTATTGGCGAGAAGCTTCTGCATCAACTCCAGTTACTACAAAATGCTGCTGCAAAAGCTGTTCGTGGTAAATATAAACATGACCGTCTTGATGACGACTTGTTAAATCTTCACTGGTTTGATTTAAAGAAAATAATTGTTTTCAAAATTTTACTGCTGTCTCACAGGGCATTGCTAGGATTGTTCAGGACATGTTTAGGTACTCACACCATGGTCACACATTGAAACTAATTGTACCATCTTTCAAATCTAAGTTTGGTGAGCGTAGCTTCTCTGTGATCTACAATCTCAAAGATCTACAATCTCAAAGATCTACAGACTACAATCGTCTGCCTGATACCATTTTATCGGCTCAATCACTGGAATCATTTAAAGCTCTTCTAAAGATTTTCTGTTTTAACTGCCCCTTAATGAAACTTTATATCGATAATTTATTTTGGTCAATATTGGTGTTCGATTTTTACATACAAGTATCATTTTCTGTCATTAGACTAGCGATATTTTTCAAGCATACGTTACCAGTCCTTATCTTATTCAAGTACTTTTCTGGGATGTTTAGATTAAACACTGCTGAGTATAAGTTTAATCTTTGAAGTGGTGTTATTAAACTTCAATTTATTATTATTAATATATATACATATATATTATGTATATATTATTAATTGCGTTCATTGTCAACCTAAATCGTCAAAGGGTAAGCTTTTTAAGGCATATATTTCTTCGTAAGTCCTATATAAATATGTCAGACTCACCATATTTGTGGGCCCATACTTGTGCAGGAGGTGCATTTTGCTCTCAACATCTGTATTTTGGTGACCCTCAGCCCTCAGGTCCTTTGATTACATACATTTTGTCCTAAAAAATCTGATTTTAGTCTACTTTTGAGAAGATTTAATGTTGTTCATTCATTGTGTAAATTTGTATGTAATTGATTGATTTGAAAGATTTCAATAAAAAAATATTCGTAGCCAAAGTTAGCAAAATTAAGCACGACGCCACACACAAAAGGGTTTTAGGCGATTTTCTCGAAAATTGAAGGTTTCAGGAAAAAAATTGTTAACAACAACTTGTATATAAATATGTAGATTTGCTTTCATAAGCTAAGATACTCTTGCACCTGAGGGCAAACATTGGGCGTGGTCCTATTGGGCGACTGATAAATTGGGGAAGGCTGAAACGCACTTTCGGTGCACGATGTTCTCAAAGGTACCGTTCACGTGACACGTGTTTGTAAATATGGTCCAGCAAAAAAGCCCAATATCTGCAAAATCAGTCTCAACAGTATAACATATATACCCTATAATGCACCACTTCAGTTGATAAAATTCCCAAAATTGTTGTACCTTCTTTGTAATTTACCAGTTTCAACGTCAATAATTAAATTGGTAACTCGAGATCTGCCATGAAGCGCATGATACGCTTTCTGCATTTTGTGTAATTTCGCTAGTGTTTATTCATTCAAAGCTGTGTCGTTGCATCGCATGAAGTTCTATTGACTACTCTGGCTGACTTTGTTTTTGAAATAAAAACCCGTTAATTTTGCTGTTACAGCTTATGTAATAACATAAAACATTTACGTGTGATTAATTCTATTTCACCCCTCTTTAGAATATGATTTGGTTGGAGACAATACGCTTTCTCTTTGCAGCTCTTCGCTTCTTCTTGCTATCGAAAGTTTTACAACCGATACTTTTCGTGCTCTTTGGACCTCGCTGCTGTGATTCTTCTAATTCTATTCAAAGTTATGACATTCTGGCAGACATTAAACCTTTCTACGCATTTAAACATGAAAAGCGTTCATTTCTCTTAACGTTCCTTAACTCCAAAGATGTAACTTACATCGAACGCGAGGATGTTTCCCTTTACTCTGTATCTGAAAAGGAGTTTATATTTGTGAGAGCAAAACCCGGAATTAACATCTTCAACATAGAAGAACATCCTTTCCTTTACGACATACAGCACGACTCAGCAGTTGAACCTCTTACTGTTTCTCATGAAACAATCTTCCAGTATTTGAGGAGCAAGCCCGCGAGGGATGGTAGGAATATTTCTTATCTCCATAATTCCGGGCGATGCGGTTCCACTTGAGTCGCGGCTATGATGTTTAAAACAAATCAATGTATTGTTCAGTCTGAACCGTCTTCTATCATTAATCTGGCGTGGATACTGAACGCGAAGGAATATCCCCCAAGTCGTAAATCAGTTGAGTACTTGGACTTGGTCAGAGCAGTATTTCTTCTCATCTGTCCGGATCCTGAGAAACTGTATTTCATCAAACCTTGGGGTATTCAGACGCTTTCTCTTCTTCCTCTGATACATCAAGCTTTGCCAGGGATCACCGAACTCTTCATGTATAGATCTCTTCGACCAACTGTACTGTCCTTCGCTAAAATCTTTAAGGGCAATCTCATCATAACCGGAAATACGGCAGTTTCCATGCTTCCTGTCAACTATCGTAACATCTGGAACAAAATTAAATGTGGAGCTGGCAAGGAGGCCTTTCTCTTTATCGTGCTCTGTCAGATTCATGCCTACATGCTGGAGACAAGTGACCGGAACGATATCAAGGCGTACAGCTACGAGTCTCTCTTGGAGAACAAGGAGGAATTTACCCGGAGTTTTCTGAGGGAAGTTGGTATCGGCAAGGAATATTTTCGAGATGCTCTTTCTGCTCTGGAGAGAGATTCTCAAGCTAATGTCGATTTTCTCAGTCAAAAATCTTTGGCAGAGGTTAAAAATGTGACAATCTCCGTAGAAATCATGGAATGGGTAAAGACTATCGCCATGGACGAATTTGGGATTGAAGTTGAAGGAGAGGAGGGTCGATTAACAAATTTTTATTGAAATTTAAATGTTTGCTGGTTAAAAGATATAGGGTTAACAATATCATATTCGTGATTACAACACTACTGAATTATAATACTGTAATTAAAGTCATTGTATTTGTAAGTGTGATGTGTAAACAAACTTTCCTTGATTATTTTATTTTATTTTTTTGTAATTTGCCGTACAACTACTACCTACTGTATTAAAATTAATATATCATCGATTACATATTTTGTTATGATTTATCACATTTGAATATCTTCATAGCCTATAACTTACCAGATACCCTATGATTGGATGTTTTAGGCATTACCGAAAATCAGTTTTCTGCCAATTTCTCAAAAGTTAACCATTTTAAGGCATATGCTTCTTCGTAAGTCACAGCAAAAAGGCCCACTTAAACATCTGCAAATTCAGACTCACCAGTTTAACCAGAAGTTGGAAGGAAGTCTGGAAGATAATTTCCCCGCTGCACGTGTCGACCCGGCCCCTCAGTCCTCAGTCCTAAATTACATTAATTCGTTGCAACCTGTCTGCAGTCCATGCAACCTGGCTGCAGTCCATGCAACCTGGCTGCAGTCCATGCTGTTCAAAATGTCCAACTGAAGAAATGGTGTACGATTCTGCACGGGAATAATTGTTCATGTTCTATAATAATATCACTTGATGCTGATTTCTGTGTTTGACGAGACAAACTTATTTGATAATATGGCCTGAATTTGCTGATAAATCTAATTCAATTTAAAGGTAATTAAACGGGCAGGGAGAATATGCGACGGATTCATTAGCTCAGACCCATACACGCCGTGGAACCTAACCAAGTACGAGCAGATAAAATGTTATCTTAATTATAAAATCTCTGGTCATGTTATTTTGCAGTTCAAATTTGCGGCATCAATCTTGTTGAGTTCTTTCCTAATTTTGTTCCTTTGCCACCGCATATATTTAAGAGGATGATTTTAGAATTTAAAGTAATCTATCGAAAATGTTAACTGTTGGCAATTTAAGTCGATCTCTCTAGCGCTCGTTTTCTAGGAGGGAGTAACACTTCGTTTCTACACGTCGCATTTTGAATGTGATTTATTAACTAGCTTACTACACGAAAACAGAAAACTTCTCAAAAGTTTTTTCCTTCGATAAATGACTAGCCAAATGCTTATTTCGAACGGCATTATTTTGCTCACATTTTTAATTTTTGATGCGATGAAGTTTATTAAACAGTTACACGACAAACTTGCAAGCCTGCATAGTGAATATGTATACAATTATTTTAACGCCGATTTCCACTAAAACAGATCCCCTAGAGAGATGAAACTGTGTTTAATATTGCTGCTGGCTGCGATTGTGCTGGTCACAGCAGGCAAAAAGAAGAGTGAGTCCCGGGCTGCTCTGGGCTACAAAGAGTGCCCTGAGCACAAAGAGAACTACAAGAATGTGGCGAAGAAGAACAAGAAGATGAAGTGGATGAAGCCTAAAGCTCTGTCTGATATATGTCCAGGAGAACATGGGTGCCCTGCTCACGAGGTACTACCAAGTACTGGCTGCGGGTTTGGAGTAAGAGAGATTGGTGCCGGAAACTGGATCTCTACTCTGGTATTGGACAGTGAAGGGGACAGTAAATACGAGGAGGCGTATAAGCGACTTGTCTTCTACCTGACTGGTGGTAACGAGGACGGAACCGATATGGGTCTGACCGTTCCTTTGATAGTTCAGACTGGTTTAGATGAGAACTTTGAACCAGTAGGATCTTCAATGGCATTGTACCTGCCTGCGGAATATCAGAAAACCCATCCTGCCCCAACTGGGGAGGATGTCGAAATCGAGGAGTGGGATGATATTGTAGTGTACTATAGAGCATTCGGATACTCAAAGGGAAAAGAGGTGCCGGAAGAGATCTGGGATAGGGAGTTCATAAACCTGGGAGAGTCCCTCACTGACTCTGGTCTGGAATACTACTGGTGGAAAGTGATTACTGGCAGCTACAGCCACCAAAGTGAAGCAGAGCAGCGCCACGAAGTCATGTATATTGCCAGGAGACACGACTACTACGACTACAACGGCGACGATTTCAGTTTGGCGGAGGCCCAAGGCTATGAAGAGTGCGAAGGGTTCCCCGAAACTGCGAAACCCAAGGCTACGGAGGGTATCTGCGGCTCAGATGCAGAATGTCCAGATGTTGAGGAAGTTGAGAATGAGAATTGCGGGTTCGGGGTCCGAAACATTAAGGCAGGCAATTGGGTGAGCACTGAAATGGTGGAGGAAGACGGGGAGCAGAAATGGGTGAACGCATTCATCCGTCTCTTCGCCTATATTTATGGAGAAAACGATGAAGAGGCTGAGATCCCGATGACGATACCAGTATTAACGAAGACTTACATGAACAGAGACTTCGAGAACACTTACTCCAGCATGCACTTCTACCTTCCTTCGGAGTACCAAGACAACCCCCCAACTCCAACTAACGAACTTGTGGAGATTGAGGAGTGGATTGACACGAAGACCTACTACAGAGCAATCGGTGACTACGGTGCTGACGCAGATGTGATGGCTATCTGGAAGAAGGAGTTCAAAGATCTGGGTAAAGCTCTCAGTGATGCTGGGGAGAACTTTTATCCGTACATGGCCGTTACCGCTACATTCACCCGTCCTGGGTTCGGGGACCAGCGTCACGAGGCCATATTCGTGAGCCAAGATGCAGATGAGGAGTCTGAATAGTAGGAAATGTGGAAACATTTTTTTGTTAAACATATTATGCTATAATTTATCATTTTGCCTCTTGATTCATTAATAATTAAAATAATTAATAATTTGATTCGAAACTTTTAGCAAGAATAATTTAGTATACCTTTAAAGCTTTAGGTGCATATGTTTGGGCTGCAAAATTGTGAAGAAAGATTAAACTGACAACTTGTGGAGGTAACTATACTAACTCTAAGTTTGGTAAGCGTAGTTTCTCTGTGGTGGCTCCAAAGATCGACAATCGTCTGCCTGATACTTTTTTTTATTTTTTTATCTAGACACTTATTTTACTTCGGAGTATTCCAACAGCCATATTGTTACACAAGTGCAACCAGCCAATAACAGGAAGCCGAAGGATTTGTTTTTAGCCAGTGACGTTAAGGTAGTGTGCTGTGTGTACCATACTTTCTTCGCCCGAGACTTTGCTGCAATGTGCAGCTCCTCATTTAACCCTCACACCCGATTTCTCGAGTATTCGGCTGAGTAGACCGGGGGGCTGCATAGACCACTCACGATCCTTAGCTGAATGTCAACGACACTCACCCCACGACCAGGCAGGCAGTGGGATTTGAACCCGCAACCTCACGATTGCAAAGCTGGCTAACCAACTGCGCTACCTGGCCGTTAAATCGGCTAACTGTACTAAATAAATAAGAAATTACTTTTTGAAATAGGAATTCATAAATAAAATATCCGATTTAGGCGACTTTTTGGTTGAAATGTTTTACTGGGAAATACCCCCGACTCCCGAGATAACAATTTAGTACAAAATTTAGTACAAAAATAAAATGTTGGACGATTGTACGTGTATCTTATTGTAATGGGGTAGTGGATTGCAACTTTTAGCAAGAAAATGTAGTATAACATTTAATTTACGCAAATTATGATTGCGCTGAAAAATCGTGAAGACAGATCGAACTGATTAGGACAAAGGATACTACAGATTCACAAAATTAATTACAAAAATCAACATCGTCATTAAGTCATCAGTCTACAACTACTTTTATGATAAATTGAAAATAAGCAAATCGCCATAAATGTTGAGAAATTTCAAAGAATTTTCAAATATTGAAAAAGAAAGATTCAGGAGATATTTTTAGGGTTTTTTATCTCCAAAATCAAAATGTTGACTAAAGATGAAAAATACTATACATTTTTGAAACTATTTCATTGTTTAACGATAATTTTTTTCCCTGCTCTTGCCGAAGGCAAAAAGATCGTAGGGAATAAGTAATCGGGTTTGGATATATGAGGTGGCCCGACGGTCCTACGGTGATGACAAAAGTCTGCTCCTTCGCAATATAGACCACTCCCCTATAATTATGTGTATAAAAGGAGGCAATTTTGCGCGCGCGACGCCAGCTATGTGTTAATTAATTACAGGCATAGCAACCAGTTTTAGGTGCTTGACGACTGTTACACAGGTTTCCATCGGGTTGCAATTTACTCTAATTCATTAATATAGCATATTAGTCATCTGAGCGGATCAATCATCAATACAAGTGTTTAGTTATTTTGTTGAAACAAGCTTAATAAATTACCGAGTGATAAAATTCAGCAAGTCGAAACAAATTAAATTATTATATCAACTGATAAACTCGTGGCCGAATATTTTACAGTTTATCGAAACTGAATGGTAAAAAGCGATTACATATTTAAGAACAGATGTTACTTTACATTTACATTCAAGAAGCAACTAAGATCAAGATTGCGGTATAGTATGCTTTTAAAGAATCCTATATAGTCGATGGTGCTGTAGATGTGTCGAGTAAGCATCAAAATGTATTAGTTTATGTTAGATACAAATAATAACTAAGATTAGACAGAATATTTTATTACAGTCAATAAAGTTGGCATACGATGCAGTATAAATATGACGTGACATGATCATACGCATCGTTAACAGTAACACGAAACAAAACCGCGCAACATATGAAATGATCTACAACCAAACCACATATAGAATATAGATCGACGGCGACACCTAAGATGCGCGCAGAATTTTCAAGTTCTGCACGCCTAATATAATGAAAACGATTATCACGTGCGCCAAACACCACTCTGGGATACAAGTAGAACAATTACATTGTAGGCAGTAGGGAAATTTAATCGTGCGTGGTGTTACCGCGGCGAAATTCTTGTTATGAATTTAAAGATGGGAGGATGAGTTCGCTCGCTGGACACCAGGGACAAAAGGATTTCGCGATTATTTTGGCCAAAAATCGCGATACCGCGAATTTTAACATACTATACATTAAACTATACATAAAATTTGTCGCAAATAATGGGAAAAATCGCGATTCCGTACATGCCGCGATTTCCTTTTGTCCCTGCTGGACACCCGAGATAAGGGTGCACTAATACTGATGAGGGACTCCAGGAGCATACTGTTGAGGAGCGTACTGTTGAGGGGGAGCATAGGACTGTGGAACTGCAGTTATCCGGTTCTGCTGTTGCTGCACTACAACAACTTGAGTTGTAGAAGGCAGACTTTCTTTCAACTGCTGTCGTTCCTGAAGTAGAGCACAGCGAAAACAAAATACAACCGCCAACCAGTCTAAATAACGGTCACCTTGGATCCCATAGTCTCTTCTGATTTTGGGTCTAAGAGAACAACCCCACGCACACATTGCGACTGGAAAACAGAAAATAAAGCCCAAGCAGCCACAAAAAGCACCACAACACCCGTCGCACCAATAACCAGGGTAGCAAGAGTCCCGCGCGTTTAAACCAAATGTTACACAAGGACAAAACCAAACTAGCGACATTTCTCCACAATCGTCAGAGCCTCCAAACAGACCATGACTCCATTCGTTGTTCCTTGGAATACCATCTTCTAGAAGTAGCACCTTGTCTCCCATCAGTATATCTCTAGCAGAATGGTTAAAAGTCCCAAAGTTGTAAAAACAGCTGTAACCAACAGATATTAGAGGTTACAAGCTACCAAAACGAGGTCCAATCAGTCAATGTTTTGGAGAACACGATGTTACTAACTATGTAAACTGCACTATGATCATAATAATATATACCGAATTTTAATTGGACTTACAGGGTGAGTTGAAAATAGTGTGTGGAATCCATATTATGAGTTAGAATCAAATGAGATGCAACAATGAAATGTGTAACGTTTATGAACTGATAGCAATACACCTTTCAAAATTTGCTCCTTCATAAAAAATTGTATCGATCTTTACATTCCACACACTATTTTCAACTCACCCTGTATATGTAAAGGAAGAGTAAACTGACAAACTTTATCTTTAAAATATTCATTTTGCCGTAAACTAGAGAGAAATCTCCCCTTCTTTCAAATTCAAGACAAACTGAAAACTCTAAATTTCAACAACGTGCGGGCTCAATAAGCTCATAAGTCATTAAATTTACGTCGTCTCAAGTTTCATCCTGTATCACGCGAGACATGACACCTCCAACCACTCCAAGCAGGAGATTAATGAATATAAAGCCGTGTTATCTCAGGACATATCTAGTATAACTAACACATAAAATACACTAGAATTACAGGGGCTTTATGTTCAGTACTAGAGACAAATCTGAAACAAAATCCAAAACCTAGAACTTTCGGGCCCTTATCACTCCATACCAGTGTGTCTTCCAATGCTACCACATGAATGGGAGATGAAATTCAACATGTGCTGTTGACATTGTGCTTGAAATTCATGGAACCCATAATATGACAAGGATAATTATAATTAATATTAATTAATTGTAATTAATTAAATATAATATTATAGCAGTTATTTATTGGTAACATTGTAGTTAATTCAACAATCACACACTTGGGTATGCATACGCATTACGCACTATCATACTTGAGCTTACAAGGGTTTGTACTGTGGTCGACGTACTGGTGGATGACCCCTAAGCTGGTGAATGAACCCTGAAAGTGAAAACATTTACTTTTTAAATTATTGGCGGAAAACTGATTTTTGGCTCCGCGATAATATAGCGAAAATACAGGTGGGTGATATATTGGGCTATAAAGCGCACAGAGACTTTCAAATACATAGGTGTACATTTTTCGCAATGTCCATCATTAATATACAGCTTATGAGTTATGAGTATGACACAACATATGTCCACAAATGCTGGTTCAGTGAGGTTTCTCACGATTTGCAGCTAACGATCACCTTGTGTGCACAACTGACTGTATCGTTATCTTTCGGGGAACAGTGTCATGAGGGGAACAGTGTCATGAGGGGAACAGTGTCATGAGGGGAACAGTGTCATGAGGGGAACAGTATCATGAGGATTGAGGGGAACAGTATCATGAGGGGAACAGTATCATGAGGGGAACAGTGTCATGAGGGGAGCAGTGTCATGAGGGGAACAGTGTCATGAGGGGAAAAGTGTCATGAGGGGAACAGTGTCATGAGGGTAACAGTATCATGAGGGGAACAGTGTCATGAGGGGAACAGTGTCATGAGGGGAACAGTGTCATGAGGGGAACAGTGTCATGAGGGGAACAGTATCATGAGGATTGAGGGGAACAGTATCATGAGGGGAACAGTATCATGAGGGGAACAGTGTCATGAGGGGAGCAGTGTCATGAGGGGAACAGTGTCATGAGGGGAAAAGTGTCATGAGGGGAACAGTGTCATGAGGGGAACAGTATCATGAGGGGAACAGTGTCATGAGGGGAACAGTGTCATGAGGGGAACAGTGTCATGAGGGGAACAGTGTCATGAGGGGAACAGTGTCATGAGGGGAACAGTATCATGAGGGGAGCAGTGTCATGAGGGGAGCAGTGTCATGAGGGAAACAGTATCATGAGGGGAGCAGTGTCATGAGGGGAACAGTGTCATGAGGGGAACAGTGTCATGAGAAGAACAGTGTCATGAGGGGAACAGTGTCATGAGGGGAACAGTGTCATGAGGGGAACAGTGTCATGAGGGGAACAGTGTCATGAGGGGAACAGTATCATGAGGGGAACAGTGTCATGAGGGGAACAGTGTCATGAGGGGAACAGTGTCATGAGGGGAACAGTGTCATGAGGCCATATTCCTGAACTATAAGGAGGAGTCCGGACTGTAGGGAATTTGAAAAATTATTTGTTGTTAAACATATGCTGACATTAATTATGTTGTCTCTTGATTTATTAATAATTATTAGAATTAAAGGGGGGATAGGTCATAGGATTAAAACAAAGGATACTACAGTTTCACGAAATTAATTTCAAAGTCAACATCGCGATCAGTCTATAACTACTTTTATTATGAATCAAAAATAAACAAAATCGTCATAAATGTCGATAAATTTTAATTAAATTTCCAAATATCGTAAAAGCAAGAGTCAGGGCATATTTTAAGGGATTTTAATCTCCAAAATCAAAAATTTGGCTAAAGATAAAACATACTATAGATTGTGGAAATTAATTCATTGTTCAACGATAATTTGTATTTAAAGATGTGAGTATCAGTTCGCACGCTGGGCATTCAAGAGAAATTGTTTTTTGGGCGCACTAATACTTATGAGGGACTCCGGGAGCATACTATTGAGGAGCGTACTGTTGACTCAGTTACGAGCATGGCTTGTCCGCCGCCGCCGAACGCCGCCGCCGCCGGGTGATTTTGCCACGCCGAACGCCGCCGATACACCCCGGCGTACATCGGCGTACGGCGTGCATTTTCTGACTTCAAAATAATTCTGTCTTCATTTGAAGATATCAGTGTTACTGATAGCGATTAGCGGCTAGGGGCAACACACACATGATACACACCTTTAGCTAACTTAACAATATTGATTATCAAAAGAACTGAGCAGATACCTTGTACCTACTCATAAGTTTGACTGAAGAAGAAATTTTACAATTCGAACTTTTTAGATTTTGGGCCGATAGGCAAAAAACTTTCCCAATACTCTCAAACATAGTAAGAAAAGTGCATTGTATACCTGCCAGTAGTGCGGAAATTGAAAGAACCTGGTCGGCTGCAGGTTTAATTCTTTCTAGTCAGCGATCTAGGATGAATGTTAAGAATTTCAAATATACACTGTTTTGTTCTAAAAACTATGATTTTGTTTCCAACAAAAAATATTGAGAGATCCATTGATTTCAGCAATAATTTATTGTTTATGTATTTTACCTTGAATAAAATAATTGTATCAATTTGTCTCAACTTTTATTTGATAGCAGATAATACCATAACAATATACCAACATCATTTGTTGAAGTTAAGTCTAAATTACCCTAATTAAGTACATGATCATATTCATATTTCATAGACCTCAATTTAGTTGGCCTTGATTTCACGGCTCACGCCGGCGTACGCCGCCGCCGATCCATTTAGCCACGGCGGACAAGCCTGACAGGGAGTGCACCACCAAACGACCAACCAGTCTAAAATCCTGTCACCTTGGATTCCGTACTTTCTTCTGATGTTGGGTCTAAGGGAGAGACCTCATGCACACATCGCAGCTTGTGGGCAGCAAATAAAGCCCACGCAGCCACAAAAAGCACCACAACACCCGTCGCACCAATAACCAGGGTAGCAAGAGTCTCGCGCGTTTAAACCAAAGATTACACAGGGACAAAACCAAGCTAGCAGAATGTCTCCGATATCTCGTCTGTGCATCCAAACAGACCATGACTCCATTCGTTTTTCCTTAGAGTACCATCTTCTACTGATACTAGAAGCGGCACATTGTCGTCCATGAGTATATCTTTGGCAGAAAGTGTTAGAAAGTTTGTGACAACATAAACCGAATACCGGTTTTAGATACAAAAAGCTGTAACAAACAGATATTATGAGGTAGAACTGTCAGAAGATTGTTTACCGGAATTTAAGAGGGTTAGCGTAATTTTAAACTCTGTTAACTAAGGCACCACTAGCCTATTGTTTGCGGTCACGGGTCAAAGCAGAAATTTAATCAGGGTTCACCCTGATTTTTTGTGAAACTTGGTTTCGAGATTTGCCGGGCATTTTTCAGAATTTGGCCGCCAATTTTTTTAAAGGCCTATATAAAAATATTGAAACCCTAAATTGAGTTCTATTGTTTTGAGCGAAATCAGTTACGCAAATATCGTGAACTGAGATATGGGCGATTTTGTTCATTTTTTGCGATTATTTGAACACAAAATCCACAGTTAGGTAGATACTGAGCTTATAATTATAGAGAATGTAAGTATAGGCTTACCTTCCATATAAAGTTGGTTTCATTCAAAAATATTGATATTTGACCAATTTATGGGCCAAAATCGATCAAATTTGGTGCGTATGCCCAAATAATATGGCCATATGGTTTTTGGCTCATAACTAAGTCATTTTTCGTCCGATCTTGATGAAAATTCATATACGAGTTCAGGGGACCTCTAGCTACAATTAGTAGAGCACCTAAAATCTGGGTTTTGGGCATGTTCAGGGTATTTGGCTAAATTGGGCCTAATTTGGACCAAATATGGGCGTGGCTGCCCCGCGGGTACCGTTTGGCGGTTGGGGTCCGGGACCCCTCAAAAATTTGGTCACTAGTCCTAGTTTGTTGGTCAACTGCTATCTTAAAACCAAGTTTCACAAAAAATCAGGGTGAACCCCTCCCCCCTTAAAGCAACAACTGTCAGCATTAGAAGTTACAACCCGAGATTATGAGAATATCAAAACTATGTGACTGCAGCTAAGCCTCATTTTTGACTTCACTGAAGTGATTAGGTAAAGAGATTCAATCAGTCAATTATTTGGAGGGCAAGATGTAACTAACTATGTAAACTGCACTACGATCATAATGCATATTGCATATAATATAACATACAAATAAAACGGCGAGTTAACTGGTATGAAGCTCCCCTCCAGGGTAGAACAATCTTCCAACTGGAGAAATCCATACAAACACCATAATATAATGTAACATATTATATAATATTATACATATTACATATATATATATATTATATAATATATACAAAACCGTTCTTATTGAACGGTGTAAGAAAGAGCAAAAGGGATGCAATGAAAGGTTCGGGAAATATCTGTGATATTAGTTACTCAATGTTATATTTCGATGAATTGAAATTCGATCCAACGTTGCATCAAAAGAGGAACACAATATACGGCACATGCCCTATATTCCTCATTTTGAAAATGCCTAGAGAACATTCCTCTTGTTCATACAGTGAATTTTGACTTTTGACTTTTGAATCGTTTGATCCGTTTAATACAGTGATATACTACACCTTCGGCAACCGGACTAATTTAATATTTACATCTCCATAAGATTAACAAATTACCAGGCTTTCGGGCCCTTATCACTCCATACCAGTGTGTCATCCAATGCTACCATTCAAAATGTGCTGTTGACATTGTGCCCGAAATTCATGGAACCCATAATATGACAAGGATAATTATAATTAATATCAATTAATTATAATTAATTAAATATAATATCTAGCAGTTATTTATTGGTAACATTGTAGTTAATTCAACAATCACACACTTGGGTATGCATACGCATTACGCACTATCATACTTGAGCTTACAAGGGTTTGTACTGTGGTCGACGAACTGGTGAATGACCCCTAAGCTGGTGAATGAACCCTGAAAGTGAAAACACTTACTTTTTAAATTATTGGCGGAAAACTGATTTTTGGCTCCGCGATAATATAGCGAAAATACAGGTGGGTGATATATAGATATTGGGATAGAAAGCGCACAGAGACTTTCAAATACATAGGTGTACATTTTTCGCAATGTCCATCATTAATATACAGCTTATGAGTATGACACAACATATGTCCACACATGCTGGTTCAGTGAGGTTTCTCACGATTTGCAGCTAACGATCACCTTGTGTGCAGTGTGCACAACTGACTGTATCGTTATCTTTCGGGGAACAGTGTCATGAGGGGAACAGTGTCATGAGGGGAACAGTGTCATGAGAGGAACAGTGTCATGAGGGGAACAGTGTCATGAGGGGAACACTGTCATGAGGGGAACAGTGTCATGAGGGGAACAGTGTCATGAGGGGAACAGTGTCATGAGGGGAACAGTGTCGTGAGGGGAACAGTGTCATGAGGGGAACAGTGTCATGAGGGGAACACTGTCATGAGGGGAACAGTGTCATGAGGGGAACAGTGTCATGAGGGGAACAGTGTCGTGAGGCCATATTCCTGAACTATAACGAGGAGTCCGGACAGTAGGGAATTTGAAAATTATTTGTTGTTAAACATATGCTGACATTAATTATGTTGCCTCTTGATAGGACAAGGGATACTACAGTTTCACGAAATTAATTTCAAAGTCAAAATCGCGATCAGTCTATAACTATTATTATGAATCAAAATTAAAAAATTCGTCATAAATGTCGATAAATTTCCAAATATCGTAAAAGCAAGATTCAGGGCAAATTTTTAGGGATTTTAATCTCCAAAATCAAGAATTTTGCTGAAGATAAAACATACTATAGATTGTGGAAATTAATTCATTGTTCAACGATAGTTTGTATTTCAAGATGTGAGTATGAGTTGGCACGCTGGGTATCCAAGAGAAATTGTTTTTTAGGGGCGCTTATACTTATGAGGGACTCCAGGAGCATACTGTTGAGGAGCGTACTGTTGAGGGGGAGCATAGGACTGTGGAACTGCAGTTATCGGGTTCTGCTGTTGTTGCTCTACAACAACTTGAGTTGTAGAAGGCAGACTTTCTTTCAACTGCTGTCGTTCCTGATGTAGAGCACAGGGAGTGCACCACCAAACGACCAACCAGTCTAAAATCCTGTCACCTTGGATTCCGTACTTTCTTCTGATGTTGGGTCTAAGGGAAAGACCCCATGCACACATCGCAGCTTGTGGGCAGCAAATAAAGCCCAAGCAGCCCCAAAAAGCACCACAACACCCGTCGCACCAATAACCAGGGTAGCAAGAGTCTCGCGCGTTTAAACCAAAGATTACACAGGGACAAAACCAAGCTAGTAGACATTCCCCGATATCGTCTGTGCATCCAAACAGACCATGACTCCATTCGTTTTTCCTTAGAGTACCATCTTCTACTGATACTAGAAGCGGCACATTGTCGTCCATGAGTATATCTCTGGCAGAAAGTGTTAGAAAGTTTGTGACAGCATAAACCGAATACCGGTTTTAGATACAAAAAGCTGTAACAAACAGATATTATGAGGTAGAACTGTCAGAAGATTGTTTACCGGAATTTAAGAGGGTTAGCGTAATTTTAAACTCTGTTAACTAAGGCACCACTAGCCTATTGTTTGCGGTCACGGGTCAAAGCAGAAATTTAATCAGGGTTCACCCTGATTTTTTTGTGAAACTTGGTTTCGAGATTTGCCGGGCATTTTTCAGAATTTGGCCGCCAATTTTTTTTAAAGGCCTATATACAAATATTGAAACCCTAAATTGAGTTCTATTGTTTTGAGCGAAATCAGTTACGCAAATATCGTGAACTGAGATATGGGAGATTTTGTTCATTTTTTGCGATTATTTGAACACTAAATCCACAGTTAGGTAGATACTGAGCTTATAATTATAGAGAATGTAAGTATAGGCTTACCTTCCATATAAAGTTGGTTTCATTCAAAAATATTGATATTTGACCAATTTATGGGCCAAAATCGATCAAATTTGGTGCGTATGCCCAAATAATATGGCCATATGGTTTTTGGCTCATAACTAAGTCATTTTTCGTCCGATCTTGATGAAAATTCATATACGAGTTCAGGGGACCTCTAGCTACAATTAGTAGAGCACCTAAAATCTGGGTTTTGGGCATGTTCAGGGTATTTGGCTAAATTGGGCCTAATTTGGACCAAATATGGGCGTGGCTGCCCCGCGGGTACCGTTTGGCGGTTGGGGTCCGGGACCCCTCAAAAATTTGGTCACTAGTCCTAGTTTGTTGGTCAACTGCTATCTTAAAACCAAGTTTCACAAAAAATCAGGGTGAACCCCTCCCCCCTTAAAGCAACAAATGTCAGCATTAGAAGTTACAACCCGAGATTATGAGAATATCAAAACTATGTGACTGCAGCTAAGCCTCATTTTTGACTTCACTGAAGTGATTAGGTAAAGAGATTCAATCAGTCAATTATTTGGAGGGCAAGATGTAACTAACTATGTAAACTGCACTACGATCATAATGCATATAATATAACATACACATAAAACGGCGAGTTAACTGGTATGAAGCTCCCCTCCAGGGTAGAACAATCTTCCAACTGGAGAAATCCATACAAACACCATAATATAATGTAACATATTATATAATATTATACATATTACATATATATATATATATTATATAATATATACAAAACCGTTCTTATTGAACGGTGTAAGAAAGAGAAAAAGGTTGCAATGAAAGGTTCGGGAAATATCTGTGATATTAGTTACTCGATGTTATATTTCGATGAATTGAAATTCGATCCAACGTTGCATCAAAAGAGGAACACAATATACGGCACATGCCCTATATTCCTCATTTTGAAAATGCCTAGAGAACATTCCTCTTGTTCATACAGTGAATTTTGACTTTTGACTTTTGAATCGTTTAATCCGTTTAATACAGTGATATACTACAACTTCGACAACCGGACTAATTTAATGTTTACATCTCCATAAGATTAACAAATTACCAGGCTTTCGGGCCCTTATCACTCCATACCAGTGTGTCATCCAATGCTACCATTCAAAATGTGCTGTTGACATTGTGCCCGAAATTCATGGAACTTATAATATGACAAGGATAATTATAATTAATATCAATTAATTATAATTAACTAAATATAATATCTAGCAGTTATTTATTGGTAACATTGTAGTTAATTCAACAATCACACACTTGGGTATGCATACGCATTACGCACTATCATACTTGAGCTTACAAGGGTTTGTACTGTGGTCGACGAACTGGTGAATGACCCCTAAGCTGGTGAATGAACCCTGAAAGTGAAAACAATTACTTTTTGAATTATTGGCGGAAAACTGATTTTTGGCTCCGCGATAATATAGCGAAAATACAGGTGGGTGATATATAGATATTGGGATAGAAAGCGCACAGAGACTTTCAAATACATAGGTGTACATTTTTCGCAATGTCCATCATTAATATACAGCTTATGAGTATGACACAACATATGTCCACAAATGCTGGTTCAGTGAGGTTTCTCATGATTTGCAGCTAACGATCAGGCTTGTCCGCCGCCGCCGAACGCCGCCGCCGCCGGGTGATTTTGCCACGCCGAACGCCGCCGATACACCCCGGCGTACATCGGCGTACGGCGTGCATTTTCTGACTTCAAAATAATTCTGTCTTCATTTGAAGATATCAGTGTTACTGATAGCGATTAGCGGCTAGGGGCAACACACACATGATACACACCTTTAGCTAACTTAACAATATTGATTATCAAAAGAACTGAGCAGATACCTTGTACCTACTCATAAGTTTGACTGAAGAAGAAATTTTACAATTCGAACTTTTTAGATTTTGGGCCGATAGGCAAAAAACTTTCCCAATACTCTCAAACATAGTAAGAAAAGTGCATTGTATACCTGCCAGTAGTGCGGAAATTGAAAGAACCTGGTCGGCTGCAGGTTTAATTCTTTCTAGTCAGCGATCTAGGATGAATGTTAAGAATTTCAAATATACACTGTTTTGTTCTAAAAACTATGATTTTGTTTCCAACAAAAAATATTGAGAGATCCATTGATTTCAGCAATAATTTATTGTTTATGTATTTTACCTTGAATAAAATAATTGTATCAATTTGTCTCAACTTTTATTTGATAGCAGATAATACCATAACAATATACCAACATCATTTGTTGAAGTTAAGTCTAAATTACCCTAATTAAGTACATGATCATATTCATATTTCATAGACCTCAATTTAGTTGGCCTTGATTTCACGGCTCACGCCGGCGTACGCCGCCGCCGCCGGTGTAATTTTAGTGAAACGCCGCCGCCGATCCATTTAGCCACGGCGGACAAGCCTGCTAACGATCACCTTGTGTGCACAACTGACTGTATCGTTATCTTTCGGGGAACAGTGTCATGAGGGGAACAGTGTCATGAGGGGAACAGTGTCATGAGGGGAACAGTGTCATGAGGGGAACAGTGTCATGAGGGGAACAGTGTCATGAGGGGAACAGTGTCATGAGGGGAACAGTGTCATGAGGGGAACAGCGTCATGAGGGGGACAGTGTCATGAGGGAACAGTGTCATGAGGCCATATTCCTTAATTATATTTATAACGAGGAGTCCGGACAGTAGGGAATTTGAAAAATTATTTGTTGTTAAACATATTATGCTGACATTAATTATGTTGTTCAAAAATAAACAAAAACGTCATCAATGTCGATACATTTTAAAGAAATTATCAAATATCGTAAAAGCAAGATTCAGGGCATATTTTTAGGGATTTTAATCTCCAAAATCAAGAATTTGGCTAAAGATAAAACATACTATAGATAGTGGAAATTAATTCATTTTTCAACGATAATTTGTATTTAAAGATGTGAGTTTGAGTTCGCACGCTGGGCATCCAAGAGAAGTTGTCTTTTAGGGGCACACTAATACTGATGAGGGAAAGCATAGGACTGCGGAACTGCAGTTATCGGGTTCTGCTGCTCTACAACAACTTGAGTTGTAGAAGGCAGACTTTCTTTCAACTGCTGTCGTTCCTGAAGTAGAGCACAAGGAGTGCACCACCAAACGACCAACCAGTCTAAAATCCTGTCACCTTGGATTCCGTACTTTCTTCTGATGTTGGGTCTAAGGGAAAGACCCCATGCACAGTTGATTGCACACATCGCAGCTTGTTGGCAGAAAATAAAGCCCAAGCTGAAGCAGCCCCAAAAAGAATAACCCAACGCACACATTGCGACTGGAAAACAGAAAATAAAGCCCCCACAAAAAGCACCACAAATCCCGTTGCACCAATACCCAGGGTAGCAAGAGTCTCGCGCGTTTACACCAAAGATCACAAAAGGACAAAACCAAGCTAGCAGAATTTCTCCGATATCGTCTGTGCATCCAAACAGACCATGACTCCATTCGTTTTTCCTTAGAATACCATCTTCTACTGATACTAGAAGCGGCACCTTGTCATCCATCAGTATATCTCTGGCAGAAAGTGTTATAAAGTTTGTGACAACATAACGGGGGGGGGGGGGGGGGATCAGGTACCAAGTGCCGTACGTGACATCGACTAAGTGCAACTTTGAAATTTACAAAAAATGCCCACCCACCCACTTCGCGGTACTAACTGTTTTCTCGGATAATACAATAATATAACATACAAATAAAACGGCCGGTTAACTGGTATGAAGCTCCCCTCCAGGGTAGAACAATCTTCCAACTGGAGAAATCCATACAAACACCATAATATAATATAATATTATACATATTACATATATATATATATTATATAATATATACAAAACCGTTCTTATTGAACGGTGTAAGAAAGAGAAAAAGGGATGCAATGAAAGGTTCGGGAAATATCTGTGATATTAGTTACTCAATGTTATATTTCGATGAATTGATCGTCACCACGCTGGGCGTTTTCACGTACCCACACATACCGAGCGTACACTTACTCTTTAGGGTCACGTGCTGTCCTAGGAGGAGTAGCTGCAGGTTATCCTTAGTCACAAATTTCTGGGTCACGTGCTCGTAGGATGTTGGGTGTGAGTTGAAGCTTGAGTTTATGTAAGAGAAGGCTTCTAGTTCTGGACCAAGCAGAGCATGGGTCTCTGCGACCACCGCTTCCACAAACATTGCACTCAATTTATCCAGCTTTCGTATAGCTGTTAGCACATTAACGCAAAGCACTGCAGGCAGGTCAAACTTGTTGAACTTTATCCAATCTATTATTATCTCAACAACCACAAAGTCTATCAGATTACCCTCGTATTGTACAGGAACAGTTGGTAAATGATGTTGAAATGCCAGGAGAAGCTCCCTGTCTGTGCATCTCCTCCACCGCCTGTCCTCAAATAGTCCAGATTATTCTTCGTCCTGATCGTCTTTTACCAAAGTTACTTGTCATCATAGTGGTCATAATCTTTTGCGTTATCTGCTGCTCCATTCGGAAGAGACTCCTCATTTCTTCCATTTTTGGTCACTGATTCCATCAGATCGTCAAAAAATGTTCTAAAATCCGGCAAGATGAGTTTAACGAAGAGTGGGCTCCTATCCAGTTCTTGGTGGGTTTTGTTCAGCTCCCTCTCGACAGCACATTATCCTGGACATACTGTTAGAATCCCCGACTGTCCCGCTTGATGCCCGCAGCAGCTCCACGGAAATGTAGTTCAGTCCAATTATCTGCACCCAGTCCAGGTTGTGTTTTATCAAATTGGAGATGATACCTGTTACTTCACTCAAAGTAGCTAATCGAACAAATAGACGGATAATGTGGATAACATCAGAGCAGGAGCCGTAATCTTTTATCTTATCGTACATATTGACTACGTCTAAGAAATTGGCCGGCTTTATATGATTTTTTATCCACTGTGTGTTAACTTGAACTAATTCTGGGATATCATAAATCAAGCCGAATATAATTCCCATCTGTGGTGATAAAAGCTTAATGAGAAAACAATTAATGAAAAACCAGAAGCTTACTGACAATTTCAAGGATCTGGTAAACCACGCTCGCGTACTTGCAATTCAAGTTATGTTAATCCAAGAAAATGTGGCATTCAACCTGGATGTAATAGCTTAGTTATATACAACTACCAGTGTTTTGCTTATCGCTCCCTAATCTAACTAAACTAACGCTGGCTAGTTTAACGAATATATGACATCTAACTTAGCTCTGCAAATACATTATCTTTCGCCGCGATTTTGCCTAGTTTGGCTGTCGCGCGGCGCCGCGAGTTTTGGCCTGAATAATCGCGATTTTCTTTTGTCCTTGCAGTACGGCCGGGACTTCACTATCGCAGTTGAAATGCAAAAGTATAAACCCGCCTATTATATTTGAAAACACGCATTACATTGTCGTATGAAAGTATGAACTCTCTCAACAGTCCATACAGACCGCAATAAGTGCCCCCTGCCCCCTAGTAAAGTAATAAGCTTATAGTATTACATAACAGTGAATCTTGCAGCTAACCTAATTATGATTTATGTACCAACGCTGCCTATGTAGTAATGGGAGAGAGAGAGAGAGAGCGAGGAGGGACAAAAATTGAGCCACATTAGTGGTACAAAACCATCAATTAAACCACTTACCACCGGCCGATTTTTTTATAATTTGCTTATTGGTTTCGTCAGAGTTTTGTCGGCACTATACCGAAAAAACCAGTCCCGTAATCTTACCGTTTTCTCAATTAAGCCGCTTGGAAGTTTCCCACACACACACAGATTTATTGAGATTATATATATAGATCATATTTCACACAGAGACACACTCATATTTCAACTCATTGACATTCGGTGAAGCATTTAGTTGAGGGCAAGTTAAGGTTTGCGATTCATCAGCAATTGTACTTTGCGGTGAGAATATTGGTGACTTGCAAACATGAACTAGAATTTTATTGTTTTTAATTGAAGGTGAACGAGGCTTACTCGGACGCTTTTATTCGTAATTATGCCTTTAATTCATATACCTTATAATTGCTATTTGCTTCTAAGAACTGTCCATTGAGATGTAAGCTGTCTAAGATGTGCTCATGGAAAAACAGCAGTGTCCACTTATCTGACGTTAGTTTGTTGAAGTTTGGCTAGCTCCGTGTCGCGCTCAGTTAATATTCGTTGTATACATTATTAAGATTGTAGTACGGTTTACAAATCTGTGGTTAGCCAGGCCACGTATTCTCGCCCTCCGAACAATTGATTGGACCGGTTTATCTAGTATCACTTCAGTGAGGTCAAAATGAGGCTGCAAGCACGTGGTTATGATATTATTATTGGTTATCTCATGTTGTGACATCTAATGCTGACAGTGTTTACGATTTGTGTCTTGACAACTGAACAATTAGTTTAGCGAGAACAGTTTAACCTCCTTACATAATCACAATTTAAGCTTCTTTTTTTTGTATCTAAATTATGATATATCGGCTTCTTATTAAATTGCCAAATAAATTTCAAAATGGTTGTTGCCACAACTTTTAACACTTCCTGCCAGATATATACTGATGGGTGACAAGGTGCCGCTTTTAGTATCAGTAGAAGATGGTATTCCAAGGAACAACGAGTGGAGTCATGGTCTGTTTGGATGCACAGACGATATTGGAGAATGTCTGCTAGTTTGGTTTTGTCCCTGTGTAATCTTCGGTTTAATTGCGCGGGATTCCTGCCACCCGGGTTATTGGTGCGACGGGTTTTTTGGTGCTTTATGTGGCTGCTTGGGCTTTATTTTCTGCCAGCAAGCTGCGATGTGTGCATGGGGTCTTTCCCTTAGACCCAACATCAGAAGAAAGTATAGAATCCAAGGTGACTGGATTTTGGATTTGTTGTCCGTTTGCTTTTGCACTCCCTGTGCTCTATATCAGGAACGACAGCAGTTGAAAGAAAGTGTGCCTCCTACAAATCAAGTTGTTGTAGTGCAGCAACAGCAGAACGCGATAACTGCAGTTCCGCAGTCCTATGCTCCCCTTCAACAGTATGACCCTCAAGAGTATGCCGCTGAAGCCCCTCCAAAATATTAAAAACAAAACTATGTCTGTAGTCTCAAGGTGCATCACTCTTTTAGACTTGAAAGCTTTGTGCAGCGGTGCCCTAACCTAGGATTTAAAGTCATCGTCATATCTTTATAGACGTAGCATTATTATATAGTTAAACAATGAATAATAATAATAATTTCCTTGTCTTTAACCGGATTCGATTCACTTTATTGGTTTGGATACATTCACTCTTTGGCTATCGGATTTGGATTCCAGTATCGCGTATCTGAAATTATTACTTTAATGCAATATAGATCAATAGTAGAACTTGTAAACTTGTAAAACTTGTAAAACTTGTAAAACTTGTAAAACTTGCAAAAATATAATACAAAATGATTGATAGTTAAAATTGTTGATCGAGAAAGTGTTTTAATGTGTGCTTGTCTTGAATGTTTACATTTCGAGACTCTAGTGTCAAATCTGATTACAATCAAGCAATGATATGTTTAATAATGAAGAAGTATGTAACTAAAGTAATGAAGCATTATGCTCAGAATAATGAGAAATCAGGTAGAAAATTTGAAGGATACAACTAAAACGTCTGGCGGAATTAAAATTGAGAACAGTGATTTGGGTCAGAAAAATTTGGCCGGCAGGGTATTGATGTGGACACTGCAGTAATTATGAGATATAGTTACATTATGCATTCATTCTACGATTACTTTAACAGTTAAAGACCGTGCCCAGTCCCTTTTTTACTTAAGCGCAGATCTAGTCAGAAAAATAGTATCTACTATTAATATCTCCATTATGTTTGTTCCATCAAAATTACAAAGTCAGTACGATAAAAGGTATAAATGTGAAAGAGTTGTGCTAATATTATTATTCTGTATTCACCACATCAGACCAGTTATAAGGTCTGATGGAACAAGATACCCTGAATGCAGCGGTAAAAATGTACTCAACAAAACAATACACAAATCTATTTTCACTTTCAATATGTTCATTCAAATTAAGTTTCACTTAATTTTCGTACCTTGTTTCACTTTCGCTATGTTTCACTTTCTTATCTAGTTTCTTCTCAGGTGGTGTGTATCACGTTTATCAGCTACATGTGTCTGTGTGCGTACTACACGATTTTCAAGTTGAGACTCTTTAACCTGTACTACATGGCACCCGCTCAGCAGACTGATGATTACTCGCTTCTTTTCTCAGGTTTTTCGATTACTTTCAATTTAGATTGACAATGGTGTGCTCATGATAGTTCATCTGATCCGATTTAAGTAGATATCTTGTGTATCGAGATGTAATTAAATGGGAATTAAATCCAGGAATTTATAATACTGTATAGTTATCTAAGGTATGTAAAAATGATTGAGGAACCCATTAATTATAACACTAATTATGATATTATAACTAATATAAAATAGTACTGACGATTTGTCTCCCCAGCTACGGTTCTGTCTCGTCTCACCACGCCCCTGTCTCTGAACTTCCTAGCCCTAGTCCACCAGGACACACGATACAACACAGACATACAGACAGCCTTTACCACTATCATGGGCAGCTTCGAAGTTATCCCTTTCATTGCACAAGGTTCGTTATTCGACAAGCAATGTAGAATTTGTTCCTTTCTTTAATGCTTATTTTATTTCAGCATCCAGAACTTTCATCATGAATATTACTTCACGTGGTCATTTCATTTTAACGATCGTTTAATTTGTTTTTAAATTTGAACTTCTACGTGAATTTTGCTAAAATTGAATTCAGCATACTTAGCTCAAACCGTGAGAGTCAAACGAGCATATAAATGATCATCATCTGATCTGAACACTGAACTAACGAATAATCCTGAATAATTCTGACAGGATTCAACGTGTATTACCCGATACTGATAGCGCTGATCGGTATAGCTACTCTGCTAAAGGTGGGGACCCGCTGCATGGCGTTCCTCGGGTTCCAGACCTTCGTTCAAGACGATGAGATCAGTATGGATTATGTGGAGGAGGGGAAACAGCTCCTAAATAGAGGTTCATGCCCAATATTCAATAATTGTAGTTAACTGATTTAATGTCTGATTATAATATATATATATTGTCGGTGAAAGGTGTCGAGACTCGAGATATGTCGAATACTCAAATATAATCACCAAATACTGAATATTCTAAGTATTATGTAATACTTATCGTTAATTCATTCTTCATAATGAGAGGGTTGTTGATAATATTAATTATAAATGGTGATATAACGTTGAATAACGTTGTTTCTCAGAGAGGAGGAGTAAGGAGAGAGGAGGAGGAGGAGGAGGAAAACAGGATCACAACAACTCATCAAAACCAAGCACCTCATCCAAACGATACGAGAGTAAGAAACTCCTTCCAAGCAAGTCTGCTGCAGGTTAGAATTTTGGTTTTTAGTTTAACTTCATTTCCAATCTTTAAAGATGTTTTTTCGTTAGCCAGTAATTTTCATGAATTATCATGTCGAACACACTAAACTCCCTCAGATCACACGAATTCGTTTGATAACGACAGAGCCAGACTTCTCGACTCAGAGGATTATGATGCTAACTCTCTACTCGACACAGCACCGTCATCCAGCTACAGGAAACAAAGCAAGAAATCGTCCCTCTTTGACGATGTTTGAGAGTCCTATCTCATTTTTGTGTAAATTAAGTATTAGAACGATTTGTCCTGCAACACTCTTGTCTGTTTCATACGATTTTATGAAAAGAAAAGCGTTAAAGAAAAGCAGGACTGTCATTTTAAGTTGAGATGTCTTTTCGTTGTTTTTTTCAGTGTCCATGTGATTGAGAGATTCATGTTCATCAGTTGTAAAATTACAAAGTAACTACCAACAAAGTGACTACCAATTTCGTTATTTTCAGTAGAATTGTTGGGTAAAAATTATTAATATAATAGCTCACTTTGTTGACTATACAGTGCAATGAAGTTCCTCGTGTTGTTCTATTCTTCTTGAAATATCTGTGTTTTTACGTTTAATGATACCTCCTTCTGGAGTCTGCTCGAAATCTGTTTTAAAATTATTTGTTTTGTGTTGAGCATGTTTTTATAGGGATCATTCACATTGTTACTTACTTGTTACTTACCTGTTACTTATTTTACGTCTTACACAAAAGGGGGGGGTTTGGATTTTGGAAAAGCTTACTGTAATTTCTACTGAAGAGCTATGTGTAAACTATGTGGTAAAGTGGCTCAGAATAACCTAAATTTGGCTTACCTTAGGGGTCATTCACGTATTACGTAATCAGCCGAGGGGGGGGGTGGGGTTTCCAAATGCTTACGGTTGATCCCGGGGGCGGGGGGGGGTTTGGTCGTTGATTACGTTATCTTTTTTACCCTCTAGAATAATAACACTATCACTCTGATAGTGATAAAATTTAGAAATTGATCGATTATCCGGCTATAATAGGGGGGGGGTCAACCTCATTTTACCTCATGAGGCCAGCCAAAAAAGGCAAAATTGGGATGAGGTAAAATGAGGTAAAATGAGGTAAATAAATCTAGTTTTCTAAGCCTTTTTTTAGAGACAAAAAAGGTTTATTCGAAGTCATTATACTATAATTCGAGGCTGTGCATGGTCTCCCATGATATTTAATGGTTTATTAGGGGTGATGTGGTCCCTGGGAAGGGGCATTCCCAGTTTAACCTACTTACTCTCCAAACTTGGGGTAAATACAACTTCGCATTATAATTATTATTTATTAAAAGAAAATCGAACATTTCAATTTCCATGATCCATTAGGAAATTGTTAATAGCACTTGCTAAGTTTTGTAAAGGAATTAGCAATAACTTTAGTGTCACTTTGGCAGTTGCCAATTTATGGGGATATTTCCGCATTGCATGACATGGACCATTTAAATAATATCTTAGTTTGATATGGCAATTATCGAGTCACTCTGAAACAAATTGTGTCTAACTAGACCAAATGTAAACAACAGTTGTGCATGGAAGTGGATTGGATATCTACATGAATTTAGTCGAAATTGCATAGTGAAAGGTCATTTCATAATAAATTACTCATATTAACTCATACTTCATACAATTCTAAGTTCTTATGTACATGTTCAATGTTCATGATTCGCTGTAGAATAAAGGGCGGTTCACAAAACCACTTTTCGTTCAAATAATTAGATATCACCTCTAATTAGTTGCTCTATAGGATCAGGAACAACCAAACAATTTTTTGTGTCTACGGTTTCGTATAATACTGACTTGGGCCACGCCCATATTTTTCACCAATTTTTAACAGGTAAAATTATCTAAATCGTCAATTTAGTCACGAAGGAGTTTGGAAGGAGTTCTAAATGTGTGCTCCTCTAATATAAACAGTAGGAAATGGTTAACTTTAGTCGAGGTTTCAGGTCTCTACAATGTCGGGAAGTTCCTGCAGTAATTTGCACATGGCGCTGAAGCGCAAGATTCACTGCGCCAAAAGCAAAGGTCGTAGAGACATGAGACCTTGACTAAAATTAACCATTCCATACCATTGCTATGAGAGTATGTCACTTTCAGAGTCCTGAACACACTCCTACAGCTCTTAATCATCAATTATATGAATTTTACCTGTTAAAATATATCATCTTTAACTGATATCAATTTAGTTTAAAACACTGTTAGTTTTGAAAAAGAACATATTACTTCACACCAAACTAACGCACAATATGATAATATAAAAAAGGAAGGTTTTCCTTGGACTCCGATCCACTGATTACTTCATAGCTCGTCATTGATAGGATCAGTATTAAATGAGGTCGAATGATTACTTCATAGCTCGTCACTAACTGGATCAGCATAACATGACTAACAACTAACGAGGTCCAGTGATATCTTGCTGATACGTCAAAACAAGATCAGTAAATAGCTATAAATATCGAAAAAAATTAGCTTAGAAATTACAGAGTACAAATGCCTTCTTCACAACTAACTCTTTGGCCTCATCTTACTATATATAAAGCGATACGATATATATATGTTTATCCGTGCCATTTTACTGACACCACGGCATCAACTTTAACGCTACTTTCCGCAAAAACCGTAAAAGATATACAACTGAAACTTTTTTGACTGGGCCAAATGCTTTAATGGCCTCCAAATCAGCATGAAAAAATAAAAAATTGGCCAAGAAATAAAAGTTTTAGAGCCCCAAATTTGGACCCCCAAGTGGTGTCAAAAACGCGAATTAAATATATAATAATTATTTTAGTCTCTTGAATCTTGACACCATTTTAGGGTTATACGGGTTCCTGCTGCTCATCTTTTTAAATCACTCATTCCCTCTGAAACAAGATAATGCTTAGGACTAGGAGGAACTTAGTTAACTTCTTGTATAATTCGGTAAGAGGAAAATTCCTTAGTAAGCTAACATTCTTTTGTAGGCTGTTACCACTTATCATATCTGTTATCCAGCATAATCCCACAACTAGACCCTCTTATTCTGGAGTCTTGACAATGACAGCAGCAATGTACACTATTTTGATGGTCCAGGTCTCCAAGAAAACCTTCCTCTTTATATTCTCATATTGTGTGTTAGTTTGGTGTGAAGTATTATTTTCTTTTTTAAAACTAACAGTGTTAAACTAAATTGATATCAGTAAAAGATGATATTATATTTTAACAGGTAAAATTCATACAATTGACGATTAAGAGATATGGGAGTGTGTTCAGGACTCTGAAAGTGGCATACTCTTATAGCAATGGTATGAAATGGTTAACTTTAGTCAAGGTCTCATGTCTCTACGACCTTCGCTTTTGGCGCTGTGAATCTTGCGCTTCAAGCGCAATGCGCAAATTCCTGCAGGAACTTTCCGACATTGTAGAGACCTGAGACCTCGACTAAAGTTAACCATTTCCTACTGTTTATATTAGAGGAGCACACATTTAGAACTCCTTCCATACTCCTTCGTGACTAAATTGACGATTTAGAGAATTTTACCTGTTAAAAATTTTTGCCGAGATTTACCTCATTTTACCTCATGAGGCCAGCCAAAAAAGGCAAAATTGGGATGAGGTAAAATGAGGTAAAATGAGGTTGACCCCCCCCCCCCCCCCCATAATAGTAAGTAGTTTAGAAGGTGCTTGGCCGGATATCATAACTGATAACAATAATTTCGGCTCATCATGATAGCATGATCAGGGTTGCATGAAACGTAGAGAAAAGTGTTTTCTAGGGAAAAAAGTCAAGGGGAGGAGGGGGTCCCGGGTCCGGCCATGCCATGATTACGTAATATTGCTGTCAGGGGGGGTTGGGTCTTGATTACGGTTGTTTACGGAGGGGGGTAAAAATTTCTAAAATATTGATTACGTAATATGTGACGGACCCATTATATATGTGAACGATCCCTTATTATTATTTTTTATTTTCAATGATATGAAATGTAGACTCTATATACAATTATGGTGATATATACTGCTAGTACAAATTGTAAAATACATGTAAAAGTGGCTGGTACACTTAACTATTTGAATTGTATCATTATGAAACGTTTTTAAATCTTTGATTGTGCAAAATAATACGAATATCACTTAAACGTTAAATATTCAAATATCATCACAAGAAGCGTACAAAAATAAGATTAATAAATTTGTCAGCATTAAATTTGGTCAAAATAACTGAGACGTCAGGTAAAAATGGAAAACTTCTGATGATTACAGAGTAGGTCAATAAAAATCCGTCAGCATATACAAAATACAACATCAATCTCTATTCTCTGTGTAATAGCAAATATTCCCAGCACTTCCAGCTATAAAAAGCAAATTTTCCCAGCATTTCCACTTTAAGAGTTATACTTATGAAAATTTCACGATTCTATACCAAACTTGTTAAAGTTCCTTGTCACAAGAAATAAAGAAAGGTAAACAGTCCCTGAGGCGATTGTCTGTAATCTATATCGGTCTGAGCCAGATGCTATGACGTCATCATTAATAAGCTGAGGCCCACTGCCAACGAAATATGATTGTACTTGATCCATCGCACTTCCTGAGCAAAAAACAGTTAAAACCAGTCCCTCTGATGTTTCAATTTAACAATTTATATGAAAAAAGCTCAAATCTCATAAGAATAGGCATTAAAATGATTAAGTTCAATCCAGTTATCCAAAAAAAAGGAAATTCTGTCATCACCAGGTATCACTATGAAAGACAAATACTCTGAAACATCGACCACTTAATATAGACTACTAACCTGCCAGTTGCCAAGTAGGACACTCAATCTTGTGAAATCCAGGAGAGGTGGGTAAATGTACAAAACCATACCCAACTAGTTGGGTTCTGCCGTACATATCTTCACTGTATACCTGACATGTTGGACCAATCATGTTGATTTATTGGTGATAACAGGGACCTAGAAGTATTACTAAACAATCATATTATTACGTCATGTTGGCATCGCTTTAAATACAGTATAGGCTTAGAAACCTGGAGTGAGAGTTTGGGCCAGCCCTGGATCCCCTTTATAGCGTAGTGTAGATCTATGGGATGAGACCAGTGTGCTATTCCCTCATCTATAGGATGATCAACCTAACAGAAACAATAATAGATTAGCTTATATTGACAGTGTGGATGGTAGCATCGGATAAGTTAAAGTACACTGTCAATGAATCGAATTAATTAGTGCATTTATACGCTCATAGAATATAGATGAGGAATTCTTAAATCATCTTAAATTGGAACTTAATTGGAACTTTTAAAAACTCATTCGTTGTTTGATTGCGGGAACTACCGATCTTGATGGAGATATATGGAGATATATATTAGAAAGGAGATATATATTAGAATCTAAAGAAAATGTGAGAAAGCTGAGAAATTATGACAATGTTGAAATACCTGAGTTTGACCGTCTTTGACTCCTTCTAAGAGTCTCCAAGCTCCTCCAGTTTCAAAACACCATTTGCATGACAAATTTGGGGAGGAAAATCCTTCACCGCCATCTAGGTTACCAATAATATGAACCTCCGCCATCCTATACAGAAGTTTTTTATCAATTTCTCGAGCAGTTCAGAATGATGACGGAATCGCCATTGAGATAGATGGGTCGTTAGAATTAGAATACGTCGAAAAGTGTCGAATGTAAGTATAACAGAAAATTCGCGTTGATGAAATCGCAACTATGATTCTGTTCTATCAATAAGGCAAAGAAAGTATTTCATATAATCAAAATTATACATCTTCAAATAAAATAAACCAAGAACATTATCTCACAAAGCTTCATAAGAATAATTCCTATAAAAAAGAAAGTAAATCTAAAATTACGTATAAGCCATAACCAGCTAAAAACGTTATAGAAAAGATATCAGAAACTGCCAATGCAAATGCACCCTTAAGAATATATAAGGTAATCAATATTGTCCAGGAACATCATCAGTACTAAAATCTAGGATTATGATTGTCGAAAACATAACCAGATTTTCATGTCGTTCATGATGCAGAACAGTCTAGAAACCCGCATTTCGAGAATGATATTTTACCATTTACAGATTATTCTTTATCTACGTCAACATAGATAATAGCTATAGCTTCAAAGTTTAGTTCTTTAGCTCCTAATTCGTTGGCACAATTGCGTCATTAAAATGAAGCAATTGTAATCCGGAATTTCAAACAGTGAAATAAATCAGGTAGAGAGGTACTGCCTGAAAATGGGGATTATTTAGTTCATAATGGAAATTTAAAATGAAATCCTCGTTATCTCTAGTTTCCTGTTTAGTCAGGTTATCTGTAAATATGTGAACAACACAACCCCTATTAAAATATATTGTATATGTACGACTAACGACTGATAGATCTTGTAGTTGTATTCTTTTTCAGTTTCACATTGCACTGCTTTGTGCTTACCTGCTTACTATCGAAAACTAAATATTGCAGTTCATTGTGCCTCTGATGACTGTATATCCCTATATGATCAACGTCTCTTTCTCCCGTCAATATCGAGTCAAATCCCACTGGTGGTCGATTTCTGGGAAACAACTTTATTAGTATGTACCTCACGCGTATCTTTGAACATTGTTGATACATGTTACGTATCACAAATATCAGAGATATTATTTCCGCCTTCGGCGGCGCGCGCTTCGCGCGCGAAATGTGGCATGCAACGTATGTCAAGAACATTGAAACAGGAATCGAAACAATTCATGCTGCATAACAATCAAATAAGAGTGATAAATTGGGTTAAGGACCATGATTAATCTTGCAACCGCCAAAATATCTGCGAGGTTTATTGACGACATAACAAGAGGACCTTTGTCCCTAGCTGAAATGTCTTTCGTTGCTACGGATGTGCTCGTCACTTAGCAACGAAGAATTGTACACACCGCGCAGTAAAATTCTGTTGCACTGACTGCTGAACAAAAAAAGTTGCGGTAGTATATCAACTTTCGCGCGTTCCGTGAAATATATAAGTAGACCCTTTGTAATTAAAATATTGCCATATCGCTTAATTTATCCTCAAAACATACCTTACTCGGGAATATTATGACTGGGATAAAGTGGTGGGTTTTGGAAAATTCCGCCATATTTTTCCCGGTCATTAATTTTCCCAGTCATAAATTAACCCACTATAATGTTTCCGAGTAAGGTAAACTAATAGTAATACGTTTTGATGCTTGGTGGGTTTTGAAAAATTCCGCCATATTTTTCCCGTTCATTAATTTTCCCAGTCATAAATTAACCCACTATAATATTCCCGAGCAAGGTAATGAAAACACTATTTCCGGACCAGTTTAAATGGCAAATTTTCCAAAAGTGGTCTTGTACAAATGCAGTCCGGGATTTTACGTTGCTAGGGTTTTGATGGAGGCGAAATTAGTTTTAGGACTTCTGGACTTTATTTCAAGCCAGAGATTCCTTAACCCGATTAGAGGAATGATTTAGAAGAACATCGAAGAATGATGTGGCCAGTCAACAGATCACTGGTTGAGAGCTTGTTTAGTATTCAATAATTAGACGATAAATATAATTGTAAAGCTATAGGGGAGGTCACCTGGTTTGGTCCATTTTAAGTACAGATTCTGCATTACCGATCCCAACTTCGCATTGCAATAGCAGCCCAGGCTGAAATACAAAATAGTGTAATCTACTACCAACTATACTTCAAATATCTGAATCATGAAATTTCAATATCTAACCAACGCGAACGTTGGGTATTAAATCTAGATCCAATGTACAGAAAACGTCCAGCAAAAAATTTAGCCGACCTCAGAATACTGCATTGCTCTGACAGGATTTTGGGTGAAATACATGCCCACCCCGAAATCTCCAACCACCATATCCTTGGGTTGGAACCCCTCTTTTAGCACCCTGTGCAATGTGCCACCTTTGCCACCACAGTAGTAGAGCTTCATGGTCATGTTGGGGTCACGTAGTGCATTGCACCGCGCTTTGTACACATTTCGAAGCAATGCTGACTTTTCTGCGTTTTGCTGATGAACGGATCACATTTAAAATTAAACGCAAAATATTGCATAAAAACATTACTTTCAAGATCCAATTCTAGCAATGAAGATAAAATGAATGGATTACTAAAAGCTTAAACTGTTAATTTCCAGGAAAACTTAAAATACCTTTTCAATTGAGGTTATTCTGATCGACTTATAGGAAGGTACAGCACATATGGCTGATCTTATTTCATCCTCTAGATCGCTAAATTCTTCCTCGCCGATCTGAGAGATATGTCAAAGATAATGAGCGCTCAACATGGAGAGAAATAATGGTAACTAATAATCATAATAAAACAATAAAAAAGGAAATTTAAATTGTAGCGATATGATATAGATAAGACAGCTTTAATTACTTATCGAAACGTAACAAAACTGCAATAAAGAAATAAATTCCAAACTTACTTATCAAAGTAATTTAATGTTAATTTGTAAATGAAACCGTGGAGCAATTTAGATGTGGTACTTTATTCATTTATATGTGGTACTTTTTTCGACGTAACCTACCGTTACTGCAACATTTTCTGACACATGCCCATTCACAAGACTATCTTTATTTCCCACTAAGGAGAGACTCATGATTTCGCTCTCGGCTGATTCCAAGTCCTCTTTACCGTTCTTGAGTCTACTCAACATGGCTCGCACCTGTGTAAGTGATAAGCTAATTACTTGTTATTGTCAATGATCAAAAATAAGTGTACAGCGTTTACGTGAAATTCGCATCATTGAACCGAAATGTACAATCTACGTATGAAGAATGGAATTGCTTCGATCTGTATGTATAGAATGCAATGGGCTTCTCAAATTTGTGCATAGAAATTTAAAATAGTTCCAAACCTGTGCTCTGTATTCTCTGAACTCCCGCTCACAGACCCCTTTGCTCAGTCTTAACCTATCAATCTCATTCGTCAGTGAATTCATTGTCGTTTCCTAAACACCATTTTTCATCATGTACGGTTTTAAAATTGCAATGCAGCTGCATAATTATAATATTCATATTAATATGTAGGCAATGTAGCATAACAGGCATACATTGCATTCATTATGAACGAATAATGATTATTGATCTTTTGAAAATCAAGCTGCTTACTCTTTATTTGTAACGAATAACATGCATCAAGCTTACTATTTTGTTTAATTTATTCTGATCTTGCAAGCAAGCTTTCCACAACCATACTTGATCGCAATATATTTCATTAAACACGAAAAATATGGGCATGGCAAAAAATTATACGACCAAAATTCTTAAAAATTTTACGACCATAAAATAATCTACGAGGCAGCTTTTCACAGCGCAATATTTTCGATCGGCTCTGAAATTCAAACAGGAACTATCACAAAACTTCAGAGTAATAATAAATAGCATCGAATAACACTGACCTGAGAAGATACGGTAGTCCTTAGCAACATTATCTCGTGTCTCATGCGTTCCAAACAGCTGAGCTGCGTCTGGTATGCCTCCACGCTCGTGCTGCGCCACCGCTTTATGTCATCTCCGAGACTTGAGCTCATCTCGCGCAGCAGTGATACCGTACCCGATGATAGACACTCTGTGGGGATCAGTCAAGGTAAGTAGAAGATTAAGATAACTTTCTTGGGTAAGAATGGAGAAAGAGTGATCATAAAGATCCAATTAACTTCTAATTTTCAACGGATTCGTATTTGCTGTTTTTAGGTTTGACATGAAGGAGAAGTGCAGTTTTCAGTCTTACAACTAAATTTTGGTAACAAATAAAATATTACCGGAGTAAGGCGGAAGGTAGCTCATCAGCGTAGAATTATCCCAATGATCCACCAAGTCACTGAGGAGAAATAAATTTAATAATGGCTGGGGATGGGGGGGAGAAAAAAGTGTTTTGACTTTTGACACTTGACCACGTCTGATCGATCAATTTGCAGCAGAAAAATAGACTTGACGCTGAGGTGAGCAGTGAGGCACTACCTGAAGCGATGATTAAGAATGAGGTCACTTGAGAACCCATTTCTGACGAAGAATCCTGTGGCACCGGGATCAACATACGACACTAAAGCATCGTACTCTCCTACCACAATTGGGTTACGTACGAACTGAAATTTTATCATTAGTATACTTACCAGCTTCTCAATTAAATAACTGTAACTTTTTTTTTTATTTTATTTTTCTTTAAGAATAGTGATCAAAATAAAACGACTTTGACTCAACGAACGCGACAATAGATATCTCACATTAAGGAGCTGTCTGCCAACACCCAGTTTCCGGAACCTTATCCTCACAGCGAGCAGTGCTAGCTGGATGATCCGTTCCTTGTCGCGGCGAGGAGAGTCCTCCGTGTTGTGAACACGCTTGAAGGTGGCTGCTGCGACCAACAAGGACTCTGCACCAATACTGGCTGGACTGGGGAGAAGGATGGAGTTAGAGAAATTAATTTTTTCGTTAAAGTCGGTATTTTAGTATTTTTGACGTTGTTTAAACTAATCTTGCTAGCCATCTGGATGCCACAATAAGTCCAGTTCAGAAACAGATTTTTTGGGTGCGGCCATGTCACTGATGAGATGCTTCCTTAGATATGGGTGACATGTTGGAACTGAAATCTGGGTCCCACCCCTCTCAGGGAACCACTGCACTCCTCTCAGGGAACCACTGCACTCCTCTCAGGGAACCACTGCACTCCTCTCAGGGAACCACTGCACTCCTCTCAGGGAACCACTGCACTCCTCTCAGAGAACCACTGCACTCCTCTCAGAGAACCACTGCACTCCTCTCAGGGAACCACTGCACTCCTCTCAGGAAACCACTGCACTCCTCTCAGAGAACCACTGCACTCCTCTCAGAGAACCACTGCACCACTCTCAGGGAACCACTGCACTCATCTCAGGGAACCACTGCACTCCTCTCAGGGAACCACTGCACTCCTCTCAGGGAACCACTGCACTCCTCTCAGGGAACCACTGCACCACTCTCAGGGTCTCATCTTTCTCAGGGTCCCAATAACAATGATTTTTGAGCAATTCGCACAGTATTTTTGTTAGCCATATTATTATTAACTAAAACACCGTATAATGCATACACGTGATGTTTCTGTCGTGTTAGAATTAACACACTTTTTTGGGGGTGAGCAATGCACCAGCTGTTTCATGCCCATATCACAGGTCAATCAATCTGACTTTATCTAATGAAAACCAGATGGTCGTCATTCTGGGACGTCTATATATCGCTGCTCTTAGGTTTTCATGAATCCCACATATATAATAGTGGTACACACATACTACAATATTTATGCGCCGACGCCTGACAGAAATCTCGCACAGCTGTTAGACTCATTTCATGATATATATGGTATATCGATCAGTTAACGTGACCAATACCTTGTTTCGACACTTGTTTGAGAACATTTGATATTTGTTAGCCGAGTCAGAACCTTCTGTTGCTGAGCATTACATACTTTGCTATCAAGACATGGCCACCACTGAGCTTTTCGAAGGATACCCGACCAACCATTCAGACAGTGCAGTTTCCGTTACCGAAACATATCTTACTAAAACCGAGCTAAAAGTAATGATATTAATTTCTATCAGCATCAGTGCCATTGGAACAGTCTCCAACGTTATCTCACTGTCCTATTTCGTCACTCATCAGAGCAAGAAACTCGGAGAAAGACTCCTTGCTCTCCTGAATATTCTAGATCTTCTCGTTTGTCTTTTTGCAACATTCTACCTGACTTTCAATTACTGGCAAGTCAACAAAATAGGTCAGAGTTTCTTTCACTTGAACTTCTTCATGTTTGTAGAATGCACTGGATTTGTGACGACACTGTTAACGGTCGCTCGGTCTGTTTCAACCTACTTCCCTTTCTACAATCCCAACACTAAGCTCATAATTATATCCTTTGCGGCATTCTTGTCTTACAATGTAATAAAAGAGGGACTATCATGGTACTATGTTTTGGTGGTTCAAGGAGACAGACTCATACAGTTTGTCGATGTTTACAACTACATCCTCCTCATTTCTTTAATTCTTGATTTAACTGTCGTCCTGAGCGCGAATTTGATGACGATCTGGAAACTTCTGAAACGAAAAATTTCTAACCACTCTCCAGACGGACCTTGTTCGACAGACCTCAGTCGGCAAGCAACAGGCACAATTCTTATCCTCTCAACCTTTTTTGGTTTCTTCAATCTACTGTATGTGGTGGTGCTGTTCAATTTTGTGCTTGGAAAAGAAACTATATCTGTTCTATTTAGACACGTTGTCGTTACTGCAGCTATTCCCATGAACTCAGCGTTGAATCCGTTCGTGTATTTGTTCAGGAAGAAGGATATGAGACGATTTTTGTGTCGAATTTTTCGCAGGCGGAATAAATCGTTATCCAGGAATTCTCCAAGCTTAGTACTCAGTCGATCGGATTACGTGGCAACAAGAAAATATCCGAGCACACAAACAAACCAGCTTTATAGTCCAACTACAATTTCAGCTGGAGGCCACTCAGCAGCAGACTCGAGAGAAAATGGTATGACGTCAAGGAGCATAGTTTCAGAAGATGCGTGACTTGGATTGAAAATATTTCAGGTGTTCTTTTTCTAAATTTGGTGATTTTGGTGAAGTTAATTAAGCAGCAGAGTATAAAGTATGTTATCTTAAAGGGGCTGTCTTATTTACTTGTTCGGTAAATGCGGTATATTTCCAAACCTATTTTGTTATTTATTAATGAGATCAGTATTTACATTTTACTCACTCTAAGTGGTTTTCTTCCCTGAGTTTTCTTCTCTTCTCAACCTGCTCCAAATATTCCTCAACACTTGCAGCGTAGTGTTCGTCATCTTCTGTTTCTTCTTCACTGTTGACGTAATGTTATCAGCCACGTACATTATTTAATTATGTTTTAAAGTGGATACAGCTCCACCATTTAAGTTTCAGTGAGTAGTTCAATACCGACAATACTTTAGCAATAGTCATGTGACCCTGAGGATTGTACTTAAAACCCACCTGCTGTCTTCATCATCTGTCTCATCGTCACTAAAAACTCCTGTGAATATTCTCTCTTCATCCTCACTCTCCTCCTCCTTTTCCTCCTTATTCTTATCCTTACTTTCTTCTGCTTTTACTCCTTCCTTTTTCTGGGGTTTTGGAATTTCTTTCTGCTCTTTTGGACCGTCCCTGTCTCGTTCTTTCAATACATCTAAAAAGTAAATCAAATAAACCAGTCTTGCACATATTGTTTCAAATTTTACGATCAAAAAGTGCAAGTGGTTTATTTAAAACAGTCAATAATTTAAGAAGAATTAATTGAGTAGTCAGTAAATGTTCTGTAGTTGTCAATTCCCCATTTACTTTAGAAATACCTTCAGGTTCTTTAAGAAAGACGAGAGTGAGAGAAGATCGACATGTCAGGGTGTTGTACAACACTTCAGGTGTTATTTCAGGGAGGTAACTGTCGTATAACCCAACTATGGCGTGTAGCAACTCCCAGTCTGGGACCTGGAACAAGACCGCCGTTATCTTGCAGTACACAAAACTGAGTATTTTAGATGTGCTCTTTAGCTAGTAGTAAGGACAGGTACTGAAGCAGGATGTACCCAGGATGTAATATAAAGATGCAGAAGTTAACAAACCTCGTAAATAGAGGAGGTACGTTCTTCACTGAAGACAGCTTGGTATTTTCTGGTGTCAAGGACAACTGGAGTTAAATTACATTGCTTCTTGTCTATACCTACAGTGAACTGACTCGACCTGGTAATATTATTGCCTGTGTTACTATTTTGGCATTATTTTAGATTCATTTAGGGTTTGTGATGTCGGTTCCACATTTTTAGTCTAACAAAAGTGATACTGCATTAATCTATATTTTAGGCTTTTATTGCTAGGAAATCAATAATTGTTGAAAAATCATAAAGTCTTAAACACCTGAGGATCCGTGCTAAAAATCTAGCATGATATGGTTTAATGTTTCCGTCGTCATTTCCTCCTTCGACCATGATGGTAGTGTTATTCTGCTGGCAGTCAATTCATGAAGCAAGTTTTCAGCATTTCTAAGTATGAAATTTCTATGATTAGATTTATGTTGTTGATCACGATTTGTATCTCTCACTGCGATTTTAAAGCGAGAAGGATTTTAAGATCATCAATTGTGGAGTTAAGAAGCTCATTAAAGAATGAAAACAGCAAACTGAAAGGAAGATATACAAAGTTATTTTTATCAAAAGCAAGAACTTGTTTCAGTATTATAACGTCCCAGTATGTAAGGTCCCAGTTGCACAAATTATCATACCTGCTGACAAAGGTCTAAGTTTGCGTTTGGAATCAATAAATAATATTACAAGGTTACCCTAGGGAATGGTTCAGAGCACCGACAGAACATTCTGACAACCTTTACAATTCAATACTATAGATAACTGGAACCTTTTAATGAAAACTATGTACAGATATGTATAACATTCGAGTTTTGATCTACTCAAACTAAAATCCTCGTCTCTAGAGTTTATTTCTTGCTTGGCTGGATGATTCCCTCTAGCTGTGTCTTCAGCTGCTGGTTGGTCCTCTTCAAGAACTGTATCTCCTCTGCATGTTTCTTCTCTTCAACAACTCGCCTCTCTGCTTCTCTCTTCTCGATAGCATCGCATTTGGACTTCAACTCGTTTACTTGACGTTCCAGATCTTTCTTTTCCTCCTCAAGTTCCTCAATCTTCCTCTGCATATCAGTCTTACCTGTTACATTTCACGTGTTAAAAAGTTTAGCTTACAAAAATGTATATTGTATATTAATGTTCAATTCTATACACTAATAATCGATGAAAACTGATGAGAAAAGGGTATAAAGTATGCAGATGATCGGACCTTGTTCAGCCTGGAGAGCCTTGCGCATGCCAAATGCGACACTGCTCTCATAGAGTGTTTGGTATGCAGCTATCGTCATCCTGATTTCATCTCGCACACGAAGGAGCAGAAGTCCACGCTCAGCGCAGGAGATAGTTACTTGTCTTATCAGCTCATCAAAACACTAAAAGAGTTGCCAGTTGTGTGTTAGAAATATTCACAATTACAGTGATTGTTAGAGATTTAAAAAATATTAATTGAGATGTTAAACAGTTTGAAATTCTCTTTTCACACACCTAGTTTACGGATCATCAAATACCTGTGAGTAAAGCTCTCTGCGGACAGGGCAAATACCAGTTTCTCTGGCCTGTCTCTGCTGCAGACGAATATCTAACTGTTCTTGTAGGTTAACAACATCCAATCTTGTGGCAGGAGTGCTTGATACCTATAGGTGGCAGAGAACAACGTTAATTTAAGTTTGATTTTCAAGCTTTAATACAAGAGCTAGATTAGTTAAGGTACATTGACAGGAGGTCTGAATCTATCATTAACTAACAAAATGGTATTAACGAAAGCTCAAGATGATTCATAGTATAATATAAGCCTTTTCAATTAATCACACTTTATTTATCAACCTGTTGAACCCAGAGCTGCCCACTTTCAGTCCACTCTCTTGGGGGTAGAATTGAGTTCAAAATATCTTCTGCTTGATTCTTCACCTCCAATGGTGGCAATTTGCCATCTCTCGTGCTCCCTTTCGAATTCACAAATTAATGTACATAGACAATAGAATGGTAACAGATATTGAGCTCAATCAAATAGTCAGTATTTAACTGTTACTGCGAGTGAATCACAATCTTATCATGCTGCCTCATAAATCAATAAATTTCAGTAAATAATTCAAATTTCAGTATACCTGGTACACCAGGTGCTGGTGATTGTTGTGGACTTTTTTGCTTTCTCTGTGCTTTGGCATCAGTACTTCGACTCACAAGCTTTGGATTGTCATATTTCACAAGAGAGGTATTTGTGGGAGTCATCTTCGTTTGGTACTAAACTGATGTTATTTATTTATTATCATTTCCTAAATTGCTATTAAATGATTTAATATTAAAGTATCGTTCAAATATTACATAAGCCATTTGCCCCTCGGAAGAGGCCAGGGAGTTTAGAAAAACTTACAGTTGCAAGTTGTTAAATATTATATGATTCAAAAATGTGAAAAATTTACATTTTTTCACTGAATGTTACCTTTCGATATCAATTTCAAAACTGTCTGAGTCAATATAGTCGATTTTTGGAGGCAAAACCTTTCAACATTAAATAGCTTATTATGCCTGTTCTGTGGAACATGCTAGAAAATTCAATTTTACATATGGCAGTGTGGAAGATATGGCAAATGATATAAAAAATTAGGTGTCAAACATAGTTAAAATGACAAAGTTATCAAACATTTTGTTGAAATCGTTACCAAAATTGATTGGGTGACCATTTGGGCTTCCTGCACGATCTAGTGTCAACCCAATCATCTGATCCCACATAATGAATAAAATTGTTACGCTTGATATCTCAGAAGCTAGAGCTTCTATCGTTTCAGGACAAGTGTCATTTTAATGGCAAATTACAATGCATTACAATTTGGCTCAATCCAATCATTTTGGATGATGATTTACACTCTGCAGTCGGGATGATGATTAATCACTCTACACTCAACTGTCAGGTGACTTTTTCAACCTGTTCTCTAGCTGGCCCTGAACGACTGTTCGTGTTCAAAACCTTACCCTCTAATCTGATCATAAACTTAACCCTAATCCAATCCCTAACAAAAGCATATACTGAAACCCTAACCCTAAGGAGAAATTATATCAACTTCCATATAAATATTTCAGAATTACAACTATTGTGTACTCAATAAAGTAATTATCACTTTTGTATTCCTGTATCCTTGTATCCTACAGTCATATCACGTGATCAAGACAGTTTTTACCCAATATCTTGCCAGGAGAGCATTTTAACCCTATGTCATGTAATGGGGGTGATTCGGAATCAGCGTCCGAAAATACATCGATTCTAGTTGGTTTGAACTGTTGGGGTCCCTTTTAGAAAAATCTAATCGAAGATGATCGAGCGTAGAGCACGCTCGAATCATTTTGAATATTTAAAGAATGCGAAATTAATTGTTCATTTGAAAAAAATTAACATCTTCATTATTTTATTTGACGAATGAGTTATAATTACCGTCCTCTTAAATGACTTAAGTCTGACTCCTCTATTCCTATCCCTTTTAATCAAATCAAATCAAACCAAATGGTAATGACACACTATAACCTAGTATTCTTAACGGGTGATACTCGTAGAATATTTGTTCCATACTCGCCGCGGGTCCTGGTAGGTTGTAAACCTACAACCTAGTATCCTGACACAGTTAAGTAGTACCAGAAGCAATAATTCTGGACCAAAAATGTATAACCCATCTAAACTAAAATGTATACGTTCAGGTTGATGGTTAAGCAAATAGCTGAATATTGTTGCTTATACTTAAATTGTATTGGCATGCTTTTATCGTAATTTTGAGGAAGGCCATAAAAATTGGAGGCCAAAAACAGATTTTTATCGTTAAAGTTCGGTTTTTAATAATGCCAAACGGTTATGTATAAATAAAAAACAAGGTTTGAGAAACCCGGATGAAAATTTATTTTGAAACGTTATATTGATATACTATTTTTATGTTAAATAAGCATTGAACAAAAAAAAACTGGAAATCGACACCAGTAATATAATAACAATATCTTAATATGATAATAGATAATTTCACATAGCCATGTGCCTACGCGTACTGCGTGACGCGCGCTACTGCAAGCGAGAGGGCTCTGGTTAGAGCAAATAAATAATATCAATTATACAAATGACATGGACATAACAACAAATGAAAAAAAATCACAATACTTTGTGTTTTAACACAAAACACCTTGATTTGAACACTTTTTACTTTTTATTTTGCTTTTTTTGTTGACACACGCTGTAACCCTTTTTGATCGGCGTACACTGCACGCTTCGCGTGAACGAGAGGTATACAACGTGTAACAAATTTGTTGCTACTTTTTGGCGTCAAATTTTAATTTGCAAGTTAAAATGCAATGTTGCTCTAACCTGTAACATGTAACCAAAGCTCCTTTATGCTTGCAGTTGCAGTGGTGCGCGATCAACTTTATGGCCCGCGCAGTATACAAACGCGTCATGTAGTCATCCGCATGGTCTATTGTTAACGGACTAGCTTCGTAGCACTTGCCTCAGGCATGGTAATTTGTTTATGACATTTCGGGAAGAAAGTGGCGCGCGCTATACTGCGAATGAATTTAGACAAGTAACATTAACAACATTGTTAATTAACGATGTCAATTCCAGATTCATCGCAGCTCGGCGTGGCACAATAGCGCATTTCGCCGATCTAGCTGTGAGAAGCTTTATTGAGTGCGCGGCACAGTAACGAATCGCGCTACAACAACTTCAAACATTGCTGTTGCATGCTCTATCCAAAGCTTGACCATTGTTAATGATCTGGCCCGGCGCGCGCTACTTCGTAGCTCTTGCCATCGTTTCGAGAAGAAAGCGGCGCGCGCTACTTCGAAGAAACTTAGACGAGTAACATCCGTCAATCCAAAGCCTTTGCGCTTGCAGTGGCGAAACTTGTATCACGTCGTGACCCCCACGGTCGTTTCACTTTGGGTTTATCGTTTTTACGATACAGGGAGAGCGGCTGCGCACTCGTGCGCGGCGGGTCATACAAGTGAAACAAATTTTAGTGAAACAAATTTAAAATTTTATCCTTTATTTTATAATTATAATATAATAATATTTATAAGCCTCCGTTTTGAAAATTTTAAATTTTAATATATTCACATTTCTATTTTAAATTCAATTTAATGTATAAATCAATAACTGGCCGCCAAAGCCGCGCATTCATGAAAACAGGATTATAAACTTGTTTATGATTATACAACAAACAGAAATAAATTTAAAACTATCAGTGGTTTTTTAAATAAATTACAATCTCACCTAAATCCAAAGCCAGCTTTGTAAAATTACTATTAGATCATAATATATCGTCAATTGTTAATATTTACAATGCAACATTTCATTAATCTGTAGACAAGCGTACTCCAGCCCCTACACGCATTTGTTCTTATGTGTCGCGGCTCAAGCCGCGCACGCACGTATTATTTTATACGTTTTGCTTTCTAATAAATATTGTGTCAATGTGTACGTCTAAATGTTCATGTTTTGTGTAAGCCGAATCCAATTAAGATTAGTGACAAGGATAAGGACCCAAGTGCCTGTACGGCTTTTTCGGACCCCTGTGGACCACTACTCTTGAAATCGCTCTACAACTATTGAACATTTATAACTGTTTTATAATACATAACGTCATTTGACAATTATTATCATCTTACTATATAAAAAGCGAGACGATATATATATATATATTTATCCGTGCCATTTTACTGACACCACGGCATCAACTTTAACGCGACTTTCCGCAAAAACCGTAAATGATATAAAACTGAAACTTTTTTGACTGGGTCAAATGCTTTGATGGCCTTCAAATCAGCATGTAAAAATAAAAAATCGGCCAAGGTATAGGAATTTTAGAGCCCAAAATTTGGACCACCAAGGTGTGTCAAAATCGCGAATTAATTAGGTAATAATTATTTTAGTCTCTTGAGCATTGAGTCTTGACACCATTTTAGGGTTATACGGGTTCCTGTTAGTTAGTCTAAAACATCTTATCACAGACTCTTCTACTGTCCACTGTGCAGCTGCTCTTACAGGGAAACCCTGCAGGACCATTCCTTTAATGACCAACCATCATGGTCTATCTTAAGAGATGATAGTGATAGCATCACTGCCTTCCGCTCTCTAGCACAAATTGCCATTGGTGAACTATCATAAAGATGATTATTATAGTGCTCATCTCTTGTGACATTTATTCTTCTTCAGCCTCTACTACTCACTCTACTGCCTCATCTTCTGAACATCATTATCTTTAGTATAGTTGAGGATTCTCAACACCCACTTTCAAGTTGAGTACTCTCGACCCACTTAGTCCACATGCCTTGCAAACTTACAGCACAGTATTTGTAATGGTCTAAGTTCCTAATACTCCCCAAAGATGGTTCCTCTAGTCAACCGTAGGAGAAGAGAAAGCTCAACAACAAATTAGATGGCTGCATTTTGTTTTCATTTTATTAGGTCCAGTGGCGTCCCCCCGCTCAATGACGAAAAGCGCCCCCCTAAAATTTTTTGTGTCCCTAAAAAAAAAAAAAAAAAAAAAAAGGTCGGGTACTTTTTTTCTCGCCCCCCCTAAGGCTTTTTGCGCCCCCCTGAAGCAAAAAAAAGGTACCCCAAATATTTTTTTCGTGTCGACCGAACGCTAAATTGGGCAGGGAAATACACAAACAAGACGTTTTAGGGCCTAAAACCCAGTGACATAAATTTAAAAAGGGACTAGGAATCCAGTCTGGAAAGAAAAAACGGCTACCATATATTTTTAAAACGACTACCATAAATTTTTCGGCCGCTCCGCGGCCGGATAACGATTTCATTTTACTTTGCTAGTTATATTACAGAGGTTTAGTTATTCATTAGTATAGTTATTAATTCATTAGTATAGTTATTCATAATTGCCAAAAGATTGTGAAAAAATTCCTTTCGAGGTCTCGAACTCGCGATCTGCTAGTATAGTACCGACGGATTAACCGACTAGGATACGATTCCGTGTACGCTTTAGTAATATTTACATATAGGTCTTCGCGCGTTCCTGCAACTACCATACTACCATACTACCAAACAATCCATACTACCATACTGGTAGTAGGAAAATCTTGGATCCTGACAAAAATATCTTGGATTATTTGGTAACGCGCAAGTTAAGCGCAAGAACTAGGATCCTGACAGGAATCTGGCATTTGCGCTCGATTCGAACATCTTCTCAGATAAATATAGAATTAAAGTACAGTACGCGGCGTTACAGTGTGTAACAACCGAGAGCGACTATTTTAAAGTTGATTTAATAATTTTGTTGACAAAAATTAGTCGGCGTGGCTATGGAAATTAATATGGCTAGGAATTAGATTCTTAGATTCCTCACTTTATGTCACTGGGGCCTAAAATTCAGGAAAATTGCGCCCCCCTTATATTATACGGCGCCCCCCCCCCCCCCCCCCCCCCCCCCATACAGCGGGTCTGCGGGGCCCTAGGTTACGCCACTGATTAGGTCCTAGTATTTATTCCTATTGTCTTAAAGTTTTAAGAGAACTCACCTTAAATTATTTTATCTTCTTATCTTATCTTATCTTATCTTATCGTATCTTATCTTCTTATCTTATCTTATCTTCTTATCTTTAATGCAGTCACTCGATAAGTTTATATCAGGAGAATTCAATAAAGACACATACTCTGCCCACAATAAGGGGCCATAATTGTTTCAATTATGTAACTGTATAGAATTATTATTATTATTAATCTAAAACATACAATCTAACTGTCTTGCTGAGGGGGAGGAGTAAATGCTTCACTTTTTTATTTGAAAATTCAATTAATCATTATATATATAAATCAAGCGTTACATTTCAGCCATGCAAAATTACAATGACATATTTTGATATATTAAATGGTAAATGGTACTGCAATATAAGTTGCTTAATGTTTGGCCGGATGACAACTAACAAGAAAAATAAACTTGATTATATAATAATTAATTCGGCTGAACCAACACATAGCAAGAGCCACATTAACGTTGGGGCCACATTAAAATACTTACAACATACAAAATCTAAAAACCATCAACACGGTTAGTTAATATCATGGAAAATTTGGTATACTCTATTTCGTTGTAATATCTTCACATTTGCTTTATCTTAATTTGACCAAAACCCTTAATCATGGTAGAGTGAACCGTATGCCAGATTAACCGTTTCAATTACAAAAGAAAGAATTATGTTGAGAACAATTTTCCCTCAATATCAAATGATACATGATGAATTATCAGTAGCTATCTAGCAATTTTTCAAATCAATAATTTTTCATGCTCGAAAGTGATTGGAATGGAAAACAGCGGAGAAAGAGTTTTTTCGAAATACTCAAATTTTGCATTACATTTTTTTCTTTGATTGAATTTTTTCCCAAAATATCAATTCCTTTGATGGAAAAGAGAACAATGCAGGAACACTCTACCTGAATTATGGTTTTAGAGTCAAAATCACTTTTTTGATTATTAATTCAGTAAATTTCACAGCTAGTCGAAACTCTTAAAGAGGAATTATTGACGATTTCGAAATAATAAGGCTTTGAAAACGTTTAACCCATGTGTTATTAGGTTTTATCTGTCGATTAACCGATGATATGCACTTTCGTTTTTCAGAAAGTGCACTAAATCACATTTAATGAGCCATTAACTATCGTGAAGCAGAATATATTCGAATCAAATGACAAAATTCTCTAGCCTTTCGCATCGTGCAACTTTGAGACGCGCGCGTACAATGATTGAATCACCGTAATTTTTGCAATAGTGAGATTTAAAATATAGTATTTATCATAGCTCAAGTTCAGAAGAACTCAAAAAACCTGGATCACATGGACTCAAAGTTGAAAGAAGATGTGAAATTCAATTTTAGCGTTTTACTATTTTCAAACAGTAATTGGTGTTGCTCCCCACTGTGTGCATCTTTCGATTTTTATAACTAAAGAACTCCTATAACACAATTTACACCTTTAAGAAGCAAAATTGAGCTCCACAACCCAAGGGATGGCCCAACACCAGAGAATACTAATTCACAACTTTGTGTTTTTATAAAATTATTCTTCAAAAAAGCACTAACTTCAATAGCAAATATCTTTATGAAGGGAGCAAGGTAGGAAACTATTCCCGTAGATTTCGGAATGCTTGAACAATTATCTAAGATGAAAATGTCCTCAGATTTGAATAAAAATTACTCCTTAATAGTGTAAAATCGATTTAAAAAGTTGTTACTTTGTCAAAAGTCAAGTTTTAAAAACACTTAACTTGATGACGTCATCAAGTGATGATGATGACGTTAAATTATTTTTCAATACAATGTAACTAAAGCTTAAACAATTATCTTTAAAACCTGTGGTTCGAGAGGACTGTATCGTTTATACTTTTGAATCTACGGACACTTAAATGTAGGCTACAATTGAGCTGCAAAAAGCGTCTATACATATATACATATATATATACATATATATCTTCACGACAATCTGTTGTAAAACAGGGTTCCAGAAAACCCACTTCCCGATACTCCTGAAACATGACATTTTTTTTACAGTCGATTTGGACAAGGTCTAGACGGCCTGCAAAGGTTCAGATCTCTAACTCAATTTTAACATGGTTTTTAAGGCACCTGAATATGGCGATTTTGGGTTTTTTACCTAATTTCGTATAACATGCTGGCGCGTATTTTGCGCAAATTTCTTAAAAACCTCCATATAACTATTTCTTATTCCTGTCATCTTCAACATTGAATTAGAATGTTTTGAACTTAAATGTACCTGCTGAACTACTTTCGATGAGTCTTAATGCCTGGAAAACAATAAAGGGGATATAATCGTATAGGGGGTAAATAGTGTTGTGAATATAAGGGCGACGGTAATGCTTGCCAGCATTGTGATACTATAATGAAATACAGTAGGATACATTTTTCGAGAAGAAAGGTTGGCCTGGTCCGATTATTAACAAAAGTAAACAAAAGTCCATTAGGGACTCCGTGGAGTCGAAAAAGGTACACGGCCGCTGTCTGGTGCTGCTAGGCATTTATTGATAAAGATGTTTTATTGTATTGGTTTTTAATGATTCTATTGTTCGTGACAATACAACGTATGACTAGGCGAAATTACAAGCACGCCCGCAATGGCTCGAAAGCACATGGTTAGGTGAAACATTGCTATTCAGGAAGCTTGAAAACAGCATTGTTTGTTTGAAAACCAGTTTTTGCTGGTACCCATAAGGGCTTTGGGAACCAATATATAATAAATTGTATGAATAAATCAAATCCCCCGTGGGGCACGCGACATTCAAGATTCTAGTTGCAAGCACATGTTATAAAACATTGTAAAATAGCCTCAAGACCAGAACTGCATATTGCTTGGGCTTCCAGCCCAGTTTGCTCAACAGTTCGTGGCCTACTTACCTTAACTTAAAACCTTAGTGCAATGCTTGCAACAACTAAAATCCTATTCTATAACTAAGTTACCCTATTACGTATAATCTAGAAGAGTGATGCAAAAAGTCAACTGATAACGCAACACAGTCTAATCATACTCTTATCAGTAGTTCCTCTAACCTCTGTTCTCAGTTTATACAAAAAGTTTTAACTCCATGAAATTAACGTCACACACATACACAAATGCTTGACTTTCTCAAATAATTAGTCACTCAGCGTCACAAACTTTGTTGTTTTTAATGTAATATTTCTTGCTCGGGTCCTTCTTGATTCCCTCTTTCATTTCCTGTACGAGCTTTGGCGAGAGATTCGCTCATCCTGCGACCTGTCCTGGAGATAAGTAGAGTTTGTTGTAGTTGAAATTGTAGTCTGCCACATCAACCGATTTCAAGACTTTTGCTCTGCTCAGAAATTCACGTACAATTTCAGGATCTCGCAAAGTAACTTTTATCGGCCGTGATCGAGGGCTGTCAGACTTCTTTACTCCCACTCTCTCAATGTTTGTTATAGTCGGCCTTCCAATGAACTTCATAAAACCCCAAATATCACCCACGAGATCCCGTTCGTTCATTTCTTGCTCTTCACATTCGAGCTGTTCTGGGGCCCCGAAGATGATAAAGTTTTTCGACCGATCATCTTCTGTAATCGCCGATTTCACAGCCATTTTGATTTTAGCTGGAGAGATATCAGAAGCTACGCTGTTATTCTTCACAACATCTGTAAACAGTTTCATTTCTGTTTTCACTGTCTCCTTCACTGAAGCTAGTTTACCAGATTTGCATTGGATGAGCTCGTTCTGAGTTTTTATCTGTTCTGATTTCTGTTGGTCAAGCGTCTCTGCTGCTGATCTCAAAACATTTCTCGATTTACATATCATAGACCCCATCTTCAAAACTATTTCGGTTATTACATCCTTTGTAACGCCTTTTGGCTTGAACAAGTCATGAGTGAGGTCCTCTAGTTTCCTGCAATTAAGATTCGCTAAAACCGAGTCTGATAAGTCCTCAATCTGTTTCTCCAGTTCGTGAAGTGTACTGACCGAAAATTCCATATTGTGTATACTTCGTGTATAGCAAAGCTGCACAGTAAAAGGCAGTGCAATTACCTATTTACTGATAAGAGACAACTGATATCAACTCACAAGCGAAAAGATTGATTGCACATTGCGGTGCTTTTTCAAGCTTCCCGAATTCTGAACAGGTACCGTGCACAAAGTTTGGCAACCCGGGTAATAGCAGCACTGCGCGCGTTATACCATTTATTTGGGCAACATCATAATAGCAAGCTCATGTCGATCTATTCCGATTTACTTCAAATATAACACTCGTATCTTTGATTGTCTAGCCCTAACCTTAACTCTAACCCTAACTTTGACCCTAACCCTAACGCTAAACCTAACTCTAATATTAAGGGGTGCACGGTAAAAATAAACTTGCTCTAATTTTCAAAATTTTTGTAATATTGTTTTCTAGAGACTGTGAGAATTTTCACTGTACCAAATTTGTCATACCTTTTTGGAATGATCAGTGAGTTTTGACGAAATTCATTTTTTTTAGTCATATTAATCTGTCATATCTTTGGTTCCTGAACATAAATCATGCTGAAAATTTGTCAGAACCTTCCAATCATACTTAAGTTTAGTTACTACCCGCCCAACTTAAATTAGTTGGGAGAGATTGGCCTTGACTAAGAGGTCTAAAAATGACAAAATAGGTATAAATTCATTGATAACTCAACTTCTGACCATCGAAATTGCTCAAACTAATTTAGGTTCAGTAGAACATAAATGTTTACGTAAGCTGACCAAATTTCAACAAAATTTTTATATGGGAAGAAATTATAACGTTTTGATTGTTTCCGAAATAATGTGCTGGCCGAAATACGAGCTAAAAAACCATTCAATGGTCAGTGCGCGCGTCTTACGGTCGATGGCCATTTTAATGTTTCCCCATTTATTTTGAGGTCTTGGATATAAGATATTTGCCTTATTTACTTGTGAAACAAGCGCGTCACGCAGTACGCGTATACACGTCCAAGCTTTTCTTTTTTTTAATTTGAAAAAAAGAAAAGCTTGGACTTCAGACTTAGATTGCCCCCAGCTAGTTGAGAGCGTGTTGTAAGGTATTTGAATTTGTTGTTCCAGGAAATGGGGAGTCTAGTCTGGGCATGATGGGTGGTATGGGACCATTTTGCACTGTGGTTGTACATCGGAACACGATTCAGGTTTGATCTGCTACGAAGCACATTTTTGCATTATGAGGGGAATTAGAGGAAAACAAACAGCCCAGAATTTTGGACTGAAAAACGCATCCCTCAGAAGAGAAGCTTTGAGGTCTCCTAGATTTGTTTATGTAAATTTTATAGATGATTTATTCTAATTTTTATATTGTGTACAATTTTACAGACAAAATGATTCCAGGGGGGACTACCAACCCACCACTTCGGCAGGTAGTTGATTCACCTTCCACAAACAAGAGCCACCTTGGTCTACTTGCTGTTGTGTCTCAGCTACAGTGTCTCAGCTACATGGGTTGGGGGTCCCCCTTCTTTTTTTAAATTTTTAAAAACATTAACATGGTTAATTATCTATTTAGGCAAAAATCTGGATAATATGTCGATCAAAATACCTGGTGTAGGTGCTTTCCTTTATTTTGGATATGGAAGCAATTTGTTTTCTGAACGAATTCACATAAACAATCCATCTGCTAAGAAAGTTTCTATTGCTCGATTGGATGACTACAAGCTCAGTTTTGGGCATTTTTCCAAAAGATGGGGTGGAGCAACTGCAACTATTAAACCTCAAAAAGGATCACAGGTCTGGGGAGTTGTATGGGAAATTGATGTTAAGCATCTTCCATCTCTTGATAAACAAGAAGGAGTCCCATATGTTTACCAGCGACTGGAAGACAAAGAAGTTACAACTATAGAATCGGAGAAACTTTCTGTTTTAACGTATCATTTGGTTAAAGGGCTGGAATTGGATCCAGTTCCCAGTGGAGTGTATCATAGTATTATTCTTAAGGGAGCTATGGAGAATAATTTGCCCGGTGAATACATGGAGTTTCTTCGAGGTATAAAGAATAATGGTTTTATGGGAAATGAAGGCACTGTGTTTGAATTGCCAGCAAATCCTGATTATGAAGATCGGTAAGCAATGTCATGATGATGATGATGAAAATCTTAAAATAACTGGCTAAAATGAGCATTTTATTAACAATAAATAGTAAAGATCAAAAACTTTAATTTCCAACAGACTTATAATTTTAAATATCCAGCTTACAAATTACATCCCTCTAAAACGTTATAAAACATCAATAATCTATACTATAATTCAAAGATTTAGGTATAATAATGTCTGTACGACTGCCCACGTGCAAATTAGGTAAAAAGCAAAAGGTTGCAAAGTAACCATGGTAACGAGGGTTGTTACAAGCACGTGCACGTGCAAAGATTGTAAGACCAGCATTTTTATCGGTTTTGTTGATACTAAATTGTGTTTAGTGCGAGCAACATTATAATCGGCTGTATCTTCGGTTGTGTAGGATATTTTTTGATGCAATTTAAACTGACTGCCAAATAAATAGAATACTATTAGCTTCCTCCCTGTGACCACGGGTTTTCTAGTTTAGTATAAAATTAAAGATCTTTACAATTTCTACCATGGGCACATATTAGGTGCGATGGGTGCGGGATCGCACAATTTACCGTTTTCCGCACACTTCCGCATAATTTATTGTTTTCCGCACATTTTGTAATTATCTGCATATTTCCGCATAATCTAGCATTTTCCGCGTAATTTCGCATAATTTTGAAATTTTCGCGTTAAGATTTTCGAGTGTAAAACCAACATATGTTAAAAGTTGGGCACTTTTAGGACCGTGACTCAGGCCCTTTCGGGACCCTGGCCCAGGCCCTTTCGGGACCCTGACCCAGGCCCTTTCGGGACCGTGACCCAGGCCCTTTTGGAACTCATACCTAGGCCACGTGACCCAGTTACCACGTGACTCAGGCCCTTTCGGGACCCTGACCCAGGCCCTTTCGGGACCCTGACCCAGGCCCTTTCGGGACCCTGACCCAGGCCCTTTTGGAACTCATGCTTAGGTCACGTGACCCGGTTACCACGTGACCCAGGCCCTTTCGGGACCGTGACCCAGGCCCTTTCGGGACCCTGACCCAGGCCCTTTCGGGACCGTGACCCAGGCCCTTTTGGAACTCATGCTTAGGTCACGTGACCCGGTTACCACGTGACCGAGGCCCTTTCGGGACTGTGACCCAGGCCCTTTCGGGACCCAGACCCAGGCCCTTTCGGGACCCTGACCCAGGCCCTTTCGGGACCGTGACCCAGGCCCTTTTGGAACTCATGCTTAGGCCACGTGACTCAGGCCCTTTCGGGACCGTGACCCAGGCCCTTTCGGGACCGTTACCCGCGCCCTTTCGGGACCGTTACCCAGGCCCTTTCGGGACCGTGATCCAGGCCCTTTCGGGACCGTGACCCAGGCCATTATGGAACCCTCGTCGTTACCGTACTTCGATTATAGTGTATCAGTTATCATTCGTAGGTGATAATAGAAGAAGTAGGTGTAAAGGGTAATGAGCTTTATTCGTTGCAGCGTTGGCTTTATAGTGGGCTTAATGGATCTTGGATCAAATGGTTCACAAATACTGACGATCAATGCCAACAAGCGTGTCACATATTTGCGATCACGCATGGGATCTGATCGACTCTATCAAGAGGCGTCTTCAAATAACTGTATCCTGATTCCTGATCTCTACCAGATCAAGTCACTGTTCCCAGATAACTGAATCTCAATATAGGTTCAATCATGGTCTTAGTAAAGAACTACACCCTCAGTAACACATAAACAGACCTATTTTTGATAAGAGCGGCGGTTATACGTTTAGAATTTCCAAAGTCCTCGAGAAAATGCAAAAAAAACCCGCACAATTCCCGCACAAATTTCGAAAAAATCGCCGCACATTTGCCGCATAATTGGTAAAAATTTACCGCACCTTACCGCACATTTTACCTTTATAGTCGGGTGCGGTACCGCATAATTTCGATTTTTTACCGCACCTAATATGTGCCTCTGATTTCTACACTTCAAAATACTAGAATAAATGTTCAATGAACAAAATATTTGACTTTACTACACCTCAATATACTTGGTAGTCCATCTTTTATCATAATAGTAGCAAAGTTAGCTTAAATTAAATGCTATAATAAATCTCATTTTCTAAGAATAAAAATTCAGTGAAACAAGAAATTCAATGAAACAAGAAATTTAATTTTAGCACATTTTACAGAATAAAAAGATGTAAAACAATTCATAAAATATAATGCCCATTTGGTGTATGACTTTTTTTTAGTGAAACCTTATCTTTTCGACAGCAATGTCAAAGAATTAGATTCTGTTTACATATCTCTTGCTGATTTGACAAAAGTTTGCATCTATAAATTAAGATTTGGGATACTGTAGCTAGGTCTTAGTTACATAAATGTTTGTTGAATATTATTATAATTTTTTTCTGCATTCAGTTTCTGCTGTATTATTGAGTTCGAGCATGTATAAAATTAGTTGGGTTTTGTGTTGTGTATTAGTGTAAAATGTTTTCTTACCGTACCAACTTTTCTTCTTTCTTCCTTGTCAGGGTGTCCTAAAAATCCCTCATAAATATTTCTTAAATGTGTGACGAAATTTACCTGGTGGTACCATTTAACGAAAAAGTCGTTAAATTTTTAGATAATTGTCATATGGAACTATCTATTGAACTGGAAATTCAAAAATTTTGTCAAACAACAAGGGCCCCAGGCCATGTTAACTCTGTCACATTTTTATAGTGTGACAAAGTTTACATCTCGCTGCCAGCAAGATATCGTTTTGTGACAAAATTTGCCTAGAGGATAATAAGGTTACTAATATTGTACTAATATCCTCAAAATTGCATTGAACAGAACACGTCCATAAACGTCTACTGTGTGCAGTGAAAATAGTTATGAGATGATCTAGAAACTTTAACACGTACATCTATTATTCAGGTATATGCCACCATTAATCACAAGTATTTATTGTCACATTGACAGTCTTCTTCTCAGCATGGTACAAATTACTAATATCGGAATCCCTGATAATGAATGAACCACTTCACTGAACACTGTTGAGACACTCACCATGACTGGCTTGACCACTACTGCAGCCTTATACAAACTACATCATGGTATCAAAAAAGGACTTGAAGTGCACACAAAATATTCAGTGTCCCCTTTCCTTACTTGGTCTTTTTTTTCAGGTGTCATACTCTTTATGATTTGGGTGGCAGTTTGTGGACTCTACCAAAAAATGTACATGTAAGTTAGTTTCATGATATCGTGAACCTCGTTAAAATCCATGTAATGTCACAGTATTCAATACCAACATGAATATGAGCAATGTTTTTATGTCCAATTCTTTCAGTGAAATTTTTACAGGTATGTATCTGTAACATTGGGATTCCTACTTTTGCTGACAGCAATATTATTTTTAATTGATACACTGTTAGCTTACAGAGAAAAGGCTGATTCGATTGCAGACATTCTTAACATAATACAGGTGTGGTCTGATATTTCTTCTTATTCGTTTCCTTCTTGACATTTTAGACCGAGATATTGAATTTTTAACCAAGGAATGTGGCTCTTAGAACTATACTAAATAACTGGCGAGAGATGACGTTCATATTTTGACACATTAAATTTATGGAGTAGATCAGTTTCTGCCGATCGGTCGATTGCTTATTTTCATTAACCTAATATTACTCCAGATTAATCAATAATTAAAAGTAAAAGTTATTATCTTTTATCGACCAGGCATACAATGTTACGCAACAAGATGTACCAAGAAGCAGTGCTAGTTGTAGCAAATTTGGGTTCTACCTCAATGAAACCTATCCTAGGTAAGCAGCACAGTATGAATTGTATTCTTATAACATTTGAGTACAAAATGATGTTATATGTTGACAAGTGACAATTATAAATTTATAAGAACAAATTAAGAGAGAATCGAACGATGCAACCCTTACTCACGCTGTAAATGTTGCAGTAGTACAAGTGTATCAGTTCAGCGAGTTTACCGTAACGGGAAGGTAGTGAGCGTGGGTCAGACGTTACTGGTACAGGGGGACATCATTCTCCTTAATCAAGGAGAACAGGCACCTAGTGACTGCAACTCCGTTAGTTATTTACTTATTATGAGATATATTAATTCGAAGACATTTGCTGAGATATTTAGGAAAAATGATCGGAATGTTGAGTGTTTAGTATGAGATGAATGGATATAATAACAATATATAATTATGATCTTTTAAGTTGCATCTTCCTGCAGTTATCTGGAGAAATATCTTTGAAAAAGGGAGACATATTCAATGATAAAAAGGATTTTGCTGATACTGGTAAGTTAAATTAAGGCTTTTCAAAATATCTCAAATCATTATCAATCATACAGAAGTAGAAGTGTATTAATATATTAATATATAAACCAATAGTGTACTGTAAGTATTGAAATTATCGCCAAACAACGGCAGAAGTGAAGGAATGTGTGATCGAACAGGCGAAGTTACCGACCCTGTTTTCTGTCTCTAAAACAGAGTATCAGACGTTGGTGAAGGAGTTCCTCAACAAAGTCAGACTTCCCAGCAAACTTCATCTGGAGATACGGAGTATTCTCAACATTATCAATTACATCGTCTTACCTTCTGTTTTGGTTAAGATAATTATGATATAATATAATGATGAAATGCTTCAACTTCTTTCTGGATCGAAACTGTTAAGAATGGCGTCTTTAGCAACTTGGCGTTTTTACAATTGTTAAAATTTGAACTTTGTTAACATGTCACGTATGTATAATTCTGTTTTTATCAGTTTGCAAGTGCGCTAGCAGGGTTTCTACAGTACAGTAATATGGAGAGAAGTATAGAGAGTAGCACAGCAAGTGTTTTAGTAACATTACTCCCTCTACTTCCCACTATTTACCCGGTAATTGTTTATTATTTTAGACATTTTATGAAAAATTATTCAATCGGCTCTGTGGATTGTGGCTGTTGGAAATGTTATGTTAAAACAAGTAAATACAAGTCCAGGTAATCAAATTTAAAGATTTATTGGTGATATTGATATGTGTTGAAAGATGGTAAGGGATACCGTTTATAACTTTATAACTTATAATCACTCTTGCATTTTAGTTGTACTACACAATGGTGTACTATGTGAGCACAGCGATTGTGATCAGTGCTAGTTACGATACAGAGCGCAGTGCTACGCACGACCCCATGAAGACTCCTGACAACACTAGTAACCACGTTAACGTAAGAACTATTCGGGTCAAATTTTCAAGTTTCAATTTGGTTTTATTTTAAATATTTTTAGCTGAATCATGCTTTTGGTTTTATCCTTCTAGCTTTATGATGTTAATTTAACACAGTTATAATTCGAATTTGTCATAACTTAAGGATTTACAATTTAGCACATGTTACTCGTTCATACAATGTAAATATATATTATATGACAAATAAATCTTTAACAGTAAAAAATATCTCAAAAAGATACTGTAACATTCAGATAAAAGAACTGAAGACAACAAAACAGATCCTGCACCTAACCTACAAGATACTTGTGGGTCAACTTTACCGCTGTCTCCCACGCAACAGCAACATATTCGACACGCTTTCTGCTGTCACTGTAAGTTCTCACATTAAAATTAAATTCATTTTCGTTCCAAAATTAAGTAAAATGTTAGTTTTGAAATAATTACAACACTACAAATCTATTACATTTATTGAGGGCGTTACAGAAGGAATTGATTTAATGTAGTTGGAGGAGTCCTAACTCTCCTCAGTCCTCACGTCCGTAAATGAAGTTTTCTTTGTATCATATACTTGACTTACGGGTATATGGCCCCCAGAATATAGGTCGTTTTTTGAGCACTTAGAAACAGGTGTTGAAACTACTTCTAAGCATGTTTAGGGCTGTAAATATGTACATAATAACCCTTTAAATGTTTCTTGGGTAGTTGAAAATAATTATTAGGTTTTTAAGTGTACTTTTTTTCACCTGTAAAAATACCATTTTTTAACAGGGCCCCCAGAATATAGGTCCAAACATCTGTTCCTAAGTTGTTCTAAAATTGTCACAGACAGTTATATGCAGTCAGAATATGTTGCTGAGACTGTATTGATGATGCCAATGGCTCCAGATACTAAATTGAAATGGTTTAGAGTATACTTAATAGCAAAAAATCAAAAACTACGGCCCCCAGAATATAGGTATGCAAAAATCGTCCTCAAATACTCCACCTTCATACATTTTGATGATGCCATCTCTTCAGCATATGTTCTTTAACTGTTTCTCATCACTACCCCACATTCCTTAATGCTCAGGGTGACAGAGAAAATGCAGAATCTTGGTCGCTATTTTTTTTAAAAAACCTATATTCTGGGGGCCATATACCCGTAATGAGTAAAATCTTTAATTTTACTAGTTAAAAAGCTTTCATGCACTCATTTAGTAGGGATCTTAACTAAATACTTAAATAATATTGAAGGAGTGTCCCTAGATATGATTGAGGGGGGCTGTTTTTATCTGTATCAATACAATGTGCACATCAATGACTGTAAATCAGACATTTTTGGCCGCCAAATTTTTTTAAAGGCCTAACTCAAAATTCTGTCCCAAAACTTAAGGTCATGAGACAATTCTACGTTGATTCTGAAAATTTCATGTGAAAATATTGAAACCCTATTGAGTTCTATTGTTTTGAGCGAAGTCAGTTTGAGATATGGGCGATTTTGTTCATTTTTTGCGATTATTTGAACACAGAATCCACAGTTAGGTAGATATTGAGCTGATAATCATAGAGAATGTGTAATATATGCTTACCTTCCATATAAAGTTGGTTTCATTCAAAAATATTGATATTTGACCAATTTATGGACCAAAATCGATCAAATTTGGTGCGTATGCCCAAATATGGGCATATGGTTTTTGTTTTTATCCCATAACTCGGCCAATTTTTATCCAATTTTGATAAAACTTGATATGTGGGTTCAGGAGACTAGTAGCTACAAGTAGAGCATCCCAAAGCATGGTTTTGGGCATGTTCAGGGTTTTTGACCAACCTATATTCTGGGGGTCGTATAGACCTATATTCTGGGGGCCCGTAAAATTGTGGTGGCCATAACTTTTTTCCAAATTGTCAGTTTGCAGATGTCTCGATGAAAAGATAGCTTAAAATAATACTTATACTCATACCAGTAGTCTTAATGGCATGTGTTGGACAGATTTTTGTCATGACAATTTTTCGCCATATTTACCCCTCTAGAAAATGACAACATCGTTTAAATCTTTCGCTGTCATGACCAAATATACCAAAATACCTCATGTAGGTCCAAAATTTTTATCCAGAAACATTAGTTACATGTTTTACTCCAACCTAGCAGTAACAGATCCCATTAGTATCGCTTATCTTGGTTAGAACTGTATCCACTAACATGACCTATATTTTGGGGGCCACCTATATTCTGGGGGCCATATACCCGTAATCAAAAATTTAATTTTTAAATTAAAAAAATAAAATCTTACATTTCACAACTCTGCGATTCAAATTGTTCTTGTCTATCTAATAGATCACTTCAATAACATCTAAAATTAAAAATCGATGACATAATGTTCGAAAAAAGCTGCAGCTGTTCAGTGTTCAAAATGTTCATGGACTGAAAATTAGAAGCTAAAATCCAGATATAACGACCAACTAAAAAACTACACACAAATAAATCACAATTCAGTAACTCGTGTGACATAAGATGCTCCGATTGTCATGCTGTTACCGATTATCATTTCGCCATTCTCCGATACAGGTTCAAGTTGGTTTAAACATACAACACCTGTCAGTTGTCGATCGATAGTTCTATTTTTTCCTGAAATCACCATATCACCATTTACACCAACTTTTGGTGATTTCACTTGTAAGTCTAAGACCGTCGTTGTACTCTCTGGATTTCCAACCTGGAACATCATGCTGACAAGTTTCGTACTCTTCAAAACTGCTGCCATGTTCCTGATAGAGTCTGCCAAATCTGCCAGACATTTTCTGATGGAGTCTAAATCATAAATCAGAGGATTAATGACAGAATTCAAGGGTAAGACTAGCATTGCGAATGAAAGGTACCAATGCGTAGCATCTATTGTTTTAAGATTGTGGAGGCCACTGATGATTATAAATGGCACCCAACACAGAAAATCTGTCGCCACAATGGAAGTAATTCTTTTCTGCAGCTTAAAGTTTTGCTTTAAAACTGCTCGGTTATGATCCTGTCCCATTCTACTAGACGATCTTCTGCGAGCGAGGTTTACCTCGATATAAAAGATAGTCATAAAGATGAAACACAGTAAATTTACAGCCAGCACCAACCACACTACTAAATCCCCAGTTTGATCGGTAACTCCTGTTTCCTGTCTGCTCCTCCTGGCATCGTCAGTTCGAACAAAATATTTAAATAAACAAACACCGTCGTTACCGTAAAAATGAACAGTTCGCCTGGTTAAAACACCATACTGCTGACTGAACATACCGTTCACTTGTTCACCAATATCCTTCCATGTCATGCCTGATGTGATGTTAGTATGATTTTCAGTTGATTTGTAGTAAGCTTCGAGCACCTTCACATGTCGCTCTTTATTGGGAAAGCCGATGAAGATCTTGTAAGCTGGATCATAATACATCCCTTGTACAAAGTAGTCTTCAAGGGAGGTTACCAAAGGTGTGACTGCTATCAAAACTGCAACCATCAAAATTCCTAAGGCAAAGAGGCCCGCAAAAAGACTCGCCCTTTTATTGATCCGACGTGGAAAAGTCAAAGACAACCGGTAAAGGGCTACCATTCTGATGAGACTGAGGGCTGTCATGGAGAAAAGGGAAACTTGTTGTCCAATTGTGCTGATAACCCCAAACATTGAGCAGATTGTTCCAGTCAGCCACTCTGCTTGACGTTTACAAAAACTCTCTCTGTACACTATCGTATCGTAGATAGACAGTCCGATCAAGTAGATTCCTACCAGCAAGTCACCACATCCTATTAAAGTTATGAGCACTTTGTTATACAACACCAGCAGGCTGCTGACCTTTATTTTTAGTTTTTTCAAACTTATGATTCCTTCGTATACAGTAATTGCATTGAAAAGAGTAGCTGACAAACCCATGATCCAGCAAAAGATCTTCAGCCACATATGTCCAAGAATCTCCTTTTGACAGAATTTGTTACACTCATCCGAGAGATCAAAGCAGTCGTAAATTCCATCACATCTCTGGGATAACGAAATGAACTGGTGCTTGGTCGAATTCAGCGTGTCTTCGCAAATCATGTGATTTGTACAGTTTAATTCATCGCTCATATCACCGCAATCATCAAATAGATCACAGACCTGCTTGTATTCTATACATCTCCCGTTGTTACATTGGTAATAGTCCTGGTGATATTGTCCATCCCCGTCTGATTTCGTTACAAACGTCAGATAAGAGTTGTCAGCTAGCGTATAAACCCTATCTGGGTACTGTCGTGGACATGAGTCATACGATAAACTGCTGTTCTGAAGAGGACATACAGCGTCTATACAGAGGTTCATACAACTTAAGAAGAGATAATATTCACCAAACATATTACTACAGTCTACCTTGGAGGTAGGAACGGATAGGTTCGTGTTCGTTACTCCGAATACATCGCCCCACGGTCCTTTAAATTCCTTTACAGTGCAGATCGTGTCTTGACATACATCGTGAACTGAGCTGTTTAAATACGAAGTAATTTTATCAATAATCGGGAAGTTTCTAGCCACTCTACAAACCTCATTCTCTGTACCGCTTATACCACATGATTCTACACCATCACAAAGTTGCTCAAACCGAACGTACTGTTTGTCACCGTCCGGACACAAATAAACATTCTGACAATCTTTATTGTGTAGCTCAAACCGAAACGTCTCATACGTCTTATTACCACAATGGTTCCAATCATCAAGTCTTTCGTCAAGGCCGTTCAAACAGTCACGCTCACCGTCCATTATCCAAGAAGCTGGTGTCCCGACCTGGTGTCCTGGTTTCCCAAATCTGCGGTCACATAGAGGTTCTGAGATCATAAAGTCACACATATCATTGATTTCATCACTCCTGTCCGGACAATCATCTACTCCGTCACACATCCTGTGTTTGTGTACTTTACAGTCGATGGTAGTTGAAGGTGAAATGCAGGTGTTTTGAAAATTATCGTCACATAGTTTAACTGGGATGTTAGCTGTTTCATCGTAGTCAAAACAAAGCACAAACTTAGAAACGCTCGACATGAACCCATTTATCTTACAGTACCCTCCCACTCGTGCTATATCAGAACAGTTGGTCTGATCTAGATACTCCAAACAATACGGATAATTTCTCTCAAACAAATCCAACTTGTTGGTAAAATCAAAAACGGAGCATCTCGTATGATCCAGTATAGGCACTGTCATACTGGTATCATCAACCACTTTCTTCCTATAATGAGTACAATTGTGGACTGTAGTCCCGAATATATCACAACCCTCCTCATCCTCCTCATCAGCACAGTCTGATTCACCGTCACATACTGTGTGTACAGGCAGATACAAGTACTCCCTCCACACTGCGTCAGTACAGTTTACTCCATAGCTGTAGTCGTTACAAAAACTTTCGTCTTCACATTGTCGCAGTAAATCTTTAACGTCACATTTATCATCACAGAGTCCGGGTGATGTTGCGGCGGAACTGTTCTGGTGCGTAAAACAGTTTTCATTTTCACTGAATTTCTTGGATTTACTTGAATCGATTATGAACTGTCCGTTGCAAAAGTAGCCTCCGCACAGTACACCAGTGTTAGTTATATGTGTGTTAAACCCACAAGCTTGGTAAACACTAGGATCATTCTCACACACCGCAGAAACGCTTCTCAAAGTAAACTCAAAATCATGACCACCAAAGTCAATGCTCCGTTCATAAGACACATCAGAGTTGGTACACTTGAAGAATATTTGATCATTCGTTTCATCCCAACAAACAGTCTTCAAAAACCCGCTCACAACTCTAATATCACAGCCATTTTCTGATTTTCTCAACTGACTCAACAGCTTGTAGTCCACGCAGTTAGGACACTTGCAATCTTCTTCACTGTTCCTACACTCTTCAGTGTCATCGTACACGCCAGCGTTACAACAGGGGTGCTCTCCATCAGGGTTACACTCTGCGGCGGTACCGTCAGGGAGAGGGTTAAAGGCACCACATTTGTTGTCTGATCTCCACCTTGTATTATCAGTACCTGAGATAGAAGGGAAGTAATGTTAGGTTTTATCCACATCTAGAAGAGTAGAAAAAAGCCAATATTTTGACAATATTTTAGGACAATATTACAAATCGAGAATACGATTTATAACAGATGCTTTCGATTTATATAATGTTTACATACAGTTATACTGTATTTACTGACCTGGTCTTGATACACTCCACATTCCAAAGAAACTTGGAGTTGTCCATTTGGTATTTTCTGCTGCATCTGTTGAACTGTAGTTGCTTTCTAAAACAAGATTATTTTTAGCCATCAGCTACAGCATATAACAGCAAAATGTATAATTAATTATGTATTATCGATACTTAATTAAAATTAGGTGTCCATTTGTAATATGCCACGGTTAGTGATTAGTCATGAAATAAGATAAACAAAACAGTATTTTAAAATCTACTATATTTTAAAGTAAGCAAGAACAAACAAGCTGTAAATGTAATGACGTACCGGAAGCATGACACCTGAATATAATTACACAGGTTATGAGGAAACGTAGATGTTGTATCTTTCGTTGCTGTTTCATATTCCTTAAGTAATTGATATTATTAATAAAGATGTACAGTTGATCTTTTTGTTCTTTAGATTTTAAAATAATTTAAAATCTACAAGAAAAAGCAGTCGCAGTCAAGGTTGCAACTAAAAGAAATGAACTCAAACGGGTCTAGTTTAAAGGGCTGCAATTTATACGCGGTCAAATGTGAAATGAAACGCACGTGAAATGAAATGTTCTGCTTTAGCATTTAGGAATCACGACAATTTGATTTAAATAGTCGTTTAAATACCATGGCTCCATTGCAGCGTACTAATGGCTAGGACCGCGTGAGTTTCATTTCACATTTGACCGCTTATAAATTGCGGCCCCTTAAACCTTTATATATATATATATATAATAATATTATATTTTAAAAATATAATATTATATATATTATATACAAATTAACTTGTCACATTACAGGTACACGTTAAAATGACTATGACAATTTTAACGTGTGCCTGGTACCTGATACATGTGCCTTCACGCGTTTAATTGCATTTTTGTATGTTACGGAGACAGAAAGGTTACCAACAAAACATTCTCCACTTGGGATCACTGATTGCGGAAATATTGATTCTTGATCACTTTACCACTGTAACCATATATAGCAAACTATTTCTAGAGAATATCACTATGAGTTAGCCAGAATTATATTCTGAGTATTTTAACGTTCAAGTAAGCACCGAAGTTCACCGAAGCAACAAAACTCAGATAGACGCATAAAAAGTTATCTTAAAATTAAATCTTCACAAACGGTTAATATCCCATAATGCACAATTACAGTAAAAACCCGATTTATCGCGGAGTTTGGGATATCGAGAAGGAAATACCCGCAGTAAATGGTGGTTGGCGGTATATCGGGGCGCGTTAAATCGGGATTTTAATGTACCAAGTTACCCCGTCATTTAAATGAGCTATTTGACTGATCGATGTGGTGCTATTATCTTTATACTGTGTGAAAATTGCAAATAGTTTATTATACTACAGACACGAATTTGGTAAACTAAGTCAGTAAAATATTATACTACTATGCCTCTATGCCATGAAGATTAAATTTAAAGAGTTATTCAAATAGTATATTTTACTCCATCTAATGCACTTTTTCTTAAATTACGACGGCCATTATTTGATTATAGACAATTATAGACAATAAGTCCGACCATCCCTTGATGAGTAGATCGGTTTAGTGAAAAAGGAAATGGAGCAAACGGACGAGAACATACAATATACCGCCGAACGCGTAACACTTGATTAAAAAATGTAATCAGCCCTATTCAAGAGGAAAGCATTCAAATCAAACTTTACTGGACAGTATTGCAACATTATCATATTAGTCTCTGTGCTACAACCTCCGTCCTCCACCACCTCCACCACCTGCACCCCCTGATTCACTATTGTTGTGTAAGGAAACCAATCGTAAAGTAGTCACAAAATAGTCACAAAGTAGTCACAAAGTAATCACTAAGTAGTCACAAAATAGTCACAAAGTATTGTTTTACAGGTGTTGTGCACTGTGAACAAAGAAGGTATCCTCTCCAGACCTAACCCTCATGTAGAACGCATCATGTTGCTGGATCCTTATTTGCCTGAATCTCTCCCTGAAGGCAAACCTGACAGTCCAGGTAATACCTGTCAGTAATATCTAGCAAAACCTACTTGACCAGCACGACTTGCTTTGAATATTTAAAATTAAGAAATTTTTGCGCTAAAATTTGATGGAGATTACCGCACCATGATTGGTGTGACTTCTGTTAGAGTATTTAAATTCGACACAAATTCAACTTGCGGTCTACATACAGCTAAAATATCTCACATACACCGAGGGTTAGCTAAAATATCTCACAAATTATGTTAAGAGAGTTATCTCGAGGATATAGATATCTATCTTACCGGCTAATTATCTCGGATATCACGATATCAAACGGGTGAGCTAATTTGATTGGTAAGCTTTACTCAGAGTAAAGGTTGTGAATTCACAATAATACAAATTCAAAATGAACCTTGTAGTACATGAAAATGCTTATATAAAACCCGATCTGCCTTTCTATGAACTATACAATAGAAATATAAAAGTTTTAAACTAATTTTTCGCTATACAAAAATAATAAGATAAGTGCTTTATAATTAACTGTCATTAGGATAAACCGGGGTTCTCAGAAAAAGTTTAATTATTTAATTTTATAAAGCATTCTTTTGCCAGCTGACAGTAAGAAATTATATTTCGGCCGAGAGAGCTTAGGGCGACATAGATCGGGGGGATCATGACGTTGGTGGGTGGGTCATTTTTTCTTCTAAAAACATAGTTAGTACATGGTACTAACTGTTGGGTCTACTGCCCATTTTCCAGAAAAACAGTTAGTACATGGTACTAAAGGGGGTGTCTAACCCCAAAAAAACCCATTTTACCTCAAATTTCAATTTTGGGAATGGGTTTTGAGGTTTTTTTGGGTTTTTTTTTAATTTTTAAAATTTTTTTAAGTCTTCCTTGAAAGTTTAACTGAGCTCTTTTAAAAAAAAGCAATTTCTGGGTGGGTATCGTATTCTAAATACCAAAAAACAGTTAGTACCACGATTTTTCAACAGTTAGTACCGCAAAAGGCGGCAAAAGGGGTGGGTGTCTTACGTATTATCTAAAAAACAGTTAGTACCGCAAAGGGGGTGGGTGGGTCTAGTGAAAAATATCCAAAACTACACTTAGTCGACGTGATCTCCGGCACTTGGTACCTGATCCCCCCCCCCCCCCCCCCCCCCCCCCCCGCATAGATCATTAACAGTCGAATGTTGCTCAAGAGACTCAGTAATGTTGGAAGACGAAGGGTTGGGTCCTGGAGCAGATGGGGGTCAAGGAAATTATTAATTAAGCTCCCTTATCGCTGAGGGAGCTAACAATAGTGTACCGACAGAGGAGAATGCGGCAATATAATTTTTGGTGGTTCGAGCGGCTGCTGGACGGGCGCCGGTACCAAACAATTTTTGTTGTTATATTTAAATATTTTATTATATTTTAATATTTTACTATATTTAGATAACAGTCGCTTTACGTTAATTCGTTGAATAGCCCATATGACAAGACTAAGAACCAGCTGGTTGACAGAACACGTCAAGGAATGAGAGCGCGACAACAGTAATGCTCTGGCAAAGTGGTTTAAAGGAGTCCTATTTGGTCATATTTAACATAATAGGAATAATTATGAAAATAAAAACACCTTGGGACAGAACTAAAAGATTTCCGGCTTGTAGCTTTGTAGCTACGTTATTCTAAAACTAATTTCAAACAGGTTGAACAACAAGCTGTACATTATTACAGCTACCTTAAATGAAGAAGGATATATAAACGGCCAGGAGCCTGGAGCTATGTGTTAATCTCCAATATCCCGTATCATTACCAACTGTCTTACTGTATATATTTGCCAAGAGAGAGGGAGAGAGAGAGAGAGAGAGAGAGAGAGAGAGAGAGAGAGAGAGAGAGAGAGAGAGAGATAGAGAGAGAGAGAGAGAGAGAGAGAGAGAGAGAGAGAGAGAGAGAGAGAGAGAGAGAGAGAGAGAGAAGAGAGAGCGAATAGGTTTCATAATTACAGACCGTGCCTAATTTTTTGATTTGTCAATACAAGATAATATATTTTATAATAAAGTTAATTTTTGTGAGGCTGCGGGTATTGTTAAGAAGTGAATAGTTGTGTAACTAAACACTAATAAAGCGTGGGGGGGGGGATCAGGTACTAAGTTCTGTACGTGACGTCGACTAAGTGTAATTTTGGAATTTTTCAAAAGACCCACCCACCCCCTTCGCAGTACTAACTGTTTTTTCGGATTATAATTAAGGCACCAACCCCCTTTTGCCGGCTTTTGCGGTACTAACTGTTGAGAAATCACGGTACTAACTCTGTCTTGGTATATAAAATTTAAATTTTTTTTTAAACCCAAAAAAACTCAAAAAACCCATTTCCAAAATTTTAATTTGAGGGTTTTTTGGGTTGGACACCCCCTAAGTACCATGTACTAACTGTTTTCTGGGAAATTAGCAGCAGACCCACCACCCCAACGTCACGTCCAGTACTAAGTGCATGATCCCCCCCCCCCCCCCCCCCCCCCCCCCCCCGAATAAAGCAATACAAAACTCAGAATTCTTATAGCATAAATAGACAAGAGAAACCTCAACACAGCTAGAAATGCCCACAGTTCCTTTGAATTTTTCATCATGAAGGAGAGAGCCCCCTACTGCATGAACAGACTTCTGCTTAATAACCTGTATTCGACAGAAGAGGTCCTGGATAAAGATTGATTACTTTTCTTCCTCTCTGTTTGAATACCGCTCAGTCGCTAATCAGATATTTTCAATCTTCATCATGCTGTACTATTCATTGCTTACCGTATTGTGTTCTATCGAGGTCTTTCTTACCACAACATTATTTGTTTGTGGGGCATTCGCTCTACCTCCTAGCCTAGCCTATAGAGGATACGTTCTCCTTTATAGCTAGCCTCCAATCACAACATAATATAACACACTATATATACTGCATATTATACTATCCACTGAACGGCATGACTCGGACTATCAAGGAGTGAAATGATCCACGTGACTAAGCCATTTCAAGTACAGACTCTATGGGTGCGACAAACTGACGTTATATTATAGATTACAACGACAGTTATATCAAATCAAATTCTCGTTCCGTTATCGTGTTGATCATTCGTGGTTTTTTATTCGACCAACAATAATCAGTGTAGCACTAATATCCTAATTTGAACCTTACTTACAGTATCTATTTGGAATGAGGTACATTATAATATGGTGTTGACCACTATCTGACTTTTCGTTCCTCCTGAACCACTTTTACATTAACATAAAAAGGTCAAAGCATTGGGCTGTTTACACGACACAACATAAAGCTGAAGTCAGAATACTAACATAGAACTAAGAGCACTAACAGTAAAGTTATGGCTTCAAAATGAATAGGATCAATGGATATAATTATAATAGTGATCCCGCCAGACATCCAAGAAGCACTCATTGACAGACGACAGTCAACTATCAAATTATTCCTTATTTAATAAGCGGTGATCTTAATGAACTTGAAAGCCTTCGTAGTAAGATAATTAAGCTGTTTAATTGCGTAACAGAAAGTATGACCTCATGTATTTAAGATATTTGATTTATATCACGCACTTGCTGATAGGAAGTACGAAGCTTACATGTTAGAGTTTCTGCTGTTAACTGCTCAAATAAGTGTTTGCTCGGCAAATTTAGAATTTTAACTATGTTTTGCTTCAAAACAACTGTAAAACAACCGTAAAACAACTGTAAAACAACTGTAAAACAACTGTAGAACAACTGTGAAACAACTGTAAAACAACTGTGATACAACTGTAGAACAACTTAAGAATAACTGCAAAACAACTGTAATACAACTGTAAAACAACTGTAAAACAACTGTAAAACAACTGTAGACCAACCATAAAACAACTAAAACAACTGGAAAACGCAAAATTGGTCAGGAGGAGGTTGCAAAAGTGAGACAGCTCCAGGTTGAGTTTGCAAGAACAATATAAAATGGCTCATTGTGCATAAGATTATATAGTAGGATAATATAATAGAATAGTAGAATGAAATATAGTTTAACCAATTTTACACAACGGAATACAATTGAGAGCTTATTAATGATCCCATTAAAATTCAGTGAAGGGTTGAGCAAGGTCTGCAAGTGTTAATTGAAATGCCTGCTTCGGCCTAAACTATAGATGTATTATGACAATAGAAGATACGGTAGTGAATCAAATACCAATGCGGATGTAAGGTTAAAGATAAACTGTAATATGAGATTAGGACTTATGGAAAGAAGCTCCCGTGAGTGATAATACATAGCCTGGGAAAAAGTAACTAGCGCTGGACATTTTGATCGTATACTGGGGAAATTGGAAGTGATAATATCCATCAGTGAATAAAAGTGGGGACTTTATAAACGTGAGCTGAGTGCAAACCTGTCAAAATATCAGCCAAGAAGCATTGTTGTTGGGTGTCAGAAAAGGATAGGAATTTGAACAATTCATTTGGTTCAGGAGAACTGTCATTTCTACTGACAGGTCCTTCAAACAATCGGCGTCGGGGGGAATTTGTTCTGCAGATGAAGATGAAGGATAAGCCTAACTTTGGTAGATTCTCCGGTGAAATTGTCAGCACATTTTTTAGTAGTAAGTGACCAGATGGGGCAAGGGATGCTCTTAATTTTAATGCTGTCATTTGTAGTTATGGGATTATGAGGCAGGGACTTATGATGCACGTCACATACGTTTATATATCTAGGTTTTCGTTATAAATTAGGTTATAAATGAACTCAATAGCACCGAAAACCATCGGCTGAACAACACAAGAATTTCGGATTTTAATTTAACCTATCATTTATTCATTGCTTTATAGCTGTAAAGAAACTGAAAATGTAAAGATTTAGCTCAGGTCACCTAAAGCGATTCGTGAACGGTACATACGAACGATTAAATGGACCGTGCATTTTCATGATCAAGTTATATGAAGACAATTCGTTATGCATTATGCAATATCGTAAAAATCAATATCTCTGAAATGAATATCGGTGAATTATTAAAATATAAAAATAAAGAGTTTTTCTGACCAGTTAAAACGTTATATTTGGGCCAGTAAATTTTCTACAGCCAACAACTTTACCTGCAGGTATCCGCGCCGGTTAATGAACAATAGAAGTATGTAGTAACGGTAGTGGCTCTCATTAGAGCTGTGAATTAAATTACACGGGTGCATATGCCAGGGGTTCCGTCTCGACTATGCTAAAGTAAAATTAAGTGATTAGGGGGCGGCAATTGTAGAGGATGGCCTAATTTAAGACGCGAGGACAATGTTGCAAACAAATGTTGTTGTAAAATTGGCCCTCCTAGCGCCATTCTATGGTCCCAAATTGGTGCTAATTTCCAGCGAAAAGTTTAGCAAAAAGTAAATGGCTGTCCTGGTCGGTTGAAGGTGGCCACATCGGATCTTAGGGGTGGTTAATGAAACAGGTGGTCGGTTTATTAGTGATTGGAAAATTTATTCAGATTTTCCGTTTTCGGCAGTGAGAAAAGGAGCAGTTACCTTAAGACGACGAATTAGAATGGGGGTAAATTGTGTATTTGTTTGTTTGTTTATAGAACCCGTCCCCAATCTCGTATCGGAAAATGACTAAACTCAGGTCTGAGTGTGAATACGGGTGGTACCTGCAAGAGTGTTCATTAAGCATTTAGAGTTCTGTAAAACTGCAGTTACAATTGTGCTAGAGTATTTTTAGTATATACGATTGGTATCAGATTTATATCCCTACATGCTTCCAAAATTTGTAAAGCCGTAGTACATACATATTATATTACACCGGAGCCTACACAGTGCAATCTCCTCCAGTCGATCTGCGCCGCGTATGTTTATATAAGCGCGCGGCGCAGACTGGAGGAAACCACACTCTGCAAGTTCGATCCAGTGCAATGCTACATGTACGTACTACGGCTTCATCTCCAACTTTCTGCACAATGTACTGGAATGTTTTGAAGGAAAAGAAAGAATTTTAAGATAATGAAACAGAAACTGAAAGCTAAAATATATACCGTTCTAGAATGCCTCCGCAAACTATTGCTCCTTTGTAATGCACACGTGTTAGTAAGTGTAGTAAAAAGATAAAAATAATTCTGAGAGGGTGAGAGGTTCTTTAATTAGAGCTAATGATTAAAAGAGACCCAGGAATCGAGATTGGGAATAAAAATAAAAGCGGAATAAATTTTAAGATAATGAAACCAAAAATTGTGTATTTAGGTTGTTAATTAAAATATACTCCTTCAATTCCGACTTCCGGACTATTGTAAGTGACAAATTTGTCCGCATTATTTTTTGCAGGAAAATTCCCTAGGCGCGAACTCCAACGTTTTTGGTACTGTATATTTCGCGCAACACGCGACGCGACGCTATATAGTATATGGACACGTTCATTTGAGTTTGAGGATATCGGTAAACAAAAATAATAGCGTTTTTGACGATAGTGGCTTAATTTTGACATCTATTAACTTAGCACGTTCAGAAGTTCTGAACATTAGCCACGTAACTCATACTCCCATATGCACCGCTCAGAAAGAAAATCTATTGTTGTTAGGCACTATAATGTTTCAAATGTCACATTTTGTGTGACTTAGTTAACTACAGTTGTCTAATTATCATTCCTTGGTCTGAAATATAGTAAATTAGGTCAATCTAACAATTATGATACAACATTGGTTAATGGGCACGGATCGAACGGTTACAAGGCAATATTTGGGTAACTTTGTCACACTCATGATGCCATACCTCTATTCTACTGTGAGGTGTCCTAAAAACCCTTTCAACTCATTATTTGATGGTTGCTCTACCAATCATAGCCCTAAAATATGTTGTTTTGACTAGTTAGCTAATACAGGCACTTGGTTATTGGGAAATGAGGTTAATTCTGTCACAATATATGAAATTTTAAATTTTGGTCGAATTATTTATATCTGATTTTGGTTTGAAAGGTGGGAAAATTTTATATGATGACAATGTAGTTGATGCAAGTTAAGATCAGTTGATATTGTTTACATTATCACAAAAAATTATACGAAATCGTAAATAGATTAAAAACAATGATTATAGAATGAAATAGTCTCTTATAATAACTCTTGTAATAACTGATGTGACAAAGTAAACATGTCTTGCCCCTATTTTGAAGATCTATAACTCTATTAGAATTCAACATTCTTTCAGAAACGATTGGAAGAATATTGTCCAGAACATAAGAGCTCAATTTAAAAAATTTAGATTAATTTGTCAAAGACATTAAAAATGTGACAAAATTAACTTTCCCTGCCCCAACAGTATCAAGATACTGATAGTGTGTTAAAATTGGCATAGGATGCTTTATTACAGGTATATTAAAGTATTAATCGATCCAAACTACGAAAAATATATTTTAATCTGATGACGATTACCTAACTCTTATAATAACTGATGTGACAAAGTAAACATGTCTTGCCCCTATTTTGAAGAACTATACCTCTATTAGAATACTATGTAACTTTATCATCAACAAAATTTCGATAAACTAGTTATTTTGCCAGCAAGGAGCTAACAGAGTTATAATAATTTGTTGTGACGAAATTACCCTATTTTTGACCGTGTAGTGGTAGTTTAATTGTGACACTGTTAACATATTACCACCCGATAATGATTTATGTGACTGGTGCATGGTACTATCAGTGTTGTTTGATCCATAGTACGTAATATAAGGGGTTTAAGCTGGTATATCATTATTTGTTCAATTTCAGACATGTTCAGATATATCATCAAGATTATGTGACAAAGTAAACTTGGTTGTGCCTTCTGTGTTTTAATTCCTTACGACTATATGATATAATAACAATTCCTAGCACTTCCAGGCTATCAAATAAACTTACACTACTCAGCATTGCTTATCAGGGTGCCCTAAACATTCATCACATATTTTCTTTAATGTGTGACAGAGTAAACCTGAATGCACCATCTAACGAAAAAAGTCATCAAATATGTAGGTAATGGTCATATGTACCCATCCAATCAACTGGACACTAAAAAATTTGGTCAAAAACGGCAGCAAGGGGTCCATATTTACTCCGTCACATGTTTTTAGTGTGACAATGTAACCATTTCCGTGCCGGCCGTATTTTAGGGATATCTTATCACCTGATTAAGATATCGTTATGTGACAAAGTTAGCCTAGAGGATGAGACGATTATCCTAACCATCAAGGGTTTGTGTAATTTCATAGTGTGACAAAGTCAACTACACTGTGCCTTCTAATAGGGTCAATTATATTTACCAATATCCTCAAACTCAAATGAACGTGTCCATATAGGATACAAGGATACAAGGATACAAGGATACAAAAGTGATAATTATTTTATTGAATTCACAATAGTTATAATTCTGAAATAATTTAAGGTTACACAATTCTAGTTATTTACAAATGTGTAGGGATAAAATAGAAATGTTTTATAATACTATTTTTGAGGTCCTATAGCATTATGCATTGGCCAGTATTTGAGTGGAAATCTGGGCTCTTCTAGTAGGCTGTAAAATTTTCGTTCACAGAGAGAATTGAATGGATTGCTCTTGCTGTGGCAGTAAATTTTGTAGGGTCTAGTGTTTTATCGGATAGCAAACCGGCTAGGTCAGTAATATTTTTGGGATGGAAGTTAAATTTTTCTCTAATTGAGGAGTAGAGTAAACAGTCAGTTAGAACATGAATTTCGTCCTCAATAGGCTTAAGCCCCTTGCTGAAAAAGCAAAAAGTGCACCATCGATGTTCTCTTGGTACTAGGGGGGTTTCGTAACGGCCCCTCTCAATGTAAAGATTGTGGCAGCTAATACGAAACCTTGTTAAGCTTTTCCGAGCATCGGGGATCTTAACCACTCCTAAGTATGTTTGTGGTTCAAAATCATGTTTAATTTGATTGTAGAATTCTAATTTAGGTGAGGATGCCTTGGCAGATTTCCAGGTATCCACAAATTCTTCCCTCATGTTGTGACTGATTTGGGTAGAGAGCTTGGATTTTGAAGAGGATGAGTGGGGGAAGTTATATTTGGTGAGAAGATTAGAGATGTTGGTGTACCAAGGAAGGCCCAGCATAATCTGCTCGTGAAATGCAGCGGAGAGAAGTTCATTTTCAGTGCTTTCAAGGCGACTATAGAAATCTATTGCAAGTTTGCAGGCTTCAAAGAAGAGGGGGTGGCGCCCACTTTCGCCCCAGCAGCCTATATTTGATGCTTTTGAATGGACAGACAAGGACCACTTGATAAACTTAAGGTGGAATCTTTCATAGTGGTCTTGTGAGATGTACCTGAGAGTATGCTGGGGGTTGGCTTTGCTATCTGTTTTGGAGAGGTATCTCATGGTTTTTGAGTGAGGACATAAGATTTGGCAGCCATAGAGCAGTATCGGTTATATTTATTAATTTTATAATAGCGCGCGACGCAAGCAGTCGATATACGCGATATGCATGCCAGGCCACCGAGAGGTCTGCACTCAGCGGCAAACAATCGGCCCTTGAAAACGAACAGAAATTGATTCGATATGTACACTATACTGTCAAACCATTTACCAGTGCTGTGAATGGAAGGATTATGTTTGTGTTTCATATTTATTCGTTGGTATTCAACCCACACTAAATTCTTTATTAACAAATCATGTGTTTAACTAACTGAATTGTAACGAAAACCTGCACAGGTTTGGAGCCAGTACAGGAGGTGTCAATAGTACAGACACAGTCAATTATATCAATTACTGACAGATCTCGACTATTATCTACTACAAGTGGTGAGTATTTTAAATAAAATTCATTGCTGAAACATGAAATTATACCGTCTTTATCTGTTAATTGCACTTTTAATGATCATACCTTTCAAAATACCTCCGTGTCCTTTAATGAATTAGAGAGAGGTCGTTTAGAGTCTAGATACAAAAAAATGTAATACCTTAAGCCTTTAGGTACGAAGAGAGTAAGTAATGGCTTTAAAGTAAACAATACTGATTGTCCACATTTTAGAGCCATTAATTTGTCAAGAGGCAGTTCTAACCTAAGATCGACGAATCGAAAATGAAGACTGAAATAGGTACAATTTGATTTCAAAAATTTGATAAAATATTCAAACTGAAATTATTGACCAAAGCGATCGATCAGAAGTTATCGCTGAAAGTAAAAAGGTGAATAAAAAAATGTTGCTGGGGCAGCTGAAAGTGACCTTATAGTTAACTTCATGACAGAAAAAAAAAAATGTGAAGCAACGGACCAAAGTAGAAGTTTAAAAGTAATACGAGACGTATAGCTGTTAGGAACTTAACGCGAAAGTGGACCATTGTTAAAATATAAGAAACTTATCACTTTATCATATACCATGCACTGTTAAACTCTTTGTGTGGTAGGCTCCCTCTACTGAATTGCTTCCATGATATTGTTCATCGAGAGAAATTAATCAGCCTTCGCTTCGTGTTAAAGTTTCCGATCAATATAATATATGAGGCTACTTATTGATATATATAATTTATATTATATATCAATAGGTAACCTTATAAGCGCACAGGTTGTTATTAGTAATAGCTATCCTCACTACAGACCGATACATCATGTAGGGTGTCTTTGAATAAACTACACTAGCTACAAACCCGGGGTGACTGCCGACTGGTACTTGGTAGTGGTAGTGCGTGCAAACAACTATAAAACGAGTTCGTAACCTCAATCATCGCAAGCTGTCACGAATCTCGTTATTTGGTTAATATCAGGCCATATATAGTCTCAAACTAGGATAACAAGTTAAACGGTTTATGAGCTGCTATACAAAGCTGGTAATGGAGGGAATATAAAATAGAGCAAATCGAATAATTTTATACCTTGACAGTTTGACAGCTTGACACACGGAACCAAAGCCATAAATCAAAGCTTTTAAACGGATTCTTATTTAGCTCCACAAGATTACTGACTGTACACGCTCAATAGGATACCAACATTTTTAAATTTAGACTCTAAATATCTTAGTTCATGGGGCCTAACGTGCAAGTTTGACAATCTGGCAACAGGTATTATCATCGCACCTATCACCTATCACCTATCACTTGTATCAGTAACCTGTACAAGTGAAGCGTGCGGTGAAGTGGGGCTTAACTGTCGGTGCTTCACCGCACGCCTTTCAACCTGACAGCTGACAGTCTTTCTCGCACTTACTTTGGTACTCAAAGGCAACATTGTCTGCCCGAAATAAGTTTTAAAGATTTTGCTGTGTTGATTGGAAGGGTATAGGTTTAATCTATGTTAACTTTACTCACATTAACCCCTCTGGTGCCGAGGCTCTGGGTACAACGCTGTGAGCCACGACGTCCTGGGATAAGACGACAGTTGCCTCACCTGACCGAGCAATAAAAATTGAGCAATTCCAACTCGAAAATCACGGGGACATATTATACACCTTACTGCTCATAATCTCATCAACCCAGAGCACCCATAGCCATCATGATACGATTGAAGTTTCTGATGAAAGAACAAGCTGTTACTTTTTATCCAGTAACATCGTCCCCATACTCCAGTCTGAACACAAGATGTTCAACGAGACTCACAAACTGTACACGGCTGCGTCAGATTGTAATTATAATCTATTTTTTAAGACAAATTTATAGATCATATGTTTTACAAAGTAACATGCGACAGCAAACAATTACACCCTCATTGGACCAAGTATATTGTAAAATCGTTTCTTCTTGGTGAATACTTATAATGCCCAATTCTGGCATGGTCGTCAAAGTAAATTTAACTTGAAATATCCAAGAAATTAGAAATGTTGGAGCTAATAGACCAGCCTAAATGCATGTTGTTTGATGAAACTTTCTTTGAGAAAGATTACTTAGAAGTATTATGTTTTACACTATCTGTTATTAAGAATTTCAAAGTATACAATTATAAATGGTCAAAGTTAAATTATAAGGAATTTCTTCTTTTTTTTCTGACCCTATGTTTTCAGACTCGGACTGCAAAACTGAAGGAGACCCGCTTTTGACCCGAGTAAACACCAGCTCCCTCCCAAATATTCACTCTCAATCGGAAGGCCCCGTCAAAAAGGTCAGATCACTCCAGAACTCACTTCGGGACTCTAAGTTCTCAATCGACGGATCTGCGTATCGGAAACTTTCCGAGGAGGCGGAAAGGAGTGACGTACTGGAGTCAGGCGAATCGGTGTCTCTCGAAACCGAAGACATCCAGATCAATATATCCGAAAAAATCCCAAACGACAGGAAATCCTGGCTGCCGAGGATGGTAGCTGGGAGAAGGCTACCAGGTATGCGCAGTCGGTGTAAGAGTGAGAGAGCTGACGGGGGTCATACAGAAGTTGAGGTGATGGAGTCTCCTATGTTATCAGGCTCCGAAAGTAAAGTGAAAAAAAAGAGAAAGCATTTCTGGCAGATGATGAAGATTCCCCGGTACAGGACGCTCCTGCCGGAAACAGAGCAGGAGGCAACAGAATTTCAAAATGAAGAGTCTTCGTCTTTGAAAGAGGACTTTATCGTCGTGCTAAACGTGTCTCTTTCCAAACATTCACCATTCGGGCTGACATTCGACTGTAAAGACATGGTCCACTTGCTGGGTAGTTTGAAGCCAGTGGGGCTAGCTGTGCTACTCAACAACACGTGTCATGACGTCAGAAGTATGACGTCATCGCATCTGCAATACATCAGCGTACAACACTACTGCGGACTGACCTTCAAACTTCCCCTCCCCACTGACTACTGTAACTGTGTTATTGGACGAGAAATAGGTATCAATCTTAATGTTAATGTTGTTTTTTTCTTGACTTTGAGATATGAGTAATATTTCTGATAATCGACTCAATTGAATTCAAAAGTTCCTCAATACTTGACTTTTTGGATTGATAAGTCAACGGTTTAATTTGTTTAGGTTTCACGAGGAGCGTGATACAGCAGTACCAGAAAATAAGCACCATAGTCACGTACGTCCCATGTGATAACACGCGGAGAACACAACGTAATCCTGTTGATAACATGACCCCGTTAACTTGTGTCGTCAGCAGTGTCGTCAGGGACAAAGTCACAGGTAAATTTCATTAGTAGTGTAGTCAGGGACAAAGTCGCAGGTATGTGTCGTCATTAGTGTAGTCAGTGACAAAGTAACAGGTATGTGTCGTCATAAGTGTAGTCAGGGACAAAGTCGCAGGTATGTGTCGTCATAAGTGTAGTCAGTGACAAAGTGACAGTTATGTGTCGTCATTAGTGTAGTCAGGGACAAAGTCACTGGTAAATTCCGTCAGTAGTGTAGTCAGGGACACCGGACAAAGTCTCAGGTATGTCAGGGTTGGGAGCGGACCTTCAAACCTTTAAAAAACCTTAAAAATCGTGAAATTGCCAAAAAACCTTAAAAAGAGCGGTTTTAGCTCAAAAAACCTTTAAAAAGAAGAACAAAACCTTAAAAAGTTTTTGAGAACCTTAAAAAAGCGTTTAAAAAGCCGGAATTGGCATCTTCTCAAATTATACCTAGTAAGGTGTACCTTGGATTGAATTTGAAATCATACCTAACAAGGTATATCTCGGATTGAAACTCAAATTATACCTAGTGAGGTGTACCTCGGATTGGAAAAAATAACTGTGACCTTTTTTTTTTCCGATACGGAAAGAAAACTTGAAAAAACAACCTTAAAACCGCAGGAAACACTGGAAATACCTTTAAAAACACCGAAATAAAACCTTAAAACCTTTAAAAAAAGAGAAAACCTTAAATCACAACTCTGAGGTATGTGTCGTCATTAGGTTAGTCAGGGACAAGATCACATGTCGGTGACTATTATACGATTTAGCTTTAACCTTTAACTCTGAGAAATCTCAATGCATCACCCGTTAGTTGTGCAAATTTAATAAATGTTAAATAATTCTACTCAATTCTAATTCTATTCAAAATAATCTCCACGATTCAACTTCATACACCAATTCCTGTCAGATTCCTATTTAATTCAGAGGCAACATATAAGTGCAGTAATCCTTGTGTGAGGATAATTCTTGGTTTATACATCTTGGATTTGAATTATGATGTTAAACAAAACAACCGTGTAAGACAATGCTATATACTACTCTGTTGAATAATCCAACTTGAGAGTACTTAAAGGACGCAAATTTGGGGAAGTTTGTCAGATTAATTGCGGTGTTTTTTGCCTCAAAACTTGTGGCATCCACTATTTGCATAATATTACCGCACCTAAATGTTGCCTCTGATTTAATTCCTATTTACTTCCTGTTACCCCAGGTCACCGGCACATCATGAGTTACGGAACGGCCCCCTTCATTCTGAAGTGCTGTACAGACTACTGGACGGGTAAGGAGGTATTAGAGCTACAACCGGAACACCGAGCCAGAGTCCTGGAGTTCTACAACCAGAACAGACTGACTTGTCATTGTTCGGTTGTCTCGTACAGACCGCTTCTCAGTCAGGAGATAGCTCCACAACATGATGTCTTCTTATCACTTCCTAAAGGTTTTAACGGTGATAGGTCACGTTTCGAAGGGGATGGGGCATGTTTTAATCGATTGAAAATGTCTTACCACACCTTTAATTCCTTCATGTGCCTATATTAGACTCTTGACATAATAAATGATAATAATAAACCTTTTTATCCAGGTTACAGTTTTCTAGACGAGCTGTGTACCTCTCCCCTCGACCCTGGAGAGAACCTCCTTAAACTACAATCAGGACAGACTCTGTTGGGTGTTCTCTGTGCTCAGTTCCAGCCAAAACACGACATAGTCAGCACCATCGAGAGTCTGGTATCTGCCAACATCCGCTTCGTCCACTTCTCGTACGACAACGAGCTGCGGAGCAGGGCCTTCGGTACTAAACTGGGCCTGGAAACAGGCTGGAACTGTCACATATCCCTTGCTGAAGGAGACTTTGATAACTTCTCAGTGGACTCGGATTCTAACAGTGCTGAGGCGGAAACCTTCCACTTTTACTACTGCAAAGCTCGCCTCCCCCAGGGCATCAAAAACATCCGACCCCACCTGGTAAACGTGGATAACGTCCCACTTTTAGTGCCACTTTTCACAAGCTGTACTCCAACGGCTATAAAGGAGATGATCTGTATAATGCAGGAGAACCACGAGCTGGTTTGTTGTATTGGCAGCTCCCTCCAGGTCAACAATTTCGGTATCTTCCTACAGTCGGATTCAAGTCTGGGCATGATACCTCACCTTCCTCAGAACTGCCTTATTTCAGGTAAATTGGATCAATGATGAGTTTTGTGAATATCGATATGTGGCCCTCCTTACACTTCTCTTTATTTCGACTAAATATTAAAGATTTGAGAACAGAACATATCTTTTTGTTAAGATTTTAATACGGCCACATTAGAGATTTTCTTATCACAAAGTCTTGGTAGGTATCAAGGACATGAGTGTACCCTGGGAGGGTGGAAACTACCGCTCTCCTCCAGACTCAGACCAAGTAAACTGTCTCCACCTAACCTCCATCCTCAACACCCTGCCCTGCAGTCTGGTAGTGTCACGTGACAGCTGCAAACCTGCCGCGCTCATCCGAGCAGCACGTGGCATGTCTGTTGCGGTGAAGCAGTCTGGTCACGTGACTATCAGCTTGTATTGTGCTGTAAGCTTGTGGGCGCTGTGCCACCAGGTTGTCCTGCTGCCTCCACCTGTCTCTCTGCCTCAGTGTTTGTTCATATGTCTTATCATCAATCCTATCCTTGCTTCAACTCCTTTCTCTCTTAAACAGGTTATTTTACTTAATTACTTTACTCTATTACTTTACTCTCTTTTTTACTGTACACAACACACTCCCGTGTAACTTGAAATCCTTATCACTCATAATACGCCTATGAAAAAAGATGCACTAAAATCAAAATACCGCTTTCAATTTAACCTCTGTAAAATTGTTTGTTAAATTGACAAAACAGTTTGCGACGATGTTCATGATTTCAACACGTCATAACCGCAGGACAGTAAGATAATGAACCTACATACTGGTAAAAGAGAAGCGTGTATAAGAGGAAGTGCCGTAAGACACCTAAAACACTTTGTGTTACGGTGGGGAGGGTTGCTACTAACATCGCCTCTAGCTACTGCCTTCTCTCTAAAACTACTTTGTACAGAACCCTGCTCCCTGTTCCTTGGAACTAAGTTAGTCTTACAAAGGAAACTCCTCATGATTTAATCTAGTTTTAATTTCAATCCTGTTATGTAGAGCTGTGTTGATCACGCGGAACTGTGTGATTTGTATTTTGTAATTTGCTGGCTTAGCTACTGACCGCGATAACACTACAATTACTATTTTGGCAGTAAATTCATCCTTATTCACAGAGGTACAGAAAGGTTCGACAAGGATTCCACCCATCTGGTCCAGTCCTACAACTGTATTCTTATCACAGTCCTCTTATCGCTACACTCCTTCATCTTCTCTCACAGGACAAAACCTGTTAACTTGACATACTTCCTTCACACTGCCACTAAATGGACTTACATCCTTCCCCTTATTAGGTTATAACTTGCCGGATTTAAAATTCTAAAATATCTCAATTTGTCGTTTCCTCATGTATGTAAATATTCCATTGTAAACAGTCAAGGTTGATAAAATTTTAATATTACCAAATGACTGTGTGATGGAAACCAAATATAAATTTTATTGTGCAAACCTACCTCTAGAATAACATACTGAGGCAAAATGGCGAATTCTTTGAATTTCAGAATTTTATGTTGCAAAATTATTTCAGTTGCATGCTGGCAGTTTTGGCGGTTCTAGTGAGTGGTGGATTATCAGGTCCCCCTCCCTACCCTTTAATAATCATCCTCCTCTCAATCCCCCTCATACACACTGGAACTGCTCTACTCAGTAAAAAGTACGATCAAAAAATCTGGACTAGGGATCAGAGAAGACAAAAGTTAAAGTTCGGTACGAAACTCGGCATGAACTCACCGTTCTAGACTCTAGAGGGCCTTTAATTAGGGATTAGGATATGGATATGCACAGCATTCAGGCTGCAGAGTGTTATAATTATTTGTGTGTCGAAACAGACATCTCTCTGGTATGTGGTAATACCATTCGATATTTGATTTCTGTACGAACAATGGGTTATGTTTAAATGTTCACATATTTATACTTTAATTTTCCTGATTGATCTCAGTTTCGTTACGTTATACTGTATACGCCTTTGCGACTGATTTATAATATACTTAATGTTTTGATGTATGACTATAACTATTTATTTATTTTATTTTGTAAATATTTTTTGATTTGAAACAAATTTTTAAAGATATTGTATTTTTATCGTTAAAACCGAAACAATTAAATGCACAGATTAATTTCAAATATCAATAAATACTAGTTCTTTAAGTGTAGATTTTAGCAGCATGACAAACCTCGTTTCAACTAAATCTCTCTAAGAATTTTTAAAAGTTTTGTGAAAAGGGTCCTGACGGTATGAATTTCTCGCCCAATCTTGATCGACTTACCATGGGGTCATGTATATAATAATATATCGGGATCTAGCGAGTGAATTAGTGATCTGTAAGTGTAACAGCCGAAGAATCAGGCCACGGCAGCTACACATGAACTTGAAGCAATCACAAAGTTAAACATAACAACACGTCAACAGTAAACACTAAACAGTAACCAGTAACAAATGAAGCCACGCCTATCATTTGCGTTGCCGTGATCAGGGCCGACACATAACATTAACATACGTGGTAAGGGAGCGTTCACATATGACTTGCAATGACGGCAAGATTTTGGCAAATTTAACCCCCCCCCCCCCCCACCTCCCCCTGTCAAACTTAATAAGGCAACAAATTAGGTATAACACTATTTCTTCGAATATATTTTACTTTGTTAAATGATATTTTACTTCATCAACTGAGTTAGAGTTATACGAAATTGTGACTTAAACTCTGAAAATGAAATAATTAGGTCTCATTATTTATCAGGTAATACAAATTTACAGAGCATTAAATTAATATATCGTCTCGCTGTATGTAGTATTATGGTACGGCACCAGTTTGTCGGGCACGTGGTAACCGAGTGACGCAGTCACGAGGTACAGTCAGCTGATAGATAACGTGACCTATATTAGCCAGCGAGAAGGGCTGGATTTCATGCTCAAGCAAAATTAGATTCACATTTCACATCGGTAACTCGGTAATCTGCCGATGCACATCTGGGGCACACCTGGGGCACAAACTCGGGCACACCTCGGGCACACCTCGGGCATAAAGCACACCTCGGGCACACCTCGGGCAGAACCACCTGGAGCACACCTGGTGGTTAGATATCATTATTTATATTACTTATATTGGTGACAGTATTAAACTATATGTGTGCCCGAGGTGTGCCCCAGATGTGCATCGGCATATTACCGAATTGCCTTCACATCCTTATAGTTTGAGAGAACAGCAAGGGTTGAGTCAAGCTTGAAATATCACTGTAATCGTTGGAAATTACAGGAGTATCTATCGCAAAGGAATAACTTTCATAAAGGAATTTAACAGGAATTTAACATTTATTCAGTACTGTACTCAATAAATGTGATCTATGAAATACAGTGCTCAATAAGTATCAATAATCAAATCGTCACGTGACAAACGTGCGCTGTCCAATAGCAGTTTGGTAAGCTGTCATGTGGCGACCACGAGAGTAACACGATCACGATGGTAGCAGCATGGCATGATGCTCAATGGACAATGAACACTTTGGGTCGGAAGTAGATACCTACCCTTTTTAACTGCGGCAGTGAAATCCCGGCCGAAGGGATTAATTAAAAGTTAAACCGACTTTTAATTAACGGGTTAAAGTATATTACAAATTCTAAACATTTTGTTGCATTAATGTAGTCTTAAACGAGTTTGTTGTCTTAATGTTGTTTTAAATGAATTTGTTGTCTTAATAATGTTGTCTTATTGTTGCCTTAATTTTTGCTTTAATGTTGCCTTAATGACAATGTTGTCTTAATGTTGTCTTATATCGTTTGTTGTCTTATTGGTGTTTGTTGCGTTAATGTTGTCTTATTCTTGTCTTACTCTTATTGTTGTCATAATGTTGTCTTAATGTTGTCTTATTGTTGCATCGGTGTTCGTTCTAGTTCCCAAATAAATTAGCGAAGTTTTATTGTTAATCAAATTGATTTGAAGCAACAATTTTTGTCAAAATTCGTGTATTTTTGCTGACGTCAGACCCCCCCCCCTCCCCCCGTCAGCAACCGTCAGCATTTCCAAACCCCCCTCCCCCCTCGGCTGCTGACGTCATATGTGAACGCTCCCTAACTCTAAGTGAGCACGTAAAATATATGAACATTTCCAGATGATCGAATTCGAACTAGTATCAACAATTACGCAACTCATAACCATTATAATTACTAGCAGGAATCCGTCTAATCCTATAAGTATAGTGGTGTCAAGTCGAGAGAGGCTAAAATAATTATTACCCATTTAATTCGCGTTTTTGACACCACTTGGGGTCCAAATTTTGGGCACTAAAATTATTATTCCTTGGCCGAATTTTCATTTTTTTTTTCATGCTGATATGAACGCCATTAAAGCATTTGAACCAGTCAAAAAAGTTTAAGTTGTATATTACGGTCCCTTTAATAACTCACGTAATTCTTCTTACTCTTAGAATTGCACAAAAATTTCAGAGATTATACTTATAGATATGGGTCAAACTTATATTTCCTGAAAGTTTCGTCAAATTTAATTAATTACAGTGGGTGTGGCACGCCAATCCCTCTTTTTCACTATTGTCACCATAAAGTGAGAACGCTTTCAGCTAGGAGCTTCAAAGTTTCTAGACATATTTGGTTTCATAATTGAAGTGCTTTCCCAAAATTTCAAGTTGGTTGTTCACAATTTAACCGAGTTATGACCCTTTTAAGATATTGCAGATACGTGACCTCGGCACTTAATCAGTGATTCCGTCACCCAATCAGTAATATCATAGGGAGATATTCGCATCCTATAAGCAGTCTCCAACCAATCAGGGATCGCTTTTCCCATTCATTCACGGCTTACGAATTGTAATAAAGCTTTATTACAATTCGTAAGCCGTGAATGAATGGGAAAAGCGAGCGACCGATTTCATTCTCGGTATCAATTTGCATTTTCGGACGGTTATTCAAATTAATATCATTTCCTTTTGTTTGGAAAAGAGAGACACTAGCAGCGGTCCACTCTACCCATGATTATGGGTTTTGGTCAAATATACTAATATATATTAATATATAAGGAAATTTAGACACGTATCAATATCATCCATCAATACCCAAGATAAGTCTAGTTTTTTATTTTAAGTAATCAGTATCACCCTGTACTGTAGCCAGATTTCAAAGCAGATTCGAATTCGATAATAATTTTGCAGGTAATGAGTCTATAATGTGCGAAATTTGCCGGATAAGAATTGATAATTTGATCAACAAACTATGTTTTGGTAGTCCTCTACCACAGTACTGCCTAACTAACTCAGTAACTGGTTGGTATCGATAATCGGTATATTTGTTTTCGTAATGGTATAACTGTATAATTAGTTAAAGCTGCTTCCCAATTTTGTTCAGGAATATTCTTTTGTGTTTAATTTTGACACGTTCGAGATCGAGTTTACCTTTTTTTCTGTAGAAAAATCCTATAGCATTGCGCTATGGTATTAAATTTAAGTTAATTTATGCAAAAACTAAAACATAAAGCGGAAAGCCGTTACACTTATATCAATTTGTATCATCGTTGATGATCTCTTTTATGACTATGAGTTGATCCTTCATCCTCTGATCTTGATAACATAGGTCACTTTCCAGCTTTAGGTCTAAAGTATTGGTAACAGAGAGATTTGTCTTCACTTCAAATGAACGATAAGACGGAAGAATCTAAACCATTATCGATGAAAGAAGATGATGAAGGCAGTGAAAATCTGTCTCCAGAGAAACTTTCAATGGATGAATTGGTTGACAGGTTAGAAAACATTTTTAACCACACTGATTGGGCAATTAATTTCAAAACAATGATAATGCGGACCGCATTATCATTGTGCGGTACTAAATTGAGGTGATAAATGCAGTACTTGTTAATAATAATAACAATTTTTGACATCTGTTGTAATACAGTAATGTATGTGATTTTCGCGTTTTTCCTCATTTATTCTGATCATGGATATTGATTGATACTAAGATTTTCATATTTACGAGAGTTTTTGAATTTTGGTCGCGTAATTTTGATTTTATTTGATTTTTGAACAAAATCTTTATTTAATTAGATTTCACTTTGTTTTTGACCAGTGGCTTACAAGCTTCTGGGTCCTGTTTTGAATTTTTTGAGTGGATTGTTAGGGCCCTGGCATTTGCCGACAAAGCGGTTTTTATTTTTATGTTTTATAATCCTGTTGATTTGTAAATACCGTTTTGAAAATTTTTCAAATCTAAAAAAATCTAATCTACTGAGAGGTTAACTTTCTCCTCAGGACGGTAGGCACATCTACAGGGCGATACGTTGGATTTCTCTTCCTGATGTTTTTGGTTTCTAAATCAACCGCTTCCATGATGTGCTATTTGCCGGTCTTCACTGGTAAGGCTCAAAGGCTTTCTATTATTTATAATTATAATTATACAATATTATCTTTCAAGATGATCATGTTGGGGAACATTTTAGTTTTTAGCATAAAATTAACATTTTCGTCCGTCTTATTTTAATATCGCATAAATTATGATCATAAATACATCTATGGTCGATAATGTTAAACTTTCTTCAGGCTACATACCGTACACGGACTGGGAGTGCTCCTCAGAACAGTGTTTTTCCCTTCTCCAGAACCACACTGGAGAAAACAACACATTTTACACCAGAGATACTATGTGTACCAACAAACTTAAAGCTGATGTCGACTTTATCTGGACACCAAAACGCTCCAGTTATGCTGTTGACTTTGGAATTTACTGCGGCACAGAATCCCAAAATTCCAATGTCAACAGTTTTTACTTTATAGGTGGTTTCGTGGGGTTGATAGGGAGTTCTACTTTATACGAGATGTTCGGGAGGAAGAAGGTTACACTAGCGGCTGGTTTGATTGCAGTCTCTGCAACCATCGGCATGGCATTCGCAGGAAACATACAGACCTTGTGTGGCTTAAGGATAATGCAGGGTCTCGGCATGCTAAGTTTCGTAACGGGACATTATGTGTGGGTAATGGAGTTCACTCCTCTCCGACTGAGAAATCTTTCCAACACCCTACTGTCAATCACCTGGCCTAGTGGTACTGGAATCCTTATTTTCATCTCCTACATGGTTACTAACTGGAGGTACAACATCGGGATTATAGCCATTATCTCAATCCTTTTCTACATACAACTTCTGATTTGCCCTGAGTCACCAAGATTCTTAGTTTACAAAGACAAAGAGGAACAGGCTTTGAAGATTCTGAACAAGATGGCAAAATTCTACAACACACCTCCGCTCCAAAGTAATGTTCTCCAGAGAGAGGTTGAACAGAAAGGTAAGAGTGAGGGGCTTCTAAAACAAATGAAAGATTTCATCATATACCCAGTGATGTTGAGGAGGACGCTCTTTCTGATGATATGCTGGTTCATGGTCTCACTATTTTACTACGGGCTCAGCTTCGGGTGGCACAAAATGGGCAAGAACATAATGGCAAGTCAAGGGTTCGCATGCATTTCCGAGGTTGTAGCTTGTACCACAAGTTTCGCTCTAATTGGTGCAACAGGAAGAAAGAAAACACAGATGCTGGTGTGTCTTGGTATTGCAATCTGTTTCGGGATTGCCATGATTGACGTTCCGCTGTCTTCAACATGGCACCTCCGGCAAGTGGCTTGTCTCATAGCTATCATATTTATCGGGGCCGAGTTTATCACAGTGTTCCTGTACACGGTTGAGCTGTCCCCAACCTCCCACCGAGGCATGATATTGAGTTCGTGTTCCGGAGTTGCAAGAATTGGCTCCTTTCTCGGCCCTTACCTCAGTCTTCTTTACAACGTACTGGATCGCAGGATCGTGCTTGCGATTTTTGCTGGAAGTGCTGTGCTGGCTGCAGTAGGGACATGGTTCTTGTTGGAGGATACTACTGGTGTTGAGATACCAGAAACACCAGCTGATCTGCAAGGAGTGAAGAGGCTCCGAGAAGAGGATGAGGACATTTAGTAGGACAAATAGTTGAGGACAGATAGTTAGGACAAGTAGTTGAGGACAGATAGTTAGGGCAAGTAGTTGAGGACAGATAGTTAGGACAAGTAGTTGAGGACAGATAGTTAGGACAAATAGTTGAGGACGGATAGTTAGGACAAGTAGTTGAGGACAGATAGTTAGGACAAGTAGTTGAGGACAGTAGAGAGGCAAGAACTTTTTACTTTTTTAAGAGTTCGCGAGTAAACTCAACAGTAAACATGCGGTGAACTGTGAAGTCACTGCTTAGGCGTATTAACATGATTTTGATTCGATCACCGCGCCGTAAGTTAACCACGAATTATCAATTTCCTGAATGATCGCACATGTTTTTATCTGCTGAGTGACCCCTATTATATTTATTTATAATACTATAGTGTCTAACAAGTTCTAAATACATCATCTTGTCAAATTTTTCAAACAATACAGAGTACAGAGTATACACTATACATTACTTTTAAATAACACCGATTCGTTTTAAATAAAACCTACACAGTAAACACAAATTAAACAAAAAGTGAAACGTCTTTTTGCAGTTTATAGATTATTATACACTGGTTTGATCCAACATGAATCACTGATTCTTGAGTATGAGCGCCACAGATTTAAGTTTCCAGAGTGCTGGTGATCCCGGGCAGGGTATCCTGATAGATGTAACTTGTTGCTCCCTCAAACTGTTGTAATATACTGGTGTCTCCAACTGGTTGTCTTTATTGCCACCCTGTCCAGCTGGTACCCAAGCTACACTACAATTGGAGATTGGAGAATTGGAGGGTGAGTCTCGGGCACATTCCACCAACTTGTGACCATCAAACAGAGCCCCTTCAATAGTCAACCCCTCGATAGTTACCGGGCATTTAGCTTTGCTTAGTCCCGAACTGGGTCCCCAGTGAGAAACAAACTCTAAACTGTTGATCGGTAGATTCAGTCTCCGGGCTGATTCCTGTCTTAAAGCATTCAGGAACACTGCAGGGTTAAATAGTTCTGATAAGTCGGCAGGGGATGTGAGCAAGGCACCAGCCTGACATCTCTCCACCCAGCCTCCAAGCGCTAAAGTCTTGCTAACTAGAGATCGTAGCCAGTGTATAGGAGCAACAGGTCCTTCCCACTTCCTACACCAGGAACCAGGAACCTCGTGCTTCAGAAGAGCTGTTGCGTTGTCTTTCACATCGGTTGTCAGGAGTAGAGTTCCACGTATGACCTTGCTGATTCTGGACAAATCAGTGTGGACTAGTTGCAGGAGTTTGATAGCAACTTGTCTCTCCAGAAGAAGGAAGGCCAGTAGAGGTGGGTCATTCTCCCCAGGGTTCGGGATCTGATCTGAAGATAGCTTCACAAGTTCACTGCCCTGGTTTAATCTCTTCCATAAGTGTAGGAATGGGGACAGATCCTTGGTCCAGCGGGCCTTGTCGAACTGTTCGTCCTCCAGGTTAGGTCGGGAAACCAGAACTAGCTGAGATAGCACGCTTTTAGCCACGCTTCTCTGTTGCGATCGGTCTACGTTTTGGGGTAGGTTAAACATAGCAGGTGTATCAGTTTCAGGGAGTGCTGTGATTGCTTTCACGAAGTCTTTGTGGTTGACTGAGAGTGGGAGTTCCAGGATACCAGCAAGCTTCTTCCTTCCCTTCCCACCCAGTACATCCCGGTCAAAGTACTGGTGAAGATAAGCTCGGAGAACCTCCAGATCGTAGTTGTTATCTACCCTGCCTCCGAAGACTGCGTTCTCAAACAGTCCGTGTATGAAGTCCCATTGAATGCTGCCAGTGCTGGTGCAGAGTCTATCTATAATATCTGCACCTGACCTCAAATCAGCGTTACTGAACTCGTAGAACTTAGTCCAGCCCTGAGGAATGAAGTTTCTTCTCTCCTGGATGATAGCGTGGAACCAAGCAAGAGCGAACAAGGCTGGCTCCTAACAGGTTGATGTCCCTTCTCAATAAACTGAGGAGTCCACGCCTCGTAGGTTCGGAGCAGATTCTTTTTCACGCCAGGAGGCGACTCGTATGTGACTTTTAGAGAGCTCTCAAGTAGGACTAGAGGGAACTTCAGGTGCGGTTCAGCTGTCAACCACAGTCTGAAGTTTTGGTGTGGTTTGAGAGCATTGATCTCTTTTTCAAGCACTGGCGCCCAAGCTATTACTAGATGGAGGTTCTTCAAGCACAGCCACATTCCCTTCCCAGCACACTCTCTCAGCTGCTGCAGCGCGTATAGGGACTGTCCCTGGCCCATAGCAACTTGAACGTAGTTAGTGGGTCCCACAACTTGGTGAGCAAGTTCCTGAAGCTCCTGACTCACGTCAGATCCGGGGGAGATGAGGACGAGTATGGGTTCATGACATTTGGTCTGCTCCTGGTACAACCTTTTCAAGTTGACAACCGGCGGTGACAGTTCCCGGACTCCCAGAGCTCTCTGAGCAAACAGCTGCATGCTGCTGATCAACCTATCTGGTCTGAGAGTCTGGACTATCAGCAACTTCTGAAATTCAGACACCTGACTACTGACACTCCTAGGAATCTCCTTTTCGCACTCCTTAGCACTTCCGAAGTTGCTCCACAAGTTCTCGTCCTCCAAGTGTAGTTCTCTAAAGAGAGCTGGAGTTGCTGACTCCAAGAGAGCGACTGCTGGTACCAACTCTGCTGATATCCAGGAGGGGTACTTCTCTGCCATGGCTTGCTGAGACTCTTGTCTCCTCAACATGGTATCGGTTACTATCTGTCCGGTTAGCAGCTCCCACTCGCTCTCGTTGAACATTTCAGGGTGCATGCCATGCACCAGATGCAGTGCAAACATCAGCCGATCCGCTTTGAACAGCGACCTGCAGATACTCTCATACAACAGAACTTTAAGAGTGGCCACAAGCGACTCGATCCTGTCTTTGTCTCCGCTGGAGGTTTTAGCTTGGAGCGCCTCCTTAAAGACCGTCAAGAAAGAAGTCAGACTGAACCTGTACATGCAGTTCACAGAACTCAGTGATTTAATCACGAAATAGAGTGTAGCTCCGGTCTCCGCTAACTTCAGGTAGATGTTCCGTTCCTCGTCCAAAGACGTCTGCAAGTTCTGAGACTCAGTCAGCGCCTCCATGATCACCACGCTGTTCTTTTTCGTCTGGTTTAGGCTCTCAATCAGAGACTTGTTCTCCAAGATACTGCCCTGAGCGTTTGCCAGCTCCTCAAGTAACGACTCCTCCAACTTGTTCAGCTCCACTTTCTGGGATTCCTCTTTCGCCAGGAGGGCGCTCTTCCTTTCCTCCAGCTGTGGTTTCTCGTGCTGTATCGTCACTGCCAATAACTGTCCTGTTAGTCCAGCTCTGGTGGTCGAGAAGTTCACGATACTCAGCAGCGCCACAGAGCTTGGTGGTAAGTCCGGTTTAGGGTTTCGTGTGGTCAGGAACAATTTGAAATCTTCATTGTAATCCATCAACTTTTCTCCAACTTGAACTACAGATCTTGGACCGCTAGATATAAAGTCACCTCTGAGTAGAGGGAATAGTGCAGGATCTATAGTGTCCATCTCCTGGATCAGAAGAGTCTTTCCAAACCTGACAGCCAGCTCAAGTGCTGTCATAAACCCATTATCATTAGCATTAATCACCTCAAGTCTTTGGTTCTTCAGGTTTTCTTTTAACCAGGAAGAAGCCCTGCACGAGGGATCAATAAGGAAGGGGGTCCTGGTGCCGTGCAGTATTATCAGGGCGTTCTCAACTGACAACGCATCAGAGGGTAACCCTTCCGCTTTCCACTGTAACTGCTCACTCTCAGTGGACAGGAACCTGTTGAGTTCAAAACGTGACACTCCCACCTCTTTACTCCACTTCCGTACTAGCTCCGCCCTCACATCCTCAGGATATGCTCCAAGGTAGGTGATAAAAGAGGCCGCTACCTGGGACAGGAGGGGTAACTCCTCCAGTTCTGATTGGAGGACCTCTACCTGACTTGTCCACCTCGTGTGTTCCCCAACAAGTTTCCCAACCAAATTTTCAGCAGCAGTGATAGTCTCCGTGGCCTGGTCCAGCTCAATGGCAAGCCTACTAGCCTCAGTTGTTCTCTTGTCGAAACGACATCTCATTTCCGCCACCTCCTGTTCCACAACGTCCAGAGCCTTCTCGAGATTCTCCACTCGCATCTGTGACTTCTGCACCTTCTTCATCAGCCCCCTCTGTTCGCCTTCCAGTGGCCCTATCTTCTCCAGAACGATGCTGAACTGTACGTTAGCTCTCACCCATGATGCTAGCGGGGCACATGCAACACTTGCTCGCTTGGCTACCTTAGGGTCGAATGATTTCTTGTTCTTTTGAAGGAGTGCTTCGACTGAATTTCTGATCTCTGGAGCAATCTTTCTCGCATCGAATGATATAATCTCCTCTTTCACACCTCTCTTGGCAAGGAAACTTCTCATACTTACCCAGGAGGTGTCGAATATACCCATCAGCTGTAGAACTCCTTCCAAGATATCCCTGATCACGTCAGGAGGAGCTCTTAGGGAGCGGATCTCGGATAGAGCCTCCGATTTGATGTTGCCAACCGCTGCCTTAGCCTCGTCAACAAGCGGTTGAATTTCCGCCAGCTCGATGTCAATAGCCTTCTTTCCTTTGTTCAAGTTTAACTGTCTCTTCTCCAAGCTTACCTTTCAGTACCTCCATCTCTTGTTTGTTTTCAGAAGCTTGTCCTATTCTTGCTGTGATCTCATTCAACGCCTCGTCAGCCTCCTTCTGCTTTTCCGCTAACACTTTGCTCTTCACCGCAGCCTTTGCTTTCAGATCATCCACCAGAGTTTTTGCTTCGTTAAGTTTACTAACACCAGCGATCAGATGCTCCTGCTTTTTCTTGATGCCCCTCTTCTTCGTATCCAGGACTTTGTTGTAAACGTCCAGTGAGGCCAGGTACTGACGAGGAGTGCTGTCTGCTACAGAGTTGTGTATCAGGTGGAACTTGCTTCTCTCTTCTCTATCTCTGGTATCACCATCCTGGGTAGTCGGGCCATGGTGTTGGGAGCCCAGCTTTCCAGCCAGATAAACTGACACTTAGTATAAAGAGCTGGGTTGGCTTCACATTGTGGCCTGAAGTTAGGGTTGGAGCTGTCTAGGATGAAGACGATGTGCAGATTTCTCATTATCCGTCTGATGAAGTACTGGCCTAGTGTGCCGTCAAACTCATCTGTCTCGAGCTGTTCTTTGAGAGGGGATATGAGAGTATCTAGCTCCTCTGGTGTAAGGAGACCCGGCACTTCTCCGGAACAAAGCAAAGAGTTGATGCTCTCCAAAAAGGTAGGATCTAAGAGCTGATGGTCCTCTAACAACAGCACTACTTGCTCTCCCTCCACTCCCGCCGCCTGGACACAACTCCTCAGATCAATCTTAAGTTGTTTGAGAGAGTAGTTCCGGGACACTTTCGGTGAGATGACCTGCATTCTGTGCATGTGAGCAATGACAGATATCGCGGTTCTCCTACCAACTCCACTTCGTCCTGCTAGAAGGAGATTACCACCGGGAGCCGTCAATACTCTCTCTACCAGTGCCATGCTGGACAATACTTCTGGGAAGAAGTGAAGCTTCAAATCTCGCACTTCCCTGCTGTACACTTTAGCTCCCTTTGCAATGATCTCCTTGTAGTCTTTACTCGAGATCAGACCCAGAGTTTTGCCATGTGGGGAGGCAACAGTCACTCCACTCGTATCACCATACGTTACAAAGTACTTTTTATCCAGCAGGGAGATATCAACTCCCCAATCGCTGCGCAGCACAGTTGCTAGGATACCGTCGAACTTCTCCACATGTTGCTGGCTAGCCAACTTGTCCCTGAAGAGTCTTCGGGCCTCGTAGGCCCAGGCCAGGAGGAGGGGTCCTGAGGTTCCGTGCTCACTTCCACTCACTGCATCGTATCTGCAAGATAGGTGCATTACAACAGGAAGAAACGATTACGAAACTAAAATAACCTGCGCGTGTTTTAGATAAAAACCAGGACAACAATTATTCCTATTTTTCAATAATCATTACCTGGTGAGATTAAGTGTCCACATAGTGAGATGTCGGGGGTTGAAGATGTAGTGAGGGTACATATCTGAGGTAAAGTTCTCCCTGACCTGCTCGTACACGCTCATCATACTGCTGGCTAGAGCCTGTACGCTCTTAGGCGCCACCCATACTGGGTGATTTGACACCTGGATTGTGGTGAGATTAACAAAAGTAGAAGAAATTGAGGCTTTAGCGACAATTAAATTCGATCAAAATTGGTTTTTATAATTAGTATTCATTTGAATAATATATAGGTCAATTACTTTCATCCGCCAAAATAATTCGAGAACGCGTCTCAGTACAACTCACACAATCACACATGTTAAGTGTTAAGTAAACAACTTAATAAGGTAATTATGAGCAATTAATTAACGTAGTACAGTTAAGTAAAAAACAACAACCTGGACTTGAAGGAGAGGGTAGAGGTAGGCGCTATACACGGAGTGTAGCTCCTCGCGCCCAGAGTAACTCATATACGCCACGTGCATAATACTCGTCAGACGTGGAGACAGCTCGTACCTTCCCAGAGTGTTTCCTGCAGACATAGTCGCTACAATCTGAACACCCTCCAGATTAACCCATTCTAGGTTATCCTCGTAGAATCCCCGGTAGGTTATAAGTTGCTGTAGGAAGGAGGATAACATGGAGGTGCCCCAGGAGTCAGGCTTCACCAGGTTGATTCCTTTCAGGAACAGGACTAGTTTCTCTGTTTCTTTTGGTCGGAGTACCTGGATCAGAAATTTAATGAGAATATTATTCGGTAATTTAGTTATTTAGATCCAAAAAGGATGTTTTCGAAACTAATAAAATTTAGTAGCAGTTTTAATATAGTAAAAATTTCGATTAATTATTGAAATCAATTCACACGAACCCGGCCAACGTTGGAGCTCATAGTTCTACAGAATTGGAGGAGTTTCTGTAAGACCTGTCTGGGGGAGGTCTCGGAGCTGCAGTGAACTACCGCAATACCTGTACTGCTCAACTCCCTGCGATAAAGTGCGGTATTATAGTGCGGTTATTTTTTGGCACAACAGCGGTCACTTCATTTATTTACGCATACTAACAGTAACACTATAGCTATCGAGTTAAAACTGGGAATAAAGAGAATAAGTCATCGATTACCATGGTTTAAGAAACAAATAGTGGTAAGATACAATATATCATCAACTAACTTGAACATGGTCTGAAGGAGGAGACTCTTGCCACTACCCTCAGGTCCCACCAGGACGAAGGGTTCCAATTTGGAGATCCAGGGGTCGAGAAGATCTCTGACTCGTTGTGTGTCACATGTGCTGATTAGTGGAGGCTGCTCCGAGAAATCTTTGTAGTTGCAGTCCGGTACCTGTATAAATATACTGTCAATGTACTGGTAATAATTTCTTATTTCTTTATTATTAGCAAACAGCAAATGGCAAGAAATTCTCTTGAAAGCAAACAGAAAATGGCAAAGATTCATAAAATAGCATACGACATGCATGGTTTTTACCGAATGAGATAGTTTTTAAATATTACGCAGTTTTTTTAAACAAAAAAGTAAAATTATTGATATGGAACCTGGAGTTGGTATGTCTCAAGTCTCTGGGACTTGGGGGAGTAGTAGGTATCCAGTATAGCTGACATGTCGGGTACAGTCTCGTTACCCAGCTTGAATATCTGTGATAAATTACTTGTGAGTTTGTGCCGTTACTTAGTAGGAACATTCTATCGTTTCTACACGACTCCAGTCTTTGTTAGAAGACAATTCCAAGTCAACTCCAGTAAAACATCTCTCTCGCCCCCGACGTATATATTCAGCTCTATCAAATTGAGAAATTTCTAAAGTCTTAACAATAAAACATAAAACTTCACCTCTTTAGCCAGACTTTCCCGTTCAGTAAGAGGCAGGTTCGCTCCGAATCCTCTGACAAGACCACACAGAAACTGGGGCTTGGTCCTCGCCCCAGTCAGGTGAGATAGTCCCATGTTTACAGTTGCAACAGTGCTCCTATTCACTACAAAGTTCTTTTTGTGTCGATGACACCTGGAGTGGAGATGTAATAAGTGTTGTCAGGAAAACTGTGGTTTGTGTTAGCGGTGGAAGTGGAGGTGAAGGTGGAGAAGGGGATAAGAACTTGTGATAGAGGAGATTTTATCTAAGTTTTTTAAAAGAAAGTAAAATACTTCATATAGTTCACAAATCGGGAAATGAATTAACAAAGTACTTACCAGGCGAGTCCTTTGTAGAAATAGTCTTCAATCCAGTTCTCCAGGCTGTTATTATCAGTCTGCTTGGACAGCCAGCTCCCCACTATAGCCTTTATATCCATATCTTCGTCATTCAAGAAGATCATACCTGGGCAGGAGGGGTTAAGGCCACAGGGGGGGGTCGAGGCTTTAAAAAATGCAAAAAAACATTATGCTTTGAATCAATATATATTTTTGTGGTGGATACTTTGCCACCACTCATTTGTCTGTAGCTATTTTACTTTTTTTTATAAATGAGGTTAACCAATTCTCATTTAACCTCATTTTTTTGATAAATCGATAATGGAGGGCAGAAATATTGATGCCATTACAACTGAAAACTACGATAAGCTTTGTTTTTATTGTTTTTGTGTTATTTCAGCAGTTAAACTTTGAAAAATATACAAATAAAGGCAAAATACTCAAAAATCACATAACATAAAAATCAGTTTTTTGCCTCTCCTGAAAACCTCGAATTTTTGACTTCAAAATCTATCTTCTCCTAGAGTTTTTATCCATTTCACCTCAAATTTGGAACTTATGTTCCTGACATAAATTTAAAAGATTGTTATGTAACGATTGTTGTAATTTTGCTCCTAACTCTTATTATGAGGTTAACCATTTTAAATTTTGTAACCCGCACTCATGGTTAACCTCATATCTCAGCTTTGGAGCAAGATATCATAAATCGTTACATAACAAAAACTCAAAATACCTTGAAGAACATTGTTGCCAAGTTACAAGGTTCTAAGTCATAAACTGAAAAAGAAGATAGATTTTGAACACGATTTCATTTAAAGTTTTCATTTACAATAGAATTACAGGTAAACCTCAAAATTCAACGCGCGATATCTTCAAATAGGAAACTTTGTTTTCGGTAAGGACAAAAGCATTTGAAAATTTAGATCGAGCTCTACAACATATCTCAAAATCTCAAAATCGACCTCGGACCCCCCCCCTGTGGCCTTAAATACTGAATTTAAATATTTTGTTGATTGATCATTCAATCGATACGGCAATGAATTCTTGACAAAAAGTACCATTACAAAGAGCCAATAACAAGAAAAATTATTATTTTAAATCTTAATATCAATAAAGCCCCCAGGTATATTAATACCACAATTTCGGTAGACAGAATTAAGTAAATTACCCATTCTACTGATTGTTGCAGGAGAAGCACAGCTAAGATCGTGACTCTCAAACAGGAAGTTGACGTTTGGTCCGAACTGTATTCGCTCTCCACTAGGCATTGTCAGCAGTCTGTGGGGAATAGCATGGTAAGACAGTGGTTATTTGCACTCCACTGGACAGAGATTAGAATAACACACGATGATTTAGCTTATAAATGAATGGAAATCGAAGAGACTGTAACATTCATGATTCATATGAGAAAGCTTTGAATTTTGATATGAATTGTCTCACGATTCTAAACTTTCTCACTCATTATAATTACCTGTTGTCGTCCAATACGGAGTTTAGAGACTCAATCCACTCTGGATCAATGTCACCATCACATACTATCCAACTTTGTATGTGAACTGGCTCTTTTACTACCTACAAAATACACAATCAGTTGAGTAACAATGGCGTAACAGTGGCGTAACAAGGTAGGGCATGCTAGAGACATTTCATGATCAGTGATGTAAATAATGTGCTGTAAAATAACATGATGAAGAACCGCAATAATAATACTAACGCACCTGTCTTGCAGCGTAAGTAAGAATACCATCACTCCACTCTCTAGTATCAATATCAATAGAACCCAGCAGTTTGTGTCTTGGCAGAGCTTTAGGGTTCATAGTGTACACCTTCACCTCCCTCCCAATCTTACACATGGCAGTTTGAAGTGTTTTCCACAGCACAGTCTTACCACAACCAGAGGGTCCCACCACTACAACTCCCATTCGTTGTGATAGCTGAGGTGGTTGTAATTTGAGATTTTTGAGATTCACTTATGATGAGTTCAAACTTACTATTTAAGCGTAAGCTTCCTCTTTAACCCTAGAATTAACAAACCTGTTCATGAAGTTCCAGTATTTTCTTTGTTTGAGTGTCCATGGAGACTAGGTCTTGTTCAGAACATACTTCCTTGATAGCCAGACGAAGAGCTTCTTTCTCTATATCCTGAACAAGGGTTGTCATGGTGACTGGTTGATGAGCCTTTAATTTTCCCGTTTTTTAGGCAAATTGTCATACCGAAGTATTTCTGTTTTACCAGATCTAACCCCCTCCAAAAATGTAAAAAGTCAGCGGAATATTCAAGTCTGTGAAAAGTAAGTTACCTTGTGATCGATACCAGGAAACACGTCTTTGAGAAGAGAATCGAACCGTTTCGAGTCCGCAAAAGTAAGTTTAGAGAGGGTATTGAGTCTGAGGGACTGAACTGAAACTTCCTGCTCCATGGTTGGTGTGACAGTTCCTGCTTGTTTTGCTATCTGGAGGAGGTTACCTGGGGGGATTTCGTATTAGGAATTCAGCTCCTTATTTCATTAAAGCTGTAAATTAGGAAAGTAAGCAAAAACGTTACCTTTTGAGAGGATTGTCTTCAACAAGGAGAACAGAACTAACCTGCGCTGCTCAGGACGGTTTTGATAGCTCTGAGACCCCAATCATAATGCTGTTGAGGAGATAGCAGCTGTTTGCTGAGCGAGAACACTGCAACCAGCTTACCAGAGAGCTCCTCCGATGTCTTGAACCCAACACTGCACATTATTACCTGTAAAGACTCGTTACTTTTTGGGGGGAGTATGTTTCGGTAAGAAATGTTTTAAATTTGATCTAGAGTCGGTAGTTTTCCGAAAATAGTTTCCTAACTTTTTTCTTCTAGTGCTTCAGGTACCCGATCTCCAAGTTACATATCTAAAGAATGCTAACCTCGGCGATAAGTTCATTGTCAGGTTTTGTCATGGCAACAGGTCTGAACAGCTGTTTCAGGTTATCAGGAAGCTTCTGGCGTCCACCGTATCCTTTTCCAGCCGGGTTCATCGTCACAAATATTCCAGTGTTAGGATCCAACTTAACCTGAGATCATGAGGGTTTGAAAAGGTGCTTCAGACAGAGTTTTTATCATGTCTTTAGATATCAAAAATAGTTTTGATGGAAAAAAATGATCGAGACAAAAATGAGTCTGAAGAGTGTTCTAAAAACGTTTCACCTCTGATAGAACTCCTGTAAAACAAATCACAAACCTGCTTGTCCATGAGTTGAAGTGTTGGAGTGTTCCTCATGATGCCAGCCTGGATAACCTGGATCTGAGTACTAACTGCTGACAACACGGCCTCTTCCAATCTGTTGAACTCATCAAAACAACCCCAGGCTCCACACTTCACCAGACCTAGTGTGGGAAACGTAATTGAATAATTGATTTTTTCAATTGTAAACCAAAAGGCGAAAATAAAGTCTACGATATTTTAAAGAAATCATTCCGGATCTACATGAAATTTACACCACAATAACGAAATACACTAGTCACTAACCAACAAAAATTCGGCCCATACTCTTCACATCAATACCCTCATCACAGTTGAACACCAGGACTTGCCTACCGAACATGTTACCCAGTGCTTTGACAGACTCTGTTTTGCCAGTACCAGCTGGGCCGTATGGATTGCCACCCATTCCTAAGTGCATTCCTGATGCAAAGTAAAGGTTTATATATTGCTTTTATTGCTTTCAGAAATTCGTATTTGTTCTTTCCGTTTGAACACGTTGATTATGTGCAAGGTCTATTTTCCGAAAAGGTTTAATATTTATGAATATTGAATATCTGTAATATATTTGCAGCTTAGAGAAGCAATAAACTATACAGCACAATAAAAAAGACCATTATATTTGCCGTTAAAGTTGAATTGTGTTTGACCTTGAGTAAGAGTAAGGTAGCACTTGTCAGTGAGCGGGGTGTGGACTAGTTTTGGAGCTGTTCCCTGGTATTCGTAGGTGTACTTAAACTCCGTGTCACACATTCTCATAACTACTTGCTGAAACATCAGGGGGTTATATCACGGATACAACTCTCTCGGATTATAGTTTAAAGGTAACGGTGCAAAATTGGCATCCAAACTGATGGTTGTATTTGACAATTAAGATTATTGTAATACTGTAACATCAAATTTCGGCTACTTACATCCTTCACAAGGTAGAATCGGAGTTGCTTCTGCCAGAGCCAGTCCCCAATACTGTTAACACCAGCATTGGCTAACTTTCTCACCACATCTAACATATGAACCAGATCCAGAATCAGAGATCGTAGTTTTATCTGCAGAACTATAGCGTCCCTGAAACAAAAATAGCAGTAAAATCATGATTAAGGATAGACTCTTAAAGTCGAGCCAAAAGTTAATCTTGTGAAATGGTTGCTATTTTTCGACGTTTAGACTTTAATAGCTTTCGTTACAGTATGAAATGGTTAAAATAGAAAGCGCGAGCGGTTACTAGCAGGACATAACAGTAATTTGAAAAACGGAAAACGCGCACTATTTTTACTGGCACAGTGACTGCGCGCAACTTTTACTTTTGTAGGTAAAATATAATGCGGAAATCGCGGCCGCAGGTGAATTCATAAATTGTGACCGAATAGGGATTCCTCATAGTGGAACCATTTTCGAAATGTCATGTCTCATGAAATATTTTCAAAGGTTTTTCCAACGGTGAGGATTCATAGAGTCCGCGTCAACATCAGACAGCTCCTAGAAATTGGAACATTTCGGAATTCCCTGTTGACACTGGAAACTATGGAGATCTGTATAAAACCCATTAGGGACGATAGGGTCGTTTACGAGCCACCTTTCTAGAGGCTATAGAGGACAAACCAAAATACTAAACGCCACGAATCTTCATCACGTATGCTCAAAATTTATTGGGATACATTATGGACTTTCCAGTCGAGACCCAATTAATCACTAACAATTAAAGAATTAGGCTAATTAGTTGGAAAGTATTTCACCTAACTTCTTGCCTTGATTGGGACAGTAAAACTTTATGTAGGCTTATTTTTTTGAAAACAAAATAGTTGTGGGCAACGATTTACTAGAGACTTGTGAAAAGCCTGTGATAATCAGATGTTCACAAACAGAGCTAGACGCTGTTGCGATCGCAAACGGCCCACTCGTCCGGGTCGCAAACGACCCATCACGGTTTTTCGGCTATTACTTCTGAAACAAAGACGTTAGGATAAAATAAAAACTGTAGCATAAGTTAAAAACATATGGTCAATACTTTGTGAACTATGACTCCAACTTTTTTTAAATAAAGAATTTATTTTTAAATATTGATTAATAAAATACATTGTTGTCAAACTTTTACAAATATTATTATAGAAACATGTTATATCTTGGTCATTGCTCCTGTATAGTACGTTGATTAAACTTTTAAAATCGATCAACTGGGTCAATAATAACCCAATCGAAAGTTTAACCGATTTTTCGCAGTTTATGATGATAATCACTTGCTGAGTGAACCGAGTGGGTCGTTAAGTCATTAAAAAAGTTAGAGTCACACAGTATTGGCCATATGCTTTTAACTTATGTTACAGTTTTTATTTTATCCTAGCGTTACGTCTTTGTTTCAGACGTAATAGCCGAAATACCGTGATGGCTCGTTTTTTTTCCATCGCTATATCTTTTAAAGTAAACGATATACAGATTAGCTTTTTCAGATATCTCATTTTTGCTGTAAAGTGACCTAGTGTGTTAAACGGCATCAAAATCGGCAAACTTTAAATAACACAACTCTGCTATTTCTAAGTCCGCTTAGAATGAATTTTGAAAGTACTATGAACTTCATAACTTCATCAATTTTACCAACATTTGTTTCGACTGACTGTCTCTTGAAGAATTCAAGATTTTATTACAGTGCTCATTTCTGAATTATTTGGTTTCAGACCGACTCTATATTATGTTTTAGATATTGTTATTTCCGCATGCTGTGCCTTATCAGTTGAAAATTTTGTGGATATTTATTTCGCAAATATGTTTGCAACTATTAATGCGTCATTTGCCAATGAAAGCGTGGACCGATATTAATAGTATTTACGGCAGCATCTAACCTTGACCTGAAAAGTTAGTAGTTCAGATCTCATTAAAAGTAACAGCTCTACTTACTTACTTACTTACTTTTTCTCTACAGCTCATTAATAACACACGAGTCTGAACTTCACAATGTATTCTATGTGGCCTCCTACAACCTGAGTCCACCTGTTAACTTAAAACAGCATACCACACACTTTTTCTCTGGTTTTTATGTTTAGTACGTAGTAGGGGTAGTAAGAAGGAATTTTTCACATAGACTCAGCAACACTAAATATCGAATTTTCGAGTATCTTTCTCGCTAAAAGTTGAGCCCCCACCCCCCCCCCCCCCCCCCCCTTTATCCCCTCTTCCGATTAATTTACGTTCCAACTTCCCACTAAAGTAACAGAAATGACATTTTGTGATTACTGCGGAGCAGCTAATCCCGACATGAAGCGTTGTGGAGAATGTCTCTCCGTACGATACTGCAACGAAACATGTCAGAGAGCGCACTGGTCTGATCATCAAATAACCTGCACTCCCATAACCGAATCCACCTTTGATGTTACAGACCCCTCCTCTGAGGCTACAGACCCCTCCTCTGAGGCTACAGACCCCTCCTCTGATGTGACAGGAGTTACAGACCCCTCCTATAATAACGGATCTTTTGACACGGATAATGTTGTTAGCGTGTGTCCCGTTGTTGACGACCCAGATAACTCAGGGTTTGGGGTTCTCAGTTCCCCGTCCTCTACTGGAAAACTTGTTAACTATCAGACTGGCAGGACCTACTTGTTTGATAGACAGGAAGTTATCAGGAGGTTGGTTCATTTTCGTTTTTTACCTCTGTCGTTTGGAAAGTTTATTTTACTTCCTTCCCTGTTGACCGGTCGGAGTGTCCGTACAGCTTTATTTTTGTACTTTTCAGTAATCCTCATTCTATTACTCCACAATCCCAACATAATATCCGTAATGTCAGGTACAAAGGGGTGGAGCAGGAGATGATAGTAAAGATACAAGTTCCCTGGACTGAAGATGGACACCCGGAGGTAAACAGGGAACTTTGGGTCTACGACAAAACAAGAAACTTCACTGTTTGTATTCTACCAAGAGATCCTAACTGCGGGGTTATCAGAAACAAGATATTGTCAGAGGGATTGCCTTGTATTAGACCTGGCAGGAAACTGTATTTTAAAGCTAGGTTGAGTAGAGAGTTTTTGTTAAAGATTGAGTTGGATAAAACTGTCATTGCTAACTGGTAGTGGCTTCAAAATAGGAATATTTGTTTTGACTATCTGTCAAACATGTCACTTCTTCTCTAGAAATATGTCAGATGACACAAATATGTCACTTGGTGTTAAAAATGCGCTACTCTATAAATTGACAATTCTCTAAGATTATATATATCAAACCCAAAATCTTTAATACTAAGATATCGGCAGAGTCTGGTAGAATGACAGGTTCTGCGAGTGTCAGCCTGTGACAAAGAATTCCTCATAACATCCATTACAGGGTAATTGTCACCTCTAATGTATAAGAATTCCACACAAGATATATATAATATGCGCCAGTTCATACTCGTATCGGGCAATGTTTGATGAACGTACCGTGAACTGCCTTGATAATCAATGTGATCTCCTTTCCTTTACACGGAGATATTAATTAATATGGAGTCAGAATCACTCGTTCTAGACTCTATAGAAAACCACAACAAAAGCCTCTGCTTCTTCACGACACGTACACTACATAGATCTATATAATCTATATTCTATATTCTATATTCTATAATGATACAATTCGTATATTTTGGTCCAGTAGTACTGGATTACATAGATTTGGAGTGTTGTAATTCCTTTCGCCAGGTTTCAGTTTCATACAACTTTTTTACCGTCATATTTGCTTTTTAAAACTTTTAAGATTTGAAGAAAATTCATTATAAAATTTTGAATGTTAATCTCGATTGTTTGAATTAAATTGACACAGTTTTAGTGTACGAATATGGTGTTATCGTAATGTGACATATACTTTGTACTGTTACACTTATAATATTATAACATTGTCATTACTGAGTCACTTCACAACCAGTATTATTCTGCAGAACTGTAGTCATAATAATACAGCACGGCTAGGTATCTGTAAAGTGGAGAGATTAAAGGCTTAAAAAGCCCAAAGCCATGTAACAATACACCGCGACCGTTCTGAAGAAAATAATAAAGTTTCAGAGATGACTAATAATTTTAACTATGATATAAAGACAAATAATGGCGCAGTAAGAAGCATCAGACTGATGTCTGATTGGCCAAACTGAACGCAACTGAAGTACATGCATCAAGTAATATCATAATTATAAAACACCATATTTGCATATTCTTGGTGGATAACGAAATCGCTTTAGTAATTCTATCGCCATGACTGTATCACCAGGCTGCGGACTGCGACTGAATAGTATTGCGTTAATATGATTTAAATCTGACGCATTTACAGTTTAAACGACCCTATATCAGGTATATTAGTCATTTTCTGCTCAATTTAGTAAACACCCTTCAGAGTCGTCGCCCGAACCGTCATATATTGCGTTACTTCTGATTCACCCTCCTGGTTTTTCAAATTTGTCGCACGTTGTTTCGTTCGACGTGTATCATACCTTTATTATACCTACATGTATTGTATGGTTTCTGCTTCTATTTAGTTTAGTGTGGTTTACAATAAAAGATGTTTTAATTTTGTCTTTGCCTTATGATGAGTTATACTTTAGTTCACTTTTACACATTTGCTCACATCAATCACAGTCAGCCGCTCTGACATGGTTAACCACCTTCCTTGTGTTGTTGGTTAATCATATGAGCGGGATATAAATACCTCATTTCATTTCATTTCATATTATTAGCACGACTGGAGTAATCGATTATACTAAACAAATTACAACACTACAAATCTATAACATTTATTGAGAATTATGTAATGTATCGTGATGGAAATATTTTAAACGGGCATATCCTGTCCAAACCCAGGATGTACTACATGAAGAATTCGTTGTAACTTTGTTTCAAAAGCATTAATATACACCTAACCCATAAATCTGAATGTTTTATACCAAAAAGATTGCGCTTGAAAGTCATATTTTTATTAATTGAGAATTTTTGTCCTCAATTTTTGGATAGTTCGTTTTACTTTAACCTTGTAATATTTTGTTATCTATATAACACGTGGTCAGTGCACGAAACATATTTTGGTATGTTTACTAAATATTAATGTTGCCCACTTCCTAACTCGAGGGAGCTGCAGACGTCACGCGAATATTTAACTTTCTGGATACTACCATAACTTTTGAAAATTGTTTTTGCCATTACGACACAACCGAACACAAAACAGCAAAGTAAAAAAGATGACTGAACAATGAAGCCACGCTGAATAACTGAATAATTGCCTCTTGCAATTATTGGTACCATCCTCCGTGCGGTTTAATTGATATCTCCTATTATACTAGGTTGAAGTACAAGTAAATTCCGCGCCACATTTCATGTAATAATTTAGTATTGTCGTTTGTCATCAGCACAAAGAAAACTGGTAGTGAGTGTTGAAATTGTAGCAGTCAGTACTGAGAAAAAAGCCCGTATTGTTTCTTCATCTTGTTCTGTTTGTAAGAACAAGCGGACACAGGCCAATTGCCACTGCTATCCGAATAGTCTATCTTTAATACAACTTTTCCACCCTTTCCATTATTTCCACCCTTTTCACACCCTTTTCAAAGTCGTACAACCGTACTAATTAAACCCAAGTCGTTGAATATTTCCCTTAATAATTGTGACATATTTCCCATTAATTGTTCGCTAATTGCTCATCAACTGGCGTAATCATGGACGGTTTGTGTCACGGCATGTTGGACTTGTATTCAATTGACACGTTTGAATCGCTTTGAAGTTACTCCTGGCTTGAAATGCAAACTTTTCTATTTCAGACCACTGAATTTGTGTCTTATATCAGAAGACTTCCCTCTTAAAGTAGGAAGCCAGAAACCGAGAGAGAGAGAGAGTCTTATATTAGGGGGTCTTGTTTTTTCGTGTGGTGATCTCACTAAAACGTGGCGCAAGCTTTTCTCTGGAATTTTCTCATGATCACCATAATATCTTTTCCTTATCTTTTCCCTAAATATTTAAGTATAACAAATTTCTCACCTGTCTTCAGGACCAGTAGGGTTAATATCAGTACTGGTGTAAGAGTCCAGTTGTCCCTCTAATTCCAGTAAATATCCGTTTAAATCACCACCTTTTAGCGCCTCCTCACACCGTTCAGTAAAGAGGATGTGTTCAGCCACACTTAGTACTTGACATGGGTACTTTGTAGGACTTGCTGAGCCTGATGTGATTATAGTGTTGGTTTACAATTTACTTTGCTCCAACTTCGTATGATTGTTTGTTGTTTTGCTTTGAAGTTTAATCTTGTTATTTGTTAACTTTAAAACTAGACCAGTATTGAAAACTGAAAACTGCAGCAAAATTGTATATAATTAAAAGTAAGAACTTGAAAATTGCAGCTACCCGACGAAAGAAATATCTTTAAAACATTTTAAAAGCACGTACCATTCCTGTGTTCGTTAACGCATTGCACGACCAGATGCTGAAGAGTAAGTTTCATTTGTTCAGTCAGATCAGATAGCCAGGCTTCAACTTGGGGTACTATCTTTACAGGACTGACAAGGGGCACCGTCTCACCGTCCACTGAGTACATGCTCACTATCGTGTTCTTATCTTCACTGTGTGTGTGGAATGTTCTGTTAGTTCAAGATAAGAGAACTATTTGTTTTGACGTAACGCTGGTTGGCTCTCCTTTGATTGATACATTTTGTATTTATTGAGGAGCCTGCCTCATTAAAATTAAGCACCAGATGCCCCTCGAAAGATAAAGGGGGGTCAACCTCATTTTACCTCATTTTACCTCCATTTTACCTCATCCCAATTTTGCCTTTTTTGGCTGCCCGAATGAGGTAAAATGACCCCCCCCCCCCCCCCCCCCCCCCCCCCGATAAAATATAAAAATGTTGATTATTGAACTAGAAATAAACATTTTCGTAGCTGTTTGTGTACCTGAAGCCGACAGCGTACATCCCAGCGAAGAGTTTCTTGAGATGTGACTGAATAACGACAGGGTTTGTGGACTGCCCCAGAATCTCCAGTAGATCATCGTCCCCAATAAAGTAGAAACGCGGGAACGCACTACGCTTCTCTTCCAAGAATTCGTTCAGTGATTTCTGGCATCTGCAATGCAATAAAATTATAATGGACGATAATCATATTTTGACACAATAGCTGTTCGCATAATTAGTAAATTATAAATTAGGTCGTATGAAAGAAGACCGATGTCCCAAATAAGCGGGTCCAACGCACTTCTAACTTTCTAACGCAACGCTAGTGCACTTCTAATTCACCCCTAAAGGGACTCCAAGGGGACACGTACTGTATAAAATGAATAAAGACCTAATATGCCGATAACCATGAATATGGTACACCGAGATATCTCACTATAAAAGGTTGCTTAGATATGTAGGAAAACTACAATAATATATACCGCATACGGTCCGTATTTCTGATTACAACAACTATAGCAGATATACTGCAAGCTGCAACCTGATTGGTTAGTAGAGCTATATACACACTTGTTGACTTGTCTGCACTACTAAATTTCAAACCTCTGGAGTTGATCGAGGATGTTAGCGAGTTTATCGGATAGAGATGTTTGGTTACAGAGGGAAACAAGGCGATGATCTCCCGCTATTCCGTACATTATCTTACGGTATTCTGCGTCAACTCTGTCAAATCTAGCCTGCAGAATATTGAGTGTGCTGTTAGTGCTGGAGTTGTTAACCGCCTGTTGTGGGGTGTTACTGGTGTTAGTGATGTTGTATTTAATGTTAACTCTATTAAATCTAGCCTAAATATTGTGGTGTTTGGACGTTTGTTGTTAGAATTTTGTTCAGTTTCTCGTAATTGAGTGCCAGAAAACCCCCAAAAGCACATTAGAGAAAAGCTTTGAGTGAAGTATATGACGGTGAAACACAGCCATATATATTTTCAGACCAGGAATTTTCACTTTGACGGCAATTCAATTGTGTGTTTCTTTGTAGTAACAAATAACAATTGAGAACAAAAGAATGGAATTTTCAAATTCATGGCGATTGATGCACAGATTCGATAACACATGTATAAATAGCTATATAGTTCAATCATTTAACAATGTTTTAAGGATTCTGAAGTTTTATCATTATAATTTAATCCCAGTTTTTTGTCTTTAATTTCTGTCAGTTATTTATTATACGAGTTTGGGACAGCCACATCAGCAACTTTAATGGCCCGTATTATAGAAAGACCAGACCAGAAACCTGAACTAAACAAGAGGCGACTGGTGAACCTAATCCCCTTGACTTGTCTTACCATACCATAGTTGGTCTAAATGACCATAAAACAAGATTATGGCACCCCTTAATCTCCTTCGCCATCGCAGCAGCTATATGAGTTTGCTTTCTTTTGTACCCTGTGCACTATCAGTATTTCTACACGGCTATTTTTTTCGTTAATAACTTCACATTTATTACAGTTATTGGTTGGTTGGGTATATAAGCCGTCCCCAATCTCGTATCGGAAAATTGTACAACTCAACTCTGAGTGTAAATACGGGTGGAAGCTGCAAGTGTGTTTATTAATCATTTAGAGTTCTGTAAAACTGCAGTTACAATTGTCTAGAATATTTAGTAATTTGGAACGATATCAAATAGTGGTACTTGCACCAATCTTTACGGACATGTGCTGGACAAGTGTTGGACACGACAACCAGTCATTACAGTTATTAATATAGTGTAAAAATTAGGGTATTATCAATTTGGATTCGTACCCGTTTCTAAGCTCTAACCATATCAATAGTTTTGGTTTTAACCAAAACTATTGAATTGGTTAAATTATATAGTTATATATATTATATTAAAATATAATTCCTGGGAATTGAACTCAATTTCAAAATCCCACGTTTACCACGGCATTATCGACATTCGACATGACAACAGTTTAACAACATGACAACAGTTTACCTCCCGTGATGTATCATTAATTGATATTTCCAAACTAAACGAACTTCAAAAAGTCATTATTTCACGTCCCTCTACTCTATGTTGAATGTTGATCATCTCTTTGTACCTCTTTGTCCTGGGTTTGCACAGGATATGCTCGTTTAAAATATTTCCATCACTTTACATCACATAATTCTCAATAAATGTAATAGATTTGTAGTGTTGTAATTAGTTTATATTCGGTCTGTGATAAAGACCTCACTTATCCCATTGAAACAATTGATTTGAACTCTTGAAAACTCGACCTCACGAAACTTCCATATAACTGCTTTTTATACACTGTACCCTCACCGTAGTATAATTATTGGTACTTACTTAATACTTACTTACTTAGTATAATTATTGGTATTTTCCGATTCGACAATGTGTGCTGTTGCGCTCTAGCACAGCTTTACGTACGTCGTACAGCTTTAGTTTTTGGACGGTTCATTTACAGTTGTTGTTCCCTTTTCAAGTTTTATTTTCATTAGTTCTTGTACCCCAACAGCTTGCTAAGTTACGACAGCAAAACCTTGACGATATTACGGATGACTAATGCGGTTATTTCAGACTTTTCAGATTAGCATCTTTCTCTACTTCGAAGCGAAAATTGTGTCTAGTTCACGAACTAGAAAATAGAAAATTGTAGTACAGAAAATGTTCTTGTTGCCATTCTCATTATTGATATAACATTTAACAAGCACGTGGGAACTGGGAACATGATACACCGCGTAACAACATGGTATATCAGATCACGTGTCGTCATGGTGAACCACGTGTCGGCATGGTGAACCACGTGTCGGCATGGTGAACCACGTGACAATATATTAAACCACGTGATAACATGTTGCGCCACATAAAAGCAGAAATGTAGCACCGGCACCAGATTTCTGTTGACGCAAGTATTTACAGTTTTAAATCGTTAGAAGTGCACCCGCAATTGGAACTCTCTCTATCTGACTCTACCTCTAAATGGCCACAAAATGTACTAAATTGCAGTCATTAGCTATGAATACTATTCATCCTGTCTAAGAGCAAGTGCTCCAGTTCTTAGCCTCGTAGATGTTGGCATTCTAATGTTCTCTCAAATTGTATATTACATGTTTTGTTTTTTGTTTTGTTCAGGGAGCAAACTTGCCACATATTAGGTCCAAGATCGAAATCAGAATATACACAAGGTGGCCCAGAGTAAATCAACACCCTGTATAGTGTATACCGGACGATTAGTTTCAATGTGCTAGAATATGGGACACACTCAACTACCGCCTCTATCCCTAAGAAAACTGAAGAGTCCACAAAATCTCCCTTAAGTAATTTCAGCAAGAAAACAACAATTTCAAGAAAACAACAATTTTATTTAGTATCAATTAAAGCAGACAAAAACATATTTCATATATATATAACTAGCACGAACTTTAGATCAGATATTTTAGGGGACTTGGAGTAGCAAGAGATTGACTAAAAGGTATATAACTTTTACAAAGATACGTCGAGAAGAATCCAGGGTGATACAGGATCGGAGAGTGCAGACCAAAAGTTTACGCACCCACCTTTGCTTCCTGAGTTCTTGGTTGGGTAGAAATTTATGCAAACTTGGTCGTTTATACTCCAAGTCCCTTTCTTAAAAGAAGTAGTATTAACTATGTCTAGAGTTAGCTTCGTTCAATTTTTTTCAGCAGATTATGAACCACTCCCTCACTGACCTGGATATATATGCAGGGTAAACGAGCCGATTGACAGTAAAGAGCAACTATAAACGCCATATTAGGACATAAATTAAAAACGTGACGATTTCATTTCCGCATAGTTACTCTGTTTCCTTAAACAGTTGACAAATTATTTTTCTTGAACAATATAATAACAATATAAAGAGTCTTCGGGTTTTGGAGTGTTAGACCATAAAGGCATGAGTTCATACTCTTTGAATTCTTGTTTGTGTACCGTCCGCATCTCAACCAAATAATTCCTTGCAGCGAGATTGACTAATTCCATATTGCACTTTATTATCCTCATCATTACTTGCTAATAGTCCACGTGATGTTTTGAGACAGCTGACAGCAGTTTATTGAGGCATATAACGTTTATAAAGCACTAAGTACAGCTTACATCTCAAAAATGTAGCTACATTTGGGTGGCATCCTGATTGAACTGCATGTCTCGACCCCTCGTACAGCTTATATCTCAACAATGTAGCTACATTTGGGTGGCATCCTGATTGCACTGCATGTCTCGACCCCTCGTACAGCTTATATCTCAACAATGTAGCTACATTTGGGTGGCATCCTGATTGCGCTGCATGTCTCGACCCGGATTGTTAATGTGATTATGCTTCCAAATATTCCTTATTCAAATAACTTTATACCACAATCCGACTTATATCAAGCTTGTCTCTACTTCCTAATCTCTAGTTTCGCTATGTGATTCACTTTGTGGCTTTGTTCGTATTTATTAATGCCGACTGAAAGGTTTGACTTTAGAAGCTTGCTTCAATAGCTTCTACATTGGCTTTGTATCAATGATTATTACAATGATTGAATACCTAAACTCGGAAGGGAAAGTCTTAAAATATATATGTCTTTAATAATAATATTATTTAAAAAGGACTTTATTATTGGAGGACGTTGCGTGGTTTATTATGACAGAACCCGTCGCGTTTGTCATTCTCCTTTTGGATTGATATAATTTTTATATCAATATCTTTTATAATGTAATTATATGTTGTAATTATATGTTGTGGCTCATTTCACGTTGGAGGAAACACCTTGATATTCAAGGTAGCATTAATTTATTCAGACGGCATTTCTGCGGAAACCACGCACCTAATGTACTGTGACTTAATCAAGTGCATCATTCATTGTTTTTATTTTCTTCAGAAATCAGAAATGTCATTTCTTTGTTTTATGTGAGCAGATTTTGGGCAATCTGTAGTGTTCATAGTGACAGTGTTGGTTATCTGGCTGCAGATTATTTTTCTGTTCCTCTAAAAAGCCTACGTCGCGAGAAGTAAACATTTTGGCCTACTTTGTTTGTTGTTATATGTGTGTTTGTGACCCGTCCCAATCTCGTATTGGAAAATGATCCAACTCAGCTTTGAGTGAATATTGCGAGGGTATTCATTAAGCGCTTAGAATTCTGCAGATATAATTGTGCTAGTATGTTTACAAATTTGGATGGATATCAAATTAGTGGTCACCCTGGGCACAGCCACTTTTAGAAACAATTTCACGAATACTGCGACATCATTGTACTGTTACCTGTATGTTGAGAACTTTGAACATTACACGAGGAAATATGGACAGAACTGAATAAGAACAAAAACCACATTCAAAAATACTGTGATTTTCCGGCTTTGAAGCTGACTAAAGAAACTAGGGAATTAATTTTACTTTCCTAAAAATTAAATCGTTGATTTTATTACCACTTTTTTTAAAACATTCCAGTACATTGTACAGAAGGTTGAAGATTTAAATTTTGGAAGTATGTAGGGATCTGATATCGATCGTAAATACTAAAAATACTCTATCACAATTGTAACTGCGGTTTTACAGAACTCTAAATGCTTAATGAATATTGAATATACTTGCAGGTACCACCCGTATTCATACTCAGAATTGAGTTTAGTCATTTCCCAACGAGATTGGGACGGGTTCTATAAACAAACAAACAAACAACACCTATGTTGAGATTCGTTAAGCTTTAAAAGGGCCATCACATTGTGTGACCACCCCACAGAGAGGAGATCTGTCTGTCATTCCTACAGCAAATGTTAGAGTTCTAAGATAACTATAGTTCGATGATAATGAGTCACAATATCCACATTACACGAGTGTCTGACCACATGGCAGTGAAAATATTGAATAATTATAATCAAACCCCACCAGACTGTGTGATCATTGTTTTTATACATTGTTTCCGTAGATTTGTCCCTTTGTCCGTAGATTCGTCCGGAATTTGTCCGGAATTTGTCAGTTAGAATATGATTGATTGAGGAGCACTACCCGGGGGTAGCACAATAATACTTTAAAATGTTTGATTGCAGTCGATTTGGAAATATACGCACATATTTAAATGTAATAACACTATTTAGGAAATTTAAATAAATCTTATAATCTCTTTACATAAATTTAGAACAGTGGCACAGGGTCTGAAAGAATGCGCACAGATATTTTATCAGGTAAATGGCAGTGAAATTTAGCGGTGGTGTGTAGCATTATAAAAAGCTCGAAGGTAGCCATTTTTCGTTTTGAGGTAAAAGTTGTGTTGCTCGGTCCTTGCTCGTCGCTATCAACGTTTGATGTGATATCATCATACGAAAGATTTGTTCGTTTATGCTTGGGCGTTGTCTTATATGAAAGTGCGGAAGTGATATTGTAGGCTTAATATAAAGGTATTATACCTTGAAGGTATTATGCCTTTTCGGTTCTTATATACCAGACCGCATCAAAGAAGTGATAATATAGATTAGATCTATAGTTTCTATACTATTACTTTAGATCATTAAACACATACGTTTTCATGTATTTTGTAGATGCTAGTGTTTGGTAGATGTTCTAGGACACTCTAGTGAAGCTGTACAATGTCACTTAATTACTCTCAAAAGAGTGTGCTATCGTCTGATTTTACTTTTGATAAATTCTGTTGTCATAGAAAAACCCTTCTCTAATATTCGAGTTAAATATTTGCTCCCTTTTTCAGGCCGTATGAGTAAACACTTAACAGGCACTCATGTATCGTGTTACAGTATAATGTAATATAAAGGGTGTTTTAACGGTTTACTTTTAGAATAACTTAGTAATTTGTTGAAGTATCAAGGGTGTTTTTAACGATTTACTTTTTGAATAACTTTGTAATTTGTATCCATCTGTCTAGAAACTTGATTCTGCAGAAGGTCATAACTGCTGTAAACTACTAATTAGTACCAGTAATTAGTAACTACTAAATTAGTAATTAGTAACTACTAAATTAGTAATTAGTAACTACTAAATCAGTAGTTTACACTTTGCAACAGTAATTTCAGGCAGGATGTTATTAATTATTATCTAGCGGTGATCAACTGGGTACTTCCTCCGTAACTTTAACTGCTAACTAAAGTTGAACTGCTAAACTGCTTAAGGTTTTGCAGTATATCAATATACATAATATATTATAACAAATATTACCTATTAAAAATATTGCATATATTATATGCTTTCATTTATTACTGAACCTTTTTGTTGAGTTGAGACCCGACGATGCAATTTTACTATTTGTTTAAGATATATATGCGTATCATTCCGTTATAAACATTAAACACCTCCGGTTACTTCTAAGGGACGGGATAGAAAAAAAGGGGCAGCGTAATTTTGATCCATGCCGCTTATTTTCCCGCTGTTTTTTCGCACTTAGTAAATAATCCCTGCACATTTTTTATAATCCCACCTTTTATTCGTATCCCACCTTTTAGTTTTATTCATATCCCACCTTTTAGTTTTATTTATATCCCACCTTTTAGTTTTATTTATATAATCCCACCTTTTAGTTTCATTTATATCCCACCTTTTAGTTTCATTTATATCCCACCTTTTATATTTCATTCAACCCAGTTAAGTGTAGTTTTTTTAGTGATATCTTGTCTTTGACTTATTATATTAGATTGCGCACTGGACACTGGTCTAATGTGTCACGTGTTCTGAGGAAGCGTATCACAGGACCTCTGCTACTGCTACGACGCGCATTGGTCAAATATTATGTGAAGTGGCTAAAACCATGCGCAAGAACTATGATCTGCTTGGCTCGTGCCAGACTTGCAGACTGTTACAGTTTGGGTTGTCGGGTAGATCTTGTTGATATGAGCTGCAGTCTATCAGTATCGTCGTATCCTTTGTTGGACTATAATTTAGGAGATGATCGCGATATCGACTTCACCTGTTATGCTTGCCCAAATGAATTTGACCTTCTTGTGTCAACGTTCGGGTTGAGGAACTTTAACTACTTGTAGCGCGATGCACTACTGGGCCGCGCATCTTCTCGCAGATCGGCGAGATGCGAAGGATTGACATCGTGAATCAAAGGAACTACTTGAAAATAGAACGTCAACTTTAACCTTCAAAGTAGCCTGGGTAGAGATACAAATTTGAGACGTGGTTTGAAACCGTGAGCTTTCCTTACTTGACTTTCGACAAGGTCACCTTTGACCGTTTAAATTAAGTTGAATTATATAATGGAACGATTTCTGTGTGATGTTGTATCGCGGAGCGGGAGGAGTTAATAACACAAAACGCCTAACGTTTAAGGTTATATTAAAATAAGCCGTTGTGGCACGCTCATAGATGTGAATTCTGGTGCTAAAAATATTTGTCTTTACACGTGACAGTGATTCTGGGATTTTATTGGTCAATGCTGGAATCTTCCAATGACGGTCTGACGTCTGGGTCCTCAAACGTGAAATTTAATTGTATTTATCTAGCTACCTAGTGTGGTTTGTGAGGCCTCCTTAAAACATTCATTTGAACAACATCTTTTAGTTTTAACCATTAAAAAGCTATCAAAATGTCAAAATTTTGATTGAAAAAGTCAAATTGCGCTTCAAATTTGCTGTGATCACGATCACTATCTGGTGTATTCAACTAAGAGCAACTATTTAACCAATAACCACCAGATTACCAGAACTTTATAGAGCTTTTATGTTGTGTACCTCATTTGATCTAGTACCGTCACATTAATTGCTGCTGCTATTTAGCCAGCACTATTTACCTTTTAAAGTACTATTTACAGTACTATTTACAGTACTATTTGACAGTAAAGCTGCAATTTGCGAGCTGGTTTTTTACGGTCTAGACATCAACTTTAAATGTCAAATTATAGTAGTATTTCTAATATAAAAGTATAAACGTCATGCAGCTGCTGCAATTTCTAATCAGGAGTCACCATGAGGCCAACTCCGGTCCTCCGCTTGAAGTTGACAACATTATAAATCATTTTCCTTCGCAAAAGTAAAATTCATCTGCAGCCCAGCTTCTCCTTGAGCTTCCTATTTGAAGTATTATATAATCGATTACAAGCACTGCTTCGCTAGAACACTTAGTTTGTACGAGTTTTTGGTTTGAAAGCTTTTGTTTTATTTGTACATGTAATTGTTCTGTAATCTGTAGTCTGTACGTGCCACACGCACCTCAGCATCTTTACATTTCGTCTCGTTTTTATCTGTGTGTAGTGTGTAAGAATTGCTGGGACTTTTTTCTATTAGCTATTTCTTTGAAGTTGCATATCGAATCTAAATTTAGATTCGATATGCAACTTCAAAGAAATAGCTAATAGAAAAAAGTCCCAGCAATTTAGATTCGATATGCAACTTCAAAGAAATAGCTAATAGAAAAAAGTCCCAGCATCTTCAATCTTCATTGCGACAATGGAAGGTGTCTCAGAAAAAGCGATGAAATGATTTTTGTTTTAATAACTTTAGAACGGTCTGATAACATCATTAATCATTTGTAGTAGTTGTGAAGCATGACCTCCGGACAAATTAGTTCATTAGAGGTCAGGAGAGCGTGGTTCTTTTACAAAGACTTAAAATGGTCCAATATCTGGCTCATTTCCTCACGAAAAGATCAAACCATAGCAGGTATCGAATTCATTAATTCCTCCAGTAATTTGTCCAATTTGCTCCCCGATGAAACCCAGACCCCTGACCCAGATAATTGTGAGCTCTGTTTCTAGAAGTTTAACCGTTTTTAAATTGACTCAAAAAGTCATAACAATCTGACAACATAATAAAATTCACTCAAATCTGCCACTTTTTAACGATCCCTGTGACTACATACTACCCGCTAGTGCTAGTCACTTCGGCCCTTTCTATATTATATGCATTTTCGAACTGTCGTAAATTGGTATATTTACTATTTTGTTCGAATAAAAGAAATTGATTTGTAATCCTTTTCGAATCTCTGTTATGATTGGCCACCTTGGCCTAGTAGAATCTTTGTTCTGATTGTTATTCGGTGGCCGACTTGCAGCCACCGTATTGATCTCCCTAGTTGAACTCTAGTTGTCTGCGTGGAATACGAGACTAACCAATATCCCACCAAGAACCTTTATATGGGCTAATTTTTAGGTTATTATATTTATACATATTCTATAAGTTTCAGTGCATGCTGTTATATTCGTAACTACAGTTGTACCTCGCTATAACAACGCCCTCGACGCGAGTAGGTATTCAGGAGTAGGTAATCAGGATCAGGTATTCATGATCAGGTATTCCTACGCAGTTTGAAAATTTCGCAACACTCGGTACTATTTGTAGAGTTGTAGGTGTGCGTGGTCGGCACGCTTGTAATATTTTCTAATATACATGTAACAGCGTAATTGCAAAACACCTCCAAACATAAATTAGATTGAAAATTTTAGCTCAGTTTCGTGACCTGAGGGAGGAAAGAATTTCAAAACCGCTCAACTTGTTGTAAGTAGTTCTGCACTCTGCAGCGGTAATATGCGCATATATTATGTTTGTGTGTCGTGTTTATGCGCATATATTATGTACGTGTGTCGTGTTTGGTACTCATATATTGCATTCATTTGATGCTCTTTTATACCACTACTTGGAGAGCTTAGAATCCATGTTGCACAGTACAATTTTACACTTACGTGCTATTTTGTTTGCATTATATACGGTACAGTAAATGAGGGAGGAAACGATTTGCTCAAAAACCATGTTATCTTACTATATATAAAGCGAGACGATATATATATATGGATATATCCGTGCCATTTTATTCTCTCGAGTCTTGACACCACTTTAGGGTAGACGGGTTCCTGCTAGTAAATATAACGATACCCACGTTGTAGCGAGGCGTGTACTCAATAAACAGAGTATGATTTGACAGAGCTCTACCTGTCGCAATTCCTTCTGATCTTAGTTTATTAATTCTGTCTAGAGCAGGTTACAGTAGCTATCTTAGATACTGACAGCTCACAACTGACTTACCACGTCAAACTACACATAAACACCGTGAGCAAGGCATATAGACGGTAACGCAGATAATTACTTTGAATTATTGGTGTAAATTTGATACATTGCGGGCGGCTCTTCCTCGGAAGTCGGGCTTCCAAATCTATTAAAATGTAATTTGCAATATTCGCTTTACAGTATACACCTGTTTGATCCCAGCAAGGGGCGCCTGATTAATACATAATATTGTTATATGAGTTGAACTAGCTGCAGTGCTTTGTCCTTGTACCTATTGTGGTACTGCAGTTAAAAAATTACAGAGTTTCATGATGAAACTTTCATCATGAAGAGTAAAAACTAATTGTTTCATTCTTTTAGCAGTTTAGTGTGTCGTAATATAATTTAGATGTTGTGACGATAAGAGATTCGTGAATAAACGCCACTCACTAGCACTGCCATGTCGAGAGACTCTTAGTTCAGCCGTTTAACAGTTACTTGTTATGTGTTCACGTTTGGGCGAACACATTTTACTGAGAATACAAATGTTTGTTTATCGTAAATTAATGGAGCCAGACAAGGGTCACCGTCATTAAGTTCATTAATTAGTGGCATTTATCGGGACTTTTAGCGGTCTTCTTCAATTTTTCTATGGCTAAAATACTGGAAGGGTAAAACTTCTGAAGAAAACTCACTAAGCATTTCTCGCTGTTTCTTGGTATAAATGATAATTGTTTAAATTTTAAACACATAAACTTCTTGATTTCTGTATATTATGCGAGCGTTTTTCTCAGTAACATTTCCCCATATTTATAATACCAGTATTATGATAGTCATTACTACTGTATGATGTTTGTTCGCTTGATAAAGTTACGCTATTTCCACTATCCTACTTCCAGCAGATGTCTCCTTAACCCAAAGTTGGCGTGTATATTGTTTTCTTTGCCTCCCGGAAACATGGTCACTATTTAACACAATTTAACACAATTTAACACAATTTAACACAATTTAACACTGCTTAAACACTTCACCACATATTAATATTATATTCCAAGCTCTCTCCCCGATGTTTCTGTTTGACTTATGTATTATATCTGCAGTTCTTTGCCATTGATTTGTGTGTGTTAACTCAATTAATTGTTCATAAAAGTTTTAGATTCAGATTATATTTGATGTAATGGGTTCAAGTAATTGCGGACAAAGTTCACTATGCGTTTACCGTGTTTGGGTACCCATCATATTTTACAGCTGGGGGCAATATTTTCGAACGGTTCTGTTTTATGATCATTAATTATAATTGCTGTACTCAGTAAAATTTGAAAAGTATTTAATAAAAATTACTTTCGGCGATTAATGGCAGAGTTACTGTTAAATATCGTGTGCACCAGTTCAACCATTTTAATGTCTGACTTTTCGACAAATGATGTCCATTGATTTTCATAAAGTTGCGCAGCCCTTTAATAAAACGCAGCTAGTTATTAAAACGTTTACTCGATGACTGATCAGCCAATAAAATGTTCAGAAATTTAGACTGATGCTGCTGTTCAGATGGTCTGGTATGCAAATGAAAATTAAAACCCCTTTGTAAATTGTAGAACTGTTTTCAAAAGTTTCAAGTTCATTTATCTTTTGTCAGATTGCACCTTAGCGTTTTATGATTTGTTTAAGGTACACACAACATCGTATTCCACCGAATAAACAAGACCGCTGGACCGCACGAAGTAAGTGGGAACGACTAAAGCTCCGTCTAATACTAATAATTAGCAAATATAATAAGTGTTCGAAAACTCGTTCGACTTCGACACTGTTTCACTTGTTTATTTTCATCTGTTTTCTGTTAGTTCTTCTTCGATCTAGCAGTAGCTCTATGAGGCGGACTTATAAAAGTACGATATCTGATCTGTGATTCATTTTTTGGAGCCTTCGCGAACAGTATATAATCTATCTGGCTTTTGTTTAAAGTAAATCTATTTTGCTTCTAGTTACCGTTCGTGTTATTGTTTAGTTCACACTATAAAGCATTGGTTATCATCATCATGTGAAACTACTCTCCGCAATTCCAGAAATTAGTATGTAGAGCTTTCAGTGACAATAAATATATCTACCTTCCGCAACGTTAAATTGGTTGTTTAGCATTTACAATTTACAAAAGCTTTTAACGATCAATTTCGCCTTTCATGTGATGGATTTTACAGTGAAATCAGTAAACAATCTAGAAAAAGAGTTCACCAAGTATAACCTCGATATTCGCAAAGCTTTGAAAGAAGCCAAGGTTACAAATTTTCACGACATGAACCCCATCGCGTTGATTGATCTAGATAAGGATATTCTAGTCTCCTTTATGGAATCCCTAACGAAAATGATCAACTCAAGTCTTGAACTATGTAGATCAGCTGCGGAAACAATTGACGATCTAAAAACTAAGCAAGTTGAAAATCAGGGAAAATCGATTAAACTACAAGAGGAACTATCGAGTGCTGATACTGAGAAAAAAGAAAAGAAGAGCTGGAGCGACACTGTGAACAACAACTCAGCAACCACAGTGGCCCCTGTGAACAAAGTTCTAAAATCAGCCGTCAATAACAATGATCGCTCCGAGAACTACCTTATCTATGACGCTGAGGATGAACAGGATGAAAACGCGACTAATGATATGCTTGTTGATACTATTCTAAGTACTACTGAGTTTCTTTCGAGTCTCTTATCAATGAGTCAAACAATTCGTAGAGACAATTAGGGCTATCAGCACCAATTAGTCGTCATCTTTAAATTATTTCTTATTCTCATTGTATTGCTGTGTAAATTGTATCTTAATTTATTTAACTTGATTATAGCTGGTTTAAATTTTTACTCTGAATTCAGATATTTTCAACGCACAAAAACGAGTATTTATCCGAATTACCTTTACAGGTTGATACGATTTAATTCCTATATTTCTCTGTGACATTAAAAAATAATTTCACAAAAACTGAAAATACCCTGTTCATCTTTCTTGCTATGTCTTGGTGTATTAGTGGTTGTACTCTCATACGGTATGAGGTCACGTTTTACGGATCACATGACAATGACGCCTTATAAGGTAATGAACACCAGTATATACCGTATTTTTTATTAATATTTAACCACTAGTATTTACTGAGGAAAGCTATAATACTATTGTTCTGGTGTTCATTACCTTATAAGGCATTTTAACCTTTAAATTTAACCGCAATTCAAAATGAACCTATTATTAGTTAAAGTGGAATGACAAGGCAGCGCTTCAATCCCGCTGCTTTGCGCAATTGAATCGGAGTGATTGTATAGTATCTTGATGCTTGGGGAATTTTTGTGGTATGATGATAGTTGTGTACTATTCTACATTGATCGGGCTTCACAATTCATATTTTATTCTGAACTTTCGCTCTATATACTATTCCCATCGACCGTCTGGCGTTTTCTCTTGTATACAAGTTTCTTTACGTGTCTTTCCTAATTCCTTACAATAACCACATTGTATCACAGTGTCTAATAGAACTACTGTATCATTTATATGCCATCTATTATAACCCGTCCTACTTTCGTCTTTCGCAGAAAATATCAGCGGTTCAATTTGTGCAGTCTTTAGCTAAAAAGTCGCGAACTACCAAACTAAGCTCCCGTCTGAACAGTTTCTGGACTCATCATAGTTCTTTAAGCGTTAACCAACTGCTCCACGACTAAACGTGTTTGACCCAAATTTATATAATCAAATATGTAAAGTATAATATGTGAATATACAGGGTGGCCCAGAAGTAACTACACACATGCAACTCCAAAATTTCCAGATATTTGAAGTGCTTTCCTAAAATTTCAAGTTGGTTGTTTAAAACTAAGACGAGTTATGACCCTTGTTGATACGTGACCTCTGCACTTAATCAGTAATTTCGTCACCTAATCCCAACTCAAAACGTCCTCACTTTATGGTGACAATAAAGATAAAGAGGGAGTGGCGTGCTACAACCTCTGTAATCGATGAAATTTTACGACATTTTCAGGAAATCTAAGTTTGACCCATATTTATATTATCTGAAATTTGTAAGCAATTCTGATACGAATTACGTGAGTTATTAAAGGGTTGCGTGTGGGTAGTTACTTCTGGGCCACTTCTTATTGGTAAAAAATCATATTGAGACCCCATAAAATTCAACAAAGGAACCAAACTTGCGATGCTGCACTCGATTAATGGTTAATAAAATGCAATATTCGGATATTTTGAACATTGTTTCTCTGCGGTACACGTACTGTATTTCGACACGCACTGTAGTTCGAACTACAGTGCGTGAATCCTTTCTGCCGTTTTCTGACAAATGTGCTTACTGCTTAAAGACCATATTTCATGAAATTTTGGATTCTCTTATCCAAATTTCACTGAGCATTGAAAAACCGTCAGAACCAATCCCCGGCCTCCAGAAACCTCCTTCAAAAAATGTGACATAAGTGTTTAAAAACCTTGGATTTTAAAGTGAACCCTTTTTCAGAAAATGACAGATTCATTTGTTACATTTTTGTCGTGTTGAACGTTGACTTTGAGTATTCGAAACGTCAATTTTTGAACATTCAACGTTATTACAACGTTACTTCGTGATGCTGGTCATAGCGTTGATTTCCACATGAACTCTGCATGACAAACGATGGAGATCACACGATAATACACACCACAAGTATATCACGTGTAAAGTCGAATGGAGATGCTTCAAAACTCTGCTGTGTTATTTTCATCAAGTATACTCTGTGTCCACCGTCCGGCATACATAAATTTGCCGCATATCGTATATTAGTCGCACATACGTCGTATATTAGTCGCACATTAGTCGCACAAATCAAACCACCAGAGTTCCCGTGGGTTAACTATATGTTTACATGTCCGGGAACAGATTTGATCAAATTAGTCCCCCCAAATCATAAGTTCGAGGGCACTAGTTTATTAAATGAAACTGCGCCGAGCAGTTTTATATTTTACATATTGTGTAATGTAACGTTTAGTAACGCGATTTCATAGCTCCAGTTCATGCATAATGTAATGAATTTGCTCTTGTACCTACCGTCCTACCTACCAGGAGCAATATAGGCCGGGCCTAATAAAAGCGTTTAGTTATCTACTTCTATTGGTGTATAAGCGTGTGGTATATTTCATGATAGGTACACGGCTTGTTGCACTCAACTTTCCAGATTAATGAAAGTGTTTATCCCTGATGTATTTGCTTGTGATGATCTTATTTATAGTCTGGTCGTTGGACTTTCCTAGACTAATATTAGCATGTCATATGTATTATTCATAGGAAAATGGTTCACCGCAATTTAGTTTGAACTTCAATTTCTACCATTATATACTTAGTTTCATTTCCCGGAATCACAAAATTTGTTGCGCTTGCTCTGTTACGTTGTTGGACGTTGGTAAGCTTGATTGACTTACATGAGCAATCCTATTTCAAGTCTCTTTGCTTTAATCTTAATTTAAGTTTTGAGTAGGCGACCGGACGAAGCAGGCTTTTTTACGTGGTGCTTTTTTTCGCCCCGAAATAGACAAATATTCTGAAGAAATAGACAAATATTCTGCAGAATTCTGTTGCCGTCTGTTTTGTTGTGAAAATAACTGACACCATTCGTTTTGTTCCCCTGCACACTTTGTGTCGAACAAACCATCAAGTCTGGATAGTCTGGATGTCAATGTATAAATTGTTTTAACCTTAATTAATGGTTGGGTTTTTCCTTTAATCGGATTAGTTTCAAGAAAAGCCGCTCCAATATACAGCAATACCAACATTTATTTGTCACCCATGTGTCAAATGTCACCCATGTTCAGAATAACATTTTGGTTGGTTTTTAAGTTTACTTTTAGAGTGATGAGTCATGTATTTAGTTTAGCACAATTCTTTATTTATACATTTGTATACTTCACCATCATGATACGTTCACTTTTATTATTTCAAACAGAAATGACGAGAAAAGTTGTGTTCCTTGTTTTTTGTTTCCTTCCAGCTGCAGCATCTTTGTCCTGTCACCACTGTACCTCTGAGAAGCTCAATTTGCAAGGTAATAACATTTTCTTTTTCTAATCATTTTCACGGTTCAATAATAGGTGCTCGCGTAGCACAGTCGATGTTTCACCTTTTGTATATTTCACGCATATAATATATATATATGCATACAAAATATATATATGCCTTAACTCGAAAATATTTATATTTACAATGTCTATTTACCACGCGACGTAGACATTATTTACAACGTAGACAATACTGACAATGTAGACAAAATTTACAACGTGGTTAATATTGAGATTCAGATTGTATGAAAATGTGCGGCGGCTTTACTATTCATATATTTGACTATTGGATTTTTACAATGCAAATTCTCTCACTGCGTAAGGTAGTTCATTCCACATTTTCCAAATTCGATGTTGACAATGTTGACAATGTTGAATTCAGGCTGTTTAGAAGAAGGAGACTGTGGACATGGAAGTTGTAATGATACACGGTACTCAACTTGTTCAGATGGGGACACGTGTCTTACTCTAATTTACACGTAGGATCATTATGAATGATATTATGTTAATAGAAACATTAAAGTAATGTTTAATAAAATGCTTATGAGTATTGCTGAAAGCACAGTGTAATTAATGCTAATGAATGTAAATGTTAATGGTTCTATTCAGAATCTACTCGAAATATTTACTCGATAATAAGATTAATGCCTATATTCTTTAGCTAATTTTGTAATGCCCAGGAACGAGACAGGAGCAACACTAGTTAGAAAATGTGTAGATAGTCGCATAGATCCCTTCACGCACTGCGACCAAATCAGTCTTCAGCAAAGCCGACTAGGCATATGTACGTGACAGTGGGTTATGCATAACAATACAATATATATTGTATTGTAGAATGTGGCTTGTACTGAGTTTGTCAGTAGATTGCTGCTGCATGTTAAAACTAAGGTTGCATTTTTATTGTACCTGAAGTTAATGCATTTGAGCGATTGAGCTTGTTTGATTCTGCACATTCTCCCTAAGAGCCTGTATATTAAATCTTTAGTACTGCGATGTGATTTAACAAATTCTGTCCCAGGTAACACGTGGTTTTGTTACTCAGATTATTGTAACAACAGTAACAGTGCAGCTTACTCCAGTACGCTACTACTACTCGCTTTATTCCTAACCATATTCCTTTTCGCTAAATAACACAAGAGAGCACGTATTAATTAATCCAGATACCCAACCATCAGAATAGACCGCGTCTTCCGTCCGTAAGGAATGGATTGACGACGACGACTCAAGTGAAAGAACTGCAGAGACTTCTTGAATGGTAACCACATATTGAAAAGAAAGAGAAAGAGAAAGAGAAAGAGAAAGAGAAAGAGAAAGAGAAAGAGAAAGAGAAAGAGAAAGAGAAAGAGAAAGAGAAAGAGAAAGAGAAAGAGAAATAGAAAGAGAAAGAGAAAGAGAAAGAGAAAGAGAAAGAGAAAGAGAAAGAGAAAGAGAAAGAGAAAGAGAAATATAAATTTCTTGAGCGTATGAATTCTTGAGGAGCATTATTATACGAGAAAGATTGAGGGATGAGACATCCATAATATTTGTAAATTCCGATAGATTTTTTATTTGTGTTCAGCCTGAATTTATTTTACAGTAATTATTTCAACAGAACAATAATATTCTTATCATATCATTCTTAATATGAAATAAGTATTTTATTTTATTTACTACTAGACCGAAGTATGACTGCAAATTTCTTTCGACATACCTTCCCTAATTTCTCGTGATATAAGATCAGAGTATTCGACGCCATGGCTATAAGTATAATCAGAATATGATGATGGTAAATAATCTCGAAAATTGATCACTTCTAACATAGCTGGTAGGATGGCGAGGTCAGGCGATAATAACAGAATAAATATATTAACTAAATTTGCGGAAAAAACTGCATAACTACTCATCGTTGGAGATTTGTTTTTAACTGAAGTCACGTGGTGTATCACAAGCTAACTTTCGAAATATTTGTGCTTGAGATACACCGCGTGGTAGAGACGTATATGGTAGAGAACTCCAAAACGGTCAAATATATTATGTCGTTGAACTACTTCCACGATATAGTTATAACGTTTTTGTTCAAGGTCAGGAAGAACTTAAAGAACAGCATAGGAGTTAGACTTAGAGTCTATGAACCAGATTATTAAATTTCCAATTAAATTTGTTAGAGCTAGCTGAAGCATTAAGAAGTTTTGGACTGTTAATGTACATTTTCATTATTAAGAGCGGAAACACTATAAAACAGTTCATGCATCCCTTTTGTATATACAAATTAGCTTTTAAATATCGAATCAACCTCTGATTAAACTTTTTAGAGCAAGGATAGACTCTCTAATTTTCCATTTCTCTCGTGCATTGCATTGAAAAATTAAGGAACGCTTCGGCTTAGAGATCAAACAAAAAAAGGTAACTCTCCCAGGCCCAAAATCAAATTGTAGCTATTATACTTAAAATTAAATATCATTATATGCAAGTTATCCGGGAGGCTTGATTGGGCCTAGGGTTACCGAATAATTCGGGGAATATTCAATATACAGTGTACAGCATTATTTTACCGGACTGAATTTTGTCTCCGGTAAAGTGATTAATTAGGAAGTATTAAGTTATGTATTCTATATACCCCCAAGCCAAACAATAGCGTTCCTTCGTAATAATCAATCAATCACTACGAAGTAACACTATTGTCGTGGTTAATTACTCAATCACAAAACTGCTACATCTGATTACATGTGAAGGATCACGTGACGATGCAACATGACACGTGCAGTCAGTCGGTCCTGTGTCTTTTGGGTCACGTGCCTCTTCAGAGACTCTACAACTCTTTGGTACGTCACTGATCACATGACTAGACAGTAGACCCAATTTTCGTTTATCTTTAACGAGGTAACCTGAGACAACCTTACGATAAACTTGGATAGATATAAACCTCTCATATCTACCAGCTATCATCAGTTCTTCTTCTATCAATCAGTTATAACTTCTCAGTATACCAGAATGGACCAGAGTACCATGATGTACCAGAGGATGTACCAGTTTTACGCTCCTGCTCCCCCCTCCCCGATGACTCCAGAGTTTAACCAGGTATTCGTCCCCCCTCCACCCTACCAAGAGAACATTCCACAAAACCACTGCTACAAGGCGGGTGCAAGGATTGCACCAGCTCACTCACTTGTCTTTCAGTTCCCTTACTTTGCTCAGGAAACACCCAACCTTGATTCTACCTACGAACATGCCTACTGTCATAACCTCATATTACCCCGGCCTGGGGCGGATTTAAAGAATTCTACTGAAACACAGACCCCGCCTGGATCCTCAGACAATATGGAGACTCCGTCCAGGTCATCTGAAAATGAACGTGCTAAGAGAATTAGAAGTTGGTGGAGAAAATTGGTGCAAAAGATTACAAAGAAACGTCTGAAAGCTGTTCTGAAACCTCGGTCTAAATCAATGAGCTCGGTATTGAAGCCACGAACAAGATCAATAAGTTGCGATGATTTATATATTGTCCAGAGGAAACCGGAAACCCAGTCTACCACTACACCAGCTGCTCAGTTCTTGAAGAACCAATCATCTCCGGTAAAAATACCAACTCCTGGAGTCTCCTCCAGAAAACACCCCTTGTTAACTCAGGATTCCCCCAACTTACTAACTACGATTAAGAAGTCTGTTTCCTTTAGTGATATCACTACCAATAGTGTTCTTCCTTTTAAAGAAGGTGGAAAGGGAGTGGTTACAAGTTCGTACATCGTCAACGGTTATGTTTTCACCAAAATGTAAATTTTACTTGGTGTTTTAACTTTTAATCGATATTTTGTTGATACGTTTAAGTATTGAGTTTTTGGTATTTGTTCATGTATGTATAATATGTGTTAATTTTTGATTTTACTCAAAGAATCTTTTTATCTCTAGAAAAATACATAATATCAAATCGCCAAGTTTGAGATTTCTTACATACGATACCCACTACCCAGTACCCTTTGTGACAGGAGTAACAAATAGGTTGTCAATCTAAAGATTCCTACCTGTTCTCTGGGCAGAGCTCCCCGTCCAAATATAGGCTCCAGGAATACCCACTTCCTCTGAATCTGGTTCAAGTCATGTAGATACGAATCAAGAGACGCAAGCCTCGTCTCCCACAATCCAGCTTTATCAGCAAATCCTACATAATTTTATCATATGACTCATCTGGTTTTAACTTGTGAGCATAATCTTTAAAACCATTGAATAGCATATGATTTAATAGCCTGATATTAATTATCAAAATCATGATAATACACTGACAACACACTGATAACACACTGATAACACACTGATAACACACTGATAACACACTGATAACACAATGATAACACACTGATAACACACTGATAACACACTGATAACACACTGATAACACACTGATAACACACTGATAACACACTGATAACACACTGATAACACACTGATAACACACTGATAACACACTGATAACACACTGATAACACACTGATAACACACTGATAACACACTGATAACACACTGCACAGTACCTTTGAAATAAGGGCTGTCTTTCAGGGACTGCAGTAAAGACTGGTGGTCCCCGACTTGAGTCAGCATTTCCTTCCAATCCTTGATGATCTGTACCTCCAATCCGTTGGTGTCATCATACTTTGATAGTGAGAACACGGCTCCTGCTCCCCAGACCTGTATTTAATTAATAATAAGGAATTAATTTTCATTGATATCACACCAGTTTTCAGTCTTTTTATCTCAACCACATCTCATGTAGTTCCCCTGAAGTCCTCCTTTAAAATAACAATCCCCACATATATCTAGCCACACTCACCTCCAACTCAGTAAGGGCGTCTCTGATGGACACCTCTCCCTGGGCTCGACTGTTCAGCTCTTTGAGCGCGTCCACATTGTCTATTATCTTATCAGACATGTTGAGCAGCTCGGAGACTCGTAATTTGGCAATGTCTGTAGTCCGGGGCAGACCTGTTTAATGGAAGTTTAATGAGTGATAATGAGTGAGATATATTAACGGTGAATTTAAGTGCAATATGTCCTTGTTAGGATTCAGTATTCCAGTATAAATTATTGTGAATGTAGCTAATATTAAAGCACTTGGAGCCTCTCTCTAGGTCTCTAGAGTTGGTACACGATGTACTTTAACTTACCAATAATTCTGTAGAGTTCGACCCAGTGATTATTTGAAAGATGTTCTCCTCTGACGTACTTTAGGTAAGGTATAACGTCCTGTGTCTTCTCTATCTAAACAATACGTTTTTACTAAGCAGTATACTTATTATTCCAGAACAGATAATTTTAGTCAATATTTGGAATGTTTTTAGCTTTTTCTTCTTTCGATGTAATATTTCAGATACAAATTTTAAGGTAAGCAAAAAGTAGACCAAATACACAAGTTTATACAAATTTGACCACCCATACCTCTTTTTGAATCTTGACTATCATAGGAGTTGGTTCACCCTGAGCCTTGATCTCATTCCTCATTTTCTCGGACCAGGATATCATGAGGTCCTCAAGTTGATGGAGTGATCCTCTGAAGGAGACCCAGTCCTCCTGCACCAGTTTCTTCATTTCACTGGAATACTCCTCGTATAGCGCCCACATCTTCTCCTGAGAGAGACAGTGTCAATGAAAAGTTCAGGCATGTTCTCCCTGGCTTACACGTGAGACCGTGGGTGTAAATAAGTGTTAGAGGTTAAACAATAAACCAATTTATTACTTTGTCAATTCAACTGTAAATTTGAGAGTAAGGTCCCTTACGATTTAGAAAGATTTCTAATTATAATAAGAATCTAGTTACATGCTCGGTAAGTTGGGTGTCAAGCTGATCAATAGAATCAGATGGTGGTGGTTTGAGACCAAAGTGTTCACACTCTTCCACTATCTTCCCATACGCTTCTTTCACTTCCTGGAACTCTAATCGTCTTTCTTTCAAACCGTCTATTGTTTTCTGAAAATTTCACAATAGTTCACATTTACATTTAGATTCTCTTACAATCCTTAAACGTGGAATGATATTTTTATAATTTTTGTTCAAGCTGTAAAATAAAAGCAGCTGAGTACTCACAAGTGCATCGCCTTCAAGGTCTATATTCTTGGGTTTCAGTTGATTCCACCGAGCAGTGAACTTAGAGAGCTGACTTGCAAACTTCTTAACGTGGGCCTTCGTGTTGCCTCTCATAACCTCCACCTAGAAATTGTGAGTAATTAATTAATCAGTAATTATCTAATTCAGATAATTATTTCTCTGTGCTTCCTCTAGTTCGATAACTTGTTCAACTAGAACAACTAGAACCAGAATGTAGGACAACACTTCACTAAAACAGAAACACGTGACCTGATAATTTAAAGGTTTTTATACAGAATGCTTAGCCTTAAGTTACCTGTTCCTTGATCATAAGTTCGTGACTTTCCATCAAGAGCTCCAGCTTGTCCCACTTCGTCTGGAGCTCTGTTATTTGTTCCACCCCACTTCCTGCTACGCTCCGGAGCAGCCTGTTCTTCGTATCCGCTTCCTGGTCATTTCAAACACAGGTTAACATCTTGTGATTTCACTCAAAATTGTAAAGGACATTTTCAATTGGCGCTGCTTCAGTATCTTTGACAATTTGTTAGCTGTGGAATTAAATAAGGAATTAAGAAACTTTGTAAACAAAAACTGGTAATTTCCTCAGGCAAATTACTACTAACCTTGAAAAGGGGCTGTACAGAAGGTTTATTAGCGGTTAGTGCTGCGTGTTCTTTGTTAGCTGCTCCCACTTCTTCAACCTGCAATATAACTGTAAACAACACATCTTATAACAAGAACAATTACTTAATATATAATGATTCAGATGATGTTAATTAACGTAAACAAGAATCGAATCTACGACCTATGCTACTTTATCTTCTCCAGAGAAGACCAAGGAAAAATCACAACCTCCAAGTTTAAAAAAGATATCTTACGGTTTGAGGACGTGTGGTGAGAATGTCCATGCCATCAATAATGAACTTGTCAATAGTGTTGATGTCAGACATGGCACTGCGTCTCAGAGTCAACAGCAGAGTGTCCATTAGAGTCTGAATGTGGTCATCTATAGTGGCTTTAACTGGAGCTGTGCTGACTGTCAGGCAGTCTACCTTTATCTCACTGGGGGAGATGAGTTGAGTTATAGGTGGGGTTTAGATTTACACAACAAGATACAAGGGCAGGTCTCTCCCGAACGTTGGGATGGCCTGAGGTGCTTATCTCATTTTCAGTAACCCTAAGCCACTCTGTGCCGAGGCACTATACTAGCTGTAAGGGGATTATCCTACGAGCCAGAGGGTGTGTATCACCAGCCGAAGCTGTACCAAATCACAGCTTGGTAACTGGCCGACTTGCATCCGACCGGATTTGAACCCGGGTCTTCTGCTTGGGAGGCGATCGTGTTACCACTACACCACCCGGCCGGTTTAGATTTACCTTCTTTAATTAGGTACTTTGAGCAAGAAAATCCTCAGTAGCAGCCTTTGTTTGTCAACAAAAAACTAATTAATTCAAGGTTGACAAAAAAAACTTATCGAAGTTACTCGACAGTCGACTATCAAAGAATTATGCTTCTGTTAGCCGTTAGACCCTATATAAACAAATTATTTAGTTTCCTTACCTGGGCAGTCGCTCAGCTTCTCTTCCCTTCTGTTTCAGAGCCTTGAAGTTCAGTTCCCAGTCAGTGGTAGTTGTGAGGGTCTCTCCTATCATCATCTCTATATCAATATTACCCAACACTACCCACGGTTTGAACTGATCCAGCACTTTAGCCAGCCTCTGGGGTAAGTCTGGTTTTTATTTCGCGGCAATGGTTGAGGAAATAAGCCATGTAATAGGATATATTATTACTATATCCGCGTATACTAGCGTTTATCTTTGATTAACTACGCAAATATTTCGTTCGAGTTTTGGCTTAGTTTATTTAATTAAATAATCAGGAAGAGAGGAATACCTGGAATAAGAATTCAGCTTTAGAGTATACAGTGAAGAAATGAGTTGCATTTCTGTCGATTATAGCAGGGAAAATCACCTTCCCTTCCTCGTTACTGTAAAATTCAGTTAATTATACGGAGTATTTTGAAGTTTCAGCTGAACTTGGCAACAAAATCACGTCACTTTCTTTTTCGATTTAGTAACCTTTTGTAAGATAGATTAACTAGCAGTTTAAAACATACAATAGTGAGCGTTGCCGCAATTTGAACCTATGAAACATTACCTAATCGGAGCGTCCAGTCCTTTGAAGTGGTTGGGGATACAAAGAAACTTCTTCATCTCCCGATAATACTTGGCTTTTACTTCTTCTAGTGGTGGTCTGAACCCGAGCTGGCCTTGCCGGTACACTATCTGTGGAGACAAACATCAGAATTAACTTGTGATTTCGTTTTCAGTAGATAAGTGACAATTTTGAGCAGTTTAAGAAGTTTTAGGATGGTGTGTGACTGTAACGGGTCCGCATGACTGCAAAAGTCAGTACGTTTAACGCCTCGAGGAAGATCGCAGGATTCTTAGTCTACGCTACTCTTTTCATCATGGCTACGACACTCAATTTTGGGACATGGAATGTTTGCGGTCTATCGACCACATACAGGCAACACTTCGTTGCAGAGGACATTGACAGATATAACTTAGACATTTTAGCACTTCAGGAGACCAAGACACGTGAATACTTGGAAACAACACTCCCCGGACATCATCGATTGTTTTTGTTTGATCAGAGACACGATAGACACGGTGGACTTGGGTTTATTGTTAACAAGCGTTTTTTGGAATGTATAGTATCTCATCATCAGATCAGTGACAGAGTTGTTTATATGGACTTTAAATTAAGTGCTAAAAGGGTGGATCAACCACCTTGTCATATCAGAATTGTTAATTGTTACAGCCCTACGAATCCCAAATCAGTTCAGAATCCCCGATTAGCGACCCAATTTTATGATGAGCTACTCGAGGCTATCAGTGTTCCTGCTAGATTTGAAGTATGGATGTTAGGTGACTTTAATGCCAAACTTGGCAAAAGAAGCCCTGTTGATGTAGAAAATGGTTTACAAGTGAATATTGGTAGACATGGTGTTGGGAGGAGGAATGAAAACGGTGAAAGGTTGCTACACTTTCTCACTGCTAATGGCCTGTTTGCTGCCAACACTTCATTCTCCCATAGAAGCAGACACATTACCACACGGACTGGTTGGATTCGGGATCGAGCAACCAGGAAAAGTAAACCTTATTTCCAACAGATTGACTTCATACTCTGCAAGTCCAGAAGCAAGGCACTGCTAACTGATGCCAGGTCATATGCAGGTACAAAGCACCGCAGTGACCACAAACTTGTTGTTGCCAAGGCAGATTTTTCGCAGCGCTTCAATTTGTACAGGGAGAGCAGAGCATTTCAGAAGAGTTATAACACAACAACCTTGATTGGAAGCAAACAAGCTCAACAAGAATATCAGCAAGAACTTCATCAGATACTTGAGCAAACTGTATCAGATCCTGACTTTAGCTCCAACAACACGGAACAGCAATTTGATATGCTTTTTGGTGTAGTTAAAGAAGCTGCTGTTTCCACTGTGGGTTTTCGCGAGCCACAGCGAAAGAGGAATCATTCCTCTGACAGTCAAGTTGTTTAGCATGTCTGAAGAAAGGAAACAACTTTTACAACAACTGAACAACAACGAATACAGAGACAGGACAGCTCTCAGAGCTAAAATCAACAGGCTCTCTAATGACATTACTAAACGGTTGAAAACATTGAGAGTTGAGTTAGCAAACAGCCTAGCTGACTCTATAGCCACCATAGACGAAGGACGGAGAATGTTTGAAGCTGCTCGTCAACTATCAGGCAAACAGAAAATGGGTGCAGGCTCTGTGTCTGTTTTCAACACTGACAACCAACTGGTAGATAATGAACGAGACAAGGCTGAAATCATTCGCCAGTACTTTGAAGAACACTACACTGGACCTGACAGTGAACCACCACTACAACCGTTCACAGGTAACCCTAGGCCCCTTCAAAACCCCATTACAGCGTTTGAAGTTGAGCTTGCGGCCAAGAAACTCAAGAACGGTAAAGCTGTTGGACCAGATGGGATCCCAAACGAGTTCCTCAAACACTCTCCTGAAATCTTTTATTCCACATTTGCACAACTTACTAATCGATCTTTTGAGCTCCATGAACATGTACCTTCTTTCACAGAGGGATACCTTACTCCGCTCCAAAAACCTGGAAAGCCACTAGGCCCCCCTAAGAGTTTGCGCCCACTTTGCCTACTTAACGGTACTAGAAAGATATTGTCCATGATAGTCTTAAAGCGCATCCAAAGGCAAGTATCTCAGTACACTGGTCCTTGGCAGAATGCCTATAAACCTGGCCATAGTTGTGCAAATATCGTTTGGACCCAGCGAATACTAGTATCAGTTGTCAAGGAAAAACGCTGGTCTCTTCATAAGATGGGCATTGACATGTCCTCTGCTTTTGATACCATAAAGAGGTCGGTATTACTTGACATTTTAGCTGATGCTGGTTGTAGTGAGGATGACATTCGACTGGTAAGGTATTTGCTCGCAAATACTGACCTGAAGATCAAAGTGAACTCAACAATATCGGGAGAGTTTATTGTCATGATTGGAGCTTTTCAAGGCGACAGTTTGTCTGGAAACTTGTTCACTCTATATCTGGCAGCAGCACTTTACCACCTGCGTGCTGTTATGTCCTATCTAAGACCTAACCCTCCCATAGCTGAGAATCTGTTACCCCTCGAGTGGGAGTACGCAGATGATGTTGATTTTACTGATGAGGATAAAAGCAATTTGGAGTCTTTGTTGCCAATATGTAAAGAGATATTGGAAGAGTGGAATCTTTTTGTCAATGAGTCAAAAACCGAGTTCACCCACTTCTATCTGGCCGGCAAGAACGAGGTTGATAACAAAGGAGAAACACTCAGAGGTAGAGAACCTTGGAGGTCATCTATCTCTTTAGGCTCTAAGTTGTGTAGCATCGAAGATGTCAAGAGACGATGTATACTTGCTAACATTGCTTTTCAGAACTACAAAAAAGTCTGGGAACAAGGTAGACGTATACCCTTGAAGATTCGACTCAAGATATATGAAGCACAAGTTGTTTCAATACTGATGTATAATTGCAACAGTTGGGCAACATCTAAACAACTCCTTCAAAAACTTGATGTCTGCCACAGGAATCATCTCCGTACGATCATCGGCATGACCTACCCTAATGTCATACGAAATGTGACTCTATACAAACGCTGCGAAGTTGTACCACTAAGTGAGCGTGTTGCTCGTGCACGGTGGAGAATGCTCGGTCACATCCTCCGCAGTGATAATAACTCACCTGCCCAGCTTGCCTTACATTTTGCTGTAGAGAGTCAGAGTTTGATGAGAGGTAGAGTCGGACGACACCAGTCAAACTTGTTAAAAACTATTTTGAACGATTTAAGTGATAGAAACTTTAGACTTGTAAATACAGACGATTTATACCATTTAAGATTTTTAGCGACAGATAGAAAAGCATGGAGAGAGTTAAGCATGATTTAGTTTATTCTGTGTTATTTTTCTCTTGGTGACTTATCAGGTCATCAAGATGTTCTTTATGTTCTATTTTTGATTTGAATAAAGTTATATAATAATAATAATTAAGAAGTTATTTCTGAGATTTATTCATAGATTAAATAAGATCATCCTGGATCCTAACCTCAATCTTTATTTCAGATAGGTTGTTGTTGAGGTTCTCTAAGCCCATCTGATACTGATGTTCCAGTGCCTTGTACAGCTGTCTATCCCAGTGTATTCTCCATGGTCTCATGTTATCTTTAGAGACACCTGTGAGCAGATATAAGATTAAGTTAATTGATCAAATTTATTTTATCATTTTTTTACCCGCCATAATTTATTTACATCTGACTTTACTAGCAAAACATACGATTAAACGGGTTTGTGATGTTCTGAGGTAAAGCTTAGCTCGAAGAATTGGATCTACTCACCTGTAAATTGGAAACAAAACTTACTGATGTGACAAATAATCTCCCAGATTTAAACCAGCCAGAAATTGAGAGATTTTCCTTAAATATCTCAGCCAACTCAGCAGCAGATTTTGGTGTTTGGTAACGTGCTTAGACCAATCACACACTGCCTAGATGTTCATGTGACAAACTTGGTCTCCAAAATATCGCAGTCGCTGACGCTACAGTTACCCAGGTTTAGATCAGGGGTACAGTAGCACGTACCAGGACGGGTATTTACTTTGGGCTGACGAATTTAACTGAGGTGTGTTCACTCAGTTTCAAACCATCAATCCTCTCAGTTAAATCGATCACTAGTACTTATTTTCGTTTCAATAACTTTGTAAACTGCTAAATAGGCCTGCTGATAATAAGTTATCACTTTTAACTTAAGCCAGATCATGTTAGTCATTTTATTTGACGTATTTTATTATATTCATAAAAATTACCAAACCGTTGAGTGAACGATTGTCAAACTGATTTAGGCTTTTATTTGCTTATCTGAGTGAGTCATGTGATTCGCCCTCGTATATTAGGAAAGTACCACCCTAGTGTCCTACACCCGATTTAATTCATATAATATCAGTACACAGGATGGAATATTCAACGACCTGGATTACAGCAACAAAACCAGATTGGTATGATGAGGACTACTGAAACCACGCAGCTGATGTGACCTACGGGACTATCTGTTGTCTGTGCTTCCTTCTCGGGACGGTGGGAAACATTGTCAGCTTTCTGTATTTTAAGGCTAAGAAAAGAAACATCTCCAGCGTCATCTACATGGTGATAACTGCAAATGATGTAGTCGTCAGTGTGATAGTAGTCCCCGTTGGAATTTCTTTGTCAGAAAGAAGTCGAGGTATCGTATTCGGTACGATCCTGAGCTGTAACGCCTGGTTTTACTTATGGCAAATAGCAGTGTTACATATTGTCTTCTTAGTGCTATGCTTGTCTATAATTAGGACATTGTCACTGATAAGACCCTTCCAACCGCAGAAAATAAGAAATCTACTTAAAGCTATAGTGGTATACTTAACGCTAATTTCAGCTATGAGAATAGGATTTCATATTCAACTGGATACGGAATTCTCCCCTTGGTTGGCACGCTGTGCATTGTCTATCAAATCAGGCGGGACTGTTATCCTTATCCTGGAGATCATCAGTAACTTATTGTGCATAGTTCCAGCGTTCGTAGTTGCAACAAGCTGTATCATATCAGCTGTTGTGTTGCTAACAAGAAGAAATAAAATAGCACAGGGACAGGAGCTACAGCAATCCAGAAACACGGCAACAGTAACTATTTTACTGTTCGCTCTTGTGTATGGAGTATGCAATGTTCCCCTTGTCGTTGATTATATCTTAAAAACATACGCAAGGTACACTGATAACTGGGAGTGGTACCTTAATGTGTACCAGTTTGATACACAGTTGTACTACAATAACGCCATATTCACTGTTCTCCTAGCAGTAAACTCAGCAGCCAACCCAATCCTTTACTTTTGGAGAATGCTCAGGCTGAGAAAATTCATTAGAGGGATATTGAGACTGAAGAGAGGAAATAAAAATTGCGGCTACAAGTCCCCAAACATTGTTAACCAGCAAGAGAGAGGACTTGCAGCCGCAATTTTAGAGACTCATTTATAATTTCTACCATATTATTATATCTTGTGAACTAACATGCATTGTTATCTGAGCTACACGGTTGATAGTAGTGCGTTGTTGTACTGCTTATGATGTTGTTCGCTAGTTTTGTCTATTCTAATATCTAAGGAATTTATCGCAAAAACGTATATTCTGATCTCGGGTACTATAATTATAGTAGTGGTTTAAATAGTAAAACTGAGTTGGGGTTTTGCAAAATAGTGAACTACTGAACAGTGATAAATAAAATATACATTGTATTTGAACTGTCTGATTTACTGTAGTTTATTACCTTGTTGGTGAAGTGTGGTCATGATTCCTCTTATCTCATTCAGACTTTCCTTCCATCTCATCTGTTGTCTTAACAATTCTATACTCATCAGGTTAACCACCTAAAACATAAGTATCTCGGTCAAATGGAAGAAAGTTTCAGTAATATAACATAATCGTTTGAACCGTTAACGAGGCAACAGTTTGTAAATAATTTGATTTTTCTAATATCATTATTTAACCGAGTTTGAGCAAATGTTTACAATTTTCAAATCTTAATACAAACGGCCGTGTTTAGTTCAACTGACCTTGTCAGCAATGTCAAAATGACATTTCCTAAGTTTCCTGTTCTCAATAGTGAGTCTGTCAGCTGCACCCTGCAGTCTGTTGATGTAGGACTCTAACTCTGATGGATTATCCCACGTGACCTGTGTGTCAGTTAATTAATAATCATTAAATAAACAATTAAATAATTAAATTACCAAATTAAATTTATTCTATTCATAATAACATGTCAAATTAAGCTTGTGAGAACATGCTTCAATTCATTGCCAGATCATTATAATTTGATCAAAGTTCCAAATCAATGGAACAAAAAATAATGCCATGCTCTTATCGTTTTTATACATCAAACGCCGATCATGACTAGTAAGAAGCAATGACTATATGCTAAAATTTATTTCATGGAGAATGTTATAATGAAAAATCGAAATTGATAATTTAAATCAATAATACAACTAATTATATCAATAATTCAGTCCACAAATCTTACCTGAACTTTACTCCCTTTACCCTTGACTCCTGGTTTAGGGTTCTTAATAGTCTCCTCAAAGCTAACAGCACTGTCCAGCATCATCAGCTTCTGACATTCCAGCATCTGTTCGTCTATCGAGTTGTAGAAATTCTCAACCTGGTTGGCTTGTATTTTAGCGATTTTTAAAATTCAATTTTAAATTGAGTTCAATAATAAGGATGAAAACTTGCTTGGTTCGTTTAAAGCTCATTATTTGGCTACTTCCATCACAGAACTAGATCCGCAGATACATTTCAAACTTGTTTTCACGTGCAACAGATTGTAACAATTTATCTCCACTTTTACCACTTTAACTCCACCTCAAACTCACCTGTTTCAAAACCACCCCATGTCGGTAGAACTTCTGAGCAGTAGCTGCTACTCTCTGAATCTTAGTGGGAATTACAAATCCTAGTGCAGTGAGCTGTCTTACTTCTCTTAGTAAGGAGACTAGCCTCTCGCTGTAGAATACACGTAGCTTTCCTGGGAACAGTTATATTATGTGTATTCAAATTAAAATAAAATATGTATTGTATTCAATTAAATATGTATTTTATTCAATTAAATATGTATCGTATTCAAATTTTAATGAAGAAGTGATACTACTCTCATACCTTGATAACTTAAGGTAACAAGCTCTGTAAAAATTTTAAAATGGAAATGTGATTATTATTTAACAACTACTGACCATCAGAATGTGATAAGTCCATGAGTTTACCACCCATCTGAAGGGCTAGTGGGTTCTCTGTGTCTTCCAGAAGGTTCTCAACTTCACTCACCCATATCTCAACCTTCGATGAAATTGTTACCAGATACTTGACTTTAAATATGTATACGAAATAGGTAAACGAAAACACTTATGGATGTTGTGACAAAAAGGGCAAATTTTAGGAGAATTTCAAACAAGTTCCAAAACGTCCGGACGTGTTCAAATATGTAACCTGTTCGTTCATGTAAGCAGACATCTCCTGCTGTAACGCGCCGCACTCCCCAGTAAAGCTCTGGAACCCCTGAAGATCTCCCAAGATATTCACTGCAGTGCTGTTCGTGTCAGAGACTCTCCCTATCAGCTGTCGGACCCACACCACAACGTTAATCAGTTCGGGCAGGTTCTTACCAGTCTGTAGTGTGCTCTTATCTTTACCGTACCCTGGTTAATATTATAGAGGACATGTAATTGGGGACATGTTATTGAGGACATGTTATAGAGGACATGTTATTGGGGACATGTTATTGAGGACATGTTATAGAGGACATGTTATTGAGGACATGTTATAGAGGACATGTTATAGAGGACATGTTATAGAGGACATGTTATAGAGGACATGTTATAGAGGACATGTTATAGAGGACATGTTATAGAGGACATGTTATAGAGGACATGTTATTGAGGACATGTTATAGAGGACATGTTATAGAGGACATGTTATTGGGGCAAAAGTAATTGTGTAGAGCGCCTTGTAACTCTATCGTGGGTGTGATTTCCAGATCGGACCATTATATTTTATTGTTCGCATTTTATAATGTTAACTTCGGAACTTAGCGACATAATTAATTAATTAGTTAATTACCAGACGTGCGCTTGCTGAACTCGTCCTTGAGGGAGCGGACGTAGGTGAGAAGCTGTGCGAGCAGAGTTTCCCGCTCCGCTACAAGTTCATCTCGTACAGCTGGTCTCATTACGAGCTCTCTGTACCTGAGAGAGTGGGGGTTACATAGTTTACATATTTAACATATCATACATAGTTTAGTTACATATTCAGGGTAGTTATGTAGTGAGTTGGATCTGTAATAGTTGTACTAGGAGATAAACGACTGGTTTAAAGGATTTACCATCCAATCTTTCTCCAGAATACGATCAACAGTATCCAAGAATAAGCAGTAACAATTTAACTTTTGTCGTTCACAAACATGATCCACAAACCTCTGAAACTCTCTGAGAAGTTGATGAGGCTGAGCTCCGATCTCATGGAAATGCTTCTTTAGTTTTCCGGAGATCTTCTTCTCTGCTGGAACCATACCTGAAAGGGACACAGTAGCAATCAGGTCATTACTTCATTATTTGTATTGGATATATACTGTAAGTTATTCTCTTGCATCTTCAGCTATAAGAGGTAACCGCTAGTATAGTGCTCCAGAGGATTTCTTAAACCCCAGCTAGATGGTAAGTAACACGTAAAGCGTTACGTAACGCGTTACTTACCATCTAGCTGGGGTCTTATAAACTTGTTGTTTCAGGTCCCAATGTGTAGCGACTACCGTGCACTATAACATGATCTCACAGTGGTCTCAATGACGCTGAATTGTCGAGATGTTGTGTGTGTAAGTGCACAACAAGCATGTGTAACGTATCGCCAGCTTGCTTTTTACGTGTAACTAATATAATAACGTCATCTTGCTTGTTTGAAGAAACATCATCATCTCTAGCTAGTATCAGGCAGCCTAATTAACTTTACAACTTTATACCGTTGTAAAGGTTTTAAATAACCCTGCTAGAAGCACTGCACAAGATGAACAATTACTAATTATTAATTGAAAATTAGATAATGATTATTAATTAGTACGTACCTCTCTCGTATTGAGATACAGCAGCACGCCACTTTGTCAAGGTATAGGGAGTGTTGTAAAGAGAGTTGAGCTGGGAGAAAGGGGTGAAAGCGGTGGCGGTGTTCAGTTGTCCTTGTTCTGTTTCTGACAGTAACCTGGGTATCATAACAGTTACTTCATATAATTATATATCCCGACATAAGCATTGCTTATTAAGCAATCTGTACCCTGATCCTAAGTTATCAGGAAATTTAAAGGAATAATTTACACATTTCAAAGTGAAAAGTTGTTAAATCATCTACTAGAATAAAAACAAGTCTAGAGCTTGAAGACAGACCTGGTGAGCTGCTCGTGAACAACTCTAATGTTCAGTATCTCCTCCAACCGAACTGACAGGTCCTGGACACTCTTGCTGACGAACTTGTCTCCCAGCCATGGCTGTGCGCTGTACCTGGACACGATGTAGGGGTTAGTTTATCAATATGTCACAGGAATCACAGCCTTGTTTACCATTTGTAAGTTACAATACCGACTTAAAAGCTACCTTAGTTCGTGTTTGACTCTTCGGATAGTTTGAATTATACAGTGCACACATTATTATAAATTAATAAACGTCTTAAAACTTCAAACAAAAATAATAATTAAAGAATTACCGTTTCCAGAACTGTACAGTAAGCATATCGGTAGTCCTGTGGAACCTATCACACACTGATATTGCTCCGCCAAGAGTGTCTCTGATGTCGTGGTACTTGTCTTCCCAAACTGACAAAGCACTCAGTTCCCGTTGTATATACCTGAAAGGTGATAAAAAGTTAGTAAAGTGTTGGTAAAGTATTAGTTAAGTATAAGTATTAAGTATTAGTAAAGAAATAGTAAATTAACAGACTTTACCGTACTCTAAGTTCTAACAGACTCTTAAAGACTCTAACAGACTCTTACAGGCTCAAGATGATCGAATATGGAATATTGGGTCCACGGTATGTCATTATTTGTGACCTTATCATAGAGGACAATAATATCATACCACTGACTAAATCACAAATGTGAATTTCTAAAAGTGAAAGTGGGATAATATTAACCTTGTCCACGTGTCACCCAGAACCCTAAGCAGGTTCCTCATCCTGGCCTCGCCATATGGAGCTCCACTATCCGGCACCATCTTCCACAAGTCATCCAGATAGTCCTGTATCTTCTCCATGTTATCATGGCACCTATCTAGCGGGGTCGACTCTGGGGCGGGGTTTTCGTTAATTTATATTCTTTGTTAAGGTGAAATAAAGAGACCTCAGACTTATGCTATTGATAGAATAAGATGAGACTAAAGGGTTTAGAATATAAGAACTGAAAATATACAAAAAAAAACACTGGTGATACTCTAGGAATGGTAGTTTGAGAATTACCGAGAGATGTTATGTCGTTGCTGATTGGCTGCAGGAACTCCAATACCGACTGTGCCCTCTCTCGGTCTCTCAGTTTGTTACTCCTGTTAGCCAAGTTCTCCCAGTATGTCACTTCCTCCTTTACACTCTACGAATTTTTTTATATTGTTTACACAAACAAAAACTGGAAACAGTTGGTAAAGCCATAGATACCAACTTTTTGGAAAACTTGCTTTTAAATCTTTTTAAAAAAATCAAAGTTCAAAGATCAAAATACAAACCTGGATATCCTCTAAATTGTCAGAAGATGGGGCGAGTTTTTTGGAGACATGTCCAAGAGAGGCTGCAAGTTGAGACAGCTGCTTCTCTAACTTAGCATCAACTGTATTTCGTACCATCGGATAGTAAATCTAAAATTGTGAACGTGAATGATAACCAAATGGATCTAGACTTAAACGCACGAGTAGTCCAAACATTGTTTCTGAACAGAATAATTAATTTTAAATGTTGCCCCGGATGGATAGAATTAAAATATCAAATATTTAACATACCTTGCTAAGAGCAAGATAAAGAGCTTGAGAAGGAGTCTCTGTGATGGTCGTGACAGCTAGAGCGGAATTCATGTTCTTGTCATCCAGGAGGCATGGTTTGTTTTTCAAGAAGACAATCTGTTGAGCGTCGTTTTCTGCCACTTGGAGCTGCAATGACACTCCTGCAAATTTTATGTACGGTAAATAAAAATCAAAATAATATACATTTGGGGATCCAATACCGGAACATATGGTGGATATTTAGAAATGAGAAGTTTAGTGAAAACACATGAATGTACAACTATCATTTTAATCCTTAATACAAATCCCATCAGAAAAGTCTTTTAGTGGAATATTTGAAGGGGAATGAGAAATTACCTTGCTTAGCAAAGACACACGAAAGAAGAGGTGTAGCTGCATCATCACAAAACTTAGCAAGTTCTACTGAGGATTTGAATTCGTCCCATCCGGTTTCGGTAGGACAATATTTAGAAACTGTGTCGAAGATGAACCTGTATCTCTCATCATCTTCTGACATAGCTGAGTAAGAGTACAAGGCTCAGAAATCGCGGAAATTCTTAGGTTTATTTATTCATATTATTTTGAATTGAATTATTATACACAACTTTTGGTAACTGAGATGACATTTTCTTCAGCATGAGGTAACACCCAAGAAAAAACTTATCGACTGTAGATTGATCAACAACCATAAATAATATACAAATTCAAATAGTGTTGGTCCAATACAACTCCAATACAACTCTTTAAACATAATCGACTGTAATAGCTCCAATATAATTTAACAATGCATAATACCTGCAGCAACATATCTGTTGACTCTGTGAAAACTTTTTCATTTCAATTTCATGATAAGAAATATCTCAACAAAACAAGTCATTGAACGGATAAAATTTGATTTTCTCCCTTCCGCCACTCTTCTGACTGTGCCGTTAATGCTGAAGATATAACTCGACAAAATGCTGCGTGCACATTACTTCCATTCTCCATTGATACAATTTCGTGGGGCACCTTGGTCAGCATTGCCGGAACTTTCCCAACTTTTTCTGTTTCTGAGGACATCACGATATGTAGAAACAAAACGTTTTAAATGTACCAGTAGCACAGAGTTGAATTATAAAGTAAATTAAAAGAGTGATTGTTACTTAAACTTCAATGCCAGTTAAATGTTAATAAGAAACAATCAAGTCATGTTCAACCCACCTCCGACTTTATTCAGGAATACAGCACATTGAGACTCCTTGAGACCATGTTGAGCAGCAAACCTCAAGTACAGCATTTCCAGGAACTGGCCCTCTGAGTCCGGTATATCTACATTTGATACCAGTACAAGAGCTGCTGCTCCCCTTGCAATAGCGGGCCAGCAAGATTCATTTTGGGGATTACCTCCACAGTCCCACAACTCTATCTGGGAGAGCAGGAGATTTATAAATGTATAAATACTTAAAGTACTTGTTATAAAACCCCCCTTTTCATATCATGTGGTTCTGTCTAGAGCTAAAACAAGTATATTTTAGTAATTGATCATCTTAGCTACATTGTTTAAATGTATGAAACTGAAAGAAATGCATTGCAACTTACATCAACAGCTTTGGAATCAGGAAGATTGCAAGAGAATTCCAAAATCCGAACACCTGATGTTGGGTGGTATTCTCCACTGGTAGAGTCTGTGGCATCAGCCAAGTAATTTGCTAATGTCGTTTTCCCGCTGTGCGGTGGTCCTATCATTACTACTTTTGTTGCCATTTCCTTGCTATAGATTAATGATCACTGATCAGGCAATAATATCTCCATATTATAAAAATCTAGTAACCTTTTGAAGTATTGACCACAATTTCTTTTGTATTTAACAAGAAGAAAAACATGAATTTCGAATCTAGTCAAATTTCTCTCCAAAAACACCTGGCAAAGCAGGGAATTTCTATTAGTATATGATCTTGATTGGAAAACATTCAAATGCAATAAATTTCCCATCATTTGCTTGGTACCAAAAAGTAAAAAATACATTTTTACTAGAAAATGATGAATAGTTAAGATAAATAGAAATATTGCCATGTCAATAAAATAAAATATCTGTTCATAATCATTCCAGTATGGTAAATTAAGTTAAACATTTTATAGATATAAGGTCAATATCTCACAACTATCTCACAACTAAGTCTGCCATGTTTTCATTGATTGCTGTTCATACATGGCTAAATCAATAATCACCCTAAGAATACCACCAGTCAACAGGTCAAATACATTTAAATATGATTAATAAACAGCTGCAATTTAAATCGAATTGTGTTCATTTCATAATTCATCACCATAATATAAATCTATCTACCGCCCTGAACACGGGATATAACAATAACAGTCAGTAACTCAACAAGAGCTGGAAGTATGCAGGTAAAGGTAAAGCAATACCAGAGGGAAGTGACTGAGAGAGATTCTAAGAGAATGAATGCCAAAACTATTGAACCTATGACATGGCAGCAAGTAGAGATCATCCCTGTAGAGTAACTGAAGATGCTTAAACCTATAAACAGACTGAACATTTCCAGAACATTGCAAGTGATACTGAGAGACAAAGCAACAAGCACTTCTGTCTCTGTAGCTTTTCTGACATCTTCTGAGGCTCCAAGTGGTAAGGATGCATTTACTGTTGGCTCTTGAAACCAGAACAGGTTCATAGTGATGATGATCTGAATGATGAGTGAAAGGAATCTTGGCGGGAGAATTCTTTCCGCAATCGCCATAGCTGAAATCAAGTTCTGAAGTATGTTATTTATAACAGAAATAAGACTAGAAAGAAGTTACAATAACTCTACAGCAATGACAAAAATTACTTTTAAACCTTCGATGTTTTATAATATTATTAACGATTAAATATTGTCCAACCCCTAGAAGTGGGTGGTAATATACTCTTATAGCTGAATGCGTTCAAGTATTATACTTGAATGCGTTCAACCAAGAATGGGTTCATTGAATGCGTTCGTTAAAAAAAATATCCTTGAATTTTCTGTTTAATGTGATGAACATGATCGATGATCATCCCCGCGCTGCAGGATAGTGTCCTGTGAATAGGGGTCGTTCACATATATTACGTAATTATTTTTTGGAACATTTTTACCCCCCCCCCCCCTCCGTAAACAGTTTTACGCATAGCTATTGTGTCAAAATTAGACTAGCGTAACCATTCGGAAACCCCCCCCCCCCCCCCTCAGCTGATTACGTAATATGTGAACGACCCAATATCAAAACTCACTGGTGGTCGACAAATAACTTAACGGGTGATACTCGTAAAATATCTGTTCCATATAATATTCCGTCGACGAGTCCAACTCGGCGCGCGTCCTGGTAGGTTGTAAACCTACAACAAATAACACGTGAGTCTGAGAAAGATACAAGACCCTTACTATTATTCTGTGTCTTATTGCACATTTAGACCAATTAAAATCATCAACCAGAGTTTTATCAAGACAAAGAAAAGAAAAACTGAGGAAACAGAAATAGGAATTTCTTTCTCAAAGATCCAACTTACTCTACCATGAGTCGGATCATAAACTGAAGAACCACATAGACCAAGCAAGAGCGAATGAAGGGCCTTGCCATGGCTTTCAGAACTACCACTGAAGCCTTCATTGTAACCGATTATTTTAAGATTTTCAACATCATCATGAACAATGAAGCCTCATACAATCTCAACTACGTTCTAAACGTGCAAGAGTTTCAAGGCCGCATATGTCTACGCTATGGAAGGAATACAAGCTCTCAATATGGACAGCATCAACCACCCACTTGGCTGGAAGTGGAATCAAAGTGAAAGGATACAAAAATAAAAGCTCTTCTCCTCCTATTTGCTGTCCAACCAATTTTACTCCTCGCTAAAATGAATACCCATCACCCATATGCAGTTCGACTGCATGCTGCTTTAAAGACTATTCGTTGACATCAGGGGACCGGATTGAGGATCACACTTAACTCCTTTAGTTTGAATAAAATATCTTTACACTGTAAATTATTAAATGAGATCTACATTTATGAGTTAGTTCATTGTAGGTTTATAACCTACCAGGACGTTGTATCACGTCGTGACCCCTTGTCATACGTTGTATGACCCGCCGCGCACGGAGTGCGCGGCTCCCCTGTATCGTCAGGACGATAAAGGACGATAGTGAAACGACCGTGGGGTCGCAACGTGATACAAGTGACCCCCACGGTCGTTTCATTATGTAGAGTTTCTACGATATAATACAGGGGAGCCTCGCTATCGTGCGCGGCGGGTCATACAACGTATGACAAGGTAGATCGGCAAAATGTATTGACCATTGTTAATGATCTGGCCCGGCGCGCGCTACTTCGTAGCACTTGCCGTCGTAGCACTTGCCTTCGTTGCACTTGCCGTCGAGATATTTTGAGAAGAAAGCGGCGCGCGCTACTTCGAAGAAATTTAGACGAGTAACATCCGTCAACAAAATGTACCACTGGGTTGCGCTCAGCCTGTCATTCCGCCAAATCTTTATTTACATAATAGCCTGGGGTCCCCAGGTAAGTTTCACAAGTAAAGAGGCGGGCGCACGCCACTGCAAGCACAAGGGCTCTGGATAGAGCAACTCCAACTCTCTTTGTCATACGTTGCATGACCCGCCGCGCACGAAGTGCGCGGCTCCCCCTGTAGCGTCGAAGACGCTACACTATAGTGAAGCGACCGTGGGGGTCACCACGTGATACAAAACTCTCTCTGTTAAAATAAGAAGTATTATTTATGTCTTGGCATAAGTTGCATGCCACTTTTCGCGCGCGAAGCGCTCGCCGCTGCTGATATTTGGGATACGTAACATGTATCAATTTATGTTTGGAGTTAGCTTCATTTAATGATAACAATATTAATATAATATCAATATCGATATCAATGCTAGACTAAACTATCGAATAAATTGAAATTATAAATATTGATCATTATAATTAGTTCTGATTAAAAATTTATAAATTAAGGTATTTAATAATTAAAACATTACAAGTGGTTAAAAATGCCCAAAATCGATTTGAGAGTTTTTCAGTTTATAGTACAATAATAATAATAATAATAATAGTAAACAGTAAATTGTAAATGTTTGTATCACGTCGTGACCCCCATACATCGTCGTTTCACTGTAGAGTTTCTAAGATGCAGGTTGTCATACGTTGTATGACCCGCCGCGCACTCCCCCTGTAATGTCAGGACGATGGTGAAACGACCGTGGGGGTCGCAACGTGATACAAAATGCAGGTGGGGGATCAGCCGCACACTCGTGCGCGGCGGGTCATACAACGTATGACAAGTAAATAAAATGTGTTATGGACGCGCCTGAAGATGAAAATAGCGCGGCGCGCGCTATACTTTAACGAGTGATACTCGTAAAATATTTGTTCCAAATCCAGGACCGTCGACGAGTCCAACTCGGTGCGCGTCTTGGTAGGCTATAAACACACAAGCTATACTTCGAAGAAATTTAGATGAGTAACATTCCACGGCTTACAGTAATAACGATGTACAGTCCTTGCTCTAACCAGAGCCCTCTCGCTTGCAGTAGCGCGCGACTGCCGAAGGCGGCAAAGGATATTGGATATATATTCAACTTGTGAAACAAGCGCGTCACGCAATACGCTTGTAGCGCGATGCGTTACTGTGCCGCGCCGCGCATTTAATAAGGCTTCTCACAGCGACGGCTAGATCGGCGAGATGCGCTACTGTGCCGCGCCGAGCTGACATGAATTGACATCGTCAATTAAGCAGTACGCGTATACACATGGCTATGTGAAGTACAGTCCCACTGAAGCAGCATCAAATGAAGAGGCAGAGGACTTTCACGAGGGACTAAGATCTGCAGTAGGAGAGGTACCAGCCCATCATCTGCTAATGGTTGTTGGTGATTTTAACGCCCATCTTACATCTTAGCAGATTGAATGAGGAGGATTCAGGTTGGTACTGGCATCGAGTATCCAACAGAAACAGATCGCTTCTCAGGGATACTTTGTTGGAGGGAAACCTTGAGGCAACAAACCACCGATTCAGAAACGCCCCGGTAAACTATGGACGTATCTCTCTGACGGAACACTGAGCAAGAGTCAGATTGATTACATCCTGATAAGGAAGAAGTGGCGAAACTCAGTCAAGGACACTGTTGTCTCCAATTCTTTTAACTCTCTTGAGTCGGACCACCGTCTAGAAGTTAGTTCAGTCAAACTCAGCCTGCGAAAGTGCCAGAATGCACCTAGAGTAGTAAGATATGACTACAGACGGGGGGGGGGGTACCAATGGCATAGAATGGAGACAAATGGCATAAAATTCATCAAATGGCATAGAAATTTCATGGCATAAATGGAAATTTTGTTTGGCCAATTCTCCATTTATGCCAATTTATGCCATGAATTTAGGTCTTCATATTTGACCTTTAGGATGACTTTAAATTCGCAAATATTATTAGTACTTGAATAAGAGACATGTTTCATGCTTTATAACGCTTGGAATGATCGTTAAAGTCAAAGATTCGTATGACAAATAAAGAAAATAGAAATGTATTATATCAAACATATACCAAACATTTGACTATTCAAGAAAAGCAAATTGTGAGATGTTCAAAATGTACAGAATACAAACATTGACAACACAACGATTTTGAATGTCATCAAGGAACAACGCATCTGATGTATTTGTCTTCGACGAGTAGCCAAACATTAGGAGATCCATTGATTAGGCTATGCTCCTGGCAGTAGTACTTCATCGGGCATGACTTATAAGAAATAAATCTAACCACTCCTTTTGCAAATTCCTGCTGAGATTTGAAGACTTTAAGAGTTTCTGTACTGCCAGCTTTCAAAACTGTTGAACATCCGCAACGCGTCCCCCTTGAATCTTGAAAGACGAGATTTTGTTGATAAAGTGCTTCTTCCTCCATTGAGCGTGAGTTTCTCAAAAGGCCGGAAGGATAGTGTTCCATATTTATCTGTTGATATCGTTTCTCTATCATCACAATCATCAACTTCAGGTTCTACCTCATAAGCTAAGTCGTCCTCATCCTCGAGGCATCCAGCTTCATCATCTACAGCTTCCAAAGAAAGTACTTGGCCATGGACGCGGACGATTGGCTTCCCACTCTGTTCTTCAGGATCTGCGACTGCGGCGAACACAGGGAAATTGTTTCTTTTCCCTTCTCGAATGCAGTCCCTCGATGCCCTGTCCAGCGTTTTTGCCAACTTGCCTAGGCTTATCATACCACCAGTCCATTTCACTCGTTCTGCTTTCTGGCCTGTAGATTTAACCTTTTTGAGGTGAACTGTAGGATGCAAAACTGTACTTCCACGTGCATGTGCAATTGCAAATGTGTCTTCATGTAATGATAAAGCACTGTACACATTCTTTCTCTCCATTCCATGGGCCATAGTTATCGCATCCATATTTCTTGAGCGACCAGATGAAAAAGAAACCCGAATAAATGCAAACAGCTGCTCATTCTGATCACTTCCAACTTTCCAAGGTAATAAATGACGATTTCAGCATTAGGGAATTGCTTCTTCAGCAGAGTTAAATACAAAGAGTTAAATAAAAACAGAGTTAAATAAAATACAAAACAAGACCGTCACAAGTACATATAAGATCAAGGTACGTCTGATTCGTTATGCTGACAGTTGAGTAAGTACTAAGTATTCTCTTTCCAAGTTACGAAAAATGTTTTTGCCCACCATGCCTTGTAAGCACGCTCGTCTGGATCGATTTCCTTATCGAGGAATGCTTCTGCGATGTACTGCACGGCCTTCAAATACATACCTGTTGCTTTGTAGCCATTGGAAGTGAATACTTCATGCAGGCGGGAAACCGAGGTGACAAGACTTGGATCCTGGCTCCCATTGCCTCTCTACACCATGCCCAAACCTATCAGCAAACAATGAATTAGTCTCGGCGGAATGCCATCTAAAGTACAGGACAAGAAGAAGGACAAGAAGAAGCCGGCCTCCCCTGCAAATCCTATGAAATGCCCATGTGCCAAAGCACGACCCAGAGGCCTGGATTCTTTCTTGTACCAATTGCACCCAGGAATGGCACAGCAACTGTTCCAACCTTAAGGGTATCACTAAGAATTTTGTTGGACAGCTTATCGACTGGATGTGCCCTTTTGCTTCAACCCACCGGGAGTTGAAGCCCGCAACAATACACAAACTGACAGTCTAATACTGAGGATATCTAACTTATCAGATGACAATGCTTCCCTTACGAAACAGATAACCTCCCTTGAGGATAAACTTACTTCCCTGATTGCAGACACCGACAGAATCAGTAGCAGCTACAATCTGATTGCTGAGAGAGTGGTGGCCTTATCAGACATCAACACAGGTCTCACGCACTTGAATCTGCAACAAGATAAGACCAATTCAACGCTGAAGGCCTTATCAGAGAAACTCGAGAGCATAACAACCACGGCCACATCACAACCACAACATGTTGCTACGCCTCCTCCTCCTCCTCCTCCTTCTCTTCACGTGTTTGAGCCCCCTGCAGTCCCATCCGGTATGGTCCCGGCAATAAGGCGGGCTGAGGTTGCTGCTGACAGGTGCAAGAATAAGGAAAGCTGGGACCTTATTAATGACATAAATGGCAGGAAAAGCAAGCCATGCAGCCTGGTTGACGGAGGTAGTGCAGAGGGGAGATTGAAGAGCTGGAAGGACCACTTCACTAAGCTCCTGGGTCAACCACCATCTGTACCTGACCAGGAAATAGTTATCCAGACCATCCACCCCCAGCAGGATATAGAGACAGGTCTGTTTTGCAGGGAGGAGTTAGCGGAGGCGAGGAATCAGATCAAGGAGGGTAAGGCCTATGGTGATGATGGCATAGCTCCAGAAATTCTCAAAAGAGTTGACATGGACGACCTGATTCTAGAGTTCTGTAACAGCGCTCTGGTTGATGGAAAAATACCTGATCAATGGCGGCAACTCAACATCGTGCCTGTGCCAAAGAAAGGAAATCTAACTAAAGTGGATAACTACAGAGGAATCGCTCTTACGTCCATTGTTAGTAAGACCCTGAATCGTATGATCCTTTGGCTTTACAGAATCAAACCAGCGATGGAGAAAATCCTGAGGAGTGAGGATCAACCAAAACGGATTTCGGGAGGGACGCAGTACCACCAGCCACATTCTGTGTCTAAGGAGGATCTTGGAGGGGGCTAGAGACAAAAACCTGACCGCCCTTCTCTTGTTCATCGGTTTTAAGAAGGCCTTTGATAGCATTCATAGGGGTATATTGATGAAGATACTCCAGGCATATGGGATACCAGAGCCCATTGTTAGGCTGATAGATGCTATTTACAAGGACACCATGGCACGAGTCATCACGGAGGATGGTCTGACTGAAGCTTTCCTTATACTTGCTGGAGTTATGCAGGGAGATACACTGGCGCCCTACCTCTTCGTGATTGTCATTGCCTATGTGATGACAACAGCACTTAGAGGCAAAGATCTGGGCTTCACTGTCAACCCCAGAAGAAGCAGGAGATACCCAGCAGTTAAGGTGACAGATGTCGACTTTGCTGACGATCTTGCACTGACAAAAGACACCGCAGAGCAAGCGCAAGATCTTCTCCTCAGTGTGGAGCTGGCTGCTAACTCCGTTGGACTTCACCTCAACGAGAGTAAGACGAAGTACATCAGAGTCAATCTTTCTGAGTCTGACTCTACCGTCATTAAAGCAGCAAGTGGGCAGGAGATAGAGCAAGTAGATGACTTTGTCTACCTTGGAAGCAGAATAATGAGGGGAGAGAAGGACTTTGATGTTAGGAAAGCAAAGGCATGGGGGGCCTGTCATCAGTTAAAGACAACCTGGAAGTCTGGAATGCGCAGGGACTTAAAGATCCGTGTCTTTCGAGCAACGGTTGAGTCCGTACTCCTGTACGGCTCTGAAGCTTGGACGATAAGCCAATCCATGACTAAGCGGATCAATGGTTGCTACACTAGAATGCTCCGGATGGCCTTGAACATACGTTGGCCACAAATCATCAACAACAGTGATTTATACGGCAACATCCCGAAGCCATCAGCGATGATAGCCTCCAGAAGAATGAGACTGTCTGGACATGTAGCCAGGCATGACGACCTTCTGGCAAACCAACTTCTGTTCTGGGACCCTCAGCATGGATACAGGAGACCGGGGAGGCCCCACCTTACGTTTCTGGACATGCTAAAGAAGGACACCAGCCTTTCCTGTGTTGAAGAGATAAGATCTGTTATGCTTGACCGCCACGTGTGGCGAGGAATTGTAGCTGCTCGGACCAAGAAGCTGACTTAACTTTAAGTCAGTCAGCAGTCACATTCGTTTGTAGGTTTATAATCTACCAGGACGCGCGTCGAGTTGGACTCGTCGACAAATATTTTACGAGTACAGAGTATCACCCGTTAAGGTAACCCCTATTAGGCCATTTGTAACGCGCTGAGGGGGTTTGTTTACCTGGGGACCCCAGGCTATAATGTTCATAAACATAATCATAAACGAATCAAGCTCAGTAAGATGCAAGCGGAGGCCGGAGGGGGGTTGTACTTGTAGGAAAATCCGAGATTTTGGCCAGGCAGACATCCTTAGTAATGGCCCCAAATTTAATCGCAATACAAGCAAAACGTGTTAAACGTTCTTACAAGCCGTTAAATTGACATATTTACGGATCAGAGCTGGTATGGGGGTTCCTTATTAATAAGCTGAACTTGAAGGATTGAAGAATAATAAGCGATGCAAATGATATACGCTCTGAACTCAGTGGTAGTTTTTTACTTGCTAACACGCAGGCTTTACGTGTTTCGGAAAGCAGAGTTGAGAGTTATTGGTCTTGGTTGTTGGTGCAACTGCAGCTTGTCACTTTTGGCAACATTGGCCATTTGTCAAACGAATGTGAACTTGAAGAGGTACCGGGTACATGATAATATAAATATTAGCCGACAACTATGGGAACTGAACTTGATTGTTGCTGTCTTTCGTGAGATTCATTAGTCGCTCAGCGCTCTCCTCGCAGAATTGAGGAGCCTGTTTTATTGTTGACAAAAGCTTTAGCTCCAAGAAGAGGAGTAACAAAGACCACGAACTAATGCTGGTGTAATACTGACGAACCTAGGTTTTTGTCTTCGCTGTTAAAAATAAAGACACAGATATTTTGGTTAGACAATATAACTTTTGCTAGCAACAATCAACATTCGCATTGCGGGATCATACAAGTAATTTCGATTTAACAGATTGGAAGAACTGCTTGATATCCACTATCACTATTACTAAATTCATCACCTTCAGATCATATCGATAATGTGATATATTACCTAGAGTGTAACGTAATTAACGGATATATATTGTATTATATTTAAAAATAGCTTGATAACAATAATATGTAATCTTGAGTTTTGGGCTTTATCAGCCCAATATCAATATGCTTCACAAATCTCACATAAATATTGTAGCTTACGCATGCATCCATTGCAGAATTTCACGGGACACATTTTCATACGCAGATCAATCTAAATAGATGCAAAACTAATCAAAACAAAGCCGTCAACCTCCTTAAGCATAGATATAATCCCAAATTTAAAGCGTTTTCAAAAAAGATCACACAGGTTACTGAAAAATGTCGAAAAGGTAATTTCCTTTTTATTTTCCACGGGACTAGTTAAATATAAGCATAAATCAACTCTTTGAAAATTCAAAGAGACTTCTTAATACTTAAAAGCAGAATGAATACTTATTAATACTGTCAAGCCAAAAATACTAAATAAAAAGAAAAGATTTCGTTAAACATAAAAGCATTTATCCTAGAAAATAGCCTTAATCTATAAAAAATACATCAAAAACGGTTCCCTATCTAAGAAATCCTTAACTTAATCAAAAATATTCGAATAAATATCATATATTATATCAATAAGCTAAAAGCACTGCAGTTTAAAATAATAAATCCAATACCACCTGACAGTTACTGGAATTAATCTGTAGCCAACATTGATAAACCAATGTTGGTTTACTTGTTTGACGTTTGTGATAGTAAGAAAAAGGTTTCTCTCATTCATCACATTTTTTAAATTTTGAAGTACTGAAAATTCCTGGAGAGCGTGCCGTCCATGTTTTACCAAACATTTTATCAACGGAAAAATAACTGCAGCACTTTGTTCAACATAATATTCATAACATTGCCTTATATCTTAAGAATATCAGACTCAAAAAAAGTCTACTTATATAATTATATAATTACTCTGAAAAAATAAATCGCCCGACCTCAAACAAGCCTCTTGTCAGTGATCATACTTTTATGGAAAAAGTTGGAGCATCACTATATGACTGAGATAAATCAGCACTCAAGATAACAGTATGATTAGTTAATTAATTACATAAATGTAATTAATTAATTACATAATCGATATAGTTTATCAGGAGACTTGGACTGAGGAATAAGAAATACGGAGCTTGTTCTCAGTTAGAAGCGACACAAAAAAATGTGGCTCGAAGTATATAACAAATAATTTAAGTTTTAATGTGTTAAGTCAAGGCAGTTCCTGGAAAACAAAAATGTTAGTAAGACAGTTAGACTCTAAAGATTCCACTCACCAATACTAATACCGAACTGGCGCATAACAAGGTCGAAAGCAGCACAACAGATTTGAAACTAGGTCGATATCAAATAACTCAGGAAAATAAAGTTATTTAATTTGATAACTCAGGAAAATTAAGTAGCAATCAGGGAACTGCCTGTTTTGAGTCCCGACTCCCTCAAAATACGGGTAAACAGAAAAAAAAATGTTAAAAAATTATCTATAATACAAAACATTAAATAAAAAACAAAAAATCGAAAAAAAATAACAAAAAGACTTAAGGAAAAATAAAAAATAGTTGCTGTTATCCAGCCTAGCTCACGTTTCCAAATATCTGGTCCAAAAATGACGGTACCCGTTTCAGAACCTGATTCACGTCTCTTGGCAAGTTTCCAGAAGAAGTTCCCAGAAGACGGAATGTTCGAGATTCGGCTGAACGCCAGCTTTAAACAACATTCGATAGCATACATCGCATAGACAGCTGTATTATTAGTAATCACGCAGCACCGTGGTTTTATCAAAAAATTAAATATAATCAATAGCTCATGACATATATAATATTTATCATAATTTCATCATGCCCATTTAAATCAAATAACACCAATTTAATACCAATCCACTGTTACGTTTCTAGTTCAAATAAAAAAAGGAAGTTATCTAATTCATTTAAATATTTCCTAAGATATCAGTGTTGTACGTGAGGAATAAAATTTGAAATATTTGAACTAGAAACATTCTAGAGATAGTAGATCCCTCTTTCATATAATATGAACCTGTACGATCAGGTGAGAATTATAGACCATGTACTATATAAGGAAACCGGGTACAAGACAACATTCAATAAGACAAACATGTAGATTATACAGTCACTTGAGCGTAATGTAACAGCATATAATAGCGTCACGTGATATGATATCAAATCACGTGACGCACTACATGCCACCGCTAGGAGGCACGAGGTTAAAGGTCAGCAGGTAATAATAGAGGTCCAAACTCGGATCGGCTTCCAGTTTGCTGAGGGATAACGGGTTAGATATTAGTCAATTCTTAGTAATCGTTGAGGATGTAGATCAGATGCAGTATTTATTAAACTTTTCTTGGAAAAAGGTGAAACTTTAATGTAATAATGTAATTAATGTAATAATGTTATTAACGTAATAATGTTATTAACGTAATAATGTTATTAATGTAATAACGTAACAATTCCAGTGACATTTACCTTTACACTCCGTACACTTGAGCCAGTCTTTTTCTCAACATGTCAGGGAATGGTTCAGTGATTTTCGTCCAGTTTTCTTCTCCTACAAGGAAATATTTGTAATTAGCTCTGTTATCAAGGTTTGGGCAGTTTTATATGTCTTATCCAAGTAGACAATACAAGGAATATCTAGGGACATTTACAACAAAATTTAACATAATTCTTTAATTAACTAGCTATGAGTAAAATACGTTAACTTGGCGTTGAAGTCAAAATGAAACACAAATGACTTTATAAAACCCCAAGTTACCTAATTGAGTCTTGAAACCGTCTAGAATCTGTTTGAACATTAGTTTGAGGTCCTCCTTGGGAGAAACCCAACTAGCTACCGCATCACAAAAGTAGATGAAGTCCTGGATTATACCACTGGGATTCCTGCTAATCATCGCACAAACCTGGCAATAAATAATGTCAAATTACCAATAATTTATTACTTAAATTTAATAAATCAAACTATTCAATAAGCACCGTCCGCGTCATGTGTCAGCATAGCTTGTGTTAAACTTCCTGTCGCCCCAAATAAACAGTGAAGAACTTACCCCTCTGAAGGCAGAGTCTTTCTCCTCGTTATCTCTGATATTCCTCAAACTAGCGCACCACAGTCTGATAAAGCGGTTCAGATATGGAGCTATGTCATCTGAACATACCAGTCCTAGCCGGCCTATCGTGATAGCTGCGGGACAAAGTTGTTAGCTCCAGACAGACAGACAGACAGACAGACAGACAGACAGACAGACATGACAGACATGACAGACATGACAGACATGACAGACATGACAGACATGACAGACATGACAGACATGACAGACATGACAGACATGACAGACATGACAGACATGACAGACATGACAGACATGACAGACATGACAGACATGACAGACATGACAGACATGTGCATGACAGACATGACAGACATGACAGAAAACAAACAAAACCTCGGATTCCAACAATCCATGAATATAAACATTAAACATCGCCTCAAAACAGAAATGCGAGAAAAATCTTACCGGTATTCTCAAGTAAAGTCTTAGGAGTGTTCTCTCTGTTGATGATGACGATAAGTTGGTTTAAGATAACACTAGCAAATGGTTTCATTTCGGGTCCCAATTGAATGCTGATCTCTCCAATGGCCCATGTTGCGTTGTTACACACTGAAGAGGGGAGATTGTTACGGCTAATTTAACAGAGCATTTAACTGAAAACTCAAACTCATATCACCATACTCAGACTCACCTATATTCCTATACTAATTTAGTAGTTTTTCAAGCAGGCTGCATTCCTGGTTAATTGATATAATACTTAATAACTGGTATTGATACTACACAATACCATGTGGAACCTTTAAAACCCGTTTACAGTTTACCAACTGAATAAAATTGTGGCTAGAAAATAGCACCTGAAATGTAGCAAACCTGAAATGTAGCAAGGCTGAAGGTTATTTACAAGAACTGGTATGAGCTCGTTTATGTACGGTTTAACGTGTTGGAAGCAAGCTTTGGTGAGATCACCTAGTAAAGCAAAGGAACTTTGTCTAACTTCAGACATGTCATCCTGAAAAATAATGGTGGTTAGTTGATTTACTTAAAAAACTGAATAGTAGGATCATAGTCAGACATATCAGTCATAACAGCAAATAAATGGAGAACCATCAAGATCATGGTCGTATGATTTACAAATCCATAAAATTAACTTCAGCTTACCTGCATGCATTGGAAGAGTAGAGGTAAGATATTGCTATTTTTAACAAGCGCCTCGATATGCCCCTCCATTCCTTCAGCCATTCCACTCAGTAGATCCAACGCTACTATCATAAAGTCTTTATCTGGCTTCTCATACTGGTCGGGCTGAGTTGCTGCCAGCTGCAATGAAATAATTAATTAGTTGATAGATAAATAAAAATATGTTTATATCGCTGACTACTCAGGAAGTAGTAATAATATGACATGAGCTTGAAGTTTATGTCGAGCTCTTATTATTTAATACGAGCCAAAAATCAGTATAGGTAGAATAATAACCAGTATAGTAGAATAATGATATTTTTATCGTTCTACTAAATTTTCTGGGAACTCAATGAATGCTCCTATCACAGTTCACACCCGTTTTAAAATTCATGTCCCAAAAAATTCAGTTGAAAAATTAAAAAGGTACAAACCACGGAAGCAGTAAGAGTTCTCTCAATCAGCAACAAGCACCTCTGGTAAACCGGCTCAGCGTACGGAACGAATCCAGTCTGAGATAGGAGGCTTTAAATATCTAACTAACATTAAATGGGGATGTAAATTGAGATAATTTGAAAAAATCTAAATTTAATTTATGTGAATAATGTATATTATATAAGTAGTTTTAACGTGGACCCCCAATTATTAGGTGACACATTACACGACCATACGTTGGAACAGTGAACGATACTCATGTAGTTATACACACAAATACAACTCACGACACAATACAGTTTTAATGTCCAGGAGCAATTTCCCACGTGTCATGACGTCACTATATGACGTCACTATATGACGTCACTATGAGATATTCACCTGGAGAGCGGTGGCCACTGAAGATAAACACTCCAAGAGAGGGAACAAATCTTTGTCGTCATCTTTCAAACTGTTCCACTTTGCTATCAGAGGTGGCATCAGGATTTCAATGTACTCCTGAGAAGTCAATTGGTTATAATTGGCAGTGTTTAATTCGGGTTTAAATTAGAGTTTAATTAACATTTAATGATCAAGCTTTCCAGAGTATAGGAAACGGAGCATAATTTGTAAGTGCGTACCGTATTATTGAGATGATATCCAACGCTGTCAGCTAAAGTTCCAATAGCATCGTACAATATCAGCAATGACTTGTGCTGGTACTTCTTGAAGGCCTCCAGGAAGGTAGTTAGGATGAACTGGAGATAAGGCAGTAGCTCTGTACATGCCTCCTCTTCAAGTGTAGCGAACGCGCTGCAGGCTGCTTCTTGTACTCGCTTGTTCGTGTCGAGCATTCGCTTTAACAGCTGCGACGATGGGGGTAGGGTAAAGCACATAATTTTGTCATTTTTTGGCAATTTTCCGACTGCCTGATATAAACCATGGGTTTTAACCTCGTCTGAAATTCCGATTTAGATGAAACCTCCACCATTTTATAGTAGACAGTCTAGGCAAGTTCTAACACAAAAATGATCGAAATTGCTGGGGTTGAAGATGTTCAAAAAAATTATTTTGAAAAAAATGACAAAATTAGGTGACTTTACTTAATTTTGTCACCCCGAACCTAATTTTGTCACTTGAAGATTGTGCAAAAAGTAACCGTTTCTCGGTATTTTAGACTACCTGGATGCATCATTCGAGCGCTTTTTTACCAACATTGACCTCAAAAATCCCAAAGATATGATGTTTTCATAGTTTTGTAGCTTGATGAAAAGATGACACTTTTTGGGTATCTAATCTTAGAAAATAGCCCCCAAATGCCCCTGAAACCACTGGCATCTTGAAAACTTTCTATGAAGCATGAATCAATATTGGTTACTGATTCACGAAACTATATTTACCAATAGCTCTTTAAAACCCAGAATTACAGTATATTTCTCGGCGAAAATATGCTATTATAAGTGTTTAAATGCTATTATAAGTGCCTTATACATATCCTATGGGCAAAAAAACTTCAGAATAGTTGTATAAGGCCATTTTCAACACAATCTGTGATTTACAAGAAATTTGAGAAAGGTCGATTTTTTTGACAAAATTAGGTTCTTTTGGCAAAATCGAACCTAATTTTGTCACCCTCTGTGACTTGAACAATAATTGCGCTAGAGACTTGAAAATTTGTACGTATACTTAGGCTGTAGAAGATATTTGAAATATGCAATGGCATGAAGCTAGCTCAATTACTTTTGAAATAGCAATAAATCAAAATTTTGAAAATTCCTTAAGAAAACTTTAAGGATCTTATTTATTTTTCGGGTTAACAGTTTCGCCTTCATTTTTGACACAGATGCAAAAGAGCTAGAAACTTAAACTTTGTAGGAGCAGTTTCAGCAAAGTCTAAGCTTTCTTTTTATACACAAACCTTTTCTTTCAAGCTGAAATTCCGAGCCGAGGCAGTTTTTCAGAGCAAAATGACAAAATTAGGTACCCTGACAAAATTACGTGCCTTACCCTACAGTGAGAACTTCTAATTATTTAACCAATTAGTTAACCACGATATGGAGGATGTCAGATTAATTTTGGGCTTAAATGTAATACATACCTTAAGAACCAGGTTAGAATCCAAAAATGTATCTATATTTTTTACCAAGATTGTTGCAAGGCAAATTTAATGCGACTAATCATAGTAATCAAACCGTCGGCTAATTTAAAAGCCAACTAAACTTTGGTAAAGCATAAATTTTAACATAATACTGTTGATAATGACTTTATACCTGCTAAAATTATCTTTCACCGCATCCATTCATGCTGCAAGTCAGATTTTAAATTTGAACTAATTTTGAACTTTAGAATATCAGCGTCACGTGACTATAAAGTATAGAATAGTGTAAAATAGTGTTAAAATAGTGTAAAATAGTATTAAAATAGTGTAAAATAGTGTAAAATAGTGTAAAATAGTGTAAAATAGTGTAATACCTCCTCAACCAGAGACTTTAGGTAAAGATCTCCAGGCTGATTTACAATCCAGTGAGCGTATCTTGACAACGTCCAGCAGGTTATCGACCTCACTAATGTCTGAAAAAAGAAGAATATATTATTATTTAAAAATCAATCCAAGTGTAACTACCTGATTTCCAGAATTTTCAAGATAGTTCTTTTGAGCACGAAATTCCTAATATTGAATATAAAGGTCAATAAGGAGACGATAACTTGATAAACAGCTGACGGTACTTTCAAGTATTGATCCTTGTGGAGTGTGGCACTACTGTGGCACTACTGTGGCACTACTGTGGCACTACTGTGACACTCATGCACCGCGAATGAATAGATTTTCAGGTACGGCCAAATAAGGTTTAGTTGTGTAGTTGAATGAACGGGATGATACTCATGATGGTAAAGTACACTATCATCACAAAGAATAAAATACACGAGAATAATATTTTATTTTCCGAAATAATGAATTTTATATTACTTTACGAACTGCAACGTCGGACAAAGAGATGACCGCATTGACCAACCCTTTAGAATTTAGATGCTATATTATCTTCTTTCCATGGGGATACTTTGGTGAGGGCAAATTTCATTTCAATTGTGCCACCATCTCCTCAGTTTCTCTGTCAAATTACGATATCCTGAATTTACTAGGAAATTTGGTCTGAATTTTCTGGCAATAAGCTCATTTTTATCACCGTTTAAACGTAAAATATGAGGATCCTCTTCTTGTTGACCATAGTATTGACTGCCTTTCTGATCGTTGGTGCGGGGCGCAGAGACAAAGGGAAAAAGGACAAGGCCGTAGGCTGCACAGCTAAGACACTGAAGAAAGCAATAAAGATGTACGACTCCTGTCTGCACAAAGGTTTTAAATCAAGTCTGGGGTGCGAACATGAAATTTCTGTCAAAAAACCCCTCAGTAAAGGCAACGTAAAGAAGTGTGAGAAGATAGAGCTTAAAGCTGACGCCTGTGGACATTCCTGCCCGACTGATGGAGGCTGGAGCCAATTCTCAGAGTGGTCAGACTGCTCAGCAGAATGTGCAGGAGGGGGCCAGTCTAGAACCAGGACTTGTACTGATCCTGCTCCTGCATTCGGTGGTGAACTGTGTCTCGGTGAAGATATTGAAACTCAGGGCTGCAACCTTGCTCCTTGTTCCGGTATGTGACATTGTAAATTTCTGGGGAAATGGTTGCAATATTTGAACGATTTTCCCTTGCTACATCGAATTCTTGCTATAGTAAAGAAGGAGTGGATTGAAACAGAACCGGATAATTGTGCAACATGGACCCCTATAAAGGTTCATAAACAAACAAATGGCTCTTATTTAATCTTCATGGTCTTACATATTTTATAAGCATGTTAGATTGGTCAATCTGAATAAACTCAGTGGACGGAGAGTGGAGCGAGTTTGGGAACTGGTCGGACTGTTCGGCAGTGTGTGGAGGAGGGAGCCAGTTCCGATTGAGAGACTGTGACAACCCTGCCCCTGCTGAGGGAGGAGCAGATTGTGAGGGAGGCGACACAGAGACCAAGGACTGTAACATCCAACACTGCCCAGGTAACATTGTTAAACTGTAAAGTGTAACAAAGTCACGCAGTAACATTATCCACGTAGGCTGTGCTCAATTCTGAGATCATAAATGAGAGAAGTTGATATTTAAATAAATCCGAAACGAAACGAAACGAAACACAATATTTACTACCCCGCTCGTATGCGACAAAGATATTGCATAAAATATACCTAAATAATTTACACAATACGGTGCCCATGTCTGAGCGGCTCTCCACAAAAACTTTCTCTCCTCCTCAGAGCAGAAGGTTTTTTTAAAAAAATATATAAACTGGGATCTCATAAAAATTTAAGAACCAATGTACTTTATTTGACAATAAAAGATAACAAAATGTGTCACACTTAAGGTTTATAAACTACCAAGACGTGCGCCGAGTTAGACTCGTCGACGGTCTTATATAATTAGAACAAAAAATTTACGAGTATCACCCGCTAAGTCACACACAAGAAAAACTTCATGATTATACATCGTTCACTATGATATCTTGTCCTCACAACAAATAATACCACTTCTGATATAATATCGTCTCTTCAAATCCTTCTTTGCCTTCTCTTTCATCTCCAAAACGAGCAGATGATGTCTGGCTTGCTCCTCAGGTGACCGATCTGGTGAAATGAACACAGTTTTGTGGTGCTCACTCAGTTTCAGGTTTTTCGATTTTGATAAAATCTGATGTACAGTATTCGAATTTGATAACAAAATTTTGACAGGTCTGGTCTTGTCAGCTGATTTCCTTCCAATCCTTACAGCTTCGAAGTGTGGTTTCACTTCAATCTGTTCAAACAGTTCGTCTACTTTATCTGATAGTTTCTCTACATCTGTCTCCTTTAAACCAAAAATGAGAACATTCCTGCTGCGATCCTCTTCTGACACAGCCTTCTGCACAACTTTTTTCAGGCTCTCCTCCGTTATTGTACTGTTCGGCGAGGCTTTTAACACAGCTTGACTGTATGACTTGATTTCAGCTTGAACAGTGTCCTGAACAGCAGATTTTACAGTGGTCTGAACTAAATCCAACTGATTGGATTTGGCTTCAAGAAGTTCCCTCTGCAGTTTGATAACCGACTCTTGTGATCGGATGAGAGAACTCTTCAATTCCTCAACATCTTTCATTGCATTCAGAGTTTCTCCGACGACAGAATTCAACTGATAGTACATATTATACATCAAATTTGATAAAACCTTCTTGACTGGCTTTTCAAACTTTTCAACTGAAAACCTTGTTCTATTTTCACAGTTCGTGGCTTCTGCAATATTCGAAATTAAAGCCTCAAAATCCTCATTCGCTTCGTTGAAAAATGTAGAGTGTCCTGATAAACGCTGCAGTAAATCTGTGTCCTTCATCATGTACTTAACTTGTATTACAAGGCTACATGGTGGTCGCAGTGCAATTAAACGATTTTACTGATAAGAGAGCAACTGTTATCAACACACAAGCTAAAAGGATACAACATCAAATGAGAGAACTAAATCCGATTCAGCAGATAAAAACAGACTATCCCTTGAAAAAGATATTATGTTTTCAGTTGATGGGAACTGGAGCGAATTCGGGGATTGGTCGAGCTGCTCAGCCAACTGTGGCGGAGGAAAACAATACCGACTAAGAAACTGTAACAATCCTGCTCCAAAATATAGCGGGGTGGAATGTGAGGGGGTAGATTCAGATACAGCGGACTGCAACATAAACCCTTGTCCTGGTTGGTTATATTATATTTTAATTATCAAAACCTGAACAAACGGAAAGAAGTAAACTGAAACTTAGTACATCCGACTTAACCATCACATTTCAGTGGACGGAGATTGGAGTTCGTTCGGATCCTGGTCAGAATGTTCAGTGGAGTGTGGAGGTGGATTCCAGTCTAGAGCTCGATCATGTGACAAACCTGCCCCAGCATACGGTGGAGTAGACTGTGAAGGATTTGATGCAGAGGTACAAAACTGCAATACCGACCCATGCCCAGGTTTATAATCTAAGATAATCTTGTTAAAGATACTCGACTCCACTCTGACTCAACTTATAACGAAAATGTTGGTTCAGTTAAAACCAAAAAAGCTTCTTACAACACATATCAATTTAGTGAACGGACACTGGAGTCCATTTGGTGAGTGGTCAGGCTGCACGGCTGAATGTGGTGGTGGAACTCGTATCAGAATCAGGGCCTGTGACAGACCAGCCCCGGCATTCGGAGGGGCGGACTGTAAGGGGGAAAGCTCTCTAACAAATGCTTGTAACACTCAACAGTGTCCTGGTAAAGAATAAACACAACCATTTTTGTAGTAATCTTTACGGCTCGATCCGAGGAGACAATTTCGTAGATAAACTAAAGTCCTCCTTTTTATGGTCAATCCCACTCACTCAGACGTTTTCCTTTTCAGTAACGTACGAGTTCCAGCACCGGACTAGCGCCAAAGGAAAGTGGGACGGAGGAGCTTTCTCCGGCTACTTCTACACTGTGATCGGAACACTGGGTGAAACTGCAGAGCACGACTGTGAGGCTGACAGGGAGCTGGGAGGGACTGAATCCTGTGTTATCAAGGACTTCACTGATATTGGGAACATCAAGGGGCTCAGGATCAGGAATAGTGGAGATAACACGTGGAGGTTCGTGAAGATTTCAGTGACGATTGATGGAGTCTACGGGGGGATGTATGAGGGGTATACTTCGGTTGATGATTACGCTACTGTTACTATTCACATCATGTCTGATCCAGGTAATTTTTAAAAAAATTAAATGTTAAGTCAAATTTGTGTCCCCTTTCTAGGCGGTTATTTTATACTAATAACGGCCACATCAGGAGATTTTATGTTAGATTCTTGGATCAGGACCAGTGCAACCACCGCTATCTAAAAACACTTGAAAATTAACTTAAATCCCTTAGCAAATCCAGATTGTGGACGGAAAAGCTTGGGTTGCTGGGCCGATAGCCCTGCCGGCCGCGCAATTGAGGGCGGAATACGCTTCCACTCTGATAACCCGATAGATGACTGTGAGAGATATGCACAGGAGCGTGGGTTCTCTGTATTCGCGGTGCAGTACGGACACGAGTGCTTCACTGCAGCTAATGCTGAGGAGACTTTCGAGAAGTTTGGAGATTCAAAGGAATGTTCGGATGGGACAGGTGGATCGTGGTCATCGAACGTCTACTTCGCAGACACTTGCAAACGTAGGAAGCGTCGAAATATCCAAAAGTTTTTTCACTAAGATAACGTTATAAACTTATATATATATATATCATGATCAACAGTAAGTACGTTTTAAACTTGATATTTCCCTTGTGCTTAAATAATCTCCAAATCCCAGCATCGTACGAATGTGGACGACAGAGCTTGGGATGCTGGAAAGATACCCTTAACAGAGCAATAAAAGGAGGGGTAAGGTTCAACTCCGAGAACCCAGTCAAGGACTGCGAACAGTTAGCAAACGATGAGGGATTCTCAGTCTTCGCAGGTAAGTCTCTTTCTTCACATTAAATTCGCGAAGGCCAACGACGATTATACCATACTTTCTTTGCTGCAAAAGGGCGGCTACTTAATATAAGTATTTCGCAAATTTTCTTTAACAAATACCAAGCTTTGTTGACCGGTATGTTACATACTGTAGCTGAATTGGCTCACGTTGCTCAACGTGAGGCAAAGTAAAACTGAAATTATAACATGTACCTCTCAATTGAGAAGTGAGGAATACGACCATTACTCAAAATTACAACTCAGTTCAGTTCGGCACAGAGTGTTTCACAGCCAGTAACGCCGATCGAACCTACCAAATGTACGGGCCTGCTGAGAACTGTAAGGATGGAAGGGGTGGATATTTGTCCCAGAGCGTCTATAAAACGGGCAGTTGTCCAGGTATTAAACTACACATTAAATTTGTTATCACGACAGTGTTAAACGAGATAATATGCCAATATTTACAGACTATAATGAAATATAAATGTATCTAAATTTATCTGGCCCATAAAGCTATGCAGCTCTAAAGTTGGCAGTTTTCAGATAGATGAAGCTATTGATATTTCTGCGAATCAAACGAATAATGAACCAACGCTCTTTTTCTCCAGAAACACCAGAATGTGGCAGGAAGAACCTGGGCTGCTGGAGGGATGACCCGCTCAGATCCATACAAGGTGGAATAAGGCTCACATCCGATAATCCCGTAGAAGACTGTGAGAAGTATGCAGTGGAGAACGGGTATGCAGTGTTTGCAGTGCAGTCTGGTAGGGATTGTTTCACAGCAGATAATGCATCTAACATGTACCAGATGTATGGACCTTCGGAGAAATGTGTAGATGGCAAGGGAGGAACTTGGGCTCAGAATGTTTACAAAGCAGGCGATTGCTAGACAACCAACCAGAATCGGACTTCGATGATCAGAAAATAAGATTTTTACAGTAGACAGTGATATTTGGCAGAAATTACAAAACAATATGTAATAGCTAGGAATTTAATCGTCGAAAAGCATGATGATTAACCTCTGAAAACGTCTCTTAAATATTTTTACTAGTAAACCTGTTGTTTTTATGCCTGACACTGTGATTGCGATGAGAATTCATTCAATATCAACTAACACTGGTCAATTACTGTAAGGTTATAACCAGATAAATCTGTACCGTTGCTCTAGTAATGCATTAAAAATGCAAACTACAACGAACACTGTTACCTATATAAAATCTCTATGCCAGTACTCAATGGGGATTTGTTGCACTTTGATCTGGTATGATGTTACTTTGATTTTTTCAACTCAAATTATTCAAGATATTTAACTGAACATAAACTAAAACGGCCACTAAAGAGTAAAGACACAAGTAAAGCCTACCTTTTTATCTGACAGAGCGGTGATAAGGAAGGGTACAAGTTGAGGTAGGTGAGGAATTATACCGTTCATACACCCTTCAGCCACTGCTCCCAGCGCCAGGATTCCTGAGGCAAGGTTGTTAAAAGGAATTGTAAAGTAATTGTAAACTGATCATGATGGGTGTTCTATGTTCATTAGTTTTGTTTTGAATAATTTAATTAATTATCTGTGTGTTATCGGTTGGCGATCAATAAAACAAAGATTAACTGAATAACAAATATGTCAAATACCCGGATAAATTTGTATTTTTCAAAAAATTGTCCGATTTGCAACGAAATTTCTAGGAACTAAGGCAACTAGGTAAGAGGCTAGATGACGACGCAACTTTTGTTTGGCGGTTTTTGATGTTCAACGGATTTTGAGCATTTTGTCTTTTGAGCCTTTCCCTTAAATTTGAAGGCTTAGTTTTCCTGAGATGATCCAAAATCCATCTCCGCAAGGTCTCCATTCTCCAGAAGTATATAAACGGATTAACGGCAGCGTTAACAGGAATCAACACTCGGTAGCTAATCAAAATGAAATACCAAACGAAGAAGGGACTCTTTGCGACATATACAATATCCCTCATCCACACAAACACTATATTGTTCAAAAGTTCGGCCAAAAACATGGGAAGATTACAAACAAGGAAAACAGCTGTGAAGATAGTTATAGTAATGGAAACACGCCTGAAGTCGTTGGTGCCAGGCATGGCATCCTTTGCCAAGGCCATGATACTCAAGATAAAGCTTACAAATACAATCACTGAATGAAGGATCAGATTGGCAAGGTCGAACATGACAAAGGCCATGTATTTCCAATCCGGCGGATCCACATAGTTCGTCTCAGTACACGATGCAATATTGGAGAAGAAGAAAAACTTGTTTACTCCAAATCCTATTACCACAGCTTTCACAATGAGAATGTATCCAGCATAAACCACACACGCCACAAGAACTGCACTCTTCTTTATACTGAAAAAGGGAGCCAGAATGTTGACAGTTCTGGTGACACTCATAACGAGGACCATGAACTGGGAGAAGCGAAGTGTGAAGTAAAATGGAACATACCACACACCGCATAGTGTGTAGCTTAGAAAGAATCCCAGGGGTCGTCTTCCATTCATCAAAGAACTGATTATGGGCAGGGTCAGGACACAAGTGCAAACATCAACAGCGCTGATAAATGTGTACAAAATATTCGGGAAAGAATGTTTCCTCCTACTCCAGAAATATAGAAGGGAGGCGATGTTGCATGGAACCCCGACAGCTACACATGTGATGAGAACAGCTGCAATCATTTGATCAGCACTCTTGTTGAAAGTGTGACCCTCGAGTTCTGTTATGTTTAGGACATGGTAGCTCTTGTTTGCCATAATGGGGGGACTCAATCATATAGCTTTTGGAATAATATTATCAAGGAATAATTTTTGTTCCGGAATGAGGTCACGATCTATATTTCAAAGATTCGATGATTGTGTTGCTCAAGTTTCAATAATTTTTAAGTTCAAATGTTCGAACAGCATCTGAAAAGACCGGAGATGTTTTTTTTTTAATTAATGAAATGGAAGTGAAAGAATCCAAAACTAATGGAATTATCATTACGTTCCTTCTCAAACAATAATAATTTGAATAATGGGCCATAAAAAATAAGGATATTGTATTGTATTATCTGTCATAAATTACAAAACTGTACAATAAAAGGCGCGCTACAGTCAGCGACTAAACGGACCAAGCTTCAAGATATATGATCATATTATGATCATATGATCATTGATCAGCCAACAATTTTCTAGCCTGGGTTTTATTGTCCAACTTAACGGATTGTAATTAAATCGGAATGTGGCAGGTCGGAGAGGCATAATGCTATGAAAATATTGAGACAAATCTAAAGACTAAGATATTACTCAAGACATGTACTGTACTTATGTTTTATGTTTCTCTTGATCGTTCGATTTGTTCACTCCAATTAAATAATCAGCCGGATCAATTATTTCCATTGTCAGATTTTAAATGGAAATTACGACCATGACAAAAACTATGAATTTTGTCCGTGCTCATGCTTTTTGGGAAGGATAAAATGGTTTTATGACTGATCATGATTCTAAGGCACATACCATCAAACTAAGTAGGATGGAGCAAACAAATAATCTACATACCAAGTTCTTTAACCTCCCACTCCGCGCTAGACAGGGTCTCCATTAAGATTGGGAGTAAAGGCCCCAGGATATCTTCCTTGTACACGTTGCTTAGAGCATCAAGCGCAGCAGCACTACACTTCCCTGAGGGAGTGGAATAAAATGTTAAATCTTATGACTAAATTATCCTAGACTCGGTTAAATTGTGAGTGATACAAATAACCGCTATTACTGATTCCAACTAAACCAATTCCATAAGTCACTCACTGAGGTTCCAATCAGCAAACGCCTCGTCGTCCACGTCTTCATCCTCATCCTCAGCTTCACCGCCTTCTCCATTCTTTTCCCCGTTGGCATAGCTTGTTGGTGGGTTCGAGACTTGTGGAACCGAGGCTTAATGTCTTGCTCGTTATCTGGAATCATCTCATCGTCATCCACATCTCCCTGTCAACATTCGATAGGTTAGCTATAGGCTAGCTACAGATTTACACCAATGATGAAAAAATGGCCATTACAATTAATCAGGATACCGGTGGGAAGGTGAACCATATTTATTCTGAAACTCTACCAAATATGGTTCAATTCCTAACAGTATTCAGATCTTTAAATTAGGGATGGTGTTGGAGTCCTCCCGCCCACTTTTAATATTAAATGTCGTGAAATGTCTAAGTTAAAGCTTAGTAAGAAATGGGCCGAATAAGCGAACAGCCGATCACGTGACAGTTTAACTTGACCTGGTTCAGTATCTGGGCAATCAGACCATAAAGTCCAGCCGATCATTGCACACGTTCTAAACTAAGAGAAACCCAGTAACTGTCCTTAATTTCATTACATCTTAGAGAGCGTCGTGAATGGTGGGTACGAATTAGAAAACAGAATCCCGCTACAAGAGCGCGCACTAGATAATTTTGGCGCGCGAATGAGCGCTATATTTGCTACATGTTCCCTTTGCATTGATTTTAGTTGAAATTTTGCTAGTACTAAAAGAGGTTTTAGAGCTGATATAAAGGCGCCACCGGGTACAAAGACGGTATTGTTCAGGGCTCAGAGTAAATTATTACGACACGCGTTTAACTTTGTAAAACGTCACTGTAAGTGCCTTAATGACATTCAAGTATAACTAGGTATCCCAGTACTTATGTCTTAAGTTACTACCATTAAAACTGACTTACCAAAATCAAATTTCTTGAACGTTTCTAATCGTCATCAGTCGCTCTAGTACTAAAATCATTTCTATCCCCCATCACTAGCCCCATGTATATATATATAACAAAGCAGATAAAAGAGTTACTGACATGGAGCGCTGCCTCATCAAGGCCGAATCATCACGTACTTTTGAATCATGTAAAAACCCTGCACTCGAGGCATTCATTAAATGCTGCAGAGCAGAAGTTGATCTCCACCGGCCAACTCAGAAGTATGTTTCACCAGACAACATCGCTGCACCTATCAGATCAGCTCTCAAAGAAGTGAAAGGATGGAAGGATGTGGTTATTAGACCTTTTGACAAAGGGGTAGGATTCTTTCTTCTTGGAGAAGAAGAATATATTCAACGAATAGGTGTACATTTGAATGATAGATCTGTATATAGTATTGTAAATAATGTAGATGATTTAGTTTCAGAATTAATTGATAAAATTTCATGTTGGACAGTCAAGTATAAAGAAGAATTAGGTATGTCTAAGAAGGTCAGGGAGTGGGTTATTCCGTGTACGGAGCTCAACCAGCCTGGTAATATTTACCTGAATCCCAAGGCCCACAAGCCACCTTTGTACCCTGGGAGGATGATTACTACTGGATGTGGTTCGTACATTGAGAACCTATCTGCCCTGACTGCATACGAATTGAAGAAGGCTATTTTAGATTATAGAATTATTGACACCCCTCATTTTTTGAGGAAGATTGATAGCTTGAATGAGTCCACCATATTGTTGGGTAAGGAGGTGATACATGTTGCCATAGATATATCCAACATGTTCACCAATATCCCCAGGGATATGGGGATCCAACAATGCACCAAGCACCTGAATGAAAGAAGTAGTTATGATCAATTGTTCAGTACAGAATGCATTATTAGTGCTCTAGAAATCACTCTTGATTACAACATAGCTTCGTTCAACGGTATAACATACCGTCAGGAGCGTGGAGCGGCGATGGGTCCTAAGAACTCATGTGAGTATGCAGATTGTGCAATGGATAAGATCGATATTTTAGTTAATGAAAGAGATTTAGAACATGGCCCGCCACACAGACCAGCATTCTGGGGTAGGTTGCGTGACGATATATACATGGCCTGGCCTGGTACTGTTGAGGAGCTTCTACAATTTATGGAATGGCTCAATAGTATCCATCCGGACCTTGTGTTTACTTACGACTACTCTAAGGATGGTGTTGAGTTTTTAGACACCTATGTCTATGCTGTTGGCGATGTTATTCATACCAAACTTTACTCTAAGCCCAGTGACACCCACTGCTATCTCATCCCCACCTCATGTCATAGGAGCCATGTTCTCAAAAACATACCCTATGGTGTGGCGAGGCGAGTGAGGCAGAACAATAGTGAAGACACTAATTTCTTAGAGCAAAGGGAGGTATATACTGGTTACCTTGTAGCCCGTGGTTACCATTCTAGTATTGTAGACGATGCTTTCAACAAATTTAGTGATATAACCAATAGGAAAAACTTGTATGCCCCTAAAAATAAGGATGAGACGACTACTTGTCTAATACCCATGGTGATGGATCAGAATCCAGCACTTCCCAACATGGGGAGCATTATTCACAAGTATAAGCACCTTCTTAATCTCGATACAGCCTTGAAGAAGCTAGTACGTGCTGACAGTGTATTTGTAAGTCACCGAAAGAATCAAACTATCGGTGGCATGCTTGTACACAATAAGTATCGTGCTAGTGGAACTGTAAGCAGTGATAGAGATGGAGAAGCCACTGCTAGTCAATTTCTTGAACCAGACGCTGCAATATTGCCGGCTGTTCGGGAGGCTGACAACGCAGGGTGCCATGCCTGTGGAAAATGCTATGTTTGTAAGCAAAGTTTCCTATCCCCTTGTTCCAAATTTAGTAGTCACCATTCTAAACAAGTTTTCCCTATTACTAAATATATAACTTGTCAGAGTAATAACCTTATTTATTTAATGGAGTGTAGAACTTGTAAACAGTCGTATGTAGGATATACTACTTCTAATCTCCCTAAGAGATTTTCTAATCATATGAGCCACATTAAGAAAGGTATCAGAAGTTGTAAGTTAGTAAATCACTTTTTAGATATTGATCATGATTTAGATTTTAGTTCAGTAGCCTTATATAACTCTTCACTTAGTACGCACCTTTCTGTTATTATAGTGGACGCTCTTGAATTTAAACCTGAAATAAGTCAAGCAGATAGGGAAAAGGCCATGGAAGCTAGAGAGGGGTTCTACCAGACCCAATTGAAAACCCTTGAGCGTTATGGGGGTATGAACACCCTCGATAGTAACCACATCCTTTTTAAATCCGCTGGAGCTTAGTGTTTAGTTTATTTATTTTATTTGACATGATCTCAGCCTATTAACCCGTGTTTAGTTTACAATATTGCTATCAGAGACGTGTTATATTCATTACTATTTATATATTTTTACTGCTTGATTCAGAGAAATCTAGCTTTTTCCGAGAAACTAATCTTTAATAGATTAGATAAAATGTACGCAGCCATTATTTTCGTTTGATTATTATTCAGTATATTTTAGTTTTGTACCGTTTTAAGTCACATAGTTTTGTACGTCTTCCTAAGACTTGTTTTCCTTTCCTAGTTTGTAAGTTATTTTAAAGATTTGTGAATATTCCAGTTGCTTTTAGAACAATTTTATCTCAGATAACGATGTTTAATAAAATGATGCAAAGACTTATTTCGAAGATCTAATCAACACTAAGGTTTTTTTTTTACATATTTGATAGATTTACAGATCTGGATTTTCAGAAAAAATCATGTTCGCGGGAAGCAAAAATCCGATGAGTTTTTTAGGGGGGAGGGGTAGGGGGTTGAGGGGGGTTGGGAAGGGTTGTCACATGACGAGAAATTTTTTGCAAAAATTAAACAATCTTTATTTGTTGATATTATTCACCCCTGTTGCCTAGAGTGGTGGGTCTGCACTTGAGAAGAGTGGGTCTGGCCGCTAGAATGGTGGGTCTGCAATCTAGAAGTGGGTCTGGCAACCAGAATGATGGGTCTGTACCCTTAAAGAGTGGTCTGACAACCAGAGTGGTGGGTGTGCACTTGAGAATAGTGGGTCTGGCAGCTAGAATGGTGGGTATGCAATCTAGAAGTGGGTCTGTTAACCAGAATTGTGGGTCTACACCCTTAAGGAGTGGGTCTGACAACCAGAATGGTGGGTCTGCACTTGAGAAGAGTGGTTCTTGCGGCTGGAATGGTGGGTCTGCAATCTAGAAGTTGGTCTAGCAACCAGAATTGTGGATCTGCATTCGAGAATAATGAGTCTTCCCCTTTAGGAGAGTGGGTCTGACAACCAGAATGGTGGGTCTGCACTTGAGAAGAGTGGGTCTGGCGGCTGGAATGGTGGGTCTGCAATCTAGAACTTGGTCTAGCAACAGAATTGTGGATCTGCATTCGAGAATAATGAGTCTTCACTCTAGAAGAGTGGGTCCGGCAACCAGAGTGGTGGGTCTGCACTTGAGAAGCGTGGGTCTGGCCGCTAAATGGTGAGTCTGCACCCTTTAAGAGTGGGTCTGACAACCAGAATGGTGGGTCTGGACTTGAGAAGAGTGGGTCTGGCAGCTAGAATGGTGGGTCTGCAATCTATAAGTTGGTCTGGCAACCAGAATGGTGGGTGTACGTACACCCTTGAAGAGTGGGTCTGACAACCCGAGTGGTGAACTTGAGAAGAGTGGGTCTGGCAGCTGGAATGGTGGGTCTGCAATCTAGAAGTGGGTCCGGCAACCAGAATGGTGGGTGTACGTACAACCTTGAAGAGTGGGTCTGACAACCAGAGTGGTGGGTCTGCACCCTTGAAGAGTGGGTCTGACAACCAGTGTGGTGGGTCTGCACTTGAGAAGAGTGGGTCTGGTAGCTAGAATGTTGGGTCTGCAATCTAGAAGTGGGTCTGGCAGTTAGAATGGTGGGTCTGCAATCTAGACGTGGGTCTGGCAACATGAATGGTGGGTCTGCACCCTTCAGGCTTAAAGAGTGGGTCTGACAACCAGAGTGGTAGATCTGCACTTGAGAAGTGTGGGTCTGGCAGCTGGAATGGTGGGTCTGCAATCTAGAAGTTGGTCTGGCAACCAGAATGGTGGGTCTGCACCCTTCAGGCTTCAAGATCAAGAGTGGGTCTGACAACCAGAGTGGTGGGTCTGCACTTGAGAAGAGTGGGTCTGGCAGCTAGAATGTTGGGTCTGCAATCTATAAGTGGGTCTGGCAACCAGAACGATCGGTCTGCAGTCTGCACCCTTAAAGAGTGGGTCTGCCAACCAGAGTGGTAGATATGCACTTGAGAAGAGTGGGTCTGGCAGCTGGAATGGTGGGTCTGCAATCTAGAAGTTGGTCTGGCAACCAGAATGGTGGGTGTACGTACACCCTTGAAGAGTGAGTCTGACAACCCGAATGGTGGGTCTTCACTCTAGAATAATAGGTCTGGTGGGTCTACACTTTAGAAGAGTGGGTCTGGCAACTAGATTGGTGTGTCTGCAATCTATAAGAGTGTGTCTGGCAACCAGAATAGTGGGTCTGCAATCAAGGGAATCAAGATTAGTGAGTCTGGCAATCAGAATGGTGGGTCTGCACCTTAGGGTAGTGGGTCTGGAAACAAGAATGGTGGGTCAGAATTCTTGAATAGTGGGTCTTCACTCTAGCTAAGAGTGGGTCTGGCAACAAGAATGGTGGGTAAGAATTCTAGAATATTAGTGGGTCTTCACTCTAGAAGAGTGGGTCTGGCAACCAGAATGGTAAGTCTACACTCTGTCAAGTGTCAACCAGAATTGGGGGTCTAAACTAGAATATAGGATATATGGCAACCAGAATTGTGCGTCTGGAGTCTAGAGTCTAGAATAGTGGGTCCGGCAACCCGAAAGGTGGGTGTTTACTCAAGAATAGTGGGTCTGGCAATCGGAATGGTGCGTCTACACTCTAGAAGAGTGGGGCTGGCAACCAGAATGGTAGGTCTTCGCCTTAGAAGAGTGGGTCTGGCAACCAGAATGGTGGGTCTGCATTTTAGAATAGTGGGTCTTGACTCTGTACCTACTAGAAGAGTGGGTCTCCTCTCTAGAAGAGTGAATCTGGCAACCAGAATGGTAATTCTTCACTCTGTCAACCAGAATTGGGGGTCTATGAACTAGAATATAGGAGATATGACAACCAGAATTGTGGGTCTGGACTCTAGAATAGTGGGTCTGGCAACCAAAATGTTGAGTCTGCACTCTAATAGAGTGGGTCTGGCAACTAGAATGCAGACACGTAGCCAAGGGGAAGACCCCCGGAAAAAAATTGAACCCCAAAAAAAATAAGCCCCCTAGTCCCCATGGTCGCCTGGTAAGTGGGCTGTGTTTATGACTGTTTGATTAAACGACACGACAGGCAATCGACTTTAGCATTTCGTAAATTATTCCCAAATCCCACTATACAATATGTACTTATTCCATTCAATGTGACAAGTACTGAGTTCCCCCCTAGCCCCCAACTTTGTATTATTGTGATGTCTGAAATTACAAATTTCTAATGCCAAATGTCGTCTGAAACACCCTATTTCTCAAAAATTTTCCGGGGGCTGCACCCCCAACTTTGTATTATCGCCGGCCTACAAATTTCTTTAATGCCTAATGTCGTCTAAAACAAATAATTTCTAAAAATTTTCTTGGGGGCTGCGCCCCCCCCCCCCCCCCAGTCCCCCAACTTTATATTATTGTGATGTCTGATTATTACTGCGCCCCCCCCCCAGCCCACCAACCTTGTATTATTGTAATGTCTGATTATTGCTGTCTCACAAATGTCGTCTGGAACACCCTATTTCTCAAAAATTTTCCGGGGGCTGCACCCCCAACTTTGTATTATCGCCGTCCTACAAATTTCTTTAATGCCTAATGTCGTCTAAAACAAATAATTTCTAAAAATTTTCTTGGGGGCTGCGCCCCCTCCCCCCCCCCAGTCCCCCAACTTTATATTATTGTGATGTCTGATTATTACTGCGCCCCCCAGCCCACCAACCTTGTATTATTGTAATGTCTGATTATTGCTGTCCCACAAATGTCGTCTGGAACACTCTATTTCTCAAAAAGTTTCCGAAGGCCAGGGCTGCGCCTGCCTAGCCCTCCAACTTTGTATTATTGTGATGTCTGATTATAATTACTGTCCTACAAATTTCTTTAATGTCAAATGTCGTCTAAAACACATAATTTCTCAAAAATTTTCTGATTGGCTGCGCCCCCCCCCCCCCTCCCTAGCCAACCAACTTTATATTATTGTGATGTCTCAGGATTATTACTGCCCTACTAATTTCTTTAATGCCTAATGTCGTCTGAATCAACCTATTTCTCAAAAATTTTCCGGGGGGTGCGCCCCCCTAGCCTCCCAACTTTGTATTATTAGATTATTGTGATGTCTGATTATTACTGTCCTACAAATTTCTTTAATGCCAAATGTCGTCTAAAACACATTATTTCTCAAAAATTTTCTGGGGGGCTGCGCCCCCCCCGGCCCCCCAACTTTATATTATTGTGATGTCTGATTATTACTATCCCCAAATTTCTTTAATGCCAAATGCCGTTTTAATCACCCTATTTCTCAAAAATTTTCCTGGGGGTTCGCTCCCCTAGCCCACCAACTTTATATTATTCTGATGTATGATTATTGCTCTCCTACAAATTTCTTTAATGCCAAATGTCGTCTGAATCACCCTATTTCTCAAAAATTTTCCGGGGGTTGCGCCCCCCCCCCCCCCCCCCCCAGCCCACCAACCTTGTATTATTGTAATGTCTGATTATTGCTGTCCTACAAATGTCGTCTGGAACACCCTATTTCTCAAAAATTTTCCGAAGGCCAGGGCTGCGCCCCCCTAGCCCCCCAACTTTGTATTATTGTGATGTCTGATTATTACTGTCCTAAAAATTTCTTTAATGCCAAATGTCGTCTAAAACACATAATTTCTCAAAAATTTTCTGGGGGGCTGCGCCTTCCCCCCTCCCTAGCCAACCAAAGGAGCTTCGCCCCGGCTACGTGTCGTGTCGGGCTACGTGCCGAGAATCGAAAAAACTTAATCTTTAAATGAATAACGGAACCTTCATTATGAAGTTACGAGATGATAATATAATTGGGAGGCAAAGTGGGTATCGGGCTTGGGGCTCATAATGCGCAAAATTTGGCCGCTGTCGAGTGGGTCTGCCTAAAATTCACAGATCTAGCTATGGGTCTGAGACATTTGTAAAAAAAAAACCTTAATCAACACCGACTTTTAATGTGTAGGAGTACAGCTACAAAATATATATATATATATACGTATATATATATATACGTAACAGTTCGTTACACTTTAAAACCCACCCACGATAAATAATCTAATTAATTAACTAAGTAAAGTGACAAACCTTGAGTAGGATGATATCAATCTCAGAGTACTTCATACCCTGTATAAGTATTGGAACCAGCCTGTAAATGTTGACGTTAGTGTCACCATGCGCTGTTTAACAAACCTTAACATAGACTTAGCCAGTCCAGAAAATTCTACACAACCTCTCAATAGTAGGTTAGCATATCAGTAGATCACATACTACAATTCTAGAATAATTCTATATTTGGAATAGAATATTCTGTGTCAAATATAGAATAACTAGCATTGGAATAATATAATTGGTAATAAAATAATAATTAATGAAAGGACAATCCAGTGATGTTGATGACTGACCTTCCCATGTAAGGAGATAACATAGATAACACTTCTGTAGGTAACTCAGCGTAGGCCAACCAAAACTCACAAGCTTCCAACGCTACATTCTCATCAGGATCCTGAGTCCTTATCAGCATGTACTGAAATGATAACCAGTCATTGCACTGAATAGTACTGAATATATTTATGTAAGCATTGAATATTCCTGAATTATATAATGTTCCTGGTACCGCAAGACATTGTATAACGGTGAGCTAAATTTAGATAACGCGAATACGAGAAGTGTGTAATTAGGCATAATCTAATGATAATGATAAAGTGTGTATTAGTATTATAAGATAAGCGTTAGTTTTAGCAATTTGGAAACGGCGCTGAAGATTGCATTGTGTGATCGTAGGGCTTCGATTCAAGACCGTATCGATTCTATGGAAAACTGTGTGTCTCTCTCTTAGAGTTGAACAACGAAGATTAAAAATTTGGGTATTTAGAAGCAGCCATTCATGGGTTATAAGATTGTTCGTATTGTACAGTATAATGATTGATGTGCCAGCACGGGTGCACTTATTCTGTCCTCGCTCGCCAAGTCAAAATATTATACAATATACTTGTAATTTGTAATTTGAGTCGCTGGCCTGTTTAGTGTACAATTGAGATGTGATATAACATCATTGTTAAACGCACTATTTCATGCAATGAGATATAGATTTTGATACTTTCAACACTTCACGTAAACATAATGCACACGTACAAATTCCGTGAGTGCCTGGCAATTAAGTATCATTTGAGAATTCTCCCATGTGCAACATTCCCTCTCAGTCTTTATTGAATAATACACAGTACTTATTCCTGTACTGAGATAAACCCATTAGACACCCAATTACAAATTACAAACCTCAATAATATCGTTCATATGAGGAGCGAGGTGGTCCACCCTGACCTCCAGCAACATAACCAACGCCCGACATACGTTCTTCCGCACTTCAGGATCATCGTCCGAGGCTAGCAACGTCAGCCCCTGCGAATATTCACTTATAATATGTATAGTACATAATAAACTTGCTCTGCTTTAACATTAAAGAGACATAATAAAAATACTAAACTTGCTACTTGTATTCGTTAAATCTTTAACTATTGTTTCTAAACACGCCCAAGTCTAATTTTTGTCTCATCACTGCACTTCTGCCAAAATGTCTTGTCGTATGCTAGATTATTCTAGATAATGCAGATCTAAATATATTATCTTTTAATAACATTGTTACTTTGCAGTTAACGATCAAAGTCTCATCATGACTGGCTAAAATTAGCATACTGCTAACAGTTACAATGTTGTTACATTGTCCCAACATTAAAATGTATCCAGAAATATTAACAGCTACAATCTACATTTAAAATAACGTTTCTCAAACAAATTTTTGCACACACAGGGAGATGTACTTTTAGCTATAAAAACACCATGATATCTAAATTTTATATGTATAAAGTATACTGTGTATTTGGTGTAATACATTTTACACTGCAAATATTTTCCTGCTTCGGTAGTTCATACTTATTAAAATACCCAATAATTGGTGAGGAAAAACAGGTCACGTGATTAAGAGATCACGTGATATATTACCTGTACAAAGTTGCCAAGGTTTTCCAGTAGGGCCGGAGGGAGGTTGATAATGAACTGGTTGATACACGCCAGTGCACAGGATCTGGGAGTATTACATTTATAAATTTCAAATTATAACTTTATTTAATCAAATACTGCTATCATAACCCATTACCCTTCATTTAAATAATAATTATATTTAAATTGTCTGAATTATTTACTTGGCTTGATGAGCTAAATGGAATGACGATATTTAAATTTATCATTACCATAATTGGGTCTCTAGAGACACTTAAATTTAAATAGGATAACCGAAGATTGCACTGTAACGTAAAAATGACACATGACCGTCATTGACCGACATCACATACGTCATGTGTTACAAGCTCCATGCGTGCTATTAAACACTGCACTGTAAATCTTTTAAAATTCATAACCACATGCTGCGAATTCTAGATATAATTCATCTGTTTGGCAACTGAGTTATTTCAACACATGACAAATAAGTCAGATATTGCGGTCGGGGGGACTCTCACAGTTGTAATATTTCAACCCATGATACGGTCACATCTGGTGCTTCGGGTGGCCACCCAACATGTGCCCAATACCCACCTAATATACGCTCTGAATTTGCAGCGTTGAAATAGTTTGATGACATGTCTTCAGACAGAACATTTCAACGTATCAAGGCGTGGTGACAATATGGGTAATGGTAAAATTATGCAATATCCCAGGTTATATAATGCAATATCAAAGTTAATCTTAAATCTTATGCAATATGTCAGGCTATATTGTGCAACTTTATAAGCACTTAAAAGTGGTGGAGTTTATCTCACATCTGGTAGTTGGTAATAATATTTGTTCCTCATTTGCATTGTTCAAAACCATTTTATCTACTGAGTAAGTTATTAAATGGCCCCTCAGGCACTCCACTAATCATACCACCTTTGTAAACAGAGTTAATATTATGGAATATATGAAATTAATTTTACAATAATATCTTCCTTAGTGCAGATCTGTCATAATTAACAGCAGACAGTCCGATTTTAAGTATTTAGTATGACAGGAGTTTAGATTCACTAAACAGGCATCTCCATCACTGTACTGGGTGCTATATGCTACTGCACTATATTCTGCACTATATTATTATATGGGTATTATGCTCTATGTGTGACAGGAGTTTATATTTCACTAAATGGGCGTCTCCATCACTGGGCGACTGGTCCAACCAAAGCTATTTCGGGGAGTGGGCCCCTCCCAAATGGTATTCATCATTATATCATAAGCCTCTCTAAAGTAATACCAACATGATGCAGTTGAAGAATTGTAAGAATGTACCATTCTAATAATTTGGGCCACATTCTATTTGTTATTCATGATATTGCAGTGTCAAGTGTGCATATATTATATAACTTATAAGACCTGATATATCATACATGATATTACCACTAAATTTAGTAGCTGGTGTCGATAGGTGGTCTCTTGCTAATAACAAAAAGTTACTGTTGATTTGAATGATGCAACACGCTTGCAGGAACATCAACTTATGAACTCAACTTATTTCATATATCTCCTCAAAGGAACCTGTCAAAATGGAACGGAATTGTATCTAGTAATATTACACGATATTCTATTGGAGATGTCGCTGCATTATATGCTTTGACCTATATGTTCCACTATAGGCTGCATTATACGCTGCACTACATATCTCTCTCGACCACTTGCTAAGGTATCAAGATTCTTACTAGGATACCCCTTCAGTAAATCTACATTGTAGTGTACTGTAAACATAGTACCATTAACTATTATTACTATAATCAAGAATACCGCACCAGAAGACCGCAATCCCATTATTACGATTAATTATTCAATGTAATATGATAATAATACACGTATCGCTTCATTTGATCTATATTATTATTGTAATGATGAACGTGGACCAACCACCACATTACAGCACACTGTAAACTTTACGATTAGATGAGCCATGATGTTGAACTAAAGTAGCGTATTGAGGGTCAATTAGCAAGGTGTAAATGATCTTACTTTGCCGCCGCTTGAAACTATGAGAAACCACTTTTAAATGGTTACATAATTTACGTAAACGTAGCCCTAGGGCCGGGTAGGTAGAAACCACAACTCTCATTATAGCACTCGTGGAATGCAATGTTATGACGTCATGAAATATGCTGTGACGACAATATAAATAAGTTTTACGCAGTTCTGTTTCGACGCAGTCTTGTCATTCAACCGTGCGTGTTATTAAAATAAACATATAATTGGTGAAATGGTTAACGCCTGTCGGTGATTAGGGTAATTGTTGAGGTGCAGCGGTGCGGGGTAAACGGTGAACAAGGCCTATAAACCGGCTACTAAACACTTAAATTATCCTTGAGGAAAAATAAGTTCAATATAAAGAATTAGTAACGATCTAAGAACCATAAATAAACGTTAGGTCTAGGGCGTACTATGCCTAGTAGGCTTTGTCTCAATATATAACATAATTATAAAAGAATTCACGCCAGAAAAACAAACGAAATAGCTAAGAATTATAAAACGAGTTGTAATGTGACATGATAATTGAATGGGATCTGATTGTCTACCTAAACCCAGGGGCACCTAGGTCCTAGCACTAAAAGCTCAAGACCTACATAACAGTCTACCAAAACTACAATCAGACAGTTATCTCAGCAACAAAACGTTCGGCGTTATACCATACTGTCCACAGTGGTCCACCAGGCTATAATTGACCCAAAATCGAGTGTCATGAAATTCTGTTTATCCATTTGTTATTTATCATAAATTATCAGCCGGTACATATGCTGAAGACGATAATTAAAAATCTTTCAAAATGTGGAAATGATGTACGATAATATCAACGATTTTTTTACACTGTCCAAAATGCAAGCAATTGGCAGTGAAAATTGGCCTACATCTGACTTTATATTCATAAAGCAGTGTATATTTGCATTTACTTACTCTTGTTGTTGCTGTTTTACGTGTCGAATACCTGTCTAATGAAAAAAAATTCATGTTGATATCTATTTTGGTTGATTTTTCATGTACCCTCAAATTTTAAACCCACTTTTTAACTAAAATTTTGGTTTTAAAATATAAAAATGTTAGGTAGTGCGCTCGAGTGCACCTAAACCACCTATGGCATCCTAAAGTTCAGACAATTATCTAACTAGCCATACAAAATTCAAGCTGGGACAAGCTGGGACTTTTTTTTAAATCAGCCACGCCCATATTTGGTCCCAATTATCCAAATTATGCAAAATCACCTTAACATGCTCAAAACCATCCTTTGGGGTGCTTTACTTGTAGCTACTAGTCTCCTAAACACAAATATAAAGTTTTATCAAAATTTGATAAAAATTGGCTGAGTTATGAGCAAAATACTATATGACCATATTTGGGCATACGCGCCAATTTTGATAGATTTTTATAGATTTTAGCACATAAATTGGCCAATTATCAATATTTTTGGATGAGACAAATTTTATATGTTAGGTAAGCCTATACTTCACATTCTCTATGAATATCAGCTCAATATCTACCTAACTGTGGATTCTGTGTTCAAATAATGGCAAAATATGAACAAAATTGCCCATATCTCAGTTCGCGACATTCGCGAAACTGATTTCGCTCAAAATACTATAACTCAATAGGGTTTCAATATTTTTTAATGAAATTTTCAGAATCAACGTAGAATTGCCTGAGGACCTTAAGTTATGGAGTAGAATTTTGAGTCAGGCCTTTTAAACAAATTTAGCGGCCAAATTCTAAAATTTTCAGGGTATTTTTGGAAAAAAATCAATTTTTTGATTTCCCATTTTCAGCCCTTCTGGTATATTTTAAGGTCTTCTAGGTGCTCTTAAACGTCTTTTTGGGCGAAAATACTCCAGGAAACATCTCCTGAGGCAACAAAATGACCTATAAGGGGTCTATTATAGCCTGACCCCCCTTCGCGGACCACTGTGCTGTCTGCGTTTACAACATACTGCACAAGTTTTTTCACAGTCTGCAGAAAATAATCTAGAAAATATTGGAGGAAACTCAGCGATGTAGCGGTTGAAAACAGACGTAAACTGAACAAGATAGCCAGATGTGCGTGAGGATAAGGAACTGAAAACTCAGTGGAGAGGACTTGAAACCATATTGTGTAAACTATTTAGTTATAAGGGTAAGTAGCGGGGTAAGTAGCGGGGTAAGTAGCGGGGTAAGTAGCGGGGTAAGTAGCGAGGTAAGTAGCAGGGTAAGTAGCGGGGTAAGTAGCGGGGTAAGTAGCGGGGTAAGTAGCGTGGTAAGTAGCGGGGTAAGTAGCGGGGTAAGTAGCGGGGTAAGTAGCGGGGTAAGTAGCGGGGTAAGTAGCGGGGTAAGTAGCGGGGTAAGTAGCGGGGTAAGTAGCGGGGGGCGAGTAGCGAGGTAAGTAGCGGGGTAAGTAGCGGGGTAAGTAGCGGGGTAGTAAAATATACTGTGTTTCGTTTCGAGTGTAATACACGTATCGCTTCATTTGATCTATATTGTAATGATGAACGTGGACCAACACGTATCAGCACACTGTGTACTTAACAATAGGAGGTTGGACCTAAAGTAGCGTATTGAGGGTCAATTAGCAAGGTGTAAATGATCTTACGTCGCTTTAAAATGATTGCATAATTTACATAAACGTGGCCCTAGGGTAGTATATAGGTGGAAATTACAACTCTCATTACGGCCGCGTGGCATGCAATGTTAAGACGTCATGACACGTGACGTGACGACAGTGTGTTTGACGTAGTATTGTCACTTTAAACCGTACGTAATCTAAATAACTCATTTTTCTGGACTCAAGAATCCGGGCCGGAGTCGCATGCTTACTGATATTATCTGATTCTACCTATTTTATAGAGTCGACTTCACATCGAAATTCCTAATAGTCTGATTTTTAGTTGATTCCAGAATTCAGGTCGATGAAAGCTTCGATAAAAGCATTTACAGCTAGAATATCTATACATGCTCACCAAGTCAATGTTGTCTCTCATTAATGAGCCGCTAATCAGAATATACACTCCTCCAAATACGAACTCACTGCTGTGCTGGCGTAATGAGCGAGACTTTACTTGGCTGTGGGTTGATCAGAAGATGTGATGGCCCTATTAAGTCTTGACGAAAATCAACATGGGTCACATAGCAAGGCCAGAGCTGCTGATACTGTAATATCTTGAACGAAGGGAGCTAACTTGATTTCAAGAACAAATTATGTCCGAACTAGACACAATGTGCTTTGTGTATTTTCAAATGATATATATATGTGAGTCGAGTATAAAAGGAAAGTCGAGTATAAAAACCGCAATATAGCTAGCTGAACAATACAAGGAAACGCTGTGTATTAACTATTAATATGTAAGCTCATAACTTGGAGAGCTAGTATTATTTTATTTAATTCATTTATTTGGCCACTAAAAGTTGAAGGAAATTAGAATATTGCTGATACAATTATCGCTTCTTTCAGTTTGATATACCGATCAGAAAATGACATAATGATAGAGTGATCTAATCAATAAAACAAAAGGGCTCGGATTATTAGATCAATGATAAATCAAGGCTAAAGATTCTGAAGAACAATCGAGTATTAAACAGGAACTCGATTATCTATACTATCTAGATACAACAGAATAATTATCCATCTCGAGACAACAGATCGTTTAGGTTTAAGGATACGATCTGACGGTTTGACATTGTGCACCACTCACCAGTATTAGTGACACCTCATGATGTGAATTTAACAAAGGAATAATAATAACCTGATTTTACTGGAGGAATGCTTAAAGTATTGCATGAAGAGAGGTATTAACGTGTCCAGGGCTTTGGTTCCGTTAGCACCGGGAAGAGTTTCCAGTTGGTCTGAGGAATCTTCACAGATCTTCTGAAATGCTCCGAATGCTCCCTGAACACGGAAATAGTTATACAATAAAAGGGTATATTATTATGATGACGTCACAGAAAATACATAATAATTTCAGTGGTATGGTTTGAATGTCAAATAAAGTATTAGTATTGCTGTAGCACTAGACTAGCAGTTCACCAAAGACCGCCTCCAGTTCACCTTGGTTCAGTGAATTTATTAGAAATTATACTACAGCAGTGATTGTTTGGTTACATAAACTAGTGCAGCAAATCTGCTCAGGGATTGTACGACTAATCAATTAGTTGTATTTCGATTTTTTAATTTCAATTATACAATTATATAATTAGTTTCAATTAAATTACCTCGCACTCAGTTAGGGTTTGGCTCCCAATCATTGTGCAGAGATGCTCGAGTAGGCCCGGCCAATCTTCCAAACTTCCTTTCGTTACTATGGTAGTACACAGTATACCAACCGTTGCTCTTATCAATGAGGAAGGGTCACCTGACAGAGTGAGAGTAATAAAATTTGTATGAGTAATAATTTGTCAGAACGAATCCCAACACCGAATTATTGGATATGGGAATCTGCCGACTCGTGTGGGCCCAAGCAATAAAATGAGATCACTACCGACAATTTTAAGAGAACGAGTGTAAATGGATTTGAACACATCAGGACCACTGGAGCCGAGTGGATTGAAGGGTCTCAAAAAGCATGAACGAATATATTCACATAGAAGCTTCAATAAAATGTGTTAGATTTACCTATACAGGCTAAACATTGCTGCTTTATGAACGATTTTACTTCAGGTGGAAAGTTGTGGTAGAAAACTTTAAGATTATTCTTCAAAATAAGGCCGGCCAGCGACCTAGTAGGTTCATCTGAAATAGAAGAAGATTAATTTTTGTTTGGTGTATTTCGGTTAATAATAATAATCAAGCCTTAAACCTAAGGTGAACAGATCGAAAATAGGAACAATCATTTTTACAGTACTGAGAGTTAACGGTACAAACATTTTGAAACTATCTAAAAAGAAGGAGCTTTGAAAATCATACCTTCTGTAGTAAGTTTTGATAAAACGTAGATAAGGTAGTTGTTAAAATCGTGGTACTGATTTAATGATTCCAATTTCTGAAAGAAATAGAAGTTGAGTGAAATTTAACTGATAATTGTTTAATCTGCTAGTTGGCAACCATGAGCACTGGACATAAACATTTTCAATACATCAGAACCAATTTCGTCACGATAATGCACTTTATGATTACTTTATTATAATTAAAATATGCTCAATAATTTACCTGCTGGATAGCGCGCTGTGTTTCATTACAGGGAAATTGTGATTCTTTCAAGAGCTGAATAACTTGAATCAAACTGTTGTTGTCTGGCTGCCAATTTGCCATAATTCTTAGCTAAATATATGCTGTTAAGTTGGAGTTGCTCAACAAAAGGCAAAATACTAAATTATATATGAACATTTGACATGTTCATTTGAAGTTAAAGATATTGACCTAAATATTAGTAATCCTATTAAAAGGCAGAGTAGTTAACTTTGTCACACTATGAAATTATATAAACCCCGCATGGTTATGATAATCGGCTTATCCTCTAGAGAAACTTTGCCACATAGCATAACCACATCTTAATCAGATGATAATATATCACCTTAATACGGCTGACATGGAAATGGTTACATTGTCCCACTATGATGATGATTTCGAGAGAGTTTCCATGAACACAGTCATGGGACCAAAAGAAGCTGATAGATGCCACTCCCCTCTATCATTAACATCAATAAACTCAATTTCAAAAGAATTTCCATGAACAGAAGTAACCCTCATTATTGTTGCAATAAATTTGAAAACACGTTTGTTTAAAGTGAAACAAATTTTTACAGTGAAACAAGTTACAACAGAGTTAAACCTCATCTGAAAAATTTTGGTGAGAACCATCAGTTCTGAATGCCTCAATGGCCAGATTATATCACTGAACAGAAAACAATTTGAGCACAATGAAATTAATTAGAGTATAATGCAATGGTAACAATTTTAGCACAATGATAACAACTTGAGCACATTGAAAAGTACTATTCTAATTATCTAAATTATTAAATATTTATTGGTGCTCCAAAATTGTATAATTCATTTTAATGATAAGATTTTTTAGATTGATTGAAATAAATTTTCGTGCACATACAGAATGAATGGTTAATAATTTAATATATATGGGCAATTCCACGTAGTGTAATTCACACTTTGCACAAAATTTAGCTTTTAATTGCATGCTAATTGTAGGCTAACATTAGCAGCATGATAATATAAAGTCAGAATGAAGTTTAAACGTTTGTGATGATGTGGCAACCAAAGTTTAATGTCTATCTCTTATACTTTTTATGTGAGCAGCATTTTAAAAAGTAGGCGTTATTCACAGGCATAATTTGGTGTTTTAGAAATCTTGCCTTAAAATTGCAATTCGTGCCCAAGTGTAATAGCAGAAGTTACAATAAGGCTTGATCACAATAAAGTACACATTTTTTCAACTTCCTATGTCCTTCCTAACATAAATTTGTGGAATGTGTGTAGTACAGGGACAATATAGGAAGTAAACGTTATTCACATTTGGACGTAGTGTAACTCACACTCTGCCCAGTTGCTCTGTTTGTGCGTTGTATTGATGTTTGCTTGTTCTTAATTTGGTTGCTGCTATTGTAAAATGGTGAAGTAGACTGACTATTACTGATTTTAAATTAAATTGACTACTAATTGGTCCAATTAGATACTGGTAATGGTGTAGATTACACCCTACTGCCATACCACAGTGGTCCGGGCGCCCATGCGAGGTAGACATAAGACATAGGCATGACTAAGGGGTATGATATACCACAAAACATGTATTCTAGGGGTATCTTGCCCCAAAATAACGTTTAAAAAGGTTTTTAGAGTGATTAAATGGATATTTGACCTCAAATATTAATTTTACCTCATTTTTTGTCAAAAACTGCATTTTTTGGCAATTTTTTGCCATTTTTTAGGACAAACTACAAAAATAAGTTGCAAATTAACTTTGGTAAGCATCTATAAGTTGATCTATCTGTAAGTATAGGACATTTAGAGTAATCCTAGAAACATGTACAGTGTAATATTGTGGCATGATTTTTTTATGAGCTCTCAAAGGTTCATGATTAGACAGAAATTGGGTGAAATTTATAACTTTTTGAATCCATTTTTAGACCATTTTATCACTTATATCAATTCTAAACTACTTCTTTGTGTTTTTAATGTGAAGAGGTCATCAAGAGCTTTAATTTGATACCTCTATACATGGTTTTTGATATAAATTAGAATTTTTTGGGGCAAAAACACTGCTCTTTTGAGCAAAATTTAGTTACGTGACAAGAAAATAAGGTAATTTTAGCCCCAAATTGCTGATATTTTCTGAAAATAAGCCTTTAAATTACTCAAATAAGTGTTCCCAGACCTAACAGTGACTATAAAACACTTTAAAATCAATTTTGATGTCCTAATCCATTTAAAAATCATTATTTTTGCGATTTAAGGTCTAAAAGTGGCACATTTTGCCCTGGCGGAACCCTAATTTCGATAAAATTACCAACACTTTCAGGCAGTTGTTGAAAATAGGTCCCTGGAATTACCCTGGAAGTATTGAAAGTACAATTTATTTCACAACAAAGCATTTAAACCACTTGTTTTATTAATTTTCCGCTGTGTAAATTACACTACCAAGCTGTGAATTACGCTACCTGTGAATCACACTACCCCTACTTTTTGCACTTCCAGTGTGACAAAACGAATGAAATTTTCTGACCTTTATAGATGACTAAAGTTGCCGTTAGAGAGAGAGTTACGAATCAAACAGACTTATAGTGTAGCCACAGTAAAACATTTTTCACTATTTGGTAGCGTTATTCACACGCGAAGAGGAAAAATTTGATCATCTAGACACTCAAAAAGTAAAGAAATTTGGCCCTCAAAATCAGGCTGGCCTTCTATCTGAAGACCACTAGGTTGATATACAGGATAAAATATTGAATTCTACAATTAATAAAGCTCCCTAAAATCTTTCGGAAAATAACTGGATATTCACACTAAAGATACACTAAATTTAAGCCAACTTTGACGCGCTACAGTTTTTAAACTAGGCTAGATATCAACAAACGGTTTTTTGCCCCTAAAAATATGGTCAAATATCTTAAAGATTTTCTATCTCTCCCAAACCACCTCCAAACTTTATTATTTTGTTACTGGTTACCGTTATCGTGGAATTGCCCATATGTAGACCAAGGTCTGTGCACGGGATGCTTCCTGGAAGAATCCAGTTCTTTTAGCGGGGCACCCTACCTAAAGCCAAATTGAGATATAATAATCATATTCCTAGAGAAATAATCAGAAATCGAATACCAATCAAATAATATGATATATAGGAGTAGTAACCATATTTACTATGCAAAATGCCCCAACCACATAGTGTAAATTTATATAGAATTCAAATTCCATATCATCATTAAACCTCAATAGTCAATATAATAGCCCAAGCAAAATTAAGTAACTTCTTATATACCTTACTGTCATACTACTAATTAATTAAACATTTGAAATCTGTTAACCAGAGAAAAAATTTCTAAACCTAATGCAAGTGAAATAATTTAGATGCAATAATGAATGCCTAATGTGAGTATCATCTGTCAATGTCCTTGTAAAAAAGTCTGTAAAAGAGATATGAGTAACTAATATAGAAGAAAAAACAGGAAGTTGTCGTCTGTTGAAAAATAAATAAAATATCTAGAATATAAATTAGAATATAAAATAACATTCAGTCAGTGTGTCGTCAATAAACTGTACAATTAACAAATGTTGAAACTGGTTGATACAGTCACCAAAAATAAAATACTAAGTATAATAAGTAAATAAATTAAATGTGGTCTATAAAACTACCACTAGGTATAATAGGTCAATAAATTAAAAGTGGTTTATAAAACTACCACTGTGCGAACCCTTTCTCCAGTTAAAACATGTCAGTCATGTGCAGAATCAATCAAAATGGTAAGGTGGTAAAAAAGGGAAAATCCTTTCGATACATAAATTATATATGCCTCAGATTTAAAAGAATTAGAAGATACTTAGTTATCGTCGACTATGATTGCAGTGTAAAATTTGTCATATGAATTGTCGACAGTATAATTAGGGTCTGTTGTTATAGATGAGAGTAGCTGTTTCTTATACGAATCACTAAGGCTTTTAACATCGGGCAGATTTCGTAGATCTGTTGGAACATTATTCCAACATTTTGCCCCCAAGTATTGAAAGTTTTTATGTGATGTTGATCTATTAACATATAGGTTGCAGCTTTCGCCGCTCCTACTACCTCCTGATATGTAACTAAATTTGTTCATAAAGTTTGTAGGACAATTGTCATGGATGATTCTAAACATATAATTTGACAGATGGAGTTGTCGTCTAAGATGGAGTGGTAACCATTTCATGTCTCTATAAACATTAAGGCTGCTCTCTGTTTGTGGAACGTTGAGAGCTATTTTGGCTACCTTTTTGTACAGAGTGTCAAGTTCAGCAAGTTTTGTCTTGCCAGCTCTACAATAGATCGTGTCTAAATAATCGAATTGTGGCAACATGAGTGCATTGGCAAACATTTTCCTATATTTAATGGGTAGCAGTGCTTTACTTCTATACATGGCACCAATTCTCTTCATGACCTTCCTAATAATATAATCTACATGACTTTTGAAGTTTAATTTACTATCTAGAATGAGGCCAAGATATTTTGTCTCTTTGCACTCCTTGATTGTGAAAGTTACCTCATTACATTCAATGGTTAATTCATCATGTTGATCAACAGAATCAAACAATAGGAATTCGGTCTTCTTTTCATTGAGTGATAATTTATTTACACTGAGCCATTTAAAGATTGTCATAAGTTCTATTTTCATGTTTATAAATGTGCTTCTGCAGGTTTGATCAAAGAATAGTGCACCATCATCTGCAAATAGAAAGGGCTTAGATAGGTTACAGGCATAAATGATGTCATTTATGAAGATACTAAATAATATAGGCCCAATGATGCTTCCTTGTGGTACACCACTCAGAACTTCTAAAAATGAGCTTATTTTGCCATTGATCCTAGTGCATTGATATCTACAAGATAAGAAGTTCTTAAACCAGGTTAAAGCAATGCCACCAATTCCATAATATGCCAATTTTTGAAGCAATATTTCATGATTCACTGTGTCAAAGGCCTTCTTAAGATCAAGAAAGATGATTCCTGGTTTATAAGACTTAGATTTACTCATATATATTTCGTCCATCAGATCGTACATCAAATAAGTTGTGGAGTGATTTTTCCGAAAGCCATATTGATGCCGGATGAAAAGTTTGTTCTCTTCCATGTAATCAGATTTTTTAGATTAGATTAGATTAAGAATAATGACATAAACATCATCACTAGTTTTAAACATTCTTTCCGATTTCTTATAATCAGAACTGTGAACATTTCAAATTAAATTAATGAGTAAAAAATTTAAAACACTGTTAATTTTAACAAGAATTGCGCCCGTTGTTTCGTTTTGGCGGACGCTAGATTTCCATTTCACATTTACTATAAATTTAAGTATAACTATAAGCTCCAATCAGCTCACTTCAATCTTCATGATAATAATATTGATCAATTATGCATCAAATACGGGAAACACTTGAAATTCAGTTCAATTGCCGTAGAACTTAACTTGTATCTGTAATTCAAGAAATTATCAGCAAAGGTAAACTATTATATATTTGTAGCGCGATGCACTACTGGGTCGCGCGCGCATCAAATAATGCTTCTCGCAACCAACGCTTCTCGCAACCAACGCTTCTCTACCTTCGGTAGATCGGCGAGATGCACCACTGTGCCTCACCGAGCTGCGAAGGATTGACATCGTGAATCAATTATATATACTCGTGTACACATCAATACACTACGCGTGCCACGTACAAATTGGGTGTATTACCTAATAGTAATATTATACATTACATGCATCATATACACAGTCGCGCCGCGCATTCATAGATCACAGGCTATCTATACATCACATCTCTGCAAGCAATCCTCGCGCGCGCCCAACTTTTTCGTTGCATGGTAACGAACGAACACACGACATATTTAAACCCACCTATCTCGTTCTCCAAAATCCACGTTTTTCTGCAAAAACCTCCATTCGTAACCTTTCACTATTGCCTTTTTTCAAAAGGGTGAAAAGGAAAAAATTCAAGAGATATTTATTCCCTTCCTCTTATAAGAGGAAGGGAATAAATATCAATAAATATCAAACTCAGCCCATGCTTTAACTTTATAATTCAGTTGGTAAAATGAGAAAGTGTCAAACAGTATATATATACAATAAAGTAATTCAAGTGTTGCAATTGGCAGAGCACAATACAGAGGTAACGGAAATTGTCCACTGCTACCAATATTATATAATATGAAATATCACCAATCAGATATATACACATCTGATTCAAACTTTGGACAAATCAACTTTGGTACAGGTCGTGGAAAGATGGGACAAGCCACCCCTGGAGTTCGCCTCTGGGCAGCTACGGTTGAGGAGATCGATCCCTTGTCTTGTGTAGGTTACAGAAACGTTGTCATCATGGAAGGAACCAACAATTTAAAAGTAGATGGAACGGATGAGAGAGAGTTGTATACCAAGTATAAGAACAAAATCGCTCAGATTAGGAAATACAACCCGCGTTGTAAACTGATAATCTGTCCTGTGCTGCCAACAAGGTCGCATAAGATCAATCGAAAAGTTAATGTTTTTAACCAGTATTTGTACAACGATCTCAGTCAATCTAATCTTAAAGTTCTAATTGTTGATAGCTTTTTGACATTTCTAGATAAAAGCACCAACCTGCTTAAGAACAGTCTAGCTAAGTCTGATGTGAATGATATTCTTCATATTAATGGCAAGGGCGTTGGTGCACTAGTCAAGTTAATTAAGAACTGTATTTTTACATCCAAGGATCATAACAAGTTAGTAGGTAGTAGATTGTACAGCAACACACTAAGAGGAGGACCGCCAGATGCAGTCTGATATAAATGTTTAAGATTAACTCAACTAAGGAGAAATGCGGATGCTGTAGCAAAAACATTAATATTGGCCAAAGATTTCTTGAGTGCCAAAGTTGCCAAAATATTATCCACAAAATTTGTTTCAAAACATCTGAATTCAAGCTGACTGATTCCATACTTCTCTGTAAAGTTTGCTCAAAAAGAGAAAACTTAATTTACAACCCGTTTAAGGACCTTTGTACCACAAATGAGGATCTCTTCAAGGATAGCGAGAATGACAAATTTTACTCCGAAAATTGGTCTGAGGCTATTGGAAGTCTTCAGACTGCCTCCTCTATCTTGGACAAATGCAGCTATTATAGATTGAAATCCTTACACCAGCACACCCCTGAAAACTCTGGCTTAAAAACTTTATTTTACAACATTGATGGTAATAAATCGAATTTCGACTTATTCCTCTCGGAACTTGCCACTCAAAAAACGAAATTTTCTATTCTAGCTTTAGCGGAAACAAATACAGATGCTGAGAACTGTGATGTTTATGCACTTGATGGATATTCACACTTTTACGGAGATAAACTCCAAGGCAAAGCTAAAGGCTCAGGCGTGTGCTTGTATATTCATGATTCCCTAAATGCAACAATTAATGACCAACTTTGCACAATCACACCAAATTTAGAAACCCTATATGTAACTATCAACCATGGAGATAGCAAACTCAATGTTGGGGTGTTGTACAGATCTCCAAACGGAGACTCAGTCAAATTTGATGAAGAATACACACAATTAATGTCCAAATTTCCAAAAAATGCAAAAACTATAACTCTTGGAGATTTCAACTACGATTTGCTTAAAAATCAGAGTAATAAAAAACAGGTTCAGAATTTCGAGAACACTATGCTCTCTTATGGTTACTTTCCTCTTATATCTCGTCCCACTCACTCAGTAAATGTAGGCCAAAGCTCCTGCATTGACAACATTTTTACTGATGAGATTGACTTGGTAACCCTCTCTGGAGTTATTGAAGACACTTCTTCCCATCATAAACCACTCTTGTTGTTCAATTTAATCGCCTAATATCTCAAGGGATATTTCCGTCAGTTCTGAAGCTTGGCAAAATAACCCCAATATACAAAAAAGATAACGAAGAACTGATTGAGAACTACAGGCCTGTTTCCACACTTCCAATTTTTGGTAAAATTTTTGAAAAGATAATATACAAACGTCTTTACAGCTTCTTGGTTAGTCAAGGAATCCTTCACGACAGTCAATTCGGATTCCGAAAGAGTCACTCAACATCACATGCACTTAACTACTCAGTTTATCACATCCAAAAGGCCCTAAAGCAAGGTCTTCATGTTCTAGGAATTTTTATTGATCTAAGCAAGGCCTTTGACACAATAGACCACACAATTTTGCTTGAGAAACTTGAAATATATGGGATTAGAGGAGTGCCACTTAAGTTACTGGAAAGTTACTTGTCGGACAGAGAGCAGTGTGTGTCCGTCCTGGGCGAAGTATCAGACAGACTTCCTGTTCTCTATGGCGTTCCACAGGGGAGCTGCCTTGGGCCTCTCCTGTTTTTAATATACATAAATGACTTAACAAACTCTCAACTCGATAACACTAGCTATGTCCTATTTGCTGATGATACAAACATATTTGTAGTTGCCAAAACTAGAGCAGAGGCCTACAATAATGCAAATAGGGTCCTACGATCAGTCCACGAGTACACATTGGCTAATAAATTACATGTTAACGCCAAGAAAAGTTGCTACATAGAATTCAATACAGCTAAAAGAAAACTTGATGATCAATCTTTATTAATTGAAAATAGACTTTACCTCAACGGCCTACCTCTCTCAAAGGTGCAGGAAACGAAATTCCTGGGAGTAATTGTCGACGAAGGCCTAACTTTCAATCCCTATAGAGACAAACTAGTTAGAAAACTCTCGTCCTGTTCTGGGAGGCTATACATGATTAAGGATAAAATTCCATCATCTATCCATAAGGACCTGTACCACACACTTTTTGAAAGTCACCTATCTTATGGCATTACCGTTTGGGGAGGTGCAAGTAATAATAAACTTCAACCACTATTTGTAGCCCAGAAAAAGTGTGTTCGTATCATGTTTGGTGACAAAAAAGCATACCTTGATAAATTTATGACATGTGCTAGGACTAGACCTATCAGTGAACAGAAACTTACTAGCAAATTCTTTGAGAGAGAGCACACCAAGCCAATTTTTGCCCGTCAATCACTCATGACATTGCATAATTTATACGCGTATCACTGCTGCAATGAACTTTTTAAAGTCTTTAAATATCGAACACCAATTGCACTATTTGAACTTTTCTGTTTGTCTAAAAGACCCGGCAAAGAAACTCTTCTTATAACAACCATGCCCTCAAACAGTTTCGTTTACAAATCTAGTTGCCTTTGGAATTCATTCCGTCAGATGTTGGCACTGAACGACCTTGAAATCACTCATGGTGTATTCAAATCAAAGGTAAAAAAAGTCATTCTCTCGTCTCAGGGTAAAGGTGACAAGAATACCTGGGCCCCTTTGGCAAACTTTCTGAACTCAGGCAGCTTGAACGACTAAATTTGAAAAAATAAAACTTCTTGTCTGAATGAACTATTAGAACCTCAAGAAGCTGATCCGCATGTCTCCGCTACTAAAATGTTTAATGAGCCCAATCACTCATCACTTAACAGTTTAATCTTCAAAGTGAGTTGTACAATCTAGGTTGTTTTAAGTAGCTGTTGATAGTGTAAAACAGGAGTGACTTGATCGTTTTCATAACTTCGATTTACAATTTGTACCATAATAAAACTAGCACTGCCATGGGGTTCAAAAAGGGTCGTTGTAAGCCTCCAGCGTAATGGTCCTAAGTCTCTGCCCCATGCAGTGCCTGTCAGCATCAGCTAACAGAATAGCCCTAACATAACGATCAAGCCACAAATTAGGTTCTATAATGATTTAATATTGTTGAATAAAGAGATTTGAATATAATATTTGTTTTATTCTGAATATTTGTTTTATTCTGATCTACTCCATCATAGGGGCAGGGATGAGGTTATAAGAGACTTCTGATAGTGGTGTCTCATATTTGCTGTCCATTTTGTTTCCTCTGTACCCTCGTAGAGCTATGAGTGTGGTTCTTAACATAGCGAATCTTATTATTGTCCTTAAATGTCTTACCACATCGCTTTAACTTTATTCTTCCTCATTCGTTTAAGTGCAGATGTACTCCATGGCAACTCTTGGCAACACACGGATTTTTATGTAAATATTGAACTTGTTGAGCACAACTTTCAGAGCACAATGAAATTAATTTGGGCTCTATGAAAACAATTTGGGCGGGATAGAGTTTATCAAAGAGAGGAAAGATGAGGTTACAAAATAAATGAATAAAACCCCTGAAATTGCAGTTAAGTCTTATATCTAATCAGAGAAAGGGGGGGAAGTTTCTGGCTTTCGTCACTGCCGATATAGTCATTTGCATTCTGTCTCAACAAGCAAGAATACAATGCACGGTGACGCCAAAGCGTCACCGTGCATTGGATGCTTGCGATTAGATTAGATTAGATGCAAGAAAATGTGTATGTAAATAAATCACTCATTAACAATGAAACAATATATGAACCTAGAGTATATTCACAGTATGGAGAAAGATCGTTTCAGAAAGTTGGCCCTAAATTATGGAATGAGCTGCCTCTTGAAATTAAGAATTGCATGTCACTGGAATCTTTTAAAGTGTATCTGAAAACGTTTCTTTTTAAACGTGCTTTTGATATTAATTAATTTACTATTTTTTCAACGTTTCTACTGTTAAGTGCATACCCTTAACCTTGTAATATTCTTAACGTGCTGAGAAGTTTCCTGTTCAACCGGTCGATATGTCTAAAAGTGAACAACTATAAAGGAGAAAAAAGAAAATGCACAATATTTGGACTACCTCAGGGGGCTGTACTCTCACCTCTCCTCTTTATCCTATACATAGCAGACATGACGCACAACACCCCGGAAGAGGTAAAAAGATATCTAAGCTGCTACAAATTTGCTGATGATGGTACACTTATGATTTCCTTTCAGAACATCTCCGGATGCCATGAAAAAATGCAGATGGTATGTGACCACCTTAGCAAGTGGTGCATCAAGAACAAGCTAGTAGTGAACTGTGATACAAATAAAACAGAGGCAATAATCTTGAAAACTGCAGCCTATAATGAAGAACAGAAACCTGCAGAATTATGTATTAATGGGAAAAGCATCAACTACGTCAAAAGTACGAAGGTCCTTGGGGTAATAGTAGATGAGGACCTCAATTTCAAGAAACATGCGTCTCAAAAACTTAAAGAATGCAAAAGAAAGTGGGGATTAATAACAAAATCAACTAACCGCAACTATGGTCTAAACGTTTACAGCCTCACTCTCCTCCTTAAGACAATGGTCCTCACCAAACTGTTCTACGCAGCACCTATTTGGCTTCACAAGTGTCTCAATCAATTTAAAAGCTTCTGGAATAAAATAATTCTAAAAATATCTGGATCAGTCCTGAACCCACAAAGGGAATTAACCGAACTTGCTCTCCACCTACCACCACTGGATGTGCAACTCGAAGCTCTCTCGGTTAAATTCATGTGCAAAATACTCACACAAGGTGACAATCTTTCAGCTACTCTCTACCAAGTTGATGAAAGCAGAATACCAAGTTTTCATGTCCTAACAATGTCACTGAAAAAGTACTTCCTCTGGAAATAAAATAAGTCACACGGAACCAGAATGATAGACCTAACGCAGCAACATTTCAAGGATCTAGCCTATTACACTCAGGCAGACATAATGAGCTACAAAAATAAGATCTGGATTGACAGCATCGAAACAAATCTGCAATGCAGAACTGTCAGTAACAACAAGGAGACCAAGATACTCGGTGTGATCGCAAAGATCAAAAACAGTGGGCTGCTCCTAGACAAAAACAACTTTTTATTCGGGCACAACACGAGTAAAAATCTGGACAGCCGAATAATGGACTACATTCATGGCAGCTCACCACTCTTTGCGAATATCCTAAAGATCATGGGTGGTGGCAGTGGTGAGGCCTGCCGTTTTTGTAACAGCTTCATTGATTCTCCCGTACACCAGCTCCTATTGTGTCTGGAGGTGCAAGACACCAGTTACCTGCAACTGAAAGAAGAGCTGGGTGGGGCAGACTCACATTCCTATCTAGATGAAGTGTTAACAAAAAGCAGCACACAAAAAGCATTCATTAGGAGAGTCGAATTTCTTTGGGGACAAAATGATGCTCTCCAGGATTTATCCGACTAGAAAGATCATGAAATAAAGACTCTGCAAACATCTTAGAGAAATATTACCACCATAAAGAGAGAAATATTACCACCATAAAGAACAAAGAGGGAGTATCCTGGACCCCGAAATTCACCACTTTTCTGTACTTTCAGAGGTACCAATGTGGCAGGAAACCAGGGCTCATGCTGCCGCTGAGCTAAAGCAGTAGAGGGGATGGCGGCTTCTCTAGGATCTAACACGTCCTGAAGCAGACCAACACTATGTCCCAACGCACTGGTGTTGGGATGTCTGCCCCCGGTGCCTGTCCGGGTCAATAAAGCAGTCAAGCATCATGTATGTTATGTTGAGCATTCTCAACCAACAAATGTGGGAACTACCACGAAAGACCAAAACAGATCTAAAGAGACACTTAACAACATTGGAAAATAGACTTCAATTTGTTTATATAATTTATATTTACCACAAAACAATCAATACATAATGTTATATTCATAAATAAATTCAAATTTCAATTTCAAACACATATACAGTACGCCGCGCACACAGCCACAATTTTCAATTGTTCAGAAATTCGTAGGTCAGCTGTAGGCGCCGCGCACAGGATCTATTTACAATTTAATTGTTATCTTACAATTACATGTCGCATTTCTTAATTACTAGAGCCAAAATTTCAGAAGCAAAATAATTTAAAACATATTTCTGTCGTTCCCGCAGTACAGGCCGTGAGCACTGCGATCTAATTAATAGATCGAAAAATATTAATGGAGAAATTCCAAAAACCGCGCGCTCGTTATTTGTGATTAAATTGAGTGCTATTATATGCGCGCCTCTGTGAACAGCAGTACCGCTCAAGCATGAAGTACTAAGCGGTACGCAGTTCTGCGTGAGGCGTAGACATTTGTAGCACACGTTTCATTCAACTAATCAATTATGTGACATGTAATTATATTAAAGCAAAAAGAATATTAATTTTAGTAATAATTGACGTAAACATATGTGTTTAAATAACATTTATAATCTAGCGAGTTACCAATAATATAATACTATTTGTTTGTATTATTGATTATATATGTTTACACTAGCCTATATTATGATGGAGATATACATTATATAATTTCTCCAATATTCAACACTGCTAAACAACAAATACCTACTCGCCCATCGATGAAGCAGTCGCCAAAACAAAGCTCAAAGTTAATATACCTTCGTACTTCGTTTTGGAAACTGTAGAATGCCAGTAAATAATTAGTGTTTCAATCGTGTATTCGATGGGCAAGCACTCGCCACTCGAGGCCGAGACAAACGGCACCGGCTCCGCCCTGCAACCATGAAGTAATGTAAGCAGTAAGGCGGGGCGGTGGTGTGCGCCGTTTATACGGCCCACAGCACAAGACATTTTGAGCTCCAAGACTTAAGACTATAAAAGTCCTGAGTTAAACGTAGCGACTTACCATCGTCAGCCGTCAAAAATTTAGAATTTGTATGTTATAAACTCTACATCTGATATCAGTATAACATGTAATTTAGTTTGTTATTGGCTAAATTTTTAACTCGATTAAGCGATGCAGACGGATGAACTAGGCTCCTCCTCCGTCAAAAACAAAATGAGAGGGGATTGTGGAAGGACACGAACACTATTCGTTAACTCGTACCCCTGGTACCCCCTAGAACTATATGTCCCATCAGAGAGAGCCCATCACCCGTCAGATCGAAAACAGTGTTTTAATTTTGATATATGCTGTACCAATTACAATAAATGGTAAGTCAAGGCTGACGTTGGTAGCAAATAATAAAGTGACACGTTACAACAAAATAACCACTGATATGCAAGAAAGGTGGCTATGTTTCTATGAGACACAACAACATCCGCGATCTAAATGCAGAGCTGCAGCGTGAAGTATGCAGAGATGTAGTGACTGAGCCAGCATTGATACCCCTTGATAATGAAGAAATTGTTGGTACCAATGCTGATAGAGCTGCACCTGATGTATCCTCACGAGGTCTCTGGAGCACATTTGAACGAACATTCTTTGATGTCTGTGTTACCCACCCCAACTCACCCACATATGACAAAAAAGATATGGAACAGATCTATAAAGCTCATGAAATGAGGAAAATGAAAAAGTACAACAACAGAATCATCCAGGTGGAAAAAGGCACCTTTACCCCACTTATATACTCAACAAATGGCGGATGGGGTCCACAAGCCACAAGATACCACAAGAGACTCGCTGAAAAACTATCCCAGAAGAGAGGAGAAGACTATGCGGCTATTATGTGTTACATGCGCACCAGGATTAGATTCTCAATCCTCAGGAGCACCCTGATAGCGGTCAGGGGTGAGAGAGGGAGACGGCAATCGTATACATTGCCAGTCAGTGTAACTTCTTTTAACTTGATACCTGCCACCATGGACTATGAATGTTTCTAGACACTATCCTTTTGATATTGAGATATTGGTATCTCAGATCACGTGTACATCGTTCCTTTTTTTATGACACAGTAATTTATTGACACTCACAGCTATAATTTTAATCATTGAATCAGTATTTTTATCTGTGCTCTGCGTAATGCATCACATGAATCAGTTTTTTAATCTATTAACTTATTACACATTTGTGCTCTGCTTTAGCATCACTTGACTATTTAAAAAATATTGTTTGTTCAGGCCATGACCTTATAGTCAGCCAATTGGCCATTGCTATATTATGTGTATATTGTATGAAAGATTTATTAGTCTACAAAATAACCACTACACACTACACACTATACGCTATAACTATTGTACACAGTACACAGTATAACTAGAATATAAAATATAAACAAGTTACAAGAGACAAAAGAGTTTTCAGAAGAGTTTTACATCGGCTCAGCACCGCCAGGACATTGGCTATACACGTGGGTCAATTAGTTTGATTTGGTATGGTTCGACCGGGAAAGTGGTCGAAATTAGTGCTCTTAATGAGTCATCACTGTCGTCTGAATATTAGAGCGGGAACGTTAAGGGGCCTGTTAATAATTTATTAAATTATTAGCTATTTTAGATTTAATAATAATAATAATAACCTTGTAATTTAGTGTATCAAGTCTTTACAATTTTCTATGGTTTGGAACCTAAATGTGGATTGCTTTTCAGGTTTTCTTGTATCCTGACTTGTTTTCGTGGCACACCTGTGCATTTTAAGTTGTTGTGCCACTATAATCTATAAGTTTAAATTATTATTATTATTTTTATATTCATATGGCCACGGGCCTAAATAATACATATCAATCAATTACAATTCATTAACATTACCAATATTAACCGTGGTTATTGGAGTAAATTGTTCGACTTTATACTTGAGTACAAGTCAATTTGATTTTTGGGACATATAATCTTACAAAGGATCACGTTTAGGTTTTAAATTATTTTAGGATTGTTGACATTTGTAAGATTGACATGTTTGATAATAATAATAATACCAATATTAAAAGATGTCCAAAATATACAACAATATATAAATATTGCATTGGTTTATTCATTATCGAGGGTGTCTAATCTTATAGCTAGACAATTACCATTGTTGAAATTACCTGTGTTTATTGTTTGAACAATTTTCATCCATTTAGTAATAGAAGTATACTTTTAATTTTTTTTAAAAGAGGTATACTTTTAATTGTCTAATAGTTTAAGTTAGAAAATTACCTTTGAATGTTATTATTTTTGATTTAATTCGTATTTTATGGTATATGGGCACTACTTTTAAAAAATCCTGAGCGAGTGACATAATGGGACCGGCACATTCCCCACCGCCAACATTATCAAATTGAGGATTTCAAGTCTTTTCGCATTTACGTTGCTCTAACCAGAGCCCTCACGTTTGTATTAGTGCGCACCTTTGGTACACGTTCAAATCAACGTGACGAAATGTCAAGAAAAGCCCAGAGAAAACTGGTGCTACAGCAGAAACGGATGTAACTGAAGATGAAGGAGACCGTAGTTGTGAATGCAGAAGGTATATCGCAGAGGAGTTTTCATTAGCTTGTGCAACCTGTGATATGTACTGGCATTATTGCTGTGTTGGACTGACAGGTCTGACACAAGAAGAAGGCGACCATCTGTCTAACTGGCGTTGTCAGAATTGTTTTATATCACCTTACATAAAAAGCAAAAGGACTCAGACCTCGAACCCTGATAATGAAGAAACAAAAATACTACGGAATGTTATTAGGCAGGAACTTGAGGCTCTTACACCTTGTATCAGAGGGGTTGTTGAAAACGCAGTGAACGAGAACATTCCAACTAACTTTGAGTCTGAAAAACCTAAAGAAATATCAAAGATAGTGAACCAGGCTTTCCAGTCCTTCGCTGATGTTACTGCAAATAGTCAGAAGAAAGTTATGGAAGAAATGAGCTTACAGCAAGCTTCACAAAGTGTTGTCAGTAAAGTTCAGACAAAGATGCACACTGATGCATATGAGCGAAATTTAAGGAAGCTCAATCTGTGTGTTTTGAATGTACCAGAGAGCAAGAAAGCTAACTCCAAGCTACGCCAGGAAGAGGACTCGAATTTCTGCAAGGAGACACTAAAGATTGAAAAAAGTGACTTTATCAGTTGCCATCGTGCAGGTAAAGTGGATCCAGGTAAGCCAGACTCCTGTCGGCCATTGATCATCCAGACAGCTGACCAGGAGTCAGTTAACTATTATTCCAACCATGGCAAGGGCTGGAAAGAGTCATCATACTGGATAAATCTGGATCTCTGCAGAGCAGACCGAGAGATCCGTTTTTTAGCCAGAGAAGAGAGGAAGAAGAGGCGGGAAGAAGCAGAGAAGGAAAAGACAGAGAAGAAGGTGGAGAAGAAGTAAATAGCAGTGATAAAGAATGTAGTCAGCCCATGAATATTTTTTATACTAATGCTAATGGACTATTTAATAAAATTGATGAACTAAAATGTATTCTATCAGTTTATAAATCCATTCATGTAATCTGCATTACAGAAACTCATTTTAATAGTGATATTTTAGATGCTGAAATTTTTATTGAAGGTTTTAGTATGTTTAGAAAAGACAGAGATTTTAAAATCGATAACTCCACTAGCAACATAAGTGGAGGTGGAGGTTCTATTATTTATATTAAAAACAGTTGTAATGCTTCATTAGTGAGCTCATTTTTAAAAGCACCAGACTCTTTAGCTATTAATGTCAATACCTCTGGTGGATTGATTAGTATTTGTTGTATTTATAGGTCTACCTCTTTGAATTTAAAGCAGAATAATATGTTATTATCTTGCATCAAGAACATATCTAGTGAAAAGAATGTTTTTGAAACCATTATCATTGGAGATTTTAACCTACCTAATGTATCTTGGGAAACTGGTAGTGTAAATAGTGGTATTTCTAGTAAGAATCAGGTTTTAATGATTCAACAAAAGTATATTGATTTATTTAACGACAGTGGTTTGACGTGGTACTTTACTAACGAAACAACCAGAAGACGGCTTGTGAAAGATACTCTCCAGGAGAGTCTTCTTGATCAGGTTTTGTATACAAATGATGCTCTTGTCAACGGTTGTAAGATCGTTTCTCCGCTTGGCAAGAGTGATCATGTTGGGATACTAGTCGAACTGGTTGTTTCGCCCAATACTAACAAAAGTCCCAAACAAAAGATTTTAAAGCCTATTTGGGGTAAGATTTCCTCAGAAGAGTTATTTAACTTTAGTATGAATAATATTGACTGGGATTATAGTTGTACAAATAATGTTCAAGATATGTGGGTTGAACTACATGGTAAATTGGAGTCTGTTGCTGCAGCTGTCCCAGCTGCTTCGGTTTATCTCGACAACAGACCTGTCAAGTTGCCATGGAGTACAACTTCACTTAAAAGAATGAGGAAGAACAAGGATAAAGCATGGGCTGAATTTGATATTAATCCTTCGGATATTAACTTTAGCTGTGCAAATAGCAAGCAGCATATTTTTGAGGTGGCAGAAATTAAAGCTAAAGTAAATTATGAAAAGAAGATTACATCTAATTTAAAACAGAATTGTAAATCTTTTTACTCGTATTTGCGTAATAAACGTCAAGTTAAGTCAAGTGTTGTTTCTTTAGATAGAGGAGATGGTACACGCACAGATAGTTCATCTGAGTCAGCTGAGGTACTTGCTAGTGCCTTTAGTTCTGTGTTTGTGCGTGAACCACCTGGCCCTCTTCCCCAAAATGAGAGTTATAACAAAGAGGTTATTGATGATATGGAAATTAGCAGTTCTGATATCAAGAAGCAGCTTTTAAAGCTTAATGTTTTTAAGAGTTCTGGTCCGGATGGCGTTCATCCAAAGTTGTTGAAATCCTTAGCATACGATGAAAAGTTTGTTGAAGCTGTAACTAAATTATTTATTAAGTGTTCAGAAACAGGAGTCCTGCCTGACATTTGGAAGACAGCATCTGTTGTAGCATTGTTCAAAAAGGGTGTTAAATCTGATCCCTTAAATTATAGACCTGTCTCATTAACTTGTATTTTGTGCAAAGTGTATGAAAAGTTGGTGAGGGCACATTTATTAACATTTTTAGAAGAACGAATTTCAAAGCATCAGCATGGATTTGTGAAGGGTAAATCTTGTCTATCTAATCTCTTAGAGACATTTGATAATATTCTTGATATTTTAGACGAAGGTGCTCCTGTCGATCTTTTGTATTTTGATTTTAGTAAGGCCTTTGACACAGTCCCCCACTTTAGACTTCTATCTAAATTGGAGGGGTTTGGGGTCAAGGGAAAAGTTTTAGATGTTATAAAAGACTTTCTGACAGACAGAACCATGAGGGTTTGTGTAGAAGGACAATGGTCTGAGGTGAAACACGTGTTATCTGGTGTTCCCCAGGGGTCAGTATTGGGTCCTTTGCTATTTATTCTTTATATAAACGATTTACCTGACAATGTTAAAAATAAGATTAAATTATTTGCAGATGATCTCAAGTTAGTTTGTAATGCAGCTAACCATAGAAGTGTATCTGATGATATTTTAGAACTCGAAATTTGGGAGAGTATTTGGCACTTAAACTTCAATCCTGCCAAGTGTAAAGTAGTCCATATTAATCTGAATAATAATCCTAACTCGAATTATATTGTAAATGGAGTAGAACTAGAAGTATCTGCACAGGAAAAAGATTTGGGGGTTATTACCCATAGCTCCTTGCTTTGGAATGAACAGATAAAAGCATGTATTTCTAAAGCAAATCGTATGATCTGCTGGATTGTAAGGAACTTAATTATTAGAGAAAAGGTTGTAATGATAGCTATTTATAAAGCTTTGATAAGACCTCATCTTGAGTATTGTGTCCAATTGTGGAATCCAGTTGCGGCTCATGGAAGTTGGGGGACTGTTTTGGAGCTGGAGAGCGTCCAGAGGCGGTTTACCCGTCTTATTGATGAGGTGGGTACTCTTCCATACAGCTGCAGACTGGATATCCTCAATTTGACAACGCTGGCAGAGCGGCGAATACGTGGGGACCTTATCGAAGCTTTTAAAGTAACTAGTGGTTTGACTGAATATGGATCGGGTTTGTTCAGAATGAGCAGATCTGGTCTTAATCTAGTTTCAACCAATAGGTGTAATAAGAGTGTAACTAAAGTTAAGAATCTCCAGTCTTCTTTTCTTCCGGAGCGAGTCATTCCTTACTGGAACAAACTCCCTTCAGATGTCAAGAACTGCTCGACAGTTTTAAGCTTTAAAGTTAGATTGGAAGGATTTAAAAAAGAAATGATTTCTAAAAACAGTGTAAATGATTTTTATTTTTGGAATGTTTCGAATGAAGTTTTAGGGAAAATTGAAGGACCCAGTTATTTAAGCAATAAGGAGACACATAATGAATATCTGTGGTTTCATCCTTTTGTGGCAAAGAAGCGTTTTATAAATCTTTATTCCACTGGGAAGTATTAATGAATTATTTATAGATAATGTATTAGATTTTATTTATTAATAAAATTGAATTTGATAAATTATTAATGTTGATGGAAAAATATATTTATTTAAATTATTTTTTTATTTAGTGCAATGATATTTTGTAGACACTTGTGATGATGTTATGTCATAATCTTTACTTACTTACTTACTTACTAACGTTATAAACCCCTTTTCGTGCGCGAAGCGCGGCCGAATTGTTCATTGATAATGGACTAACCCAGTGCGTGCTACATCATAGCACTTTTATTGGGCTAATATTTCAATAAATATTAGCGCTGCTTTCTTCTTGAAGCGCGCACGTAGCTTCGAAATTAGAAGTAGCGCGCGCCGGATCAGTCCATTTAAATAGACCAAAACAAGCGCGTCACGTAGTACTTGACACACGCTGTATACCTTTTTTCGCTGCGGCTTTTCTTGTTTCTTTTCTAAGAAAAGATAGGAGGTATACATGATACAAGTACAACGTGTAGCAACTTCACCTAACCATGTGCTTTCGCGCGCCACTGCAAGGGCTCTGGATAGAGTAATTTAGCAACATAGTACGCGAAGATCCATAGTTAGGTAAACCATGAACATTTAATTGATGGTGTCAATCCACAATATTTTGCAGTGAGGCTGGCCCAGTGGTACGTGCATTGCACTACAATGTACAACATAGAAAGACGCGCGCCGAGTTAACGTGTGATACTTGTAAAACATTTGTGCATCGCTAATCCATAATTACGATACACAACTTTTGCTAATTAATAAACCCTCGCCGTTATTGCAACTGTTCTTCACGGCTTCACTAACCAAAATGTTAACCAACAACCATGAACCAAGGGTTTGTAGGTTTATAACCTACCAGCACGCGCGCCGAGTTGGAACAAATATTTTAAAAGTATCACCCGTTAACCAATACAAGGGTTCGTTCGCATATTTAACGTAAGGGGTTGGTCCCTTACCTAGCTTGCTAGTCTATTGGAGGACTTCGCCGCTTCGACGCGCAAACTAGCATTCTTGCTTCGCATCGCCACAGACTCGGAATTAGATCCCGAAGCCGGGGTAGTCTTTGTCTGTCCCCCCTGCTTAGGATCTCAAATCCCTCCAATACATGTTGCTCCTCCTCCAGAACCAGAACAGACAGCTGCCCCTAATTCTCCCGCAGCTGACCAACTTTCCTCTCAGTCTAACACGGAGGCGGTCCGTGAACCAGTGGTTGAACACCACAAAAGTAAAAAAACACTTCTATATGATCGCTCCAAGGCCGTGTGTCCCTTACTCCTCGAAGGGAACTGCCCCCACGGTATATCTGGGAAAGGCTGCACCAACTACCATCCCCCATGGTGCTTCAAGTTCCAGAACAACGGCAGAGGTGGCGAACGGGGTTGCCACATTGCCGATGACAGATGCACATATTTCCACCCACAGCTGTGCCAGAACGCTGTGAAACAGGGTATCTGTCTTAACAAACCGTGCAAGAGGGTACATATCAGGCGAGAAGAACCTCAAGTACGCCAAGAGAGGACGCCAGACATCATCCTCATCCTCATCCTCATCCTCTTCCAAGCAAAACCGCCGCCCTCCCAAATCTAACGAGAATAGAGAAAGATCCCAGACTAGGGACAACAGTGGATACAGTTCAGGTAGGAAAAGGACGGAGAGTAACTCCTCAACTTCATCCAACACTGCCGGGGCGAACCGTAATCGGACAGTTAGCTTCAATGAAGCCCACGTTTCTGAACCCAGCCAGGATTTTCGGAATCACTACTCCTCGATGAAAGCGGACTTGACCAAAGACATTGCTGCAATGATCCAGTCTTCTCTCCGCGATCTCCTACGATCTCCACAGGTACTCCAGAACCTTCAGCACCAGGACCTGCTGTATCCCCCACAACCTTCAGCTTCCCTAAACCATCACCTCTCCTCCCAGCAGCGCCAGTATCACCCAACACCTCCTGTCCCAGACTACCTTCGATCAGGTCGCCACTCACGCCTGTGAAGAGTAATCTTCCGATCTCCAACGCATTCCTCCTTAACATTCAAGGAATGAATCCTGGCATCACCAACCAGCGATGGAAAGTGAAAGCCCTCCAAGAGTCTATCAGCTCCAACCCGATCCACACTCCTTTCTTCACCTTGACGGAAACCCACCTCAAGTCCTATCACTTAGATGCGGAGGTTCACATCCCAGGTTATACCTGCTACCGAGCGGATCGTACCAGTCGAGCTTGTGGTGGAGCCGCTACCTATCTCCATAACTCCATCACAGTAGAAGAAACAAAGTCCTTCTCAAACTCCTACTGCATACTGTGAACTCGTCGCCATCTACAGTAAAGAAGCTAACATCGTGATAGCGGGCATTTACCGGCCCCCTTCAGCTCCTTTTGACAAGTTTGATGAATGCCTCTCTACCCTCCAACAGTTCATCAACGGAATTCAACGCACCCCTGTACTGCACATTACAGGAGATTTCAACCTACCCTTCATCAACTGGACGAATTCTTCTATCGACACAGGATGCAGTATCTCCCTTTCAGACCGTCAATCAGCCCTAGCACTTCTGAACTTCAATGAAGAATGCCTGCTCCAACAAGAGGTCTTCGAGCCAACTCGCAAGAGCAACATCTTAGATCTCGTTTTCTCAAACGACTCTGACTCGATCCATAGTATCTCTGTTACCAAGACAGAGTTATCAGATCATGACATTGTGAGCTGCACTCTCCTCAATCCTGAACTCCTCCTCCCCTCGCAGACTCAGGAACGGCCAGTCTTCACCCCCTCCTGCCTCCTTGATGACATTAACTTAAACTCTGCAGACTGGGATGCTATTAATGCAGAACTGCTAGAAGTAGACTGGGCTTCTATCACTGACCCAAGCAACGATCAGGATACAGCTTGGACATTGTTTGAAGACAAGGTAGCGTTCATATGCTCTAAGCACGCTCCCTCGCACAGCACTAACATCCAATTGTCCTCACAATCCTCCATTCCCAAGCCCAGAAGGGAACTTATTCGTAAGAAGCGCCGCCTTAATGCCAGGATCAATGCTATAAAGCATGGTGTTAGAACTCCACGGAACAGCACTAAACTCGATAACCTCAACAACGAACGTGCTAACATCGAAATTCTTATGAAGGAAGACATCAAACAAGAACGGCTCCGACAGGAAATTGCTGCGCTAGCTAAGATGAAGATCAATCCCAAGGCGTTTTATTCTTACGCTAAGAAATCGGCTAAGTTCAAGGCGCCTGTTGGACCTCTCGCCGATGATGCTAACAACCTGCAGTGCGATCCCACTGTTATGGGCAACATCCTCCAGAAGCAGTACCAGAAAGCCTTCAGTAACCCTGAAAACGTCAACCCCGATAACACCCCTGACGAAAAAGGGCATACAGAAGAACTCTCCGACATCACCTTCTCGGTTGACGACGTCCTTAGTGCTATCAAGGAAACAGGGAGGTTCTCCGCTCCAGGACCAGACAAGTTCCCTGCTCTCATCTTGCAGGAATGCAAGGACGCTCTAGCTCCCACTATAGCCACGCTCTGGCAGCTATCTTTTGATACTTCGGACATCGCTGAGATGTTCCGCTCCCAGAGTATCATCCCTATCTTCAAGAAGGGGAGCAAGGCTGTAGCCGCTAACTACAGGCCGGTTTCACTGACTTCTCACCTCATCAAACTCTGTGAACGCATTGTAGGTTTACAACCTACCAGGACGCGCGCCGAGTTGGACTCGTCGACGGTCCTGGAATATATATGGAACAGATATTTTACGAGTATCACCCGTTAATGAACGCATCATGCGCAACCAGATGGTCAGCTTCCTTGAACGCAACAATATGTTCAACCCTGATCAGCACGGTTTCCAAAAAGGCAAGAACTGCCTCACCCAGCTTCTCCATCACATCGCGGATATAATCTGCGATCTCAACCTCGACAAAAATGCTGACGTGCTCTACCTCGACTTCAGCAAAGCCTTTGATAAGGTTGACCACAAGATACTCCTCAAGAAGATTCAGGCCTTTGGTATCCGTGGTAAGCTCTACGACTGGATAGCCAGCTTTCTTACTGGCAGAAAGCAGCATGTTATCGTGGATGGGGTCATGTCCACGATCATCGACGTCATCAGTGGGGTTCCTCAGGGTACTGTCCTAGGTCCCCTTCTCTTCCTCATCTACATTGACGACATCTTCTCCGTAGTCAAGCACAGCAAGATCAAAGTGTTTGCAGATGACTCGAAGCTCCACAAAGATATATCTTCCCATATCGATCGCATCCTTCTCCAAGAAGATCTTCTCTCGGTTGTGAATTGGGCTGATGCTAACAACATGGAGCTTAACAAGGAAAAGTTCCAGCTTCTACAACACGGCAAACTACCGGACTTGAACCGCTCCAAACAGCATGAACATCAACTTCCGCGAGACCTCACGATACGGAACTACGTGTATACGACCACTAGGGTCCTCCAAGTACACAAGTGTCAATAACCTGAGGTTCAACTCCTTTGCCTCTAGAGCCTCTGCACTGTACAACGTGGTCCCTCCCGCCATCAAGTCCCTCCTGACCTTGACCACTTTCAAACCCGCTCTTGATGCTTTCCTCAATGAATTCCCTGACACTCCACCAACACCTGGGTACACTGGACAGAACAGGAACTCAATGCTGGAGTGGGCCGGTGGCACGTGTCTCTGACACGCTACTACATGGCGGTGGAGATGCAAGACATTCTTGGCCTGGTAGCACTCTAGCTCGGAACCCAACCCAAGTAACCCAAGTAAGTAAGCCGAGGGGGTTTCCAAATGATTAAGCTAGTGTAATTTCGACACAGTAGCTGTGTGTAAAACTGATTACGGAGGGAGTTGTAGCGCGATGCACTACTGGGTCGCGCGCGCGCATCCAATAATGCTTCTCGCAACCACAGAGATGCGAGATGCACCACTGTGCCATCGGCGAGATGCACCACTGTGCCTCACTGAGCTGCGAAGGATTGACATCGTGAATCAAGGAGGTAAAATTGCTCAAAAAGTGGTTTTATTAGGGGCCATATACTCAGGACGTCTTGTAGGTTTACAACCTACCAGGACGCGCGCCGAGTTCAGAGTTGGAGTCGTCGACGGTCCAATATACGGAACAGATATTTTACGAGTATCACCCGTTAAAGGACGTCCAGCAAATAGTATTACGGAGGGGGGGGGGGGGGGGTGGTTTTGGAATTTCGGACGAATCCGGACAGGGGAAGGTTTCTGAAAATCCGGACATTTTGGCAGAATTAACGAAAAAGTCCCATTTATTTTAACTCTTTGACACTATTACTTTGTAAGTTTACATCCCTGTATTTTGAACGAGCGCAGCTCATGAGGGCCGAGACACAACTCGCATATTCTCCGCTTGCCTTAAAACTTATTCGATTGGATGGCTATTAACGTACTTAATTGTAACTGTGCTTAACTTGTTAGACACTAAATGTATTATTGTCTATTTTAAGTAACTACACATTTTATTATTATTAACGATGAATTTGAGTTAGTTTTATTTGTACTCTTCAAAGTAGCTGGAAATCCGGGGGAGATTTTGAGAATTCGGACACACCCGGACAGGGAGTGGGTGGTCTGAAAATTTGGCGGACGTCCTGAGTAGATGGCCCCATACGTAATATTTGAACTACCCCTAAGTATGAGCCGATTTCGAAATAAAAGCAGAAAGTGCATGGCATGGTTCACAATTTGCAATTAAACTGCAAACCTCCGCCAGGGGTTTCGAAATGCTGGTGTATGCCTCCACATTCAATTATTTGCATCGTCTCCAGTAACAAATACAAATTTGTTTCCAGACAGGTGGCGGCATATTGTATTGTGTATAACAGTTTTCAATTTCTCGAACCCATTCTTTTTGCACCTGTTAACTTTAAGAGCGAATTGAAGGAAACAGATTTCTTTGCTGGAGCTGAAGAGCATCTAATTATACCACAAAATAAAAGATTTTCTTAAAATAGAATAACAAAAATAGCTGGCTATAAGTTATAACATTGGAATCTACAGATGGACTGACAAATTAAAATTTCAAGACAAATTCAACTCTCCTAGCGTTAAACAGTTTTCTTAACCAAAAACATATTGCCAAAAGAGGAAGATTCAAATTAGGGTGCGGCTCAAAAATAAGTCGTTAAAAACAGAGATTTGAATATTTGAACGATTAAAAATATGGTCTGGCACAAGAAAGCCGTCAAGCGTCCAAATTTTCGGGGTCAAGAGTTGGCAGTCCTCTTTACCTTAGTGCTCCACTTATAAAACCAAGCACTGGATCTTTCATATAACACTTCAACAGCCTGAAATGCAAAAAGTGTCAAGTTAAACGAAAAAAGAATTGATGGTCCAAGGTGTACAGTAAATAAAAAAAAGGAGAGTTCCCAGAGAGTTTTTAATTTTGAATTTAAGAGGGATAATTTTAACAGAAAATCATTAACTGAACACACAAGTGAGATATAAACCTTGTAACTACTGAGGGGCGGCTCCCTGCTGTTGTTGCTGCTGACTTAGCTGAGTCCAGTAAACCTGGGCCTGTTGTTCACCGTACATCTGAACCAACTGCTGGTAGTAAGCAGCCCACTGTTGTTGAACGCCTGGTGGGGGAAAAGTTGTTAGCTTGGGCGTGTTACTAGATCACGTTAGCTTCACATTTTCACAAATTTTATATTTCAGTTCATTCTTCAAAATTTTCCATCATGGTTATGCAGAATTATTGCCGGATTCATTTAGTTTAATGTGAGAAGTTTGGATTTTCTTCAATCTTATCATATGTATCATCTAAAATTTTCTCTGTCCAAGTTGCATGATGTTGGTTCAAATCTTATTGCGTTGATCAGTGAAAAGGCTATTTTTAGGGTGATTTATCCACTTTTGAATACAATTTCTAAGGCCGTTGCTAATGGACATTAATCATATTGCAGGCTCAAATGATATTTATAATGATTGATAAGATACCATTTCTCATAAAACAAATACTGCAAATCTAACTAATTTGTGCTTTGAGCTCGATAAAATGCAAAATACAATCTAGAAAGTATACATTGTAAAATAAATAGAAAATGCAATGTACCAAAAAATGTATTATTATTATTATCAGAAACGAGATACACTCAACAGCTCAAGGTTATATCATCATTATTTATTAGCAGGAACGACTCACCAGAAGTCGAGGGGGGCATTTACTTAACCGGGCACGTGATTTCGCTGATTACCTTAACAGATGATATTGTATTTGAGAGATCATTTTATAATAGCAATCAATTCCAATTTGTATCACACGCAATTCAAAATGGTTCAAATTATATACAATGTTTATTGGAATATTGGATACATTTTGGTTTAATGAAGAGGTAATATACATATTATCATACAGAACGCAATTTTGTATCAATCTAAATTTGAAAAAAGCGAATAAATGAGATTTGGGATCGTGAGATTGGTCATGGTAGACACTGCTGGCCTGAGTGAGCTACGTCCACCTTGGCACTTCTCTCGGACACAGGCTGAATGCAATACGAAATCAATATCATAGCTATCATCTATTAGTATTAAACATCATTTAATATCATGAGGGAACAGAATAAGGAATGGAATGTGGTATTGAGAATATAGAAATCTAGAGCAGTATTTTTGGCAAACATCATCAATAATACCCAACAAAACCCAAGTACATTATCACAAATGTTCACTGTCCACTCGCCCAAGGATTTGTCCATTTAGAAGTAGGAATAGCATGCGCATATTACCCCAATGAGATGAAACAATTAATTCTGATATAAAATAAAATATGTCAGTCCTTCAAAGAACATACACACTGATAACATTATGATACAGGATTTGATGATTAGAATGGCAGCAAATATCATAGCAATGTGAGTGGCGGGCAATAGGCACAAATGTTCAAAATATACTGTAAATCATTGCAGATGGGTGGAGTTTTTACAAGTACAAACTAACGAATGTCTTTTCAAATAAATAATTATCAAAAGGGACCAGTATTTGAATAATGCGCCTAATTAATTTCCATTTTATCGGAGGGTTCTGTGAACACCTTCAATTGAGATAAATCATCAACATTATATACAAATGTGCCCAATAAACAGAAGAATGGGAGTCACATTTAATTGGATGAAGACATAATTTTTGAAAATTAACCAGTTTTAAAATTATTATAATTGCATTTTACAAATGGATATTATCAAAATATGGATAGCAATACTTGCAGTCAAATTTTTGTTGACACAGCAATTATAAGCACAGAATCCTGTGCGAACCAGTTATAGTAGCACAACTTTATATTTAACCACAAGCATGCAAAAACAATTTATCAATGCAAATTATGGAATGTAATTGTAATGAATTTAATATTTATACCGAGGCAACAGTTTCTTGATGATAGATACATTTTATCAATTTATCATATTATGGGAGGAATGTAAACAATTTTCGAAATGTGAATTTATAACACCATATTGTAATCGTAAAATGTGCTTTTCAGAGAATACAATATCATAATTTCTGAGTATATCTAAGACCAATTTATCAAATTTTTCCAAATTTTAACACCCCATTTCTATTTTTACTTACTTGTCTCGGCGGATCGCTCTGAAAGAAGGTTAGAAAAACAACAAATCTCCCGCCAAAAGTAGCCCCCTCATCCCATTACCTTCCCAAAAATACCCTCTAAACAAGTGAAAGACAAACTTTGGCCGGCTTGTGCGGGCGCGGCTGCGGGAGCAGCGGCGGGTTGCGAGACTGGAGCAGGTTGGGACACTGCGGGAGCAGCGGCGGGTTGCTGTTGTTGGTAGTATTGAGAGTACTGGGAGTAATAAGCCATCTGCTGCTGATACGCTAGCGCTGAAAATTGGGAATTGTCAAATGGGCCATCTACTTAGGACGTCCGCCAAAATCTCGGAGCGATAATATGTGAGCGACCACTAATACAAATAACAACTTAAATTTGTTGGTAAAATGTTGTAATTTTCCAATTTTTGCTTCATTTTCACCGAAATTCCAAACCCCCCCCCCCCCCCCCCCCCCCATATGCCGCCAATTTAGAAAAAGATTTAAAACTTTTGAGTTCAAATAAAGCAGACTGAGTTTTTGAAAACAGGCAACTCATTCGAAAAATAAAATTATTAATTTAACTTAAATTACAATTTCAATTCTCATTAGAGTTAATTACCTGCAGGATCCTGACCAGGAGGCATCATAGCGGGGTTGTATCCGCCACCACCACCACCCTGCTGAGGGAATCCTCCCTGTTGCGGGTATCCTCCGCCGTAACCACCACCACCACCACCACCGCCACCGTATGGATCTGCAGGAATAGCACATAGCATAGAGTGATCAGAAAAACACAAAATACTCCAACAGAACTGAAGACCGGCAAGACAGTGGCAAGATTTCAGATATCACAGGCCTGCGATGCAAGTTACCCAAGTTACGTACAGAGAATAGGAATATAGAATTAAATAAAAAATTAAAACTAACTTCCATCGCCGACAATTTTAGCGATCTCATCTTTAGCAGCCTTGATCTGTTCAGGGGTTCCCTTAATGAAGAACTGTTTGGTAGGGGCATCATGAGGAGAGTTCTTATTCATCTCAATGTGAGCTCCAGTTTGCTCCTTCATACGGTTTATCGTCTCTCCTTTCTGATAATTTACAAAGTTTTTAATATTTACAGATGAAGTTACAAGTCCGAATCTATACATTAAGAGGGGATTGAGGATGAATAAACAAGTTACAAAAATCTTCTCAACTCATGATCATTGTTTGATTCAGTTTTAACCGATAAATTTTAGTTGAATTTAAAGGAGCCGGGGACAGTAAAACATACCTTTCCAATAACCAGGCCGCATTTGTTAGCGGGAACGTTAAACACGTCCTGCATGCTACCAGCACCTCTGTTGTCCTTCTGTTGAACTTTCGTCAGGAGGTCCTTCACTCGACCTGAGATGGTCTTGGTAGTTACAAAAATATTATCACGTGATAACAGAAAAGTGTGAAATCTAATTTCGACATCATAATTCCACTCTTCACAACATAACAGCTAGAATTAAACAGAAGAATTTTAATAAAGATAGTAATTTACCTTCAACCTCGGCGACCTGCTCTTTAGTTCCCTGAATAACAAGGTATCTGTCTCCTGGTGCGCCAGGGTCGATGGTGTTGAACTGGACCTTAGCTCCAGTTTCGGACTGAAGCCTCTTGATCGTGTCTCCACCCCGACCAATGACAATACCGACGTATTCCTTGCCGACAGCAAAGTTCGAAGTAGCCTCGAAGGGTCCCTGGTTTTGGTTGAAGTTACCACCTCCACCACCACCACCACCGCCTCCTTGACCGCCTCCTTGTCCTCCGTAGTTATTTCTATTGTGGTACTGCAGGAAAGTGAGGTCTTAATTTTACAAAATATATTGCAGTGTTATTTCTTGTTATAATCCTGAGGTGGTGATAGAAACATCACAAGGATCAGGACATTCACCAAGGCTTTAATGAAACAAATGTCGAAGAATACGGCCATTCTGAGGACAATGTGTTGATTGGCTGCCAATCAACACAATGTATGATCCAACATTCGAATTTTTGGGGTATATTTTCAATTGAAAACCGAGAATTCCACGAACCTGTTGTTGCTGGATAATTCCGCTAACCAGTTCTCTAGCTTTCTGGATCTGGAAAGGAGTACCGTGCATGCGGAGTGGTTTTTCTGGGGCGTTTGCGTACATGCCATCCTGAACCATGTTCATTTTACAGCCGCTCTGAACTGCCAAATCCTTTATCGTCTCACCGCCACGTCCTGCAATGTTGAATCGATTAATTTAGGGATTACACTCATTGAATAGTACAAGCTATCAATTAACAGTAAATATAATTGAGCATTCAGTGCTATTACATCATAATGATGTAATGATTAAAGCACAGAAGCATTAACTTGAGAGAGGAACAATCTTAGCAGTAGAGTTTTCTCACCGATAACGAGACCAACTTTGTCTTGAGGAATGAGCATGTCGACTGTCTCGACTTGGCCCATCTGCTGCATCATCTCTGGGCCTGGAGGATCTGCATTAAGTTAAAACAACATGAAGTTCTTACTTTAAACAGCAAGTGATTGACCGTCCAAAATTGTGGTTTAAATTTCCGCGAAACCAGCCACGTACTACAAGTCCATTCCAGAGACATTCAGGACAATGACAGTAGGCCACAGCCCACAATTGATCAATGTACATTATGTCAAATATCGATCCATATAACTTTCGTTGTGCCAGACAAAACTACAAAACCTTAATATAACACTAACGTCGAATCATTTCGATATTTTTGGCAAATATGTAGAAACTCATAAATAACAAATGACGACGCCGGGCGCCTTTAATAAGGGGCCCTAATAATCAGATCACTTTATATCAGTTTTGTGAAGTCTCAGATAATCGCATTACAGCAAAAAACTTAATTTAGAAGTTTCAACACGCTCGAGAACAGGGACAAAATGAAATCGCGGCATGTACGGAATCGCTATTTTTCCCATTATTTGCGACAAATTTTATGTATAGTTTAATATACCGCGAAATTCGGAAATTTAATTCGCGGTATGGCCAAAATAACCGCGAAATCCTTTTGTCCCTGCTCGAGAACGACAGATACATTGCATTAACGATAATATCATGTATTCAGTAACTTGTACGGTTCAAAATATGCTCGGGAAGTAATAACCGGAGCACTTTATGTGCTCAAAGCATCAGAATCACTACCAACATTATACCAGGTTTTTATCACCACTCAATAGGAATAACTAGGACCCTTTGATAAGTAAAATGTATCAAATAATTAGGTTAATCAACTCATTAGTTTGTACCAATAGGTTATTGTTATTTTTTGACAAAGCTAACCGCATAATTGCTGTAATGGGTGAGCCTGTTCTTATAATTGGGAACATTTTCATTTCTAAAAGCTTCCAGTATTGACAGTTATCATCATCATGATTGGGTAGCCAGTCTATCTTCCCTCCAACATACGACACAATTGACCGCTCAAAAGCTGGCTTTAAAGAAGCACTTACATGTAAAACTGGAGCAAGAACATGCGGGGTTTTATTTCTGGGAAAATGTAAGTGATACGACAGGTTGCTCGTTTCAAAAGCTATCAAATAACTTGTTGGTCGTCACATGCTGTTGGGAGCATCAAAGCTTTCAACTTCAATCTCTTTTATCAAGATTAAATAGCAGGCCAACCTGTTTACCGACACGTCGTTCATATCCCTACATCATTTATTTGCCGTGTTTCAATTGTCCTTTAAAATATAGATGCCGAGAGTCAAGGTGCTTCCAAACAACTCTTACAATATTACAGGGTCAAGCACTGTGTCGCACCATTTCTGCGAACTAATAACGATATACGGCATAATTCTCAGTATTGTTGCTATTTAGGCGCCATCATGCGGAATAAGAATGTCGAGCATATGATTTTGGTTAAAACTTTAGAAGCATGCAACCTGTTATGACAGCACCAACCAACGATTAAAGGCCCTAGAACTACCAAATAAATTATGCAAATTTCTCAGGGTCCATGCTTGTACGTGAGTCGTTTTTGCACTCGATATCTGTGCGGTGACCCTCGGATCTTTTGATTGCTTACAAGAGACTTTAAGTATTTAATTCTTTGGATTCCGCTCCATTTTATTATAATTGTGTAAACCTGTATGTAATTGATCGATTTGAGAGATTTCGATAGAAAAGTTAAACTCAAGTAGGATCTGTAAAGACAGGCGGGACTGCAGAGGAGAATGCTGTTTAATTCACACACGCTTAAAATTAAAAAGAATGTTAAAGGCGATGAACAGTAGTAAAAACGTGTCCTACTGTCCTTACTCCAAGGTACAACCAATGCAACATATATGAAACGATTTCAAAAACGGTTGACCTCAAAGAGCTCTATTAATAGAGGTACATGAGTAACTCTCAGTAAATGGAACGACTTCTAAGTGCTAGCGGGCAGGTAATTTAAGAACTGATAAATGAGCATTAACAATAACGTTAGTAAAAGACTGTTCAATATTATACCTATTTCATACTCAACAAAAACGTTGCAGGATATTGAACAGAGATAACCGACAAGTTTCGTTGGTTATCAAAGGGTGACATGATTTGAAAACAGTTTAGCTAGGATGGAACTGTTAGAACAGTTTATCTTGGAGCGAAACTTGCACTGAGCGTGAGTGACAGATGCAGATGTTTTGCTACCCTTTTGCTATATAGAGAAGTATTTAGGGTATTTACCACCGTATTAATTAAGGGGGGTTTGGCCTAAACATTTAAGTAAGTAGAGCACATAAAATCTAACTTAAGATTTGTTTGGCGAATCATACACAGTTTAGGCTCTTGAATTCTTCGAATAAAATATCATCTTTAGAGAACCTCCTCGAATTATTTGTTATATAGTAGTGTTGAAAGTATTAAAACTAATTCCTCCTGATTAAGGAATTAATTCCACATAAAATCTAGGTTTTGGGCATGTTGAGGTGATGTGACCATTCATTCTACTAATTAATTGATTTACAAGACTTTTTCTGCCTCCAGGATGCGACAATGGTTTATCCGAAGATGTCATACATGGTTTGAGAGTGAGATCTGTAATTATGCTTATTATGCCTCTCAATATTGTTGAAAAATTTTTAAAGTAACTTTATTTTAACGACGAGGCCGACTAATCAAATTAATCGAATAATGTGTAGTATTTATCAATTATCAATAATTGTTTATCGACAATTTTCAGCTTAAGGAAATTAATAAAACTTAAGCCGATGCAAGGGGTCGTTCACATATTACGTAATCAATATTTTAGCAATTTTTACCCCCCTCCGTAATCAAGACCTTTTCATGCTACCCTGATCATTATGAGCCGAAATCATTGTTACGATATCCGGCCAAGCACCTTCCCAACTACTTACTTTAGCAGCCGGATACCCGATCCATACCTAAATTGTATCACTATCAGAGTGAAATTTAGTGGAATTTTAATTAAAATACTGTCATATTGTTATTATTCTAGAGGGTAAAAAGGAAAATGTTGATTACGTAATCAACAACCAAATCCCCCCACAGTAATCATTTGGGAACCCCTCCCCACTCGGCTGATTACGTAATATGTGAACGACCCCCAATCAGGAGGAATTAGTATCTAGTGAAAATAGATTGATAGATATCTTTAAAAGTTAGTTCCGAAAATTGTCGACGGATTTTTCAGCTAAATTGCAAGACTTTTTAATTGATTTATTAAAAGTTATAAAAATATTTAAACTTACCGCCCGTTCCGGGGATACCTCCAATTGGAGTCTGGGGCGCGTACTGGTGAATTATGTCTTTTATCTGTTCCTTGCAGTGCTCAATACATTGCCTGTTACCTGTCAAACAAATAGCAAGATTACACAAAAGCCGGAAAAATCAAGATTCATTTTCTGGGACTCATCACTAGCTAGTTTTCTAACCAATTTTGAACGAGAACTATCTCTAAACAATATCGGACAGTTGGAATGGTCAAACTAAAGTGCACGAAGTACAAAAACCAGAAATCTGACAGCATCACTCAGCAACACTGCTTAACGGAAAGCAGCAAGGCTGAATTCCGCAACCCCGTATAAATTACATTCCACATACAATGTGTGGAGCGAATACAACTGATGACACTGCCGCGTTTTTATAAGGTATCTCAAACATGTTCCCACTGAGACTTCCTAGAAACTACCATCGAAAAGAGAAACGACAAGGTGCACACACACAACTGCACAACTAACCATTCTGCACACTCCCACACCGGCTATAATTACAGGCCTTATCAATACAACTCGCGGCTACACTACAACTATATAGACTGGTCCTCCGATGAAATTACCGACCAGTGTGCAATCAGGATATAGATTATATAATAACAATTTATATAGCTCGAGTGTAAAACCAGGAATGCGGGTGTACCTCCGAGAGGGAAAACAAAGACTACAAATATTTCCGTCACACCAAGTAACGTCACTCAGATAATCAAATTAAATCTCCCAGCTAAAAGCTCATATTCTAACATTTCTTTTCATTTTAACAACGGGTGAATTAGGAACTTAGGGGTTTCACAGAAGAAAGGTGGGGTGAACTTAACTGACCAGTTAATGTGATGGATCGTTCAGCAGTAGGGTCGGGGCCTGAGGGCGGGATCTGGACGTGACAGCCGGTTTGAGCCTGCAATCTGCCGAGGGTCTCGCCAGAGAGGTACTGTATCACGGATCCTGACACTCTTATCTCGTCCTTCAGATTCCCTTGTCCACTAAGATTTGATTTGTTACAGAACCACAAACCACTACCAAGTCCTTAAGAAAACGGGTACACTTTAGCCTTTTCAATATTTAAACTTAGGAAATCGGCATATTGGATCATAATCATTGAAAGCGTAACGATCAGTTAAAATGTAAAATTATACAGCGATCGCCCAAAAGGAAAGGAGTCTTATACAAATAACATACCCGCTAGTCTGATTCATGTAACCACCTGAAGCAAGCATCGGAATTAGTGAATTCCTACAAACGCTCAGCTGTGCACACCCACTTTCTGACTATTGCTGACAAAGGAGGATTGCTGGGCAATTTAATCGGGAGCAATATGGGGCGGGTATTGTAAGATGTACACGGCCAGCAAAAAGAACAAGTGCAACGCTACACGGTAGGGTAAATTAAAAAGGGTGTAAAATGAGAGTAGACATTAGTTGTCAACACCACTGGATCTCGGGTTACATGAACTTGTAGTACGGGCTTAACTTGTCACGCAGAGGCATGTGACATCACACACGCGGTCACGTTACAAGTCACGTGACGTCACACTTCCGCGAATCATGTTGACAGTGCTTCAGAGGAACGTCGTTTTAAGTTTCGACGACATTCCGAAATGTATGTCAATAGAAGGCGAACAAACAGTGGTACTATGGAACACAAGTTTTAACACAATTATCTCGCAGTCGAAACTTCACCAACAATATTACGGTGTCATCGGTTGTCCCGCTATGTACGAATCTCTCATTCACTCACAGAATTTCAAAGAAAGGCAAGGTTAAGAACAGTCAAATAATGTTATCGGGAGCAAATATTTCACTTACCACCGTCCATCATCATTGGTCGTTTGCTGACTGGTTCCTCCCCTGGGGGAAGTCGGTTTAGTATCGCCGTGCGATCAGGGGGTTCCCATGCATTTCCAGATACCATAGAACAGTCCAGAAAAGAAAAAATGCGCGGGACAAAAGAAAGAGCGGGTTAAATTTGAGGGCTGAGACAAATATCAAGGTTGCCGGTCATAATGCAATGAGATAAAGGAGTACGTTTAATGTTGTACACGGTAATTTAGGGTACAGAGGCTAGCACCCCGTTTATGGACAAGAAGTTCCAACTTCTATTGAGCCTTCGAAGGTAGAACAAAGCTCTGGAAACTGCGCCTAAGCGCCATGTGACTGCGCGCGCGCAAAAACGCGACACTAAAATGACCGAATGATGTACTCTCAACAAGGTAACTTTACTAGCAATAAGCGTCTATCTGAACGCTCCGACCATTCATTCTGTCTAGGAACTGTTTCCTCAGAAAAACGGAATACTTTATCCAAAATTCATGCAAACTGATTGACAAATCCAACACAGTTAGTGTGTTGAATACGCCGGCCTTACCGTTAAAACTCCTCTTTCTGGAATCAAAGTCTTGTGAGCCTGAAACACATAACTGTTAATCAAATGATGATTTAATCTATTATATTATGATTAGATTAAATATCTGCATAACTTTCACTAGATTAGGTATCCTTATCAATGTAGCAAGATTACACACGAGATGATGTCATGAATATTTATAAAAGTTATCAACTTGAAATTTAAGTTCCATCCGTATTTACACTCACAACTGAGGTGGATCGTACAAAGTTTGGTATCAAAACAGAAACGAAACCGGAAACTTGAAATGTATAAGAGTTGCAAAAACAACTTGAAATGTATAAGAGTTGCAAACACAACTTGAAATGTATAAGAGTTGCGGCTGTTACGCAGGTATTTACAACAGGCGGTGTGTACTTACCGTCTTCGTACTCACCGTTCAATTCTTTTGAGCTTTGTAGTTTAGCAGCGATCTGCGGTGAAATAAATGATTGAATAGGGTTTAAAAGAAACTGTTTATATTCACAACGTTTTGAGTTCAGCGAACAATTACAAATGAAACAGCAATTGCGATATTTCTCTCTATTACAACTCAACAACGAAAAAACATCGTTAAACTAAGAAAAAGGCATAAGTAAAAGTAAAGAACACATACCTCTTTTGCACGAAGTAGGGCACTATTGAATGGCTCAGAACCTGCGTGTACTGACATAACACTATAACCCCTAGCTATTAACGAGGTAAGCTATTAAAAGTGGGTTAGTTCAGTTCGGTTGTTTAAAAGTATATAATATAGTGAAATTATAGAATAAGTACATGATTATATAATTAGTAACATAATTACATATTCAGCATGGACATTCAAGCAGATGTGAACGTAAAACAAATAGTAGCAACAACGCATATAGCATGTCGTTTTTAGTCAATCAAAACGTGAGGAGATAAATATTCAACAGTTATAAAAATCACTTATATTCATCAATTCAGCTATAAACAATGATTCATCACTAAACAGTATAAACTTGAAATACAAATCTTATATAAAACAGCATGGCAACACAAATTTATCCGAGTGCTAGAGTGCATATATGTGTATTAATCTAATATAAATGTGCTAACGAAGAATACCAAATTCCAAATAGACGAGGGAATAGCACAAAAAGCCCACAAGAAATCAACGGAAAATTAACAATATACATTTTACATACCCACTAAAACTACGATAACTACGCGAAATTACACGTTTAATTTAGGAGCCTCTTTATTAAAGGATAGTCTATAACTTTCAATTTCCGGTAAAACTTCTTCTTTAATGAACTTCTCGACTTGCTGAGGAGCTCTGCCAATAAAATTAGAAGGTTTAACGATATCCAACAAAAGCTCATGAATTGGAGCGAAATACACATCATCTCTGATTCTATCCAACATATCATTACTGTTACCCAGTTCTTTAACCTGTTTCCCAGCCTCAATAGAAAGAATTCTCAATTTCTCATGACACTCCTGTCGATCAGCCCCAGCCTTCACCATCCCCATTAACAGGTTTTCTGTAGCCATAAAGGGAAGCTCTTCCAGAATGTGTTTTTCTATAACCTTAGGGTACACAACTATACCTTCCATGATGTTTTGAGCAGTGTTCAGTAAGATATCCGCTGTGAGAAACGCTTCAGCTAAAACTATTCTTCTGTTTGCAGAGTCATCCAGTGTACGTTCAAACCACTGGTTAGCATGGGTATGCAAGGGAGAAGCAACAAGACTGACCAGATGGCGTGCAAGCGAGCAGCACCTCTCTGATCTCATTGGATTCCGTTTGTAAGGCATTGCACTGCTTCCTATCTGCTTTGCTCCAAACGGCTCCTCTAGCTCCTTCAGGCTGGCTAACAGTCTCAGATCAGTGCAAAATTTATTAACAGTAGAACCGATACCAGCAACAGCATTGATAATAATAGAATCTATCTTTCTGGTGTAAGTTTGACCTGTGATGGTGAACTTTGATGTAAACCCAGACTTTTCAGTGACTAACCGATCAAGCTCCTCCACTTTGTCGTGATCACCACTGAACAACTCCAGAAAACTAGCTTGAGTACCAGTGGTCCCCTTTACACCCCTAAACCGCATTCCTTGCTCGGTCAACTGTAATTGTTTCAAGTCAATCAACATGTCCTGCAACCAGAGACACGCTCTTTTCCCTACAGTTGTCAATTGAGCTGGTTGAAAATGAGTGTAGCCAAGTTGGGGCATGCTCTTATATTGGTGTGCAAACTGGGCCAGAGAATCACAGCATTGAGCAAGCTTTCTACTCAGTATTTTCAATCCCTCTCTCATAACCAAAAGATCAGTGTTGTCTCCGACAAAGCAGCTCGTAGCACCTAAATGAATGATAGGAGCTGCTTTTGGAGCAGCTGCACCAAAAGTGTGAACGTGTGCCATTACATCGTGTCTCCTGGCTTTCTCCTCCTCAGCAGCTCTTTTAAAATCTATGTTGGTTAAATTGTTCCTCATCTCAAGGATCTGCTCGTCCGTTATCTGCAGGCCTAGCTCCTGCTCTGCTTCAGCTAGTATGGTCCAAAGTTTCCTCCAGGTTTGAAATTTATTTTGATCTGAAAAGACAAAGCTCATCTCATCGGAAGCATAGCGGTCGGTGAGAGGACTCCGGTATTTGGACTGGGGATTTTCCATAGCTGGAACACTTGCTACTAACTGGCAAACACAAGAATCTTATGAAATGATCAAAACTGGTAATAATAGTGTAGAAATAATACGAAACTGTGATGGATAACTATCACAAGACAACTGAATAGAAGCAGTAGTAAAAGTGGAAGTAAAGGAATACAGGTGAATCGATAAGTCCAAAGATCTGAATAGAAGAATGACCGCTGAGGTAACTGAAAATGATGCCCTTGTCCCTCATTAACAATATTATCATAAGAAAAGCTTCTTCTTGTTGACTGAAAACCGTTATACCCACAAAATTAGTACAAAAAATCAGAATATAATCATGACTTTTTAATTTAACGATTATCATTTCGAAGTACTGTTTAGTGTTTACCATCTACTGCCAGTCATTTGAACTCCCCTTTTTAAGGGATGCATGATGTGTATGGAAAAGCACAAGTTTACATTTTCTATGCTTCAAACTTGACTTACTGATTGGCTGCTTACAATGTAACCGAATGGCTAGAGTTGTTGGATAATCTGAAGTAAAATAGGCATGTAGTAACAATTTATGATAATATTCAATTCTAATATTTAATTAAACATAAACTGTGAGACTAGGACAGGACTGTAATAAATCAATAACAAGATATTCAAAAGTGTACACCAAAGTTCCTAGGATGTTGGATCTTTGTGAGCTTATATGATTCCAAAACTCAAAAATGTAACAGAATGCAAGCTAAAGATGTTGCTTAATAAAGCTGATGACTCCGCTTAAATTTTAAGTGCATCATGAAATGCTGGGTGTATAACCATTTAGAGATCATTAAGTTTCATAGGAATAATATACAAATTATTTACCCACAACTTCTGCAAAGATTTAAATCAAACGCTTTCAGCACTAAATATCTCTTAAATGGCTTTGAGTAGCTAGAAATATCGCAATAAATCTTGTTTGGAAGTGGAGATCACTTTGGACTGGATCTGAAGCAGCAGAGCAACTTATAATACTCAACTTTTCATGTGGAAATAGGGCACATACTTAAGAACTGAGCGGAAGAGTTCAGGGGAGAGAATGTGACATGGTTGGAGTAATATCAAATGAAGAACAGCTCAGAGAATCATTTTCAACTCAAAGGAAGAGCTGACATGTGTAAGATATAAACTGAAGAAATATATTGCCTCCATCTTAAAGAGCGACATGTTATTGACAATGTACAACATGAGTGTTCAGACTTAAGGGACAGCTCCTCACATGAAAGAACAGGATGTAGCCCTACCAAGGCTGGAACAAACCATTTTACAACTATCAAATAAACTTATAACTCCTGAATCTAAATATAACTTAGACTCGATTCGTGATCATGGTACTGCCCAGCCCGTTGCCCGTACCCCTGCACACATGAGGTTCTAGAAAGTTTCTAGCACCCTGGGGTCTTTATTACAGGCTGCAATATGAAGTGGCACTGGACGTACAATTGGATAAACGAGAAAGTTCTAAGAGTGGTTTGTTAAGATTAGGCCACACTCAGTGACAAAGGAAAATCCTACTTGAGATGTTCCTCCATAAATATGAATACAGGAACTTGAATTTTCTGGAACTCACATCAGATGGCTAACATGGCAGCTGTCAGGTTAGGTCACAGCCCACTAGTTTACTTCAGAACGTGGCGAACAACGTCAACTTTGAGATGCAAGATTGTGAACAGTTTCCAGGAGAAGCAGAAACATCCCAGCACCTCCTCTGCAAGTGCATCCAGATCATGACGCTCAGAATGAGGATATTTGGTAACCTCCTTTTTGGGTAACCTCCTAGGATTTTTCATCCTTTACCCTTGTCTGCCCGCAGAAGTACTACAACAGAAGTGGGTTTGCTCTGAGCCAGGTAGTGACAGCTTCAAGACTCCAGGGCCAGGGGTCTGTTGCATTGATATTTATTATTTTATGATTTCGTATATACTTTGGGAGTCCTGGCGTGCAGCTAGCAGGAGTTGCATGCTGTGGGCACGGCGAGAAGGCTTCCCTCTTACAGTAGGAAGTCAGAAACTGTTGACCTTAACCGAAAGAGAGAGAAAGAGGTTTGTTAAGATCTAAGACACCAGTCGAAAACGAATGCAGATAGCTGGTTTTTAAGTCAAAGAAGAACAGACACATAAACTACAAAGAAACTTTAAAGAGGAAAGGGATTATTCAATCAAGTTGGTATGGTGTCACCGTATGTTGATCAGCATCGTAAAAGAAAGAGAGTGGTCTTTCCACAAGATGGGCCTAGACGTGTCCAGTGCCTTCGATACGATCAGTAGGCAGACTGTGCTCAACCTACTAGAGGACGCAGGGTGCACAAGAGATGAGATCAGACTAGTGAGATTCCTCCTGAGCAACACCAAGATCAAGGTGCGAGTCAACAACGCTACCTCCCTTGAATTCATCAGCACCAATGGAGGACCCCAAGGTGATAGTTGTGAACTTGATATTCTCCTATTATATTTTATATGTTTGTATCTATATTTGAATGTGAGTTAACTCCCTATATTTCAGGAGTATGTTATATATATGATGTCTCTGTTAGCCGTGGGGTCTTTGTATATCTATTGACTTCTTTCCTGACTTATCAACGTGTGTCATTGCTTCTCTGATTTAACATTGGTAGCAGGCAGCGGTTCAAAAATGACAGGTGAAGATAAGGTGGTAGAAAGGAAAGCTGTTGGACCACAAAAGGCCCCACCGGCATACAAGGAAGGTCAGAATTATGAAGACTGGCGGTTGGATATTGACCTATGGAATACTTTCACATCCTACGAAAAGAAGCGTCGGGCAACTGCATTCCTTTTGGAATTGTCTGAGGGACCGGTGAAGAACCATGTGAGATCGTTAGGAATAGACGTCTTAACTGCTGATGACGGGTTGGACAAAGTTATAAAACGCCTGGACAGTATATACCAGGAGGACTCATCTCACATGGCATATCGGGCATATTGTCGATTTGAAAAGTTTGAACGTCAAGAGGGTATGAATCTTCAGGCATTTATTTCTGAATTCGCTAAGTTGTATGAAGACCTGAGGAAACACAAGATGGAACTGCCAGATGCAATACTAGCATATAGAGTTCTAAACAGTGCAAATCTGTCAAGTGAAAAAGTGGATCTTGCACTGGCAACGGTTAAAGAGTTTACATATGCAGAAATGATCTCAACGATATCAAAGATTTTTCCTGTACATGTGAACAGATCAGGACTTGACCAAGTGACGGGGTCTTGTATCAAGACTGAACCAGAAGAGTCATGTAATTTTACCTCCCATGGTTACAGACGGAGTAGAGGACAAGATAGAGGAGGTCCCATGAGGAGTAGGGGAACTCTTAGAAATCAGGGGAATCCGTATGTGAGAGGTAAGAGGCCCAGATCTCAGATCAATTGCTTCAACTGTGGGAAGAATGGTCACTACTCAAGAGAGTGTACTAATCAAGCAGCACCAAACCCAAATTGGAGATCTGAACAAGGGACATCGAGAAATTTCTTGGTTCAAGGTCAACCTGCTGAGATGGAAGTAGATGACTCATTGTCACGTACATACATAACATTGCTTACTACAGTGGCTGATCCAGAGTCTGTGCTTTACCAGCAAAACAGTGAAGTGAATTCACTAGTTTTTGAGACTCTTTCTTGTGCAGTTATCGATTCAGGTTGTACAAAATCTGTCGTTGGCGAGAATTGGGTCAGCCAGTACATAGAAACACTTGATGATGCTGAGAGAGAGAGATCATGATGTCTTCAACTAGCTGCCAGACACCTTTCACGTTTGGAGATGGTAAGTCAGTTGTGTCAAATAAGCTCATTAAAATTCCTGGAAGAATCGGAAGCAAAAGAATCTTGATTGAGGCAAATGTTGTCAAATGTGATATTCCTCTTCTGCTTAGTAAGCCTGCATTAAAAAAGGTTGGTGCAATCCTTAACTTTCTTGAAGATACTCTCGAGTTCAATGGAGAGAAAATACCCCTTTTGGAGTGCAAATCTGGACACTATTGTGTGCCTATCTGTAACAAAAAGAGGAGTCTTGTGGACTCCAGTGTGAAAGTATTTCTCACAGTTACAGATGAAACTTTTGGTGGGAACAACAAAAAGCTTATGGCGAAAAAGGCACTTAAACTTCACAGACAGTTTGCCCATGCACCGATGTACAAACTAAAGACCCTCCTAAAGAATGCAGGTTTTGACTCTAAACTATTTCTTGAGGTACTAGAGGATGTATGCCAAAAGTGTGAAGTGTGTCAAAGATACTCTAAGCCAAAGCCCAGACCAGTAGTTGGTCTCCCACGAGGAACAGTGTTTAATGATTGTGTAGCTATGGACTTGAAAACGGTCCAGGGAGAGGTAACATTTCTGCACATGATTGACTGTGCTACACGATATTCAGTTGCATTGTTGGTTCCAAATAAACGAAAAGAGACAATTGTAGAGGCAATCTGTTCTGGGTGGATAGCACAGTTCTGGCCTCCCCGCCGTTTTATGGCCGATAATGGAGGGGAGTTTTCTAATGCAGAATATGTAGAAATGTGTGAGAGATTCAATATCGAATCACAACAATCGGCAGCTGAAAGTCCTTTTAGCAATGGTATGGTTGAACGCCATCATCAAGTTCTAGCTGAAAGTATGATAAAAACAAAGCAAGATTCGAATTGTTCGTGGAAAACAGCTTTGAGCTGGGCACTTAGTGCTAAAAACTCTTTACAAATGACGGGTGGGTATTCACCCATGCAGTTGGTTATGGGTAGAAATCCATCTTTCCCCAATGTGATAGACAGTAAGCTTCCTGCAATGGAATCGATTAGTAGTGTCTGTAGTGAAACTGTAGAGAATCATCTAAGAGCAATGAGGATTGCCAGAGAGGGGTTTATAAGAGCAGAGAATAGTTCCAAGATCATGAGAGCTTTGAAAAGCCAGGTCAGAACATGTAATGATGTTCATCTCGATCCAGGGGAAAAGATTTTCTATAAAAGAAACAACAGTGACTCCTGGCATGGACCAGGTGTTGTCATAGGTCGGGATGGTCAGACGTTTGTTGTAAAGCATGGATTTCAGATCATCAAGGTACATCCTTGTCACATTAAGCCAACATATGTCCCTGAATTAGAAGAAACTGGTAATTTGAAGGACAAAAGTGATCCCGTCAGTGTCAAAGCTCCTTCAGAATCGAACAATGATGAATTATCTGACTTTGAGAAAAATATGACAAGAACAGAAGAAAGAAATCAGGATGAAAATGACAGTTTGCCATTGGCTCAGGCGCAAATAACTGATGAAATAGATACTCCTTCTAGTGCTCCTGTAAGCACAGCCAGTGTTAATGGTAATGGAAATAAAAACCTGCCTAAGACGAAAACTTCTGTGATGTACAAACCCAAGTACCCTGAAGAGGGAGAAGAGGATGTCTGGGAGAAGGCTTACATCCTTAGTAGAGCAGGTAAGGCTGGAGGAAAATACAAAAACTGCCTGAACATTCAGCTTGATGGGGAGGAAGAAACTCATTGTGTCGACTGGTTTGAGTTAACAGAGGAATGGCACGAAGATAGAGAAGAGGAGCAGGAACATGAAGTTATGTTTACAAGCGTTACAGATTCATGTGAACAAGCAATTGTTGATGCTAAGGAGGCAGAGCTTGAAAAGTTTTGTACCAATAAAGTCTATGAGGAAGTTCCTGATGAAGGTCAGAAAACGATTGGTGTGAGGTGGGTAATCACAAAGAAGATAAAGAATACCACGAATGTGTACAAGGCACGGTTAGTTGCTCTAGGCTATCAGGAGAAAAATCAAGCAATACGATCAGATTCCCCAACATGCAGTAGGGACTCAATCAGATTGGCAATTACTCTTTTGCAAGCAGAGCATTGGAAACTGCAGCACATTGATGTACAGGCTGCTTTTCTACAGGGAAAAGATATCTCAAGAACAGTATACATTAAACCACCAAATGAAGCTAAGGTATCTGGAAAATTGTGGAAACTCCTCAAATGCATCTACATGGCTTGGTTGATGGTCCAAGAATGTGGTATGTCGAACTAAGAGATACCCTAGTAGAGCTTGGTGTAGCAGTGTCAGTGTACGATGAATCATTTTTCTTTTTACAGAGAAATGATAAGCCGTGTGGGATCATAGTGATCCATGTTGATGATCTTATGTTTGGAGGACTGGAAATATTCATCAAAGAGGTCATTGGTGCCTTAAAAATGAAATACAAGCTCAGTATGGAAGTCGATACATCCTTTACGTACACTGGGCTCGATCTCAGTCAAAGTTACAGGGCAATAAAAATATCACAGCTGGGTTATGTAAATCAAGTGAGCAGAATCAAAATCGACCAGAACAAAGTAAAACTGAATGCATGTCCAATCAATGAGGCAGAAAGAAGTCAGTTGCGATCAGTAGCAGGACAGCTGCTCTGGGCAGCAACACAGTCACGACCAGATATTGCGTATGGCACATGCATTGCATCCAACTCCTATGCTTCGGGAACGATCAAAGATCTGAAACTGGTGAACAAGACAATTGTGTTTATGCAGAAAAACCCACTGTCAATCAGGTTTCCTTCACTTGACCTTCAACACACAACAATGGTTGTATTCAGTGATGCTTCCTTTGGTAACCTGGCTGATGGATCCTCACAAGGTGGGCATTGATGGTTGACCGATCTGGTCAGTGCTGTCCACTTACATGGCAGAGTAGAAAGATAAAGAAAGTATGTAAGAGCACATTAGCTGCTGAAAGTTGGGCATTAGTTGACGGCCTGGAGTCTGCAGAGCTGATTAAAGCGCAGTGGAATGAAATTGTGAAAATAGATGTTCCTATAGTCTGTATAACGGATTGCAAGTCTCTCTTTGATGCTGTGAAAACAACAAACACCCTTGAAGACAAAGGGTTGAGGATTCCCATGGCTTGTCTAAGACAACGATTCAACAAAAATGAAGTACGTTATGTGTGGGTTCCAACAAATCTCCAGCTTGCAGACTGTTTGACAAAGGCTGGTGCATCTTCGTCTTTGTTGCGTGAGGTGTTAGAAAAAGGGACACTTCCTAGTGAACTGAGACAGTACTCTGTATTGTAAGCTCAGTAATTGATGTAATGTGTAATGAACGTTGGAATTGAACTATTAAACTGTAATGTATAATGAAAGTTAGAACTGAACTTTTAAAATAAAAAGTGTGAATGAATGAGAATGAATTATTTGATATAATTCTATTGTTTTGATTGAATTGACCCACGGCAGAATCTGTGTTTTAAAGGTAGCCCAGTTTGATACTTGGGTATGTTGTTTTTAGGGATTTTTAATATTTAAACATTTTTAATATTTGAGAGAAAGTTTAGGGAGATTGTGAACTTGATATTCTCCTATTATATTTTATATGTTTGTATCTATATTTGAATGTGAGTTAACTCCCTATATTTCAGGAGTATGTTATATATATGATGTCTCTGTTAGCCGTGGGGTCTTTGTATATCTATTGACTTCTTTCCTGACTTATCAACGTGTGTCATTACTTCTCTGATTTAACAATAGTGTTTCAGGCCTCTGTTTCACGATCACTCTAGCTGGTGCCTGCTACCACCTGCGTGCCGTGACGCTGCACCCAACCCCTCCTATAAGCCCTAGTGGCATGCCTGAAGAAGATGCATACTCTGATGACATCGACTATCTTGGTGAAGACAAAGATGCTCTAGAAGCCCTCCTCCCTATCGCTACTAAGGTGTTCAAAGAGTGGAATCTGAATATTAATGAATCAAAGACAGAGTTTGTACACGTCTACATAGCTGGGAAAGATGAGGTCATGGATGATGGTAAACCCCTTAGAATGAATGAAGAATGGTGCAGTAGCAAGTTATTGGGTTCTCTGCTAGAAAGTAGGAAAGATGTCACCAGAAGAATCATGTTAGCCAATGTAGCATTCCAGAACTTCAAGAAGGTCTGGTGCCAGAGTAAGATCCCCCTACAGAAGAAGCTGAAGGTCTATGAGGCCCAAGTAGTATCTATCCTCATGTATAACTCTAGTTGCTGGGGAATGCCTAAATCGTACTGGGACAAACTAGACGCATGTCACCGTAACCCCCTCAGAAAGATCATGAATGTCAGCTGGCCACGCAGTATGATGTCCAAAGATACCCTCTACAAACAGAGTAACTCTACCCCTATGTCTGAGCGTGCTGAGTTATCTAGGTGGAAGATGCTAGGACACATACTGAGGAGCGATGAAAGATCACCAGCTCAAGCTGCGCTGTGTTTTGCTGTCGAGATGTGTAGTGAAGTTGGTAGACTCGGGGCTCACAGACGTAACCTCCTACACCACCTGAAGGTTGACCTCTGGAAGCGTTTCATCTTGCTTGAGTCGTATGATGATATTCTTCATTTGAGAGAACTTGCTAGTGACCGTGGTTATTGGAGTAAATTGTTCGACTTTATACTTGAGTACAAGTCAATTTGACTTTTGGGACATATAATCTTACAAAGGATCACATTTCGGTTCTAAATTATTTTAGGATTGTTGACATTTGTAAGATTGACATGTTTGATAATAGTTGGTTGGTTAAGTTTTTAAGTACAGTGAAGATGAAGTAAAGAAAAGAGTGTGTAACAGATGAAGTAGTTTTCAGACAACAGAATGTTCTTGAAAGAGCTGACATGTTACGACAGGACTTCCATTGAATGTTAATGGTAATGAGACCAGATGTGAAAAGGTTCTGATGCAGACAAACTGCAGGAGGATGCAATGGAAGACACAACTCAGCACGGTAGTGAAACATACTTTTTTCTATTCAGCTTCTTCAACGTACCTCCGCATTGGAAGAAGGAAGCTTCTAGATGAAGCAGTGTGGCACTTTGGTGTTCCTGTACTACTTGATAATCGAGTGAAAATAGGATTTGGTACAGTAACTTGAGTTGACAAAGAGACCTGAGGAATTTCATGATGATGATAAATGATGAGCAGCTGCGAGTTGGCCGCAGAACAGTTGTTGGAAGCTGCAGTCTACATTCTAGACCCTATGTCACTAGTCCCTCGAAATCGAATCGGTCAGATGGCCAGATAAATAGAATACCCTATGTACTAAAATAAAGGTAAGAGAGGCCAAAGTGGTCAGTGGCCAAAGCTTAGGATAACCTGAAATTTTGCTATAATTCCCTAATACACCAATTCGTCGCCTACTTACATTATCAAATCAAAATAGATACCACCTACTTAAAAAACCAACGGGAAAAGAATCAGTAAATTGGAATGAAATCAAATGACCTCGGAGTGAATAACTGAAAACTTAAGTGTGGTGCAAACTTATGACGTCATTACTATAGTGAAACGAACTGTTCAATAACCAAGGGGATAATGTAATTCGTTTTTGATGCAATCAGTTAGCAACAACCCTGAAATTATATTATCGGGTGGACTAAGTTGCAAGGTAACGAGTAGCACAATTTGAATATTAAGATGACAGTCGTATTGTAAGAGGCAACACAGTAATCCCATCAGGTAACCACGCGACGACTTTGATTCGTTAACATGACATGGCTTCAAGAAGTGTCCATATTCAAACGCTGTAAACGGACAATATAAGCAGTGATCATAGTAGAGCTGTATTAGAATCATATAGTAAACAAATATATAGTAAACAAATAGTTTACACAAGGTAGATGACGAACCTTGAAACTATCAACACGGGGGATCGGCAATGATTGATATGAAGGACAATGCTGGCCTGTTAGGTGCTCTTGAACGTTTACCAGTTAATGCGGATGAAGAGTTGGTGATAGTTGGCGATGTGAACCTACCTCATGTTAACTGGGACAAAAGTTTAGTCGAGCGCCCACCAAACTCATGTGACAGAAGGTTGCTGATGGAATCAGAATTCTTGAATGTCTTTACCAGGAAAGGTTTGAAGTGGTATGTCACTGGGTCTTCGACACGTGTCAGGAAGGTTGGTGATACAACTCAATGCTCCTTGCTTGATCAGGTCTTCTGCAATAATGATTGTTTTGTAAATAATGTTGATATCCTTGCTCCTCTCGGTAAAAGCGATCATGTATCACTACTGGTCGAGCTGAAAGTCAAAAACAATGTCGAGTTCCTTACATCTAAGAAGAAAAGCTGGTATAAGGTGGATCAGGACTTTGTTAACACACAGTCATCAGACATCAGCTGGGGGTACTCTAGAGAAGATCTTCAGGTCGAAGAGATGTGGGAAGAATTACACCAAAAACTTAGTGTCATTTCAGATCGTGTTCCAACCACCCACCTTAAAACAACTAAAGGTGGGGAGATCTTACAGAGGTTACCCTGGGATTGCTCTAGTCTGGTTAGGAAAAGAAAGTGCAAGGACCGGGCATGGAAGGATTTTGACGAGGATCCTACGATGGTGATGTTTAACGCAGCCGAGTACGAGCAGCGGATGTACCAGAACGCTGAGATTAAGGCAAAGATCAAATATGAGACTAAAGTGACTAAATTGTTTAAGTTAAATTGTAAACCTCTTTTTAATTACCTTAAATCTAAAAGTGTTTTAAGAAAATCTGTAGAAAGACTTAAAACAGATGATGGTTCTGAGACCAAGTCTCCTTCTGAAACGGCAGAAGTGTTAGCTGATTTTTTCCAGTCAGTTTTTAAACCTGAACCTTTTGGCCCTCTGCCTCAAAATTGTTATACAGAATGTAATAATGATTACTTCTGGAGTAAATTTATGGTGCACCCTGAAAGTGTTGCCAAGATTTTGGGATCACTAGATATTAGTAAAGCTATGGGTCCTGATGGTGTTCATCCTAGACTCCTGAGGTATTTAAGTGAGAACAGTTCCTTTGTGGATGCGGTTGTGTTGCTGTTTAGTGCCTGTGCTTCTGAGCAGTATATTCCTGAGGTATGGAAAACTGCCACTGTTGTGGCCTTGCACAAAAAGGGGTCAGTACATAGTCCTAATAATTACAGGCCTGTGTCACTGACTTGTATACTATGCAAAGCCTATGAGAAGCTTCTTAGGGAGTATATTCTCGATGGTGTTGAACAGGTGCTTAGTAGCACGCAGCACGGCTTCATGAAGGGTCGGTCATGCTTATCTAACCTACTGGAGTCTATTGACGCTGTCAATGACTTGCTGGCTGAAGGTGGCTGTGCTGATATATTATACTTTGATTTCTCTAAGGCCTTTGATAGCGTACCACACCACCGTTTATTAGTTAAATTAAGAAATGTTGGTGTTCCTGAGGAGATAATTGGTATTTTAGAAAACTTTTTAGTAGGGAGGTCTATGAAAGTTAAAGTAGGAGATGAATTTTCTGAGATTAAGTATATACTCTCAGGAGTGCCCCAAGGCAGTGTTTTGGGACCATTGCTCTTTCTTTTATTTGTAAATGATCTTCCAGAAGGAATCAAAGCTATTATCAAACTTTTTGCTGATGATGTTAAAATGATTGTTAATCCTTTTATTAATCTAACAGCTGATTTGAAGTTGCTAGAACTTTGGGAGTCTCGTTGGTGTTTAAATTTTAATGTAGATAAGTGTATGGTCATGCAAATTGGTTCTTGTAATCCTAAGAATCAGTACTTGTTTGGTGGTGTGCCTTTGAGATGTGTTGAAAGCGAGAAGGACCTTGGAGTTGTCTTTAACACCAGCTTCAACTTTGAGGGTCATGTGAGAAAGTGCATTGCTAAAGCTAATAGTACCATTGCCTGGCTTACAAGAAATATTATATCGAGGGAGAAAAGCGTTATGCTGGGCTTGTATAAGTCTTTAGTAAAGCCTCATATAGAGTATTGTTCACAGGCATGGGCTCCAATGGCTAGGCATGGAAACTGGTCACTGATTCTTGAATTGGAAGGTGTTCAAAGATCGTTCACCCGTATGATTGATGGATTGGGACTCATGACGTACAGAGAGAGACTGGATAAGCTGAACCTCACAACCCTGCTTGAACGCAGGGTTCGTGGAGATCTCATTGAGATGTTCAAGATCCAGGAAGGCTTTGTGGGTTATGGTTCCGATTTATTTGGTCGTTCTGGTAGGACCGTTGCTGCTAGATCAAAGACTCATAGATTCACCACAAATGAGACTGATTTCTTTGCCCAAAGGGTCTTGCGCTATTGGAACAGTCTACCACCACTTGTGAAAGCTAGTGAGTCAGTTACTGGTTTCAAGAGGGGATTAGATGCCTTTCGGCTTCATGGATATCGAGCTAATAAGCTTGGTCATCACTGGGAACTTTCATATGACATCTTTGATAGGATAGATGTGTCTGTGTCTAATAGGAATAGTTATGTAAGTTATATGAAAGATAATCCATTGGTAGCTAAGAGGAAGAAGGTTAATATCAAAGGTATTTAGTTAAATTTTTTAAAAAGTTTGTAATTATATGGTTTCAAACGTAAAGTGTTCATTTTCTATGAATTTCTTTTTGAGATGCCCAGAGAGGCATTATTTATAATGTTATGTTATGTTATGTGGCGTGGCTTAAAAGAAGGAAATGAAGTGTCCGTTAAAACCTTCCACTAATATATGAAAGGAAATTTTTTAGGTCACCAAAAAAGTTGAACATTGAAATTGTCCGACCAAACATTTGATTATATATTTTGAAGCGAATTATTGGTGTAATCTTATAATATAACTTGACATGAAAGGCACTCGCATAAATTTGAAATTGTTCAAAGCTGATTGTTGATGCTCCGCAAAAGCATTACTGGGCGGATGATACTAGTCGTCTAAATTTATTCGAAGTAGCGCGCACCGCCAATTTTTTCTATTAAATATTAAAGTTTTAGAAAGAATTGAGGGAGTTATGTCAGTAATAAAGAAAAACATAATGATTACTTTTGGTTTCATCCTTTTATGGCAAAAAAGCGTTTTATAAATCTTTACTCCATTGGAAAGTTTGATTAGGGTTCTAAATTGTAAATAATTGACAATGAGATAGTTTTTTGATAAATCTTTTACAAATATTTTATTTGATAAATAATTAATGTTACTTATTATATTATGTATTATATATTTTTCATTGATACATGTTTCGGCGGCTTCGCGCGCGAAAAGTGGCATGCAACGTATGTCAACCATTTCATTCAACTGTGATCGTCGCAAATTATCATTTTTGCTTTACTTCGAAGCTACGACCTGAAGTAATTTGGTATTGTCAACAGTCAATTTAGTTCATAACATGACAGCAGTTCACATTGATTGACGATGTCAATCCATCGAGATCGTTTGTCGATGCTCGACGACGATGCGAAGCGAAGCAAGAATGCTAGTTTGCGCGGCGCGTCGAAGCGGCGAAGTCCTCCAACAGTTCACAACGTGACAGTCAATTTAGTTCATAAGATGATAAAATTTACGTTTTATTTTACTTATATTTTGTTTTACTTTTTAGTAGGTTATTTGGGACACGAAACATGTATCAATAAAATGGTATTGTTGCAATCAACTGCAACCATGTTTAATAATTGATTGAGGATGTCAATTAAAAAAATTTTTACTTCAGGGCTCGGCTGCGCTGCTTATAGAATAACGTTTTTCTCCACCTAACCATGTGCTTTCGCGCCACTGCGGGCGCGCTTGTTTCACAAGCGCAAGGGCTTTGGACATTGAATAGAGCAGACGTTTCTCGCAACAACTTTATTATTTTGAAATTGAAGAATCGTCTGGCCATAACTCATTTCGTTCGAATTACAGATTCACATTCACTTTCATTTTCACTATCACGCACAGTACAGGGTCATACCTCAATACCAAATTATTATAGGGCACAAGAACGAATTTGCTTACAATCATCAAAATTTGTTGAGCCCAGCAGCTTACTTCCTATCCTCTCTTCCCCCGTCGTCTGGAGCGTGTGATTTTTGTTGATATCCGAGCTCTTGTTTTTATCTTTTGGTTAACTTTCTGTGATTGGACTCGGTATTTTCGTCCCCGCCGAGTGGGACGATGCTTGCTCGCCAGTTAAGCTATACTTTAGATGACACTAATTTCTACAAACCACAAAATATTAAATATAAAATGTGTCCAGTATGGCGCAAATGCATAATTTGATAATTTCTCGACGCTGTCGTCGGGGTGAGAGTTATCTGAACCAACTGCATGCCCCTACGATTGCGTCACCACTGGTGAGCAAGCATTTGTTTGTTGTTTAGTTGTGTTGGAAGGGAACATTACTTGATTAATTCATCTATTAGGATTTTAATAACGATGAGCTAAGATATACCGTTCATCTTAGACTATTGGATCAATCTTATTATATGATTAGATTTTATAAACGAACCTGGCATACAAAAGATTGTAATGCGGAGGTTGGCTGGCTCTTCTATAATAAATACGACACTCAAACTTACAGAATGCTTGCTAGAGATAAAACAAAATATTATCAGACTATACATGCAGCATGAGTAACTTGTGGATAAGCCTTCGGTAAAAACGGATCCGGAAAAGTCAATGCGGCACTCGGGTTTTTGGTATTGTCGTCGGTATATTTGATATTGTCCATTATTTACGTTCTGCTTTCATAGTTCAAACAATAGTGAGTTCTAAATATACAGCTTTAAACCGATTAAGTATGAATGAATGAAATACCTGACTATCCGCACTCCTATAATTCAAAAGCATGAGTAACTCGTAGTGATGTACGATTTCTAGAAAGTTTAAATTAAATTTGGCGCTCACAGGTCTTCGTGATCATGTGATCGCACATAATGTTCTGTAAATGCGCAGGGCACCTTCAAGCTTAAATTATTCACCATACTGAGGCAGTCAACCAACGCGCGGCTTTATTTTTATGATATGATATGTTTTGATTGTTATTAATAAATACCAAAATTTAAATTTGTTTTACTTTAAAAAAAAAATTTGTTTTACTAACCACTTCGTTTGTAGCGCGGTGCGTTACTGTCAAGAAAACAACAATTTCAAGAAAACAACAATTTTATTTAGTATCAATTAAAGCAAACATAAATATATTTTATATATAACTAGCAGGACCTTTTTACCAGATATCTTAGGGGACTTGGAGTAGCAAGAGAATGGATAGAAGGTATATACCTAATACAAAAATACGTCAAAAAGAATCCAGGGTGATACAGGATCGGAGAGTGCAGACCGTAAAGTTTACGCACCCACCCTTGCCTCCTAAATTCTTGGTTGGGTAGGCATTTATGCGAACTTGGTCGTTTATACTCCAAGTCCCTTTGTTAAAAAATTAATAAAATTTATCTCAGGAGTTAACTTCATTCAACAATAATAATATCAATATCAATTTATCGCATAAATTTAACTATCGAATACAGGTTTGATTATCGAATATAGGTTCGATTATCAAATATAGGTTCGATCTGATATAAATTTGTAAAATAAAATATTTAATTATTAAAAACATTACATCAAGTGGTTAAAAATGGATCTGAAAGCTTATCAGCTTATAGTTCAATCATGATAGTAATATTAGGTGTGTGCTGCTGCATGTGCAATTTAATTACTGCAATTTAAAATTGGTTGGAGTCCAGGTATCTTTTAAGTCAGCTGCCTGTGATTGTACTAATAGTGCTTTGGTTCTCAATTTTATCAAGTTAATGGAAGTTTCTAGGCAATTGCTTGAAGTTAAAATTTTTTTATGAACTGTGTTCCAAAGCTTGGCTGCATTAAACAAAAAGGTATTTGATTTATTTAGAAGAATAACAGTTAGACTCGTTGCACGGTTTGAAATGTTGATGGCCTCATAAAGGGAGTATGGGCAGTGGTACTTGATAATCTTAGAGAATTCTAAAATGCAGTGATATTTGTACAAGTTTTGAGCCGTTAGAATTTTTAGTCTATTAAAAATGGGTTTTGTATGCTCCTTTTCAAAGTGTTTATGGTCTAATTTTTGCATACCATACGGTCTAGTACGTGCACATGTTGATTGTTTATCTAAATATGAGTCGAGATCACCAAAAAGGATCCTTACACAGTGCTTCTGTGTGATAAAAAGACTGTCATTTGATCGTTCTTTAAGGACAACGCCCCAAACACTTATACCATAACTGAGATGTGATTCAAAGAGAGCATTATATATTTTCAAATATAGTTCACCAGGTATCGAGTGTCGAATTCTACAGATTGCACCAGTCATGGACCGAAGTTTTTTACGAATGTAGTGCATATGGGCAGCCCAGTTTAACTTACTATCTATAACAATACCTAGGAATTTGGTATCCTTGACTTTAGTAATAACCTTACCATCGATGAATATTGACCTAGACTCATCTAGCAGGTTAGCAAATGGTCTGGTCCTTGCACAGGTCTCATCATATTCAGAGGCAGGTTTAAAATGGATGTAGCAACATTTAGACATATTGATATGGAGTAGATTACATTTCATGTAAATCGACACATGTTTAAGAACTAAGTTTGCTTTTTTGTATGTTGCTTCTCTAGATGGTCCCGATATAAAGATATTAGTGTCATCAGCATAAAGTACAAATTTCACCTCACTGTCAGAAAAACAGTTCACTATATCGTTCATATACAGTAGGAAGAGTAACGGCCCTAGAATTGACCCCTGTGGTACCCCAAATTTCACATCCAGTGTTTCTGATGGTACATCGTTATACATAACATACTGCTTTCTGTTAGTCAAATAGCTTTTAAGTAAGGTAAGTGCTGTGCCCCTAATACCATAGGAGTTTAATTTGCTTAGAAGAATGTTGTGGTCAAGGGTGTCGAATGCTTTGCTTAAGTCAATGAATATTCCTAAGACATGTTTATTGCCAGCTAGAGTCTTTGTAACGGAGTCTATAGATTTGTGTAGAGCATGAGTGGTGGAATGACCTTTTCTAAATCCAAACTGTGAGTCGGTCAGTACACCTTTAGATGTGAAGAAATTATAGAGCCGTTTGTAAATGATCTTCTCGAAAATTTTTCCAAATAAAGGTAATATTGATACAGGCCGATAGTTTTCGATACATTCCTTATTGTCTTTCTTGTAAATAGGAATAACTTTACCAGTTTTAAAAATAGTCGGGAATGTACCACTTTGTATACATGTGTTGTAAAGCCTGGCCAAGGTACCAGCTATAAGCTTTGATGATTTCTTTACAACAATTATTGGTATGTCACTCGCCTTGCCATTTTGAAAATCTTTGATCACCTCGATGATCTCGTCTTTATTAGTTTCTTCCAGATAAATGGAGTCAGATACTGAATTTGACATGAACTGAGCAAATGATTCAATTGGTTCCAGAGAAATACTATTGTTCGACAGTACATTTTTATTGAGATTACTTGCAAGAGATGTAAAATATTCACAAAATTTGTTAGCAATTATTCGTCTGCAGGTAACTCTCTGACCGTTTATGACAAAATCGTCCTTACATCGAGACATAGTTTTACCACGGAGTTCATTAATAACTTCCCACGTCTTTTTAGAGTTCATGCTGTACTTTTCGAATTTTCTAGTGTAGCACATAGCCTTTGCCATATTTATTGAGCTTTTGAGAAACTTGTCGAATTCCTTGTAGCAAATGTGCTTATTCGGATCCCCGTCAGGTAATTTTAATGTACAAGTCTTTTTCCATTCAAAATACAATCTAGCTTTCTTCTCGATGGAATTAATTAGGCCCTGGGTAATCCAAGGGTTGGTTATGCTATTACGTTTAGTGGTTCTTGGAGTTAGAAGTTTGCAAGACAAGTCTATTTTTTCTTGAAATAGCTGCATAAAAGAGTCAAATGTGTCACAACTGTAGTGGAACCTATCCAAATCGTTTTCTATTTCAAGACAGAGCTTCTCTAGGTTAGCATTACTATAGTCGTAGTGTATAGTAATTTTGTCTGGTGAATCAGATAGTGACACAGAGTCGGGGGAAAGCTTAACAAAAGTGAATATAGGGTGGTGATGGGAGATCTTGTCAGATATGACACCAGAGATAAGGGATTGGTCTAATACATTGGTGTGGATATTGTCAATACAAGTCCTGGAACAACCAGGCATATGGTGAGTTGGCACTGATATGGTTGGTATAAAGCCATTGTTAAATATTATTTCTTGGAATTTGTCCTCTGATGAAGATGGGTGGTTTAAAATGTTAACATTGAAATCCCCAAGGATATATACCTTCTTGCCATTCAGTTTAGAGAGAATACGTTCATATGCTTCGTTAAACAGTTCAAGTGATGCGTTTGGAGGACGGTAGATAACCCCTACAACGGTTGGGTCTTTCATATTGGTGATAGATACAAACAGTGATTCTATGTGCTCATTACAGAGAGATAATCCAGTAATCTTATTAAAGTTTAGAGAGTTTTTCAGGTAAAGACAAACTCCTGATCCTTTAGCCTTGAACTGGTTTTTGTCTTGACAGAAATAACGGGATTGGTAACACGAGGAGTATCCACTGAGCTTCTGCAAGACCAATAACAGAAAACTTGTGGTTTATACTAGACTGCTCAACTGCAAAGTTGTCAAAGTTTGTTGCATTCCCATCAATGTTGAGGAATAAAGTGGACATATATTCGACTGAATTTCCAGGCAGGGTGGTGGCATTCAACTCTGTTATGGAGAATGTTTTGCAGTTTTCAAGAATTTTTGAGCTGTTGTAGATAGATTCAATATAATTAACTGGCTCATCATCAATAAGGCCGTTGTTAGCAAAGTGGGGAGCTTGGTAGAAAGGGTTGTATCGAATAATATCGTTGGCTTCAATACAGACTTTGCAGTATATTTCATCTCGAAATTTGACTATGTTGTCATTAGTTTTGCATTTTTTGTGCATTATTTTGTCACACATCTGACAAATTATGAAAGGGTGTCCAGCTCGTACAGGTTTATTGCAGCAGCAGCAAATTTCGCATATCAATTTAACTATCATGACTGAAGTATAGATCTACGTGGTCGTGGGGAAAATCTGCCTCTAGCTTTGGCATTAACAACATCACTGAATGATCTCCCGTCAACAGGGCTACCAAATATCTTGTGAGCAAAAGCCCGGGAGAGTTTGAATATACCGTTTGATCCAAGGTGAATTGGGTCATCCGGCTTCTTATATCTACAAAACTGCTGATTCAGCAGACCATCTTCGTCAACAAAGCTATTAAAATCTAATGTACCTATTCTAGAATTGGTATCACAGTATCCAAATAAAAACCTGTTAAACTCCATAGCCCTTTCGTTCAGCAAGGAGGACCTAGTTGGCAGTATAGGTGAAACAATTATTTTAGCGTAAGGGCACAATTCACTTATAGTCTTGAGCTTTTTGTTCAGCTCATTTGCCCAATATTTAACATTCCCCCCATCATTCTTGATGTTGTTTACTCCACAATGAACTATAATGTTTTTATAACCTACACAAAGGGTAGGATCTAGCTTATCTATGGTGAAGCATTCTATTCTTCTTCCAGGCAAGCGGTGTCCAAATGTTCCTTTTCCAGACCCAAATCGGAGGTACCGGGTATTGGAGTCACCAATAATCAGTGTCGCATTGGTGCTACTGCTTATGTATCGGAAGGTGATACTATATCGTAGGTGTCTCTTTTCCGTGCTTTTGTCAATTCTGTGGTCCCAGTGAAACTGAGACTGTTTGCTCATAACATAGAGACTGCATCCCTCTACTGTCTCTACAATCTCCCCTTCAAGATCACTTTTTTTTGTGAACTTGACAGAGCATTCTCCTCCTAAGGATACTGTAAAGATGGAACTATCATGGACCAGTGACTGTTCGTTATCAGAGTGCTTAGGAAGGAAGCTGTTCTCGTCGGTGTATCGGTTTATCAGGCACTGGTTAGTCACTGATCCTGGGTGCTGATCTTTTATTTTAGAGGCTAGCTCAGCAAGAACCTCAGGGAGTTCTGTTGATTTGGGCTTTGCAGCTTTAGCTCCAGGGTAGTCGTACGGTTCGCCAAAGCTCAGAACATCATGGCCATTCTCTGAGTTGCCATCAAAGGCTTCCTTCTGTTGATTAAGGAAAACCAGCAGCTTAGTGTTTAAGTCTGTGTCTATGAAGTCCGGGACATACGACACAATGTGCTTGGACTTGGAATCCTCTGCACTTGCATGCTTCTGCGCATCCAGAAGGAGCTGTTCATTGACTGTCTCAGATGCTGCTGGTGACCCTATGTTAAAAGGTGGCATGGGAAGGTCAGGAGTGGACACATTTGATGATCTACTGTTTTTAAAACAGTTGATGTCTAGTTTTAGTTCAGCGAGCTTTGTGTTGATGGAGTCGAGAGTCCTAAGATGGCTATCATTGTCTCTCAAGTTTTTAATGGACGTCTGAATGGCTTCTAAGGACTTGTGTATGGAGCTTTCGTCTGAGGTAGTATGACCCATTAGAATGCTGGAGGGAGCTGACAAGTAGGAAGGGGACTTAGCATCGTCACATTTCTTGCCACTCACTACAGCACAAACATTTTCAGCAAGCCCAAGCAAGGATACTGTGCCGCGCCGCTCACTCAATGAGGCTTCTCACAGCTAGATCGGCGAAATGCGCTACTGGCTACTGTGCCGCGCCGAGCTGCGATGAATTGACATCGTCAAGTAATGATTAAACTCTTCGTTAGATCGGCAAGATGTACCAATGGGCCATTTCTTCTAGCGCGATGCACTACCTGGCCGCACCGCGCATATTCTCGCAACCACCATATTCTCGTCCGTAGATCGGTGAGATGCACCACTGGGCCTCGCCGAGCTAGGAAGGATTGACATCGTGAATCAAGGCCATTTCGAACTGCAAAGGATTGTCATGACCAATCAAAATCAAAATCAAAATCTTTTACAGCTCGTATTGCTCCAATAATCTTTTTGGTATTGCTGTGGTTGCGCGATAAAAATTATTTGATGTGTAGCCTGTGACCCATTTAATTAATGCATTGCGCTACAGCAACTAAACCATATTTTTAAAAAGAAAATGATTTCAAATGTATTGTAAAATAAATTACATTCAATTTCAGCAATGGCCAATTGGCTGACTATAAGGTCATGGCCTGAACAACCAATTTTTTAAAATAGTCAAGTGATGCTAAAGCAGAGCACAAATGTGTAATAAGTTAATAGATTAAAAACTGATTCATGTGATGCATTACGCAGAGCACATATAAAATGTATTGTAAATGACTTTCATTTTTGGAATGTTTCGAAAGAAGTTTTAACCAGTTTGTACCAGTTATATCAGTAATAAGGAAAAACACAATGATTATCTGTGGTTTCATCCTTATGTAGCAAAGAAACGTTTTATCATTTATAAATCTTTACTCCACTGGGAAGTATGAATAAATTAAATTTTGTAATGTTGTTTTTATTCATGATTAATATTTGATGAATTATTACCTTTAAATTTGATGGAGAAATAGTTATTTTTCCATGTAGTGTGATGATACTTGGTAGACATTAGTGATGATGTTACTTGCCCTAAGTCCCAAGGCCTTGCAAGACAATATAAACATCCTAGTCGACTTCTGTAACTCTATGGGCCTTGAAGTTAACATAAAAAAAACCAAGATTCTCATATCATTAATCATATTCTGCCCTCCTAAAAGAAAACAATCCTATGAAACATTCATTTTGGGAGGCCAGCCCATTCAACACACCGAAAAATACTGCTATCTTGGCATAATATTCCACAGATATGGATCTTTTACAGCAGCAAATACTGAACTGAGGGCCAAGGCTCTCCGTGCTCTCTATGGCCTCAAAGGCAATATCGTTAAAGATGCCCTCTCTCACCGTTCCCTAAACATTCTATTTGACTCTCTAATAAAACCGATCCTGCTCTATGGCTGCCAAATCTTATGTCCCCACTCAAAAACCATGAGATACCTCTCCAAAACAGATAGCAAAGCCAACTCCCAGCATACTCTCAAGTACATCTCACAAGACCACTATGAAAGATTCCACCTTAAGTTTATCAAGTGGTCCTTGTCTGTCCATTCAAAAGCATCAAATATAGGCTGCTGGGGCGAAAGTGGGCGCCACCCCCTCTTCTTTGAAGCATGCAAACTTGCAATAGATTTCTATAGTCGCCTTGAAAGCACTGAAAATGAACTTCTCTCTGCTGCATTTCACGAGCAGATTATACTGGGCCTTCCTTGGTACACCAACATCTCCAATCTTCTCACCAAATATAACTTCCCCCACTCATCCTCTTCAAAATCCAAGCTCTCTACCCAAATCAGTCACAACATGAGGGAAGAATTTATGGATACCTAGAAATCTGCCAAGGCATCCTCACCTAAATTAGAATTCTACAATCAAATTAAACATGATTTTGAACCAGAAACATACTTAGGAGTGGTTAAGATCCCTGATGCTCGGAAAAGCTTAACAAGGTTTCGTATTAGCTGCCACAATCTTTACATTGAGAGGGGCCATTACGAAACCCCCCTAGTACCAAGAGAACAACGATGGTGCACTTTCTGCTTTTTCAGCAAGGGGCTTAAGCCTATTGAGGACGAAATTCATGTTCTAACTGACTGTTTACTCTACTCCTCAGTTAGAGAAAAATTTAACTTCCACCCCAAAAATATTACTGACCTAGCCAGTTTGCTATCCGATAAAACACTAGACCCTACAAAATTTACTGCCACAGCAAGAGCAATCCATTCAATTCTCTCTGTGAACGAACATTTTACAGCCTACTATAAGAGCCCAGATTTCCACTCAAATACTGGCCAATGCATAATGCTATAGGACCTCAAAATAAGATCGAAATTTACAAATCTGATCTATTCATAGAAAATAGTATTATAAAACATTTCTATTTTATCCCTACACATTTGTAAATAACTAGAATTGTGTAACCTTAAATTATTTCAGAATTATAACTATTGTGAATTCAATAAAATAATTATCACTTTTGTATCCTTGTATCCTTGTATCCTTGTTATGTCATCATTTTTACTTTTACTTTTACTTTTATATGCTTGTCTATTTAGAAAATTATGACCAGTTCTGCTGTCTAATACAACTTGCCATATTTGATCTATCTACCCCTTTCCACACTTTCCTTCACACATCATATCATCCTTTTACTATAACCTTTGGTGTTAGTGGACAATTAGCAAATACTTTCAATTCGAGTTTTCATCTTCCTCAGTGCAGTGTGCATATGTGCATGCTTTGTATTGTATTGCTAAGGCATATGTAATGATCCAAGTTTCAATCACACCGAAACGTTGAGACATTCTTCCTAGAGGAATTTTCTTATTCAATGGAAAAACAATCTTTTCTTTTATTTAACCATAACTTCCACAAAAGGCTAAACATAGATAATATTTTCGTCAACTAGAAATGAAAGTTTGGGAAAGGTTTGTCTATGTTCTCATAGTGAAATCTAGCTATGCGAGTATTCATTTATACTATTCACTAAGACATCTAGGCAGCTGTTTAGCTTGCAGTTTAGTAGGTTCATAACGTAATTAAAATATTTTTAGCAGTTATGTCAGTATTAAGAGAAACATAACAATTATCTTTGGTTTCATCCTTATGCGGCAAAGAAGCGTTTTATAAATCTTTATTCCACTGGGAAGTTTGATTACTTGATTAGGTCTCCTCAATCATTCGAGTGGCCTGCACCAATGAACTCCCGTTTGTGACGTATCATCTCCCTCCAAAGTTTGCGGTCACTAGCCATCTCGCTCGCTCCTTCTAGGTCTATGTCAGTGTTTCCTGTAAACGCTGCAGCATCTTCCAGCAAACATTTCCTCCAGTTCTTTCTTGGACGGCCCCTAGATCTTCTCCCATGGGCAGGGGTCCAGTTAAGCAGGTACTTTGGAAGCCTAGTGTCTGGCATTCTGGTGACATGGCCAAACCAACGCAGGCGGTTTGCTCCTATGTACGTCTCTACTGGATTTATCTTTGCACGCTCCAGCACTTCAGTGTTTCTAACCCGATCGAGCCATCTTATCCTAAGTATTCTCCTCAAGCAACGCTGATGGAACACCTCAAAGCGATGTAGCTGCTTTTTGGTTGTGTTCCAAACCTCACTACCATATAACAATATTGTCAAAACCGCTGCCTTATAAATCCTGATCTTTGTATAAGACTGGATGTTGCGGTTTTTCCATATATTACTCAGTTGATTGAAGGCTCCGGAAGCTTTCTGAATCCTAGCTGACAGCTCACGGTCGATAGTACCGTCGCTGGAAATAATTGTACCTAAGTACGTAAAGTCACTAACTTGCTGCACTGGCGTGTCTTCAACAGTGATGTTCACTGTGGCTTCTTTCGTGTATGGCCGTTGAGAGGTTGCTTTACCAATGACCATAGCCTCAGTCTTTTTACCATTGATTCTAAGACCTCCCTGGGCACCATACATACACAAAAGGTCAGTTGTTTCTTGAAGACCTTCCTCGCTGTTATCCAGTACAGCCATGTCATCTGCATAATCTGTATCTAACACAGTGATATCATCAACAAGCGGACTGATAGATCTTTGAAGAACCGCTTCGTGGGACACCACTTTGTTGCTTTCTGTTCTCTCAGCAGCCACATTGAGGCAGACATTAAAAAGTTTGATTAGGTTTTAAAAATAGGATAATGTTTCGATAAATTTTTAATAAATATTGTATTTGATAAATAATTAATACATGTGATGATGTGATGTGATAAATTTTACTTTACTTTACTTTTAGCAATTTCTCGATCACTTCCAGGCATGTGGATGCCATGGGCTAGGTCACTAGGCTTCAATATGGTAGCGGTGTAACCTTCTTGGTGCTTCTTACATTGTATAAAATAATGCAGAATATTGTAACATTGTAGTGAAAAATATCACCAAGCTTTAAAAATCAGACCTGGTAAACATTGTTCAATGTCAAAGTTGTATTGACTATTTGTCGATTGTCCATCAGTCTCTTTCCTGGTATGAATCCATGGGTCTTTCTGGCTAATATAGTTGCAGTCAATACCAGATCTACACAGCAGGCATGGTGGACTTGACCCAAATTTCTGGGTCATATGCCAGTATGACCCATGGGACTCCTTATTCTGCCAGACTCTTGACTCACTGTCTGAGTCTAACAGGACATGAAGCTGGTACAGAGAGCATAGCTAAAGAATAAAACTCTGCTCATTATTCATATTAGTTAAGAGCTTCATTCACTTCATACAGTAAGCTATATAATATTATACAGTAGGCATCTGAAATCCTGTTATATCACTTATATGTTTCCAGAACACCCTCCAGTACAGTAAGCTGCATCGGTTTGATCAATAATTTCATTCACCATGATTTGTTTTCTTCTTCTTCTTCTTCAAATCATAACTCCCACAATGGAGACCTCAAATCGATCAATTCTTGGAAGACAACTGACAGGATCAAATAAACGAATGTGAAGAGTATGTTATTGCACACCTGAAGGGGACTGTTAATAATTATTCCTTATAATCATATCATTCCAGTGCCATGAAGGTATTCCTCAGTACTCTCCTGATATTTCTTTCTAAAGGAATATCAGCAGAGACTGGTGAGGGGTCATGTTACAACCCCGCTGGAGAAGCTGTGAGATGTATGCCTGACTTTATCAACATTGCCTTCCGAGCCCAGGTCTTTGCATCCAACACTTGCGGAGATCCACCATCACAATACTGTGTTCAGCAAGAAACTGGTGTTCCTAACTTGGATGATGAGAACTGTTACGAGTGTGACGCTGGTAAGCTTTGCTGCTTTATAACAAGTTTCATGATACATTTTAAATAATGCTTATGAAATTGTCTTGTTATCTAATCATGCATTTAAAAATAAATATAGGTCTTTTTATGATAACTTTGTATAACATTTTGTCTTGTTACTGATTAAAACTTGGTAATTTTCAGGTGACCCAGATCTCAGCCATCCAACAACATATTTGACTGACAGAAATGAGGTCGATAATCAGACTTCCTGGCAATCAAACACTTTGTATGATCAGAACATTGGTAACATGACATTGCACTTACCTTTCAACAAAAGTTTTGACATCGAGTACATTAAGTAAGTATAAAACAATACTAAAATATTGATCAAGGGCCCAATGCTATTTTAAGCTGACGAATGCTCCCATATTTAACTGGACACCGTTTTAAAAGGGGGAGCGTTAGTAATTTTAAAATTAAATTACCTGCTCCTAGTCCACAGAATATGCAGTTGTGTAATGTGTATGTCTCAAGTTTTGATTTAAATATAGATTCGTTGTAAATGTAAGTTACAAAGTATCATAAGCTCATCGATTTGTCTGGCTAACTTGATTTATCTTGCAGAATCGAGTTCCAAAGTCCCAGACCAGAGAGCATGGTGATAGAGAAAAGTTCAGATTACGGACGAAACTGGGAGGTTTATCAGTATTTCTCCTCGACATGTTACAAAACTTTCAACAAGAGGACTGATGAGGAGATTTACCCTTGGGATGAAGCTAAAGCTATTTGCACAGATAAATACAGTGAAATATCTCCACTACAGGGGGGAGTAGTCGCCTTCAGTCCTTTGAAAGGTTTTAGCAAATCTACTTATTTGATTGATTTAACATAAATAACCACTCGTTCGTTGTTTAGGGTCGAATGCTCAGCGAATTTAAATAAGCATTGGTATGTAAGTTGTAAAATTATTTTCGACCAAACCAAGCAATTTGCGATTTATCTTTCACAAAATTAAACTTAATTAAAGTTAAATCAACTAATTGAATAATTAAAATTAAACCAATTGATTTAAATTAAGTTTCATTGAAGTTAAATTAACCCTAATGAAAGGAATATTCCCATCCAGATCGTCCAGGTGCTAAAGAAACAGAGCAGTTGTTTAACAACCCAGCACTCCTTGCCTGGATGCGCGCAACAGACATCAGGATCAGGCTGATCAATCTCAACACATTCGGCGATCAGTACTTCTCAAATGCGAAGAACGAAGTAATGAAGACCTATTATTACTCTATTTCTGATCTATCAGTCGGAGGAAGGTATGTCAACTGTTCTGTTGAATATTCGTTAAAAACTGTTAAACAGGAAGATTGGGGAGTTAAATCAGGTCATTAAGGATGGGGCAGGTTGTTGATTTTAGTATATTAAGATTCTAGGTAGATTTATATAAGATGCAGTCAAACTGTGAGCTGAATTTACGTTCAGTTGCTATCCATATTGTATTATATACAAGCAAATTATTTCCGTTCATTTCATTTTCATCCAGATGCACGTGTCACGGTCACGGAGAGTACTGTACGACGAGCGCGTGTGAATGTCTCCACAACACAGCTGGCAAGAACTGTGAGCGTTGTCTCGACATGTTCAACGACCTTCCCTGGCGAGAGGCCACCACGGAGAATCCTTTCGTTTGTCAAGGTTAATAATAATTCATCCTTTGTTCATTTGCTTGTTGACTTTTGTTTCGTGGTATTAAAAACATTTCCATCATAATATTTGATATACTAACCCTAAACCCCAAACTAATTTCATTCTATTATTCAAAATCCAACATTTCAAACAAAATTGATGATAACTTAACACCCCTTCAGAATGCGACTGTAACGGTTTGGCTAGTCGATGTGTGTTTGATCAACAGGTATTTGATGATAGCGAGTCTGTCAGTGGTGGAGTATGTGTGGGCTGTAGGGCTAACACTGCTGGTAAGATTTCTTTATCCACACGATAAATCGTTCTCAATAAATCTTATTATTAGATTCGAATAATTCACCGTCTTCGCGGTCAATTCTATTAATATATTCGCATATTTTATGCAATGTAATTTTGGTTATATAAAAATTAATATACGCCCTAATCAGGGGTCAATCCGGTGTTCGAATTTACACACCATCTTAAATGCTTACGATTTATCTGTTACCTGAGAAACGTCAAATCCAACTGAAATCATAACCCAATAATCCTGACCAGGACAACACTGTGACGAATGTGCCCATGGTTTCTTCCCTAATCCTGAGCTTGCTGTCGGTCATGTTGACAGGTGTCGGGGTGAGTTTAAATTTATTTAATGACTTAATGAATTGATTAATTCATTGATTAGCGAGTTTCATTTCTAAGTTTTATTTCTGGACTGAAAGAACCGAATTGGATCTATATATTTGTATATTTGTAAAGTTCTTAGATTCCTCTACAGGGTCATCGAATAGTTTGACCGCCCTTGTTTTACAGTACACTACATTGTAGATGTTCTGAAGGAGTATCCTAAGATTCTTGATCTTTTGGCACAGGCACCCCTCCTCATTTAACCCTCAATCAAGTTTCCTATCATTCGGCTGAGTCGACCGAGGAGATCGCATAGATCCAATGAATCCTTAGCTACTCCCTAGACTGATATGAGTGACACTGGGATTAGAACCCTGAACCTTCTTTACAGAAGGCGGAAGCTCTAACCACTAGGCCACCCAGCCAAAAGCAAATAAATTGTAATGACTATCAAAATATGACCTTGCCGATAAAAAGTCTTGTTTCCCAACCTTTATAACTGTGACCTAATATTTTCGCTGTTATTATCTTCTCCGCGTAAAGATTATATCAGACCTAAACTAAACACCCCTTAACATTCCCGCTCTCCTTTATACTGCCTATATCGCGTGACGTATTATAACACCGTGTAACACCGTGTAACGTCTTGTAACACCGTGTAACGCACTGTAACGCTCTGTAACGCTCTGTAACGCCTGTATATAACGCTCTGTAACGCCTGTATATAACGCTCTGTAACGCCTGTATGTAACGCTCTGTAACGCCTGTATGTAACGCTCTGTAACGCCTGTATGTAACGCTCTGTAACGCCTGTATGTAACGCTCTGTAACGCCTGTATGTAACGCTCTGTAACGCCTGTGTTTAACGCTCTGTAACGCCTGTATGTAGCGCTCTGTAACGCCTGTATATAACGCCCTCTTTCCTCCACAGCTTGCCAGTGCAACGTATACGGAAGTGTGGGCGATGGAGCGTGTACCCAGACTCTCGATGTTAACAGAGGACTCAGTTTCGGAGACTGTCAGTGTAAACCTAATGTTTTGGGTGTTAACTGTGACACGTGCGCTGACGGTTATCATTCCCTTCAAGAGGGCTGTCTTAGTAAGTGGAGAATGGAGATGTTATTCATTTTACAAGTTAACTTTCTGTATTATATATTTATGGTTTTTTTCTTTTCTTCGGTAAGATCATGCTCTACACTGCTTATTCATCCGATGCTAGTTACAACTTATAATTGGAACCTGCAAAGACACGATTCTGAGCAATAACTGATGAGTAAAGGGGAGACAATTATTGAAGATTGTTGCGCTCAAATTAACTTGAATATACCTGAAGATTCTGAACCCGATTAACATGTCATTTGAAAGATTCTTAAACATACAAAAATATCTTATCAATTATATGTTTCCAGGACCCCCTTCAGTACATTTATCCGACTAAACAACCAATGGTTTGATTTCTCTCATTTCAAATTTTCATGAATGTATTTCTGTAACTCGTTTTTCTTTTTAGGGTGTGACTGTGATCCTGTCGGAACAAAGGGCAACCACAAACTTTGTGATAAAGCTACTGGACAATGTCGGTGCAGAAACAACATTGCTGGACTACAGTTAGTTTCTTATCTTGTTTCTTATCTTGATTTCAATGATCGAGTGTCTTCTTATGTCATTGACTTGCTCAGCTTGAAGATGATTTACTTGATGATGCAATTTGAATCATCTACAAACAAGGAAAGACAACTCATCTCGCAATAACACAGTTTATTACAAACCTCAAACTGGTACAGTGTGTACCAGCTTGTGTGTGCCAGTGAAGCCACCTGTTTATGAAAGTTGTAGCAGTCAGTTCAATTAAGAGTGCTTGCAACGTTCAAACTGTACAACATGGAACCTCAGTAATGTAGACTACTTAATTACTTAATTCTATTGCTTAATTACTACAACAGTTGTAGTAGCATGCATGCTTCTATTTCTGTTAAATTACAAAGCTTTAACTGAAAGCCCCCTATCTAAACCGGGAGTTGGATTTTATCGTTTAAAAATCCAAATTTGATTAAAATGTACTTAATTAATGAATATTATGTGGGGACTATTTTAACATTTTAAAACTTGTTACCGAATTAGAGCCTAAGAAAATAAGAACCTGATACCAAGTTTCTCATATGGAAAGTCGATATGAGCTGTAAGCATTCCTGAATAAAAAGGAGACCTCACAAAATTATGACTGGAAATTTCACAAAGTTACAGTGACACATTTTTGTGTAAATGAAGATTATAATGGATCTGCATGATACGCCGTCTTCTCGATCAATTCTATTATTATATTCGCATATTCAATGCAATGTAAATACAGATTCGCAAAGGTTATTGAAAAACAGTGATACTCTTTTAATGATAAATAGTACGGAATTTACACAAACCTTCAATATTCATAGTCCAAGTTTACTCCTTTTCTTTTACATTCGTCACAATAAGGCGTGGCTGATGGCATTAAGTCATGACCTATCCCAGATATTATTTAACCCGGAATCAGGGTTCAAGCTAATCACTTCCTTAAATCATCGCTGTTATTGCAAGCCTTTATCATAAAAAACGATACTCTGTGTACAGGTAGAAAATGACGTCTCGGATTGGAGACTTAACTCTCCAAGCCTCGACAAATGAATGAGCTCACAACAGATCACGGATCACTCAACCCCTTCACCATCATTGACAATTTCAGAATAACTCTTTACAATTTTTTCTTGATAAACAAGTAAAGTAACCACCCACAACTTTCATAAAAAAGAAAAATTCATAGAAAAAAGATGTCTGAAACCGCCTCCCCCAGGTGTAACGAGTGTCTACCTGGATATTACGGATATCTGACCGGTTGTGAGCCTTGTTCCTGTAACCTTGCGGGATCCTTCTCGAAGGAATGCGACCAAGATAGTGGGCAGTGTCAGTGCAGAGACGGTAAGTTGACTGCTCCTTCAAAGATTTAGCCAGCTTTGAGGAGAGTGCATCAACAGCGCAGTTACAGCTCTTGTATTTTGAGAGAACGTGAAATTTGTCTGTCTTTATTGATTTTAAGATATCTAAACGTATTGCTATTTATTTAAATATGAATTTGAGTAATATTTTGTCAAAAATTGATTTTCTTTCAGATCTCTGGTGGTAAACACTCAACAATTTCTTAAACATATTTCCCCAGGCTACGAAGGAAAGGAATGTGCCAATGTAGAACAGGGCACTTTTATCCCGGACATGGGATCCCTTGTTATCCAGCCAGCCGAGAGCGACAATCTCATCGACGGTGGTGACGGTGATAGTGAAGACAGTACTAGCACATCAACCATGCGTAAGTTTCCGTGTAGTACGAAATGTCCTTATATGGGCATCCTTAAATGGGCATCCATAGTCTATTCTATTTTATCTATTCTGGTTATGTTTTTGTACATGTCGTGAAGATAAAGTTCAATTCTTTGAGCTTCATATGAAATCGCTGATTAGTAATTGCTGAGCTTTTAGATTATCAAAAAAGGATCTTAACGTTATTCTTTAAAATCTTTCTTAAACATCTTTAATATTATTCTTTTATTGATGATAAAATTCAATTCTTTGAGCTTCACATGAAATCGCTGATTAATAATTGCTGAGCTTTAAGATTATCAAAAAAGGATCTTAACGTTATTCTTTAAAATCATTCTTAAACATCTTTAATATTATTCTTTTATTGATTAATTCATCGACTTTGTAATCATAAGTCAGGAAATAATTAGTCTCTGGTCACGATTCTCTTCAGATTCATAAGGGAAATCAAGTAATAGCACATTCAGTTTTTGGTTTAGTTTTTTATTAATAATTTAGCCCCTGATCGCATTGGTAAAACATCAACTCCTTTCCATTATTAATTAATTAATTAAGTCAATTCTACCCGTGAAGTTACTTCTTCGATGGTACTTTTAAGATCGCCAATGGAAGTTATAGTCCCCAAGATCACATTTTTTGCATAAATTCATAGTTACTTCTGCTCGATTCTCATCATAAGTGTCGGTAGATTACACTAATTATTGCAGCTTATGACACCCTGGACCCTGATGTGAATCCTGATGGAACCGCAACAACACCTACACCAGCTGGTCGTACGTAATTTTATCGTTAGGAAAAGAAAAATTTAAAGAAAAAAGGAAAATTGAGTTCAGAAACATACTAATCCATGGATTTTTCTGAAATTCTGAGAGGTGGCGTACACTATACAGCAGCCGATCTGTTGGTTGACAGTTAAAATATTTTCAATTGTTCAGCTTCTCTGGACAATATTGAAGACATGCGGACGTCTGAGGGTCCTAGTTCAGGAAATGATAATCTAGAGGGCCAACCTACTAAGGATCCTAGTGATAATAATGGTGGTAAAAATAAAGGTGATAAAAAGAATAAAGATAAAAAGAGTACGTATTTACGTGAATCTGTCCCTTAGTAAAACTTAGTAAACAATCTTGAGTTTGATCGGATTGTTGTTTCTTCGGCATAAAACTCGAGCTGCCATTATATATATATCTATCGTTATCTTCTCTGCCTATTGTATACTATCGTAATGGGGTTTGACACCCGGTGGCTGTAATCTGAAATCCTTTTATAGTCAATAATCTGTATGAATGTAATGGAAACATGGCGATCTTTTAACTATCTAGTATCTATTTCGTGTATACTATCAGTTCATTGAAGTTGTGGTTATATCGAACAACTACCGATTCTTTTCATTTAATTCATCATCTAACGTTCCATTGAAATGAATGAAGCTTTTTTATGTGCGTAATGGGAGGGAAATTTACAATTCTCCTATTTGTATTGACAGTGTCAATCATTCAAATAATATCATCATCCTTATTTGTTACATTTACATTGTATGTGAATTACATTTCTCTTGATAATTCCAGAATCCTTCGAGATATTAAATTTTCATTTATGAATTATATCCTGCATCTAGAAGGAAAAAAGACGATGGTTTGTGATTTACCGAAACTTAATCTCGGTTTTTAGTTTATCATAGATGTAATATTCTCTTCTAAATGAAATACTAAATTCTGGACTTTAGCCACCTTTTGCTCAAGCTTAAATGCCCTAACACCTAACCACCTATTTCTCAAAATGACATCGTCTCAGCTCCGGACGACATTCAGGACGACCCCAGTAAGTTGTCCAAAAAAGGTGACGAGGTTAACCTCTTCTTTGTACCGCCTCGTGATGACGAGTACATTTTGGTCCTCCAGTACTCTTACCCCATGGGACCCAATGCCAGAATCAGGTACTTAATTTATTAAATAATTAGCAAACATTTAATTGGTAACTCGGAATGTTGAAAAGTGGGTTTCATTATTGTTTTTGACAGACACTCAGGAGTGGCGAGCTTGAATGTGATCGTAAGTAGTGTTATTTTATCATTTAGATTCAATCGTTATCGAGAAACTACCTCCAAATCTTTTAACTGAACAATTTGAGGCTAGTAGATTATCTTAAATATAAGAACGGACAAGAATCACTAAGTTCTCCAAAGTTCTAATTTTACAAGCTTTCTCACACTATTGAGCCGTTAACTCTTCTGTCAGGAGTAGAAGGGAAGTAACGCATGATATATTTGCGTTACAATCACAAGGCCGGCTCAGGTAGTTTGAAAGTATAGAGAAAGTTTATCGTGAAGTGTTCTTTTTGGTGCATGAAGTAAATATATCTCATCCAATCATGCAATTAAGGGACATTCTTACTCAATTGATTTACTTGAAGTTCATTTATTTACTACGGTTTTGTTGAGAAATGGTTTTTTATGAAGCGACATTTTTTTCAAAGCACGCAAATATAAGTCGGATGAAGTTAAAATGGTAATTGATGTTTTTGAGAGACTGATAACAGTTCATTTATAATTAATCCAAGTACAGTATGGGTTACAGTGATTGATTTGCTGATGATGTGCATTCTTTTCTTAAAAAAGAAGAAAAATCAAATTTCAGGTTTAGTTGTTTGAATTTAGAGTCCTGCGCATGCTTGATATGAATCCATACTATGATATGAATCCATACTATGATATTTTGCTTAAACAGGTTTATCATTGGTAACTTATGTGATTTAATCTTACTTTATTAGCCTATTTCAGTATTTTAGTATATTATATAGTACGAAAATCCCATTTATTTAAATTTGGCCCTTAAACAGGAATTCCTAGAACTCCTCTTTCATAGAACTCCTCTTTCTCAATATTGCATTAAAACTAAAACTTTAATCTTGAATTACAACATGGTCGTATTATGTGAATCTACGAAAAGTTCATTTGATAAGAAATGTATACAGTCCACTCTATGGTATGCTGGCTTCCATAGTCAATAATCTGTATGGATATAATGGAAACATGGATATTTCCACACTAAGTCTCGCTTGAATGACTTAAATGTATATCTTTGTTGGGTATATTTTAATGTCGAAGCGTGTAATAAATGTTAGAATTTATTATTATTATTTATAACTGTTTAACCTTGAATTGCAACATTGTCGTGACATGTGAATCTGCGAAAAGTTCATTTGATAAGAAATTTGTACAGTCCGCGGTATATACAGTAGCAGTGTGGTACAGTAGTAGTGTTGTACAATATGACATGTTGTAAAAGATACTGAGCTTTAAACAGTAAACTATTGAACTAGAGCTGGCTCTGTGAAATCTGAATGGACAAGTTAAAGTTGATCAATTAGTCAGATCAACCAGTCAGATAGATAGTCAGAGTTGTTACCTCAGAGCTGCCTTCAATAAGCTTAAGATATGCTAAAATATGCTACTTAGCCTGAGGAATCTATCTAATCTGAGTGCAGTTATTTTAATGTTGTATATTTTTTAATGTTTAAACGAACCTCTAAGTCGAAAAATGATAAATTTTGGGCCACTTACAATTTGACTATATCTAATTGGTTACTATCTATCCAAGGTTTACACTGACAGCACTGGACACACCAGAGGACATTATGCCTATATGCGAGGCTAAACAAGTACAGTTCTGGTCTGATGAGCTCTCAACAACTAATGGTGTTGGAGTTTTCAAGATAAGGAAAGCTTGTATGGACGATAACACGGTCAGTTGAGTGTAGATTTATCATTTATCGTATTGCTTATCTTGTGGCTAAAATATGATGCTTTTTGTGTTTTTTGTTCATCATATATTCACTTGATGATTCCGATTGTCGGCTGAAATCCTGCATTCTCAAGTTAAAGTTATACTAGTAAGCATTAGACTGTCTTACACCTGCGTAATCTTCTCAGAGGTACCACCTGAAAGTAGAGTTGTTGGACGATCTGCCTGGAGAGATCACTATTGGAGGAGTCATTCTTCTCCCCCAACCAACGTGAGTTTGGTTTTGTTTGCAGTTTACCAATAATTGTGTGCTTGATCAGTGGTTTCTAAGTAGGGAACCTTTCTATATCATAAGATGGAAAAGATCTTATTTAATGAATAGATAATGAAACTGCTGTAATTAATGGATTTTATTAAAGAGTTGGATTATTGAAAATACAATAATTTGCCCAGACCGGACACGCTGGACAGGATAAACGATCTGTTCCCGGACACTGAGGAAGGTCAGGCCGCCAGAGACTACTGTATGGAAATAATTGTGAGTATTATTTTGTTTCAGAATATAAAGGTTATGAGGCTTCAAAGCTTATGTGTGGCTAAATATTAAGTTTTCAAGAAATATATGACATTAAGTATACAAATTTAACCTAAAAAATACACTTTTACATTTTTCACGTGGGCTTCCCCGCACAGCTCAGCTGAGTAAATTGATATCTTAATAACAATATATTTTCCCCAGTTCATTTACCCGAGACCAGTTTTATTGGAACAATTCCCTGATTGTGTACCAGTGTACGATATAGTTGTACCCACAATAACTGACGGTACTGTCAGGTGTAACTGCGATAGAGACGGTAAGTCACATAGTTTTGTTGTAATTGTCATCTTTGCTGTACCATTCGAGATAGGAAATATCTTTCATTTCAATTCAACTTCTTTTACGTTATGCTTTTTCACCTCGTTCTATAACATAAACGCCTGGTTTAAAACTACATGCTAGGTGGTAAAGCTAATATACTATAGTATTATCTCTTAAAATATCACTTATACATCAATCCTTTTTGTGTCGGCAGAAGATTCTAGCTCTAAAAAATGTGTTATTCAAATTGACAGTCAGCTATATTTCACATTTCATAGGAGATCGTTCACATATAACTCTCCACATTCTAATATTAGTAACATTGTTAACATTCCTTCAGGAGCGTACGAGCCGGACAGATGTGAATTGGAGGGGGGACAGTGCAGTTGTAAACCTAATGTACAGGGACTCAAGTGTGATGAGTGCAAACCATGTGAGTAAACCTAATCAGCATCATCACTCTTCATTTACTCCTTATTCAGTCTTACTTCAGTCTAAATTAAGCTCTGTGCAAGATTCTCTGAAAATCGCTATAAAAGTAAAAACCGATGAGCAGCTGAAAGATCGGTTGAAATGTGGTCAAAATAAATAAGCCGACTGTTCACCAGTCACCTCCATAATAAGACTATCATACTTTAGTCAATAGATGTTCATTGTACGTCGTTTTAGTGAAATGAACTATTAATACGAGATTTGTATTAATCATCTTGTCTTCTCTTAGTCATCATCACATTGTCTTCTTTCAGCTTTCTTCAACCTGGGACCAAATGGATGTGAAGCGTGTGGGTGTTCACTTATTGGATCTGAGAACCAGAACTGCGATCAGGAGTCTGGAGAGTGCAAGTGCAAACCTGGAGTCATGGGTAAGTTTCACTTTCACTTGCAAACCTGGAGTCATGGGTAAGTTTCACTTTCACTTTCACTTGCAAACCTGGAGTCATGGGTAAGTTTCACTTTCACTTTCACTTGCAAACCTGGAGTCATGGGTAAGTTTCACTTTCACTTTCACTTGCAAACCTGGAGTCATGGGTAAGTTTCACTTTCACTTTCACTTGCAAATCTGGAGTCATGGGTACTGTACTCGTAAGTTTTCAAGAAGGTTTTAAAAATCTTTTTTTTCTTGTGAGCGAAAAAATTAATTTTTTTCGCTCACAAGAAAGTGAGCGAAAAAAATTGACCATTTCTTTGACCATTTCTTTAGATCTCTCTTTTACTAATTTGTAACATTCCATCAGGTGATCAATGTGACCAATGTGAGCCGACCTACTACGGGTACGGAATGGACGGCTGTGCCACGTGCGGCTGTAGCTCCACAGGAAGTACTTCCATGCAGTGTGATGCTTACGGACAGTGTCCATGTAAACCCGGCATCGGGGGAATACAGTGCGACAGGTATGTGATGTTTGGTAGTGTGTGTGTGTGTGTGTGTAATTGATAGTTTAGTGTGAAATTGATGTGGCAGTCAAATTATAAATTGTAATTTTGGAGTACCAAAGCTTTCTTAATGGAGCTGTAAATGAAATAGGTCGAGATTTTGTTGTTCTGTGATTTGTGTATATAAATGAAACATTTTTTAACGATCCCTGAAAATTGGAGAAAGAACGAATTGCTCTGACTTGTAGATAGATTCGTTCACTGAAGGAATGGGGCTAGGCTAATGGATAATTTGTAAAATGTAGACTTTCCTTCAGACAGGAATGCAGCTGGAATGTTGGTGTTTCCTTTTTAGTGTGATGATTCAATGACGAAATACAATAGAATCAGCTTGATCTTTCGTTCTCAGTCCTTGTTGGCTGTTATTTAAAGATGGGAAAATATAAAATCTTGAAATATAATCGAATGTTGGACAAAGCTTAGCTAAATATAGCGAATTCTGAAGAACTTAATGAATCATACAAAGAATAATATGTAGGTGAATCTTTTCCAGAACTCCTCGATGCCGCAATTACCGAAACATAACATTGGCTATTTAATCAGTTTTTATGCTGTCTCTAAAATGTTGCAAAATATGCAAAAATGTTTGAATAACTGTTATTGAAATACAGATCATTGCCTCATAGGTTTCTTAAAACAGTCTTGAAAGTTGAAATAGCATCTTAAAGTAGTCTTAAAACAATCGTAAAATAGTCTTAAAACAATTTTAAAACAGTCTTAAAACAATCATTTAACACTCCGCAGATGTGACGACGGACATTACGACTTCTCGGTGACTGGTTGCAAGCAGTGTGACTGCAGTAGTATTGGAGGTAGTAACCTGTGTGACCCTGATACCGGGGACTGTAGGTGTAAGGAGAATGTGGAGGGGGACAAGTGCATGACTTGCAAGGACAATGCCTTCTCTCTTCAGGTGGGCAAAGTTGTATTATTGATTAATTGATTAATTAATTAATTAATGGTTGATACATTAATTAGAGGATTTAATTAAAACCACAATTTGATTTGAAAAAAAAATCTTGCAAAATACAATAAAATTTATCGCTACTATTTCGTGATTTAGTATTATTTTTTTCTGTGATTTATCATAATCTTCACCCTAATTTCTCTTTTCCTTCAGCAATCGAACCCGGAGGGATGTCAGGCGTGTTTCTGTTTCGGGCACACTGAAGAGTGTGTTGCTGACACCACCTTCACTCCCAAGAGGGTTATCAGTGATTTCGAGAGGAAGGATGAGGGATGGATGTACAAGGTTTGTTCTGATAACTCATTGCAGCAGAGCGTGCTCTTTCTTATCATTTTGATAAAACTTGGTGCGGATATTTCAATATCAACCTGTTTAATTATAAATAAGTGGTCATTAATGAAAGAAACTCTAAGCTAAGATAAATATCCTAAGATAAACTCTAGTCAGTTGTACAATCCTCTCTCCTTATCAGGTGGCCGGAGATAAGAACCTACTCCCTGTGGAGCACTCTCCAGTTCAGGAACACATCAGGGTTACTAACGAGGGAGACAAGCCCCAGACTTTCTGTTTGTTTGCTCCCAAGAAGTACATTGGAAACCAGCTTAGCAGTTTCCTAACTAAACTCAAATTCATGTACAACATCAAAGGTAAATGCGTGCTTTTTTTTGTACCTGGAATATCATATATATTATGTATATATTGAGAAAGTGAAACTCCAGTTGAGGATGGAGGGGGTTTAGGATTTAGAACCACTCTAAATCAACATTATACATAATATAACTTCTTAGTCAAATTTATACTTTCACACAAGTGTTTGGATAAATATTGTAAACTAAAAACTAAACCAAAAACTTCGCCACGACGGCTCTGTTTGTATATTGTGATGTAGTAGAACCGGGTTACCCTTTCAACAATAATCATCTCACCAAACTAAAATAATTTTAATTATAATTCATGAAGATCGAAGTTGCTCCGTGAAATTTGAAAAGAAACCCATCAATTCTTTAACGCTTTGCCCCAAGTACGGTCAGTCCTGAAAGTGGAGAAGACTCGAATTGCAGAGTGCACGCACATATCACATACCTAATAATTGAGTTTTGTCGTCCCCGCCCGTCTACAAGCTTGCACATTCTTGTTGCTGTCAGACCCGGTGTAACTCTAACTAGATGACGATGTTTAGCTGATACACCCGTTTTCTTGAATCACCTTATCGGTATATTCGTACACACAATTTTTTGTACAAATCGAAAATTCCGATTCAATTAGGCGTCACTAAATTGATTTTCGCGTGTACCCAATGCACGGGTATGTCGATTGCAAGGTCTACATCTTAAATATGTATGAGGTATTTCTATTTCGAGCTCTTATCTAATTTTTGTAGGATCTTAACGGGCCTAAGTGGGATAAGTTCCACAAATTGGATTATATACCTGTATGTGTAGGTAAACATTTCAAGACAATCCGAGAAACGTCGAATTTTGAGAAAAAACAGGCTACTGATCTAGAACAAATTTAATAAAAAGTGCCTTTTTTGCAATAAACAGGGATATCAAATGAGTAATTCCGCCGTAATGAATCGTGAACAAGTAATACAGTTGAACATAAGATCATACCTATGACAGAATCTTCAATCTGCCCCTGATATCCGGAAATGTTTGCTTTCAGAAAATCACAAACTCCGGTTGTGACGACATTTTCATAAAAACATCAGGCTACACCGCGTGCTGACACTTAAACAAAATTCCCTTCATAATTGTCCGGAAGTTGATTGGAAATGAAATATTTCAGGATCACAGTCGAGTATAACACAGATAGTGATAAGAGGAGAGCCCTACACTCTGACACTCATTCCTCGTGCTAACCCTGTAAGTTATTTAAATTGTTACTCAGAATTTAGAATTTTAAACAAAGAATTTTTGTGCAATAAAAATATCGGAAATAATATCTTGAAGTCCGATTGAAACACTATCTAGATAATATCCTAATACGTTTAACTTGAACCCCCACTTACCAGGGCGACAAGTACAACATTCTGATGCACCCCTCTGAATCATGGTTGGTATCCGACACCGGGAACGATGACACCAAGTCCGACCAATATACTTCCAGCATGTTCCAGTCTGTAATAGGAGATATCACTTCTATGGAGATCTGTGCTACTGTGTACCAGGGAGAAAGTATTCGATTGGAGGAGTTCAGTATTGGTGGTGTGGAGAAGAAGAGCGGCAGGAAGGACAAGACTGCGTACAATATTGAGAGTTGTGATTGTCCTCTGGGATACGATGGCAGGTGGGTCAATGACTGAGCAGTGAGCACATTCAAACGGAAGAACAAACTTACGGACGTTGTATTGACGTTGTACTGACAGACATTTTCATCTTTTACCTATCAAAATTCCACTACTTTCTCCAATCTATTAGGGGTTCAGCCCTATATTCTAACCTTACCCTCTTCAGTTCGTGTGAGGAATGTGCAGCAGGATACAGAAGAACTTCCCCCGAGATGGGTCAAATGAGTCCTTGTGAGAGGTGCGATTGTAACAGTTACAGTAACCAGTGTGACCCAATCAGTGGTCAGTGTTTGGATTGTCAACACAACACTGCTGGAGACTCTTGCGAGGTTGGTTCTCACAAGGCTTTCTTGTGCTTTTACTTGTGTTTTTGCTTGTGTTTTAACTTGTGTTTTTTCCCCGACTTTTTCAGATTCTCACAGCCTTCTTCACTATTCTTTCCTTTCCTAAAATCCTCCCATTTTAAGTAAACAGCGGCTAAACCCCAAACCCCCGAGCTAAACACGTCTCCCTCAGGTCTGTGAGGACGGTTATTACGGTAACCCTGGTTACGGTAACCCCAGATCATGTAAGAAGTGTCAGTGCCCCGAGGCAGACAGGTCCTTCTCCAACACCTGCGAGATTCAGGACGGCAGCTTTGTTTGTACTAACTGTACCCTTGGTCATGCTGGTATGTTAAGAATGTATTGGGATGTTACTGGGGTTATGTTGTTAAGTTGCAGTTGCAGTAAATGCAGATTGTTGCTTAATACAGTTTCGATTGGAGAATTGATTAAAATTTTAACTGAACACTATGGTGACCTCTCATTGTAATTAAGCTTATTTGGCTATTTATAGTTACTTCTAGTAACTTCTAGTAACTTCTAGTAACTTCTAGTAACTTCTAGTAACTTCTAGTAACTTCTCGTAACTTCTAGTAACTTCTAGTAACTTTTAGTAACTCCTAGTAACTCCTAGTAACTTCTAGTACCTATAGTAACTGTAACGAATAACCTGACAGGTGACAGATGTGAGGTGTGTGCTGACGGTTTCTTCGGAGAACCAAGTTACGATAACCCTAACCAAGTCTGTACTGAGTGTACTTGTAACGACAACATAGGTATGTGCCATAGGTTTTCAATATTTTGATACGAAAACCAATTTGTAATGACATTAAAATAACATTTAAATTTGATCTGTTCTGTATAACTATATATAATGAAAGGAGCAAAATTTAAGAAAATTAATCAGTGAATATTAACTTTGGGTGGAGTTTGGAACATCAGCAATCACAGTTTTATGGCTATGAACGAGGACAGTATGGAAATATGAATGATCAAGAACCGATAGGCATATTCATCATATTCTAATTTTATGATTTCTGGGAAATTTGATATGCGGGAATTATTAGATGGTTAATGTCTCAAATAAATTTTATTCTGGCACTTTCGTCGTCCACTGATAAATTTTAAAAGCCGTCATGATCAAAGAACACCAGGTCATTTGGAGCGCTACACCTTGAAATAGCATTGAAAAGTATTGAAATAATTTCCCCTTATCTTGTAAGTCATGAATATTACAAGTGCGCACTCATACTCGCTGAACTCAATTCAACGGGTCTCGATCAATCGAATTTCTGGGGTTCATCATACCCACAGTTTACCCATAACTGGTTTTACGGCAGACAAAGTGCTTATTTTGGGGATTTTAGTTATGGTGAAATGTTTAACCGATTAAATTATATTATCCCTTTTTTCTATACGATGTAAAGTTGGATTATCAAAACTTTAGGATTTCTTAGGATTGTTAAGATAATCAAAATGTAAATGTAATCTAAATGTTCATCCCCTTGAGTGACGTTCCCCTTTATCTGTCGTTAGTTGTTTTAAGATATCTAAGATAAGGACATTTGTTCTTTTTTACTCACTTCACACAGGGGGCCACCAAATTAGAGTTCAACAGCCCAAACTCTAACATATCTATTTGTGTGTCTTCAATTAGCCGCAACCTACTCACAAACTGGTTACCTCTAACCTTGAAATATTTGCAATATTTAGAATCCAGCAACTCACCCCAATCCCAAGAGTAAGACACATCAAATCCTTGACTTGCTGCTTTCCAATTCTTAAAGTCCGGTGCTCTGACACAGAGTACGATACTATCGTATTCATGCAAAGAAAAGTAGACAGGGTATTCTCCTGTGGGTTCTCCTTTCTCAAAGAATGTGTACATTAGAGCGTGCTTTCCCACGTTTTTTAAACCGATCGGGTACGCATTTTGTCCAACAACTCCAAACATTGCGGCTTGAGAGTGCTCCTCATCACTCACAAACCCATTTGAAGCCCAGATCTTCACATCGTGGAATGTCAACAATTTAGTCCCTCGAATCTTTACATATTCCCAAACCACACCGATTCTGTAGTCTATACTGTGGTGACAAGTCGCCGCATATTCTTCGTTTTGGAATGATCGTTCTGATGGGTCCTCAGATGTGATAACTTTGATGTTCGTCACGTGATGGCCACCAGCTTTATCTCTCACTCTAGTAGTTTCTCCTGATTAAGAAATTTAGTCTTAATCAAACTTAATAAAAGTGAGCAATGGTGGGGAGTGAGAGATAAAGCCACCAGCTTTATCTCTCACTCTAGTAGTTTCTCCTGATTAAGAAATTTAGTCTTAATCAAACTTAATAAAAGTGAGCAATGGTGGGGAGTTGGTGCAAGATTCTTTGAAGCTTGACTGCGATTCTGGGATTCTATTTGTCAATCCAAGCTGATAGCACCACCTCGCCATTACCCATATTTGTCAGAATCGAAATATCAAGATATTCGTCTTTACATGTAATTTTAGTAACTGTGTGGTAGGGATTGAATCGTTATCTGGATTATCTGGGTTATTTAGGATGTACTGACCTTGAGAAAAGAGGCACATTAGTATTGCAATTATTGACACCAGTCTGGTAATTCTAAGATATCCAAAACCACCGAGAAACAACATTTGTGCCATGTTAAGCGGCTTCTACAAGATATATTATCTTAACAAAGAAAAGTTCCTATTGTGCTCATAAGTATATCATCATTCTTCTTATTTTAAGTACAGAGAATACATCAATGACAACTTCAAATACAATGATAAGAAATGAAATGCATTATAAAAGTGAAATGAAAATAAATGAAATTTTAAATGCTCTGTGCAATGCTGTCTCCAGATAGTCATACTGGCTGTTTCCCCATAATTTACAGCTGTTGCCTGTTAAATACTTGAAGAACGCGCTTTTAATTTGGAACCAAATCTTTCGTGATTTTGTGCTATAATTGGTATTACTATAAGATTGAAAAGTAGAAACCGTGAATTATTTCCCCTCTCCCTAGAGTCAAAATGTTTGAAGTTATGATCTTTAAAATTCGGCCCAGCTGGCATAAATCTGCCTGAAGCCTTCAAAATCTTGGATTGTTGCACTATAATTGAGATTTAATTTAAAGTCATCTCAATTGAAAAAAAATTGAGATATATTTAAAATGCCAAAACACCTGTGTCGATATTTTGATTCGAATGAAAGCAAAGAAAGTGAACTGCAACCTGCAGTGGTCGAAATAAAGATGCTAAATTTCACAAGACCTCCCTACTACAATTTTAATTTACAGCCAAATAATGCGACAATCTGATATTCATTCAAACAAAATGCTACACTTAGGATCAATCATCAAGTACCAACTATATAACAGACCACTTTATAGAGTTTGAGCTGTCCATTTCATGTCAATTTGTTACTGCAGTTAATGTACCGCTCCTCTTCTTAGCCCCTATTATTAACTTGTCAAGTCTGGATTCTAATTGGTCAGATCTGGAGTTTAATTGGTTCACTGAGTTTGGTAACTTTTAAATGAAGGCTTTAGTTCTAATTTTAGGTTTAGAGCTGTAGTGAAGCTATGGTGAAGGTTGTAAGTTAATGAGCATGACGATAGTATCTTCTGTACATCTGGTCCATACTAAGTTTGTAAACAATGAACTTGTCAGTACTTTATATTTGGGCAATACAATATGATGACTGAAATCGGAAAATTTTAAAGCCTCGTGCATTATGAGACGAACAATATTCTCTATTAATACGACGTCGAATCCAAGATAAGAATTGATAAACATCAGTTGCGGTTGATAACTCTAATCAAAATGTAAGATAAAAACTTACTATTCTCTCATTTCACAGATCCTGACGCAGAGAATAACTGTAACACAATTACCGGACAGTGCCTGAAGTGTATCGGAAACACTGCCGGAAGATACTGCGAGGAATGTGCGAGAGGTTACTTCGGAGACGCTATCGATGCTAAGAACTGTGCTAGTAAGTTTATTTATTAAATAATATTTCACGGCTGGTTTATTTAAAGGTTTAGTAGGTACTCGGGGAATGTTTGTTGTGAATGGTGACAGTTACACGAAGATTGACATTTGACACGCTAGTCCCCCAATTAGTCCAGCAGTCCCTCAATTAGTGCTGGGTGTAACAGCAATTAGTGTACGTGCGACAAGTTGATCACTGATTTGAGGATTGAAGTAACAATTGTACAAACTGACTGCGCGCGAAAAATTGTTCAATTGCAATTATACAATATATGTAGTCCTAACTCTCTTCGCGTCCTAGGATGGCGTTTCTCTTGCCTGATATATGCATTATAAGTATAATAGATAGTAGAGTTAGAGTGCACGCCAAAATTGCACTTAGCTATTATTTACTTCTAACACTTGCTCCTACAGTGTGAGTTTACTCTATGGGCCACCAAAGTCACAGAGTAAAATATATATAATATGTAGTATGTACTCTTGAATTGAATATGTTCAGCTACAGCTATGTTATTTTATGTCAGTACTTATTTCTGTTACTTATTGCGGACAAATCCTTTTTTTATTGTGGGTTTGCATATCTATCTTCTGCTAGCATATTATAACCATTCATCTGATAATTAAGTGTAGAGTTACTGGATACATAAAATTGAATTAAAATTCCATTGTGTGTATTGAATTACTTATCTGTCAAAATACGCTATCCCCTGCGGGTTTGAATAAAGTTATATTACATTTAAAACACACGTTCCTGAAACCCGCATATTTCACATATTTAACATATTTCCATATTTTCTCCAATACTCGTTCTCTCACCGTACAATGTATGTCTGCTCTACAACAGCGCATGAGCACATGTTTATTAGCATATTTGACCATTTTACACCCTACCACTGTCCCGCCAAATTAAACAAAAAGTTACTGATATAATTAACAGCCAGGAAAGAGGGTAATTGGATTTTGCAGCGCTTATGTTCTGCAGCATACTTTGGCAGTCTGCAAATTCCTCCTCGGTTTGTCGTGTATAAGATCGTTGCTTCCTATGTTACACGTACACGCATTTCTTTACCTAATACGGCGTAATTAGATTTTGGAGGCTTTGATCAGACTTATAAGACCACCACAACCCTATCTCCGATTAGATTCACGGAACGCGCGGTAGCCAAATTATAATTTGTAGCTGAAAGGGTGTAGAGGTTCACGAAGTTAAAAGCGCGCGCAGCATGTGTAATCTCGCGCGCAGTTAGATAGTCAGTCTGCGGTTATTGTTCAATGGCTATAATTCAGACAGTCGTTTTGTATTAATTATCGTACTGCCAGTGCATGTCAATTCAATTGAATTGCAAAGGATGTGAGTTATCGAGATATCTACTCCTCTAGGGGGAAATTAATCCCACTATTTTCTTTCAGAGTGTGATTGCGACCCAGATGGTAGTAACAACATGTACCTCTGTGACATCGAGAACGGACAGTGTGACTGCAAACCAAATGTTGTTGGTCATCGTTGTGACAGGTTTGTAGGGTTATTGATTTGCTTTCTGGACTCTTCTGATACATATCGGTACCAAAGTGGGTATCACCGAGTTGCTCTTTAGAACTTACAAGCTTTCAACAACTATCAATATTAGTAATTTGTTTGTTATTTAACATAACATTCTAAATAAATAGCAACCTACGTTAAACTGAATTTATCACCACTGTTTAAAACATTTCCTTGTGTTTGCAGTTGTAAGCCAGGCTACTACGACCTAGCAAGTGGTGACGGATGTGAGGCTTGTGAGTGTGACCTGTTAGGATCATCTGACCTGCAGTGCAGTGAGGATGGGTCATGTTTGTGTAATGCTGGCTACTTTGGTATGAAGTGTAACGAGTGTAGTGCAGGCCATTACTATGATCCTATTGTCGGGTGTGCTCGTGAGTATTTTAACTGCTTCATTTTAAAATTTATTGTCGATCCTATGGTCATAAAAGGTTGTACATGCGTTGATATATATTTCTCAAATTATACTGAAAAAATGCCGTCAACCTAACGGGTTCATTTCTTGCCTGTTTAAAAAAATATATATCTAAATCATCTCCATTACTATTGTTATGGTTGATATTTATGTCTTCTTCTTAAAGATAAATCCTTGTGTTTCAGCTTGTAACTGTAACGCAGAGGGCTCTGAATCACAACAGTGTGACTCTGATGGACAGTGTGATTGTAAGGGAACTGTACAGGGCAAACAGTGCGACATCTGCCCAAGCAACATGTTCGACATCAGCGAAGGATGTCTCAGTAAGTACCCCTAGATTTTGTAAAACTTTTCCCAGTGATATTAATAATTCAAAACAATCAATACCAAAAGTACAATGACCATAAAAAGTCGGCTTGATGATAAAGACGAAGGGACCAGCAAGATGAGGAATATTATTATGAAAATGTAATATAAGCGCGCGACCGGATATGTAGTGCTGAAAGAGGGTGCCGAAATCTCGTGGTTAAACTCGCGATATTGGGGTGAGATTTATACTAAACTCGTCAAAATCTCGCACTAATTGCGCGCGGCAAAGTTGTTATACTTTAACCACGTGATCTCACACCGCACTAAGTTCCGAATTTACAAAGTCTTAAGCAAATTTTTGTGTCGCTTAAATCTTTTAAATTACATTTTTCTATTTTCTCACACATTCTTTTGTTAATTTTTTTCTATGTTTATTTTAAGATTTTGTGCGATGAGCCTGTCTCGCAATCTCACATGAATCTTGACCTGGGCCCTGACCCTGACCCTGAACCAGACCCTGACCCTGACCCTGACCCTGACCCTGACCCTGACCCTGACCCTGACCCTGACCCTGACCCTGACCCTAACCCTAACCCTGACCCTAACCCTAACCCTAACCCTGACCCTAACCCTAACCCTAACCCTGACCCTGACCCTAACCCTAACCCTAACCCTAACCCTGACCCTGACCCAGGACACTGACCCTAACCCTAACCCTTAACCCTAACCCTAACCCTAACCCTAACCCTAACCCTTACCCTAACCCTAACCCTTACCCTGACCCAGGACCCTAACCCTAACCCTATTCCTAACCCTGACCCAGGACCCTGACCCAGGGTCTTGATCCAGGACCCTGACCCTAACCCGATCAATTGACCCCAGTGTAATTACATGGGGGTCAATTGTCGGGGGGTCAATTGTCGTACTCAGCCCTAGATTTCGCGACAATTGACCCCAGTGTAATTACATAGGGGTCAATTGTCGGGGGTCAATTGTCGCGGTACCCCTCTGCGGTAGCGGCAGTTCTCCTTATACACCCATTTTATACTCTTTCAAATAAGTTAACTAATCTTGTTCCAGATTGTCCAGATTGCTACTCATTGGTGGACCGTGAGGTGGACCTACTCAAGGTGAAACTAGAAGAGCTAAAAGAGATCATGTCTGATGTAGACGCACCCACTATCGAGGTACTTGCATAATATGTATTAATGTTTCGGCACTTCTGTTAAGCTGGTTAACCTTAAAACATACGATCGTTCACTCAAATGTAACTTTTAGTTGAAATTGAATGATATCAAGCACCTTAACTAAAGAATTCCTCTAATCTGCTGTTCACACAGGCGAGTCCTGACTTTAAGAACCAGATAGAAGAGGTTCAGGAAGCAGTGAGAGACACATTCGCTAAAGCTAACGAGACAGCTGCACTGGCAGAAAAACTCAGCGTAAGTAGCTTGGTTATAATTCAAAGTTATTTTTAAAACTTACCCAGACGAAAAAGATATATAAATCGTTAAACTCCACGTTTGATTTATTAAAAAACTTAGGTCAATCTGATTCCCTACCTTGAAAAATTAATCCGTTTTTTCATACTCCAGAGTGCTCGAGGAGATATCAATGTGCTGATAGAAACTTTGAAGAACGAAATGGAGGACACTAACGGTATTGTCGATATTGTTTCTAGTACAGTCGACAATTCTGAGAGGAAGCTCGAAAATGCCAATGATGCAATTGATGATGTAAGTTTTGAATGAAATGGACAGCGTATCCTTCGTTTGCACCGTCAAGATAACATTTCTCTCTTAATCAACTTAGTGTTCAATTTTTTGTTCACGATAGTTGCGTATGACGGAACGATATATAGATATAGTAAACTTAAAATGAATCAAGTCAGTGCCAGACGCCAGTAAAACACAATTGCTTTCTCAATCTAAATTCGGCAGTACCCAAGAAGCCCTTAGGGTGGACTTTACACTCTCCCTCCTTAGATCAAGAGGCAGCTGGATGAGGGTGTCAAGATGCTGTTAGAAGAAGGAAAGGCGGCATTACAACGTGCTGAGGATAACATGAGTACTCTTTCTGACGAAAACACTGAGATGCAGAAGAAAGCTAACCAGTGAGTGTGACGATACTTTGGGGGTGGTTGGGGGTGTGGGGGTGTAACTTGTAAGGGGGATTTACTTGAATGTGACCGGTTTATATGTTTTTGTGATCTTAATCTTCCACCCTCACAGAGCGAGACGAATTGCCCAAGAGCAGGAAACAAAGTCCCAAGAAACAGTAGCAATGGCTCTGGAAGCTGAGGAACTATCAACCAGCGCTCTTGACACTGCTAAGAGTGCCAGGAACACACTGAGAGATACACAGGTTAGTTGGTTGAGGGGGGGGGGGGAGGGGGGCCGGGGGGGGGGGGCCAGTTGGGTATTATCCAACTCAGCTGGTACTCTAACTATGGTGTCAGGTGCACTTGTATCTCGTTAAACGTGATAGTATGATATCGGATATATTTGGAACATATCTGGTGGTGTGTTAAGTCATGACATAACACCTTTCTGTTCAGATTTAAATCACTCCTCGATTATTATATATTTTTATAACTACTTGCGTTTTTCAGGATAAGTTAGATGATCTTACAACAGATTTAGGTGAACTGAAAGAGGAATATGAGCTAGCTAAGAGCGCTGCTACTAAATACATATCCTCCGCCGAGGATACTTTGCAGGCCGCCACACAACTGAAAGAAGCGGTCAGTGATTTGGTCAAAATACGGAAAACTTTATATTATAGTCAATCTCTTGTTATGTTCCAATAAATAATGATACAGACAATATTCCTCTTTTTGTATAGGATTTATGTGAAGAAATATGGACGCATTCTAAGCAGATACACATAAAAACCTAATATTAGATACAAATATCAAATATGAGTTTTTTTTCAGGCGTGTAGCGCCAGCGGTAACTTGGATCTGGAGGCCTTGAAGGGAAGTCTAGCTGCACTGGATAAGAAAGCCAAAGCAGCAGCCGATGACGCCATACAGCTTCAGGAACGGGCTAATGAGGTGAGTTAAACAAGTCTGCTGGTATTTCCTGTTAGTCAAAGTTTTGAGGGAGATAAGTGACACTTAATTAAACTCAAATCTAGAATTTAACAGAAATAATATGAGACATAACTTAAACCAGAAATTTAACATAAAAACTTATACCAGCTTAATCTGTCCAACTTTTATTAGCTTTGTCACACGGCAGGAAGAAGTCTCCTTTTCTCGTTTTCATCAGGGTGTTTCAGTCGGTTTGAAATGAAAAATCGAAACGGCTGAAGTCTCCAGTATACTATAATTGGATGCAAGCAACAATAAAGCACTGGCAGTAGAATGAAGGACAATGTCGCATACTTTTTTTCATGCCGGAACCTAGATGACAAATCTGAAATCCATTCGCTCATAATGATAAGACCTTCACGCAGCGTCTCCTTAGCGTGTTCTTTATCCAGCATTTCGTTTCCTTCCTGTCCATTGCCAAATTTATGGCCGTATGTAATGGCTGCCTCGAGCTCGTCAAAGTTACTTTTCATTACAGCAATGTTCTGTGTGTAGCTATAAACCAAATAAATTGAGAACAGAAGGGCCGGTATGTTGAAGATAACATATACCAGTGTAACAATCAATACCGTGCTCGAAGCCTGGCCGTGCTTCATCACAGTCGCATTGGTCTTCTTAGCCCGGGCGTTTGCTCTCCTCAAGAAGATCCAGCAGAGGAGGACGCTTATGAAAATCGGCAGGACAGGCAGGCCAAACAGACAGGATTTCAGCAAAAATATGGTGCTCTTGTTGGTGAACGTCTCCTGGATAGTCACTGATAAACCATCAAAAGATTGTGACAATACCCATGCTGTTTCTCGTGATACTAGCGCGTCAAATCCTTCACTAGGAGTCACAGTGAGAGTCGCAGTAGGAGTCGCAGTGAGAGTCGCAGTAGGAGTCACAGTAGGAGTGACATTAGGAGTGACATTATATTGACTATTAGAACTAAAGTGACTACTAAAGTGACTACTTTTTATAAAGGGAACACCGAGACCGTCAATCTGACAACTTGAGTAGTTGGGTTTGTATCTTACCGTGGCTTTTCCGCTAGCTATAGGTCCAATGAAGAGTGTGGTGGCCACTAATATTGCCACTATTCCAGGGATAATCCATGCGCTGTTAGGTTTAGCTTGAAGGTGAGGGTATTTGAGGAAAAGAAGCCTTGAGACACTCAACATGGCCACCATGAAGATAACCATCTCTTGGCACACACACCACATTGCATACCAAGTAAGACAGAAAGTACTGTCATGAAAAAGCAGTTTTTCTGTCCAGTTTTGCCTCCCAACGAAGAGAACTTCAATTATCGGGAAGAGAAGGATGCAGATTGCCAAGTCCAAGAAAGATATCAGAGTGTAGATCCTCTTGAAGTAAGTGCCGTTCTCATGAGAGCTTTTTTGGGTTGAGAAGAAGTAGCAGCAGATCAAATTGGCTGGTATTCCTATCACCATCCCAATGATGAGGGTTGTTCCAAAGGCGGCATCTAGTGTTCCGTTGGGCTTCTCTACTTTTCTAACCAACTCGTTTAGGTTGAGTACATCATCTATAATTGTAAAGATACCTTCCGCCGTCATACTACTCCCTGTAGTATCGCTAAGTGTAAAATACAACCTAACCTTACTGCTACGAATAAATAAACGCATGTGAATTGTGAGTGAAGAGCAGAGCCTTCAATTTCAAAGCATCGTCTTCACACGAATCATCTTTTCCATTGTCTGTTTGGCTGAACATTGCTTTGCACTAAACTATATAGTCTGGGTATGTTTGGAAGGAACAGCTTTGTTCCATTGTGTATAAATCAGCTGTACTATTGTTAGATGTCAATGGAATTACTGCCTAGGCAGACCCACCGTCGTTAGATTGGTATTAAATTGATGTGTCCATCGTCAACTTATTGTGTTTAAATTACGAACAGCCTATGAATCAAATTGCATCAAAGCCATTCGAGAATTTAGTGTGCCTATTTCGACAAACAAGATTGGAATAAACTGTTTTTGATTACAAGAAGTTTTTATTGACCAACATCTAACTTTACTTACTTGATTCACTCTTAGATCTACAGCATCTAAAATGTATCAAATTAACATATTAGAATGCATGAGTGACGGTTTAGAAGATACGAGATAATCAGTGTGGGTTTAGGAAGAACAGGTCATTCATTGATCAGATTTATTCACTCCGCAACATTATACATAACTGCCTTGAATATAATCTAAATTTCAAGACAGCTGAAGCTCATTTAGATAATCAATGTGTCTATTCTGAACGGAAAGCATGATGTACAGTACCGTACCGACTATCATGTATACTGAGTGTAAACGCACGGATCATAGCTTATCACAGCTTATCACAGCTTATCACAGTTTATCACAGATTACAATGGATAAGACAGCTCACTAATAGTAATTTCAATGAATGTAACCGTGTTTAACTGCGCAGCTTAAATTTAAAAGCTTAAAAGTGAGGGGACCTTAGAAAAAGTTTTTTTCTCGTGCAAATCCTTTTATTACATTAATTTTTTTTTATTGAAATCTTTCAAATCGATCAATTACATACAAATTTACACAATGAATGAACAACATTAAATTTTCTCAAAAGTATAAGACTCCGATAAAATCAGATTTTCTAGGACAAAATGTATGTAATCAAAGGACCTGAGGGTCACCAAAACACAGATGTTGAGAGCAAAATGCACCTCCTGCACAAGTATGGGCCCACGAAAATCTTAAATTTTAAATAGAATTTCAAATAGAAACACACAAAAATATCAAAAGCAATCAAATCATATAATAAAGTGAAATCCATGATGTGATGACATGCACTAAAATGAGAAATGAGAAATACAGACAACAGGGATTTAAGCTCCTTATGAACATATTGTTAGCTTTAGGTAAACTGCTTCACATCTCTGTCTCGAGGGAAAAATCTAGATCATAATCAAAGTCCTCCGGCATAATTTTATCCCACATGTAGGAGGTCAATTTGCTTTTGAACTCAGAAATAGTCTCTATCTCACGTATATCTAGAGGAATATGATTCCATTTGGAATGGGTCCTAAAGTAAAAGTTCTTAGCAAAAGCGTTAGAGCTTGCTCGTGGTAAGATCGAGCTTACAAAACATAAGGGGTCCATGTGGCTATTTCTTAACCTTGAGTGGCCTTGATATGGTTGCAAATATGAGGGTAAAGTGACAGGAATATGTTGCTTCACAATTTTAAAGAAGAAAATAAGGTCAAGAAAGTCGAAGCGGTCTTCTATGGGCATAATCTTAAGCTGTCTGCATTTCTGAATGTATGTGGATGGTGGATAACTCATATACTCCTCGCGAAGAATCCACTTAATAGCACGCTTTTGGAGGCCCTCCAGCTTGCTTATCTGGGATTTTGTGACCGGTCTCCATATAACTGAGCAATGCTCAAATTGACTTCTCATTAAAGTGAGATACAGTACTCTACGACGATTTACATCTTGAACAAAATAGCAATTTCTCCTTGCCATGCCTAATTTTTGGTTGGCCTTTGAGAGGACTTTAGAGCACTGGTCTTGCCAGTCGAGATTCTTGGTCACAAAAACACCCAAATCCTTTTCATGATCGACATAGTCAAGTGCGATTCTTCCCATGGAGTATACAAAGTTAAAGAGTGGTAGGACACTAAGGAGGGAAACTGTTTCGGATATCCTTCCTGCGACGGTGAGGACCTTACATTTGTCGGGATGAAATCTCATTTTATTAGAAAGTGACCAGTCATGGAGATAATCAATGTCCTTCTGCAGTCGCAGGATATCAGACTCCGAAACAATCTCACGCCAAATTTTAGTATCATCGGCATACAGTGACAGTTGTGTGCCAGGTGAAATCCCCACTGATATATCATCAATGAACATAATGAACAACAAAGGTCCCAAAATTGACCCTTGTGGTACACCAGATTGGGCGTTTCTCATGGAAGAAAACTTACCACTTATCAAGACCTGTTGTTGCCTGTCTCTTAGATAATCAGTGATGAATTTCAGTAGCCTCCCATCAATACCAAATTTGCTCTTTAGCTTAAATAATATAAGATCATGGTTAACTGAGTCGAAAGCTTTGGCAAAATCAAAGTAGACTACATCTGTTCTCATATTTTCATTCAGTGAGAGAGCTAGGCTGTCACATAGACCTACAAGATTAGTTGCACATGATCTTTCAGCTCGAAAACCGTGTTGTTTATCGTTGATCATGCCGTTAGTAAGTGCAAGTAACTCATCTTTAATTATGCGTTCAAGAACTTTGGTGATTAAGCATGTAAGGGATATTGGCCTATAATTTGAAACCTCGTGTTTATCACCTTTTTTATATATGGGTACAACGTGTCCCAGTTTCCACTCCCTAGGTAATGTCCCAATGTTGTAACATGAATGAAATAATAGTGATAATGGGTATGCAAGCCCAACAGCACAGTTTTTCAAAAGTTTCCCATGAATACCGTCAGGCCCATAAGCTTTGTTAGGGTTAATATTGGAAAGGATTTTTCGAACCCTTTGGTGGTCAAATGCAATATCAAAGCGCCAATCGTTTGAATAATCAATATCTATGTCGTATAATGATGCTTCAGAGAACTGCTCAAAGAAAAAGCCATTAAATAAGTTGGCCTGGTCCTCTGGGCAGTTGCGGACAATGCCTTTGTAGCTTACAAACTCAGGAATTCTTTGACTAGCTGTTTTTGATTTTACATATGACCAGAATTTTTTTGTTACAAGAGCGCTATCATCTGATTCATTTAATGTTTCTCGCATTTTTTGAGCAACCACATTTTTGAAGTTTTTCCTGGCAAGGGAGAATGCTATTTGGGCTCTATCGCTTTTATGTCTATCTTTATGCAGTCTTATTTTCTTGCGCCATGCATCATAGCACTCTGAGTCAAACCATGGATCTTGTCCATCTGTCTTAACTGAGCATTTCTTGATGAATTTGTCAGTGATATTAAAAAGTTTTTCTTTAAATTTTTTCCACCCAATTTCAGGTTCTGTGCCATTAAGCAATGCATTCCAGTCTGTGTGCCGGAGTTCATGGTTTAGCCTCTCCCAGTTCACGTTTTTATAGTTATAGCACATACGCTTAACCGGCTTCTTCCTATTTACCTTAATGTTGATCTTAAAGTTGATTGGAAAATGATCAGACTTACAGACGCTATCTCGCTCACCTACCATTAGGTCACTGATATTAGACTCAGAGTTTGTGAGCAAAAGGTCCAGTGTTTTGCCTTTGCAATGTGTGGGTGTAAGTACACATTGCCGAAGGCCAAGGTCTACAAAAGATTCAACAAAAATCTGCTCAATAGGACAGGAGCCGGCCAAGGTAGACCAGGAGACTCCAGTCAGGTTGAAATCTCCCAGGATAAATACTTTGCTTAGCCCTCTTCTCCGAAGAAGAGTTTTCAGAGATCCAAGAATTTTTTCATGATTTGCAAAGCCCAGTGTACCAACACGATAACATGTACAGATAACAAATTTAATGCCCGTTGATGTTGTAAACTCCACAGCAAGAATCTCTGCCCCCTCTTTAAGTCGGATTTCTTTCGAAGATAATTGAAGGTCTGCTCTCACAGCAATCATGACCCCGCCACCATTTCTCCTAAACCTGGTCGGATTAGAGGGATCAGGTGGATGAGTTTTCTTAGATCTGTCAGAGCGAAATATCTTATATTTATCAGGGTGCAGGAATTCGCTATCAGCTATGGAGTTTTTAAACCAAGTTTCGTTAAGTATTGCAATATCTATATTTGCCTCATTAAAATAAGTTGAAAGCTCAAGACATTTGGTGTTATCAAGCATTGGGTGGGCATTATTAAGCTCACCGAAGGGAATAAGGCCTTGAACATTCTGAAAGTAAACATTCAATACCTTACTATTCCCCAACATAATATCTATAGGAGGGGGACCTGGGTTTACGATTCCAGGATTTACAAAAACTATCAAAATACCATTCAACAAGAACAACCAAATTATGCATCCAGTTAGTGCAATGCCAGCTCTACCAGTAGATAAAAAGTTTAAATTCCTATAAATTGTAACATGGCAGAAATTGTAAAGGCCATCGAAACTATAATCATTCCGGAAATAATACATATTTGCTAAGTGTAGAAGGAAATATACAGTAAAATATCGGCACAGGTTAGGCACTGGATATGTTGGTACAAAGGCTCGGCAATCATATGTGACTCTAGAAAAAGCCAACCCACTAACCCCCGCACTAGTGATGATGATGAGTGAGAAATGGCATATGAATAAAACATAGAATATATATAAAAAGAAGCTAGGATCAATGCAGCTGTTTAAAATGTCAAAGATACTACCTGTACCACGTCTACGGTTCTGATGTTTAATGGCTCTTGCGAAAGAATTTCCACTAAACATTCCAACTCTAAATCTATATGTTACTAAATCGATCATGGTAATTTACAGGTAAGTATACTTGCCAGACTACATCTGCATATAACTAGCTATACAAGGTCCATAATACAGCTCAGGTTAAACTATTGATATACAAAGGGATTAAAATATCTACTGTGTATGGCACGAATATAAGACCTAGCCAACACCCCCATTCCTTTCTGAGGATTGGGGTGAATACCATTGCTCTCAAATAACGGGTCAAATCTCCTAACGGGTTCCTTATAAGTTCTCTTGAATTTAGTGAAGGGATAAAAGACATCCATAAAGAAGAACCTCCTGAATACACATTCATTATATAAAATCCTATTAAAGTCTATTATCCTCTTGTTTGTTAATCTATCATCATCAGACGTTAAGGGTAATGGCAATAAAGATTGAACATAAACCTTGCAATTAGGAAATAATTGGCATATCTTACTAAAGAGTTGCTTCAGAGGCCCTCTAACTATGCCTACATCCTCTACCCGTCTAATATCGTTCGTACCAACACTAATTAAAAGTTTATCAACCTGAACATCAGGATGTGCAGCAGAATAGTCCTCAAGCTGCTTCTGGACCTTGTCCATCTTTGCTCCACCTTGTGCAACATTCTCGACTTTGACTTTCCCTTTTCCCAGCTTGTCCGAGTCCAATCTCTGAGCAAAAGAGTCTCCAGCAACCAACGTGACTTTCTGCACAGGTTCTTTGACTTTAATGCCACAAGCAGGTGTACTAGTCTCACTGGCACTGTTGGTTTCAGAGCTGGCCTGGCTACCAGTTTTCACGATTGCGCGAAAAGACAGGGAGTATCGCACTTGGTCTTGACCATCCCCCTCCGTACCAGTAGCCAGCTCTGCACGCACCTGATGCTTCAGATTCTGCTGTGTCCCAGGCCTCATTACGACAAGGCTGTTGTTCTTCATCCTTATCGCTTTGGCACATTTAGGATTCTTCTTTGTACCCTCGTAAAACTCAAGTGTCCGTTCACACCCCAGGGAGAAAGAGCATATCGATTTCTCCTGATCGATGAGTGTCTCGTCGTCACGGTGTAACGAGGTGCTGGCCTGGTTGTTATTATACTTAATCACCAGACAGGAGTCCAAAGGTCCAGTTATCTCTGTGCTTGAGTTAACGAGACTCAGCAGCCTTTTGATGTTAGGGAAACTACTGATATCCTGTGGTGAGTGTACTGGGTTTGTGTCCGGGTACGTATAGGCCTGATCCTGCGAGCATAACCAAGCGGTTTGAGCCTTGTTTCTCCCCCCAGGGTTCATCTTCAAGGACCCACACTCCACCCATACTGCATCAAGGAGGACATCATCACCACAGAAGTCCTCTAGGTGCAAAACAAAGTTGTCCACCTTTCCCTCACGCTTAGGGAGCTCGTTCTGGACACAGTTGAGGATATTTTGCAGATCCTCAATTGAAGCAGCTTTAACATAGTCGAAAATCTCTTCAAGGTTTATCATTATTATCAGAGATTGTCGAGTCTGGCAGCAAAGTTCGCCGGGGAACCATCCATAACACCCCAGAGTAGGCAACCACACACAACACTGAACACTACCTGAAGGAGAAAGGGCAAGAGAAAATGGGTAATGGTACAAGTGGTTCTAGGTAAATTTTGCCAAGCGTAAGTAAATTTTGCCAGTGAAACTTTAGCTAGAATAATGATAAGAGGGGCAATATCAGAGTTGTAAATGTGTGACTAACATCAAATGTTATCATTGAAAGCAAAATTATGGATAAAATCAAAGTAGAAGATCAACTTACAGCGTGTTTGAGGGTGTTGCTGCCCAGTGCAAGCACTGGGCGAGAGGAGCCTAACTCAAGGGTGAACTTCAGGAACCCCAGCGTACCCGCATACCAGGAGATCGGCTGTACTTCCTAGCCCGTCATGCCATCGTACATGCCTAAAATTATTTGTTATATAGTAGTGTTGAAAGTATTAAATAAATAAATATAAACCACTTTAGTGAAATCCGCAAAGTTGTATTTCGTTCGCGCGCCGAGATATCCAGCCAAAACAATTTGAACCTGTGACGTCAATTATGTGAGTTGCTCTGATCCGCGCATATAGAAATACAGGTAAAATGAGCGTGCGGGCCGACTAAATTACTAAGAATAAATTAACAATTTACGATACTAACGAGCCTATAACCAATGGAGAGGAGACTTTTTATGACCGGTTGAAAAAAGAATTATCACCCTACGATAACCATGAGCCGAGATACACCTGGAATAAGATTGAAGTCACACAGAAAGGCATGTAAATTATGTATATTTATAGCTCCCAACGTAACACCTAGCAACTCCCTGTTTCGTACCACAGTTGATATATCAACATGTCATATCAACACAACACGGTCCTAATGAAAATGGATCGGGTAGGTATGAAATGCATGTCTTCATTCCAGTTGGACAAGCACCAAGCTTTTAAGTTCTAACTCACTATGTGACACTACTTATAAGGTAAGCAAGATTTGCAACTATTACACCAAGAAATATTATACCAAGCATAGCAGACGAACACATCCACATTCGCTACGCTTTACACTCAAGTCACAGCAAACTAAAACGGTAAATTATAAATGAGTGTACAACTAAAGGCCGGTACACGCGCAGTGTCAAACCGCACGTGCGTACTCAGATAGGACTAGAGGCGCCAAGGGCCAGCTAGTAAAATGTTTTCTACTACATCATACATTCTTTTTAATTGTGTCCATATCGGGTTTCAAACAAGTCAAAACAAAATAGCAGTTTGTGGTTTAGTTAGCGGATGCTACTTATCTTAGCTATTTATAAATAGAAATACCTACTACAACTACAAGAAAGCCTTTCTGAGTTACATTTAACTATTATTATTAAAGAGAATTATTCGTAACTTAGACTAATTCAGTGCAACCAAAGATACCGCTCTCGCAAACGCCAAAGGTAACACGACGTAATTAAAACAGAACAGAACAACATGTTGACACGAGCAAAGGGTGCGCGCGCACGTTGGTCTTAACACATAAGTGACGTCACAGCCCAAAATTGCTATCAGCCAATAGGAGCGCGGCGTGATATTGCACGAATTATCGATTTCACAGTCCGGCGTATTTTTTGATTCTACACATTTTCACAGGACTTAAACGCGAATATTTGCAAGTAAATTCTAAGGTCCCCTCATCCTTTAAAGTTAAAAGTTAATGGATGAAATTAATGTTTTTAAACCAGGAGTAAAATGTTAAAATTGTTATCATCGTTCATCCAGCGTATCTTTCCCTGGCTAGTAGTGGCATGCGTACCTGACTATTCAATACTAGCCAGGCAAACCATGAGCTTGACGTTGGTAGGGCTAGCTTTAGAAGGAGTTATTGTGTTTCATTGTCAATAGATCATCCGAGCTATTGTCCTATTTTTCAAAGATTTCAGCCAAATCAGACATTGTCATTGAAGGTGGGTGAGCTCCCACTCTACAACAGACGTTACATGGACGCGCCCTGAATCAACTCTTATCCGATTTGTTGATTAGCTATATTTGGGTGTACATTAGCTGAACTAGTTCTACTAAATAAAAAATAATGAAACTGATTGAATTATTCCTTAAATTATAAGTAAAACAATCACATATGAAAGAAAGATCCGGAAAAAAACGAAGGATAATATTAGGAAAGAGTCCAATTCAAAATAACGCTGCTTCTCTATATAAAAACTGCATGTCTGTATTAATAATTGTTTATTCGTATTCATAATGTCCAAACTGCATATTCTTTTCGCGGTTTTAATTGTTCACCGAGGATGCCTGAAGCGATTCTTGATAAAATTTCGAAAAGGCTGGAGCCTCCAGAAAAAAATGGCCGGATTCAAACAGCTGTTGAGAGCTGGTAGAAGGATGAAGGACGCAGATGCAAACATATCTTCGTAATAGATCAATTCTTTTTCCGATTCCAACCAATCGTCTGCGAAGTTTACACTTTTTTCGGCAGCTCTCAATATATCTGTATCCCAGTTCCAGATTTCAATGCTTTCAGGGACTGTTATATCTTGAACCGTTGAAATAACTTTGATGAAGTGGGTAAAGAAGTTGCTAGAAACGGACCTCTCATTGGTATAGTGATAGAATACGAATACCGAAAAAATTAGGGCCGGTATATTAAAAATCACATATACCAGTGTAACAATCAGTACCGTGCTCGAAGCCTGGCCATGCTTCATCACAGTCGCATTGGTCTTCTTAGCCTTGGCGTTTGCTCTCTTCAGAAAAATCCAGCAGAGGATGAAGCTGATAAATATAGGCAAGACTGGCAGACTGAACAAACTTGTTCTCAGCAGAAAAATGGTCCTGTGATTATTGTAAGTTACTTGGGCTTGTCGAAGACCCTCGTTTGCTTCTTTCAGTGATACCTCCAGTCCTTTTTTTGGGTGTTTCAAAGTATCTAAGATTATCTTTGAATGTGAAGCTTCTTGGATTAGGGCAGCAGACTTATGATCACCAGACACTGTATCAGCCGGAGAAGGGGTTCCAAGAGAGTTAAGAGATGATTCGGATGTTTTGTTTTGTTCTTCGGAAGTTGAATTGTCACCATCGTATATGGGGAACATGACCGGGGCTTCAGTCAGGAGATCAGCTCCTCGTTTATCTCTGATTTTATTGAGAAGCTGTGACAAGCTGGACGAGTGCACCTTTCCCTTTGTTTGGCAGGTTCCGTAGCGAGGTCTGTATTTAACTGCAGCGGTGGAGCTTGCAAGAGGTGCTATGAAGAGAGTGACGGCCACTAATATTGCCACTGTTCCAGGAATAATCCATGCGCTGTTAGGTTTAGCTTCAAGGTGAGGGTATTTGAGGAAAACAAGCCTTGAGACACTCAACATGGCCACCATGAAGATAACCATTTCTTGGCACACCACCCAGATTGCATACCAACTATAGCAGAAACCTTTTTCGTGGAAAAGCAGAGATTCGTTGTGTCCTTGAAACAAGAGACCTTCAATAATCGGGAAAAGAAGGATGCAGATTGCCAAGTCTAACGAAGATATCAGAGTGTAGATCCTCTTGAAGTAGGTGCCGTTCTCATGAGAGCTTTTTTGGGTTGAGAAGTAGTAACAGCAGATCAAGTTGGCTGGTATTCCGATCACCATTACTATGATGAAAATGGTCCCAAAGGCGGTATCCAGTTTTGGGTTGCTACTGGACTCTTCTTTTAGCAAATTTCCGAGTACCTTTAGGAAAGTTTCCCATGCCTTGTCAATCGCTAAACCAAATGTGTCCACTGCTGTGTCGACCACCGTATCCACTACATTATCAACTGCTTCTTTCAAGCCTGTGTCTTTAAGTGTATCTGATGCTATGTCTACAACCTCATCAAATGTTTCTTTTAAGCCTGTGTCCTCCAGTGTGTCTGATACCATGTCGACTGTCTTTTCGGCCGCTTCTCCGACTTCCTTACCAATCTTTTTCCAATCAAACATCATCTTTTATTTTGCAGAATTGTATAGTAACAGTGCAAGAAACGCCACAAGTTTTCAAAGCATCGAGTGCCAGAATTATCTTGAAAACAAAACAGGAGAAATTATCACTGTTTTTATCTGAGACCAACAAGTATTCCCTGGATAGGTTGCAATACAATGGACTGCTTCTTCTATGGAATTTGTCTTTGGAATTTGATGTCACTTGAACAAAGAAGTTGAAAAGCTCCATTGTATGATTTTCAGTGCTTTAGTCTATTCCCAATGCTTATGTTGGGGACAAAAATGGAATAAACTGACTAGGCATTTTTCTCCTTATCAACGTCGTAAATAATTTAATTGTAAGACAAGCATAGACGCTCAATCGTTTGGCCGTTAATAACAGAATAATCCTTGTGCTTTATCAAGTCGGCAAAGCTGAAAAGATCTGACACAAAGTAACACATCTTAACGAAATGTTAACTTAATATCAACCCTCATCAAATCATGCATCAACCGACTTTAAAGAAACGCGGCACGCATTCGCGTACTGAAGAAAAAGGGTTACACGAAACGTCTATAAAAAAGTTAGACATTCGCTATAAGTACAGGGTGGGCCAAAAGTCAGTACCCATACGTTGGCCTTAATAGCTCCGCCGTGTTTTATATTTGAGAGCTGTTGCTTTGCAGATGGCATACTGTACTTACTGGTTCGAGGATTCCGTCGTCAAAATTTGAAAATTCGAATATTTTAGACCACGCCCATTCAATATTAAAACACCTATATTGTTTTCTCTGAACATGCTGAACGCCTAATTTTTTTCAGAGACGGTAGATTATCAAATGTTGCATTTATGATCTGAAAACATGAGGCAAAACAGATTAGAAATGACGAAGTTATCAAGCATTTTCTGTATCTCGTTAACAATATTGACTGGGTGATTATGTGACACCGTGACACGACACCTTAATTGGGCACCCTTAACAATTCCCATAATGTTTAACGGGGTTGTTAAAGGGGGCACCTTATCACGTGATTAGGTAAACCACCTGATCACACGTTATGAATAAACTCGTTATGCTTCATATCTCGGTCATCTGAGAAGCTACAGTTCTAATTCTTTCAGGATAAACGTAATTTAAATGGCCAAACACAATTCAATAATATTGAGCTTGATCCGACTATCCAAACTATCAAATAAATGTGAAAATGAACCTCCATTTGAAAAAAATTAACGCGAATATTTTTCGAGTTGACAAATTCCTCGAACCAGTGGTGGTACTAAGTCATACCAGAAAGAAGTATTTAAATTGGGCACTCAGTGACTGAGCTATAAAGGCCAACGTATGGGTACTGACTTTTGGCCCACCCTGTATATATGTTATCTGCTAGAGCCTCTAAGTGGTAGTAGGGAAATAAGTGGTACATTCATGGTAGTAAACCAAAGTTTAGAAACAATAATTTAATCGTTTCAATGCGTTTTATTTTAAAATTGTATTCTTTGATACGTAGAATTGCTAAATAATTCTTCCCCTTCAGATGAAGAAAACAGCTGACAGTACGATTGAAACAGCTGAAGGTTTGCTTGCAGAGGGAGAGGAAGCAGACACTGGTATGACACAACTGAAGACTAAAGCTGACGAAGCACTGTTACAGAGTCAGCAGGCTGTTCAGGAATGTGCAGAACTCATTAATGGTGGGTACATTTGTAAACTTTGCTCAAACATGTGGATTGTTAATGATGGTGAAATGGGTTTAATTAAAGTTGATATTATAGTTCGGGAACGGACTGGTGAGGCTTGAGTCGTGGCATATTAAAATAATCAAACAAAGCAACCACCGAATCACAAGAGAATCTTAAAGAAGCAGCATCCAAGTTTACCAAAAGCAACAATAGCGCTCAGCAAGGACATCCCTTCATCCTTGCCCGGCAGGGGAACCTCCCACCTCCCACATGTTAAATCTTGTAGCACGTGCACTAAACTCTGCTGGTCATATTGTCGCTTCTCCCGATCTAGCACGTGCACTAAACTCAGCTGGTCATATTGTCGTTTCTCCCCATCAGTTGACCGGACCGGGTTATGTATTTCATTGATTTTTCCGGGGGCCTTTCTTCGTCGGATCAATTTCTTGTTTTTCATTGTGCCAGGATTAATCTGGATAGCTTGGACCGGGGGAGGCGTATACCAGGATTTAAAAAAGTTAAATCGATTTGTTGAATCGTTTATAGTGGTATCTGCGGCCTTCTCATCGGGTGTGAATTGAAGAATAAGGTTTTCCAAAGTAGTCTCATTGATACTTCTTTTCTTCACCATACTATCATCTAAAGGATATATGCATCCTGAACAAAATGGTTCGAATAACAGATAAAACTGTTCTATTCCCTCATCACTCGATGCAAACTTCACAAAATTGCAATATTGAATTTGAAGTCCTGCCATTTCACTGCCCCCCTCGCATAGTACCTCACTCGATATCGACATTAGCCCTTTCAAGAACACTTTCAGCTGAGGACAACAAAACATTACTTTAGTGGTGAAATCTAAAGCTTCACTGGTACATCTGGTAAAATCACCTCTCTCACCCTGACTCATTGTGGCCCAAACACTCACCATCAAATCATAATACTCCACCAAGCTAATGGGTCTGTCACAGAACAGGTCTGTTGGAGCTTTGACACATATTTTGAGGCGTGGTGAGATTTTGTCATCTGAGGTCCAGCTAGTGTCTCCGGTACACAGGTACGTCTTGATAAGGGTCTCAATCTCCTTCCACTGAACTTCTGTGTTACTGATGGTAGGGATGATGGGCATTGTCAAGAGAAAAAGGGAGGTCGAGAGGTTCATGATAAGTGTCAGTCATTTAACGTTTCTGAAAATAGCGATTCAAACGTTTATAGCGTATTGTTATAGTTCATAATCAATAATCATTGTTCATAAACATCAATAGGCGCATTTAGGATAAGAAAACAGATCGAATTGTTCAAAATTGACAAATTGAATTGTTACGAAACGTTCAACAAGTTGACCTATAATATGTCTGCACAGAAACTGCCAATTTGGAGCCTCGCACCTGGCTCAGGAACCACACAACTCTTCTTACTGTAACAA